>NC_137976.1:38320373-39025373 GCF_963924665.1 Micromys minutus | reverse complement strand
ATAAAAGTTACAATACGTTGTAAAGGAAGTTAAAGTAATACAAAGTTACAACAGGATTACAATGCAGCACACATACACATGGCATGCAGCCTCCTGATCTGGCAATGCTACTCTCTATTAACAATGATTTTCTGTGATTGTGTCTCTTAATTCAAAAGGAAAACCCAATCTTCTTAACTCCCTGCTCGGACCCTAGAATAGTGAGGTTTTGTATCTATCACTTCATCTGTATCTTAATTAAACCATTAAATGTTATCTCAGTACATGCAGAACTTGGCTGTGTCTTCTCTATCGCCTTTTCATTCAAATGTTTCAATCTGTAGTTTAAATACCTCTCCTTTACTATAAAAGTCTGATAAATGCCCAATAAAAGCCAGAGTCTGGGACTTGTAGATTAGCTTTATTTGTAAGATTTGCTTTTTATGCTTCTGATTTAGAAAGTTATTTAGTCAAGAACTAATCAGTCCTTTCCCAAAGAGATTTCACAAATGAGTATTCAATGTTTTATTTTTTAACAAAATTATTATAATTTTTAGTCACTCTTATTGAGGACAGGCACCAATTAATGTCTTTATCACACAGAAGAGTAGAAGTGAGTGGAAGAACAACAACGTTTAAAGAATTAAGTCTTCACAGCATCTTGGGTTGTAGATAGGAATAAAATACTACTTTATGAATTTAAATCTTTAAACCCTTCCTCCTGAAAATGACTCTTTTTCTTATGGTACTAGTACATCTTGGAGAACACTGTTCTCAGACTCTTTATTTTGGAGCAGATGTCTGTTAAGAACCCCCAACTACTCCTTAATATATCTTCTCTATGACCAGTGGAATAGTCAATGAAATAACTTTTGTCTATCTCTTCCTCTGAAACATAAACATGATTTAAAATCTACACCCTGACAGGGATTGGTTTTGGATCCTCTTTTATTAGATCGAAACTGAAATTAAATTCTTGAGAACAAAGAGAAATAGCCCCCATATTTAGGTTACTGGTCTAAGCCTTTCATATATGTCAAACTTTCAGATGAATATGATAATATAGTTTTTGAAATGACCCCATTTTATACCAAAGAAACTGAAACATAGAAAAATTAGTTACACAAAATACAACCTAGCTCTGCTGGCTAAGTGCCTATACATACTAAACTAAACACTCACTGGAAACCACCCTGCACAAATCCACCAGTGACTTAAAATACTAAGTAAGTGGGACCACACAGACTAGGAAAATTATTTCCTTGCTACTCACCTTTTGTGCTCTATATTATCTTGTATTTTATCTTTATTAATGAGTAAAATTTTAAGAATTAGATTATCAACATACAATCAGAGACAAATAGATTTTATTCTGATACCAATCCTTACATACAATTTTGCATTAAAAAAATTGTATGTAATTTGGAATTATATTTACTCTTTAATAGACAAATGATATTTTCATTGTTTTATTGTTTCTTTTTTGTTTCTTTTTTTTATTGGTTATTTTCTATATTTACATTTCAGTTGTTATCCCCTTTCCACCAATCCCCTTCCTCTCCTCTTCCCATTGCCTCCATAAAAGTGCTCCCTCTCCCAACCGTCCTCCCTACCTAAGGACTTTGGCATTCTCCTACACTGGGAAAAGGAGCCTGCACTTTTAACATTATATTGTACACATTTTCAACAGTGAGAGAATATAAATTCCTCATTCCAAATTGTGCATATGTATTCTCTGTTTTTCCTTTTTTAAAATTTATTTACACTTCAGACAAATAAGAAGAGGGCATTGGACCCCATTATAAATGGTTGTGAGCCACTATGTGGTTGCTGGGAACTGAACTTAGGACTTCTGGAAGAACAGCTGACTGTCACCTTAGCCACTGAGCTATCTCTCCAGTTCCAAAAGTTCTCTTTTTAAAAATATATTTTAAATTGAAATAAAACTGCATCACTTCCCCCTCCATCAAGTCTCTCCCTGGTACCTTCCCTACAACCCTTCATATGCCCACCCTACTCTGGAGTTGACAACCTTTTTAAAAAAATATATTATTATTGTCCTAGAAAAATTCATGAATGTATGTTCACACATAAATATATAAATACAATTTGCTGAGTCTGTTCTTGTTGTTTGTCTGTATATAGTTTTGGGTTTAGCATTCTGCACTGGACAGCCCACAAGGTCTCACTATTGGAAGAGGCTAATTATTCCATGCAAGCAGTCATTAGTTGCACGTAGTTCCTTTCCTAGGCGTGAGTCTCCCTTCCATGTTAGCACGTCCATTGTGATTGCTGTTATTCTGGATAACGCAGCCATTTCTAGAAAATAGTTTCACAGCAGACTTTCTAGTTTTCCATTTTAAGGCCTTTCTACCCTCTCTTGTGCAGCATTTCCTGAGCCATAGAGTCAGGAACTATGATTTTGTTATATTGATCGAGGATGGGTTACCAAAACTCTATTGAACTCTGCATTATATCCAGTTGTGGTTTTCAGCAATGGTCTTCCTTTGCTTTAAGAAAAGTGTCTTTAGTGAGAGGTAGTATCTGTGGGCATAACAATAAATTTAAAGTTTAAACAATAAAAAATTTAAACACAAACCAAATAAGTATAATGGCATCATAGGCATGGGGATCTAGGTAGTTTGAGAGAGAAGTAACGGGATATGAAGTAGGAAATGGAAAAATAGGGAGAGAATTCAACTAGGGAGAAGGAAGAGATGTCAACACAGAATGAAAAAGAGGGATGATGGGTAAACAATGCCAAGGTTATTTGATGAAGGCTTAAAATAATTTTATATTTACCTAAATTTATATATCTATTATATATATATATATATATATATATATATATATATATATATATATATATATATATATTAAAGGAAATTATACAAACTGTGTTGATCATTTTTCCCATGAGGACTATGGGCTAACAGAATATAAGTACCTTTTTCTGATTGGTTGGTCAAAGTAGTCCAAGTGACTCCCAAAACAATCAATGTAGCCTTTGCTTACCTCTCAGTGGTTGAAGGTGGCACCATACTTCTGTGAACACAATAAATTTAGGGCAAATGTATAATTAAGCTGGAACTGCTTTTAAATACTCCTCCCCATGATCTAGTTTTCCATGCTTCCAGAAAATACTATGCACGTTTCAAAGGGAAGAAGACCAATGAAACAGACCTCCCAAGCTGCAGCATCTGTGAACCACATGAATGGCCAGCATGACAAGACATGCATAAAGGAGTAATAAGTTGAACTCATTTGTTAAGATAACAGAAGACTGTGCAATTGGACTTAACCCACACAACAGGAGAGAAGTCATGCCTGGTAGTGGAAGCCTAGTTAGCTTCCCAGTACTAATGAGACCATGAACCTTATCAAAGAATCAAGAGAACATTTTTGGTCTGTCTGATTCATTCCAGTGTGTTTTGTGTGCACTCCAATAAGTCAACATAGAGACATAAAAATGTAAGGCTGGTTTACAAAGTAAAACATTATCTAAAAGGAAAATGGTAACATGGGTATGCCATTAACAGAAAACCAACAAAGCACCAGTCAGACGGAGCTGACTGTTTGCAGGTTGTATTAGTCCCAATACCTAGGAATTTGGTAGTAAATATAGAGAGGGAGGAATTATGAGAATTTTAGAACATTATTTCTGTGCTTAGCTTCAGTCATGCATTGACTGGTTAGTTTGATCAAAAATTCTCATCAGACAAAAGTGAACTAATCACCTCTTAGAACACATTTTAGAAAAGTTGATACCGACTTAAATATAGTTAAGCATTTGCACTGAGAAGACAAACCTTCAGCATACTGATGTCTTCTCAAATCTGGCATCAATGGTATGGCAGGCCCTTGGGCCTGTAGATGCGTGATGTTCCAGCATAGTGGGATGCTAGAGGGATAAGGTGGAAGTAGGAGTAGAGAAGCCCCCTCTTAGAGGAAAAGGGGAGGGGGATGGAATGGGGAGTTTGTGGAAGGACTGAGAAGGGGGACAACATTTCAAATGTAAATAAATAAAAATAAATTAAAAATAAAACATACATAGAAAAAGAAAAGAAATAGCTACTCAGAGAAATATATAGAGGAATTCAGTTCAAAGATGCAACTGAGCATTTGACCATCAGAAGAGAGAACTGCCTTATTTGTCAAATTTTGAACAAAATCATAATACATGCATTTGAATACCTAGGGCACTAAAACCCACATGCCCTGGTAAGGAGCAGGAGAGAAATTCAGAGAACACTCACCAAATACTGCACATACTCTCCCTGAGATACCACACAAGTCACAATTAAACTGTACATAAAATACTTTTACAAGCAGATCTCTTTCTAAGGAAATGAAAAAGGCATTCTCAATCTGTAAGGAAATAAAACTTCCTGGGGTGAGACCTCACACAATTGATTTTAAAGGTTCATTCTTTGTAATTGTGTTATTTTGTTTTAACGAGGCACATGAAACACTTCAATTTACCCCTTGGCCACCTTAAAATGTTTCTTTAATCCCATATGTCTCTAATAGGGTTCGTAGAAATACACTTTCTCTATTCTCGTGATAGTCTGCTATGCCAAGGACTTCAAACTTCATGAAGAACAGAATTTGTGGATCATGAAGATAGTAACCAGTATCGATAAAAAGGCCCAACAGACTCTTAGGTGAAAAGTAGCTGAGGTCCTAAATTTCAGCAGTGCCTGACTCAGTTAACATCATCCTCAAGGTTTCTGGCTTCAAACAAAAGCAACAAGGTATCTACCTTACTTATATTTCACACTTCTCTCCCCTTCTTAACTCAGGCATTGCTCTTTTCTACTCAATCCCTAACTCCGTTTACATTGAGAAATGAGGAAAAGAAGAGGAAAGCCATCGTGAAGCCCAACAGTCTTTCCTTACAGGTGGTTCTGATTTCCATGGATGAAATGTCCACTAATGCCAACCCTCTGGGTCTGCAATGCTGAACTCCAATGGCATTCCCTCATCCCCACCCATTATCTTCTCTTCTCTTTCTCTTATATTTATTAGAGGTGGCACCATGTATACTAAAGAACATGGGCTCTGGAAGAAGAAAGCTGAGGTTACCTTATCTGCACAGGAGCTACATTATGCCTTCACTTAAACTTATGTCTTGATGTTTGTCTTAATAAGAGGTTTAAGAGCTAAAGAATGACTCAACAGTTAAGAATATTGTGTGTTCTTCTGAAGGACACATGTGGATCACAATCAACTGTCTGTAACTCCAGGGGATGCACTGTCTTTTTCTGGTTTTCCCAGGCACCAGGAGGCATGTGGTACACAAACATATATGCAGGTGAAACCCACAAAAAGTACAGAATTTTACTTCCAAAACTCTCAGGGACTAAGACACCAACCTTTGAGCACACATTGAGAGACCTATAGCCCCAGTTGCATATGTAGCAGAAGATAGCAGTGTCTGGCATCAATGTGAAGAGAGACCTATGGCCCAGTGAGAGCATGTTTTCCAAATGTAGGGGAATGCCAAGGTACTGAGGTGGAAAAGGTGATTAGAAGAGAGTACACCTTCATGGAGACAAGTGGAGGAGGGGGGATGGGAGCAGAGTAGGGAAAGGGGATAACATTTCAAATGTAAATACAGAGAGTATCCAAAAAGTACAGAATTTTAAATGTTTGATTATAGCAATGAATAGAATTTTTGTAAAAATTTAATTGCTTTCAAAATGAAATGTGCAGAGCAGTTTTGAATATTTGTTAATAGAATTTTTTATTCACATAGAAAATACATCTGAGTATCTGTCATATTAAAATTGTTTTCAACAATAAGCTTCTTTACAGTTTCATACCACTGATCCTCTTTGCAGGAAGCTCTCTTCAAAAGAGGACCCTCCTCAAACCTGCATTTCCCTGATATTCATTAATCTATTTGGGATCAATTAAGTCACCATCCCATTGCTTCAGTGAGTAAACCCTAGTCTCCCTTCCAAAAAAAAAAAAAAAAAAAAAAAAAATATAGTAGACTTCAAAACAGGATGTAGAAGGCAAGCACTTTATATGGCTGTTAGGGCAACATATTAAACTAACTAAGGAATTAGGATAAAAACCTCTACTAACTTTACCTTTTCATAATGACACAGTATCAATATAAAAAGATGATTCAATTGGATGTCAAGAAAATGAAGTCACTTGAACAGCTAAATTTCAAATCCTTTGTAGCAATTGCTCTGATACTTTCAGATCAAGCATTTTGCCTCTTTCATGAGATCCAACTGTGAAACTCTCAGGGGTCCCTCCACATGGTCTTCTGCAGTCACTTTTCATGTCTTGCTGGACTCTTCACACTTTCCTTAAAGCTTTCTGCTTCTCTCCAAAAATGCTGTCTACAGTAAGCTTTTGCGCCTAGTTCATGTTTAGCACCCAAATTAGTACTAAGTTCTAAAATATGATTTAAGTGTAAAAGTAGGTTGATATCCTAAGTTCATTTCTGTTGCTATGATAAAATAACTAAGTGCAACTTATAGAATACAGTTTATTTCAACACACACACACACACACACACACACATTCCCAAACACACATAGACAAACATACACACACCCTACTTGTAGCCCACCACTGTGAAGAAGTCAAGTCAGGAACATCAAACTGCTAGTTATAAAACCACAGTGAACATCAGAAAGAGACACTGGTTCAGTGTACTGAGTCAATTTTTTCCCTGTGATTAAGTATTCCAAACAAGAACACCTTTAGGAGATTTAGTTGACCTCACAATTCGAAAGACAGCCCCTTCCTGTCAGGAAATCAAGACAGTAGGAACTTCACACAGCTTGTCACGTCATATCTACAATCAAGAGCAGAGAGAAAGCAATGTTTATTCCCTGTGCTCAATTTTTTTTTTCTCAATTCCTATGTAATTCAGGATCTCTGCCAGGAAACATTGTCACCCAGAGTGAGTTTTGTCATCTTATATCAATTAAAGCATCGCTACCTCTCCCACAGACATGCCCACAGGCTAACTCAATGTAGACAATTTCTCATTTAGATTATCTCTCTAGATAATCTGGGTTGTGTAATAATTGAAATTTAAAGATAATCATCACAACTGCTTAGGTTTCTTCCTGTAGAAGTAGAGGCTGCTTACACCAAAGATTAATGTACTTATAATTTACTAAGGGAGTACTCTCTACATAAACAGTCAGGTTTGAGGACATGGGGTATGATCAGGGATTTAATCAAGTCTAGTCATGGGTTGATCCAGAGGAGGTTTTACACAATGAATCTTCTACAAAGTTGTCTCCATTTTGATGTTGATGTTTATACCTTTTATGTGAACATTGATTATAAATCTCTTATAAAACTCATTTAAAAGTTGAGAGTAATTCAGTCTTGGAGAGGGTAGAGGAAAGGTAGATGAGAAGGTGCCAGCTATAAGTCATTGACAGTTCACACAACAATTTCAGTCTGGGTTTATCAGCACAGACTAAGAAACAACATAAATGATTTTGCCAAGATCATGTCTATTATGTTGCTGACTCACATTGCCACCCTCAAGTGGTGCCGTTTTATCTTAAATCCCTCATAGTTCATCATTGACATGGACCCTCAGGGTCAATACCTGATCTATCAGACTCCATGCCAAAATACAGGATATAACTGACTTTTCAAAGAAGATTTTAGACACTGCAATCTTCTTCTTAAACACAAAATTGCTTGAAATGCATCTGAAATCTTTGGCTTCTTGTTGTCTTTGAGTCTCTGTGCACCAGTCTTGATTGTAGTTCTTGAAGCTTTAACCCTCCCCACATATCTCTTAACCTTCTATGCTTTTTGCTTTAACTATACAACAGACTTAATGAATTCTATGTTTTTCTTTTTATTATTTCTTTCCTTCTTTTCTTCCTTCCTTCCTTCCTTTCTTCTTTCTTTCCTCTTCTTCTTTCTTCTCATTAAGTGAAGCCCTGCTGTTGTGTTTATTTAAAGTTGGTAACTGTTGCAGTAAATATTAAAAAATAAAAATTATTTTATCTCTTTTCTGGCCCTGAGGTCTCACTCCTCAGACCTGATATGGAGCTGCACACTCCTCTGGAGCTTGGTTTGAGCCAACACCACACCCAACTTGTCCTCAAAACTCCCTTCTCTTGGCAGTTTACTACCGCCTGTTTTCTGCTTCTGTCCCAGGGTATTTCTATACCCCAAAATCCCATACAACACAACTCTACAGCCCGATAGCCTTTCATACAGGTTTTTATGCTCAACTCTCAATCCACAAACCCTCTACACAAGATTACATCAAATAGACAAATATACAAACCACCCTTCATATAAGATGCTAGACTTATAAAATCCTTAATGTACATAGCTATTTAATGTCAGTTAATATTGCCTGGGTCTAACTGGCCCTTGGGAAACTCCATGTTGCCATGACTACCTTCACCTTCTGTCCTCTGACCTTCTCTCGGCTCTCAGACCTTCTCTCTACTTCTCTCATCCCACCCAGTCACTTGCTTTCCTTTATTTTACTAACTAAAATGGAAAGGTTCAGTTGGAGTCATATGACTAGGCAGCCCTCCTTGGGGAAGTGGAATTAACATTAAAATACAACAACTTCAATACAATCTACAGGTAACAACACATTATAATTTGCCTGGAATAGAAAAATAAACATTAGATGCTTCTATACATGACCCTATACCCTCAAAGATACATTTTAGGCTGTTGAAAATTGTATTTTTTTTAAGTTTATCATCATCAATGGGATAAACAAGAACTACAAAGGGACCGTAAAAAGCTGGTTGAAATGCAACCTCTCTATGCTCTTAAATTCAATGACTCCCTAAAGTATAGGTAGTATTACAAAATCTAGGTGCTATGATGAGACTCTCTCAGCAAATGCTCTCAACTATCACATAGAACTTTCTTTAATTTTTTTACACCTTTACCAAACTAAGTAGTTATTCAAACATATTCTCATCTGCAGTTGTGTATACTTTATTTATGAAGATACATATTTACAAATAAATCCACAAAATTAAGACTATGTACAAAGTTATGTTCCCTAACTCTAAATAAAATTTGAATTATCTTTCCGAGCTGAATGGTACTAACTTTTATGAAAACAAGGATATAGTAAATTTGTCATAGAGCAAATAAGTCCTGCCTGTTGGAAACTTAAAACTTAAAAGAAGATGCAGCATCAAAGAGCAACGGTAGGACCAGGGAGACAGCTCAGTCAATAAAGCAATTAATCACTACCCCAAGTATTAGGACAAAACTTTGGATCACCTGATTTAAGCTGAACAGATGTGGCATCCACCTATCATCCCTGCACCTGATGTAGATACAGAAGATCACTAGAGGAACTGGTGGCTGGAATCTGTCTGGCTAGCTAGGCAGAATTCATGTTCAGTGAGAGAAATTGACTGAGCAAATAGTGTGAAATACTGGAGAACACCAGATAATCACTTTGGGTTTCCACATGTGCACACATATATGCAACTATACACATTTGTACACCCATACGCACTTGTACACTGATCAATATGCAAACACACAGAGACCTCAATACCACACAAACATACATTAGCAAAAGAAAAGTTTTTGAAGGTGAGGGGTAATAAAAGAGCATGTTTGGGGCATCAAAATCAATAACCATATTTTTACAGTCTCTTTCAGGATTCCAGAGGGTTCTGTGGAATTCACTTCCTGCCACTGTGCATCAGTATCATGATACCTTACAACCTTGATAACTGCGTTTGTATATAATGGGCTGCATAACAAACAATCAGCTAAAAAATACATGCAATATGAAGTTGAACAACTGAGAACAATATAAAGTTGAGTAATTCCTATTACACAATTTTCTCAGCCAGATATTTAACAAGTGTTTGTCAGTTTTCTTAAGATGAAATTATTGGAATGGGCAAAGAGCACTTGAGTACAAGATTTATTTCTGTTGGAGACCATTAGCACTTATCACAGATGGTAGCCTATAAGGACAATGACTATATGTAATGTCCATACCCATTTCTCAAACAAGAAGCATTTTTTTCTGAACCTGAATGCTCTTAATATGCATTTTATTTAGCAAACTGTACAAATTCAAATCTGTTGCAATTGAAACCTGTGTGATGTGATCACTAAATTATAACTTATATGCTTTAAGTATCAATAAAACCAGAAACGTTGTAGATATCAACTATTATTTAGTTAAATTATTTGTAGAAACTCAAGTGAATTATAAAATATTGCTTCCTTAATACCTAGTAGCCTTTTACAGAAAAACATTCATTGTTAAGATTTAATATATTTAGCCTAGATAATCATTCAGTCAAATTTTAAATATTTAAAAATATACCTTTCTGGTTTTAGTATAATTAAGACAGTGATCACATAAAAGGCCATTTTGTATTGGGGGGAAGGGTTTAGGGAATTTACTAAACTCTAGTAAATTTTAATGGCTTTATTGGCGATATGGATCAAGTTGGTGCCCTTGTAGGTGAAGATGAAATTATCCTTGAAGTGAAAAAAATGTATCTTTACTGTCAGTCACCCTAGGAACTAGACTAGTAGAGAAGAATTTGGATTGATGATGGAGGGTGAACTTAATTCTAGCAATTGGAACCAAACAGGTAAAAGCTACAAAGAGTGAAAGCTGGGAGCAATTCTTGGAGAGCAGTAATATTCTTTTGGCCATGTGGGGGCAGTGAGCAAGTGCATGGTGGCAAGAGCTTCTCATCTACGTCAGCAGAAGACAGAACAGTGTTGCACGTCACACAGGGAGGGCAGAGACTGGCTCTGCAGCATCCCATACAAAGCTGTCCAAGAATGACCTTTAGAAAGGTGGCCAAGACATAAACAGCCAAAACAAGCTGTACAAAGCAGAAATTATACTTTATAATTACCTCTAGCAATAGTTATAGCCACAGACGAACAATATAGCTAGAAAAATCACCAAATAAAAAAAAGGTATTTTTTGTTTTTTTGTTTTTTGTTTTTCCTGAAGTCTGGGTCAAGTGCCTTGGAGGGAGGGGAAAGCTTTAAGAAATTCACAGTAAACCTTCCCTGTTAAAGTAATTTATAGCAAGGAGAATGTTTGGATGTAATCTGATTCTATCAGTTGTGTAAAAAAGAAATGTGGAATTATTTTTCATCCTAGGCCTATGAGGAAAAGAAAGAATAACACATAAAAAATGAAGATTCCAACTCAAAGTCTTGGTTGGATTTTTTCATATGCTCCATGTTTTCAGATTTTTTTTTTTTTTTTAAGGATCAGAAAGACAAGCAACATATGTCTATTTTCTCAGTGGAGGATAAAAGATTCTGAAGTTGATATGCAAACCAAGTTTCTAGAAAATCAATTGAGCAAAAAAAAAAAAAATATATCAGGAAAAACTGAAAATAATTATTTAACCAACCTAATTGCTGAGACTCACCAATCAGATTTATCAGAATACTAATTAGTTTTCAGGTCAGAAACTTTTTGTGACTTTCAATTTGAATCCATTTTCTTATTTTAGAATGAAAATAGCATTGACTCTGTCTCCAATATTATCCATTCCAACATAGGCCCTCAACTATTTCCTGTTTTTATTTGAAAAAAAAAATTTAGTAATTAAAAAGCATTGCACTTTATAGTCTGTTCTTTTATAATTACTTTATTTCATCTGATAATTACCCTGTGATCCTTCCATTGTTATTAATATTATTCTTAGAATCATTCTTTTTTCTTTTAACATACACAAAAGAAGTCTAATAAATTAAGATTTTTCCCTAGATTATTAAAGTACTAAAACCTGCAGACCAATTATTCACATCATAAAATTCTCCTTTGTTTAATAAAATCCTTTAGAATATTATTTTTATGGTGAAGGAACATTTTACAGAGTAGAATCAGACTAAAATTGAAAAATAATTACATCTCAACTTTGAAAGTATACATTACTTACATGAAGGGAGAACGCATAGTTGCAATAATGTTTTTTTGTTTGTTTGTTTGTTTCAAAATATACCTATGTCGTGGTGCTGTAATGAACAGAATATATTTACAGGATGGCATGAAATTTTATCAGGTTGAGTCTAATTTTTGATCAAATGTTAAGTTTAACTAAATTGCAAAGATATGAAAGCTAATTCAATTTAAGCAAACTCCAAGAAGAACCAAGTGAAGAAGAGCATGAGAAATTATTTTAAATGCTAGCCTTCCTTTGAAATGCTTCCACACTTTGATGGTGTGATTGTTGAGACTTATCTTGGCTAAGGACATGTGTTCTGATAAGTCATGCATCAAATATTATTGACTGATAACAACGAAGTAAGTATGATAGCCCTGTAAATGTGCTGGTAAGAACTAGATAGATATAAAATGAGTAAATTAGTAGATTATATCTAGAAACAAGAAGATAAAGGGTTACAGTGTATCAGGGTGGGTCAGGCTGGGAGTCATAAGTCAGTGTCAGCACAGTTGCCCAGTTTGTATTGAGCCCTGGGTTTAATGCTCATCACCTTTAAATAAAAAAACGAACAAACAAACAAATGAACAAATACCTTTCTCGGCTGTGCTATTTGAGCCAAAAACATCAAATAAGATTTGGGTAGAACTAACATGTAAGAAGTGAGGTCATAAGTGATTTAAACAAACAAAAAGCACCCAAGACAGCAGTAAAATATTCCTCATCAAATAAACTTAGCACACACTTGAGACAATGCTGCATAAAGAAACAATTGAGTCAGGCTAAATTTATAAAGAAAAATTTTTACTTTCATCTGGGCATTGTGGGTTGAAAGTAGAGTTAGTGATGCACCAACCCTTGTGAAGCATCCTTTTTGGCCCTCAGCCTCATCACCTGGTACTTGATTCTAAGGCAGTATTACATGTGAGAAGAGTATATACAACTTCCAACTGGAAGCCGGAGAGTGAGTCAAGGGTTAAAGTCACCAATATTATCAATTTACATCATGAGAGATCATAGTTTCATATAAGAGGTACCTTAGTTTCTTTGAAGGTAGTTCATTTAACTATCTAAGGGCATCACACGCAGCCTTATTCCTTTTGGTTCCCACCACATCTCACTTCTACATTATTGTTTAAATTTTCAGCACATTAATTGTTGGAAGACAAACTCAAAATCACAGTATTTCCTCCTGACTGTCAGTTATGAACACCTCTCAGTAGCAAAATGTATTCATTTTGTCCCAAATAATTCCAAAAATTTGAGTATTCCACAGTGAAAAATCCAACTCCAGAGTCTCCTCTGAGAAGGAAGAAAAACACTTTCATCTGTGAGTGTCTGCAAAGTCAAAAACAAGTTCCCAAGAGATAACACTGAGACAGACACACAGCAGTAAAAATAGTGCTGAAAAATTAAAATAGATAGTGACAAGTGAAAAGATTTTAAAGTACACACTGCTCAGACTGAGAAAGCATCAAAGTCACAGTGGTTAGATGTTGGGGAATCTCTAAACAGAGACTGAAAGGTGACAGAGCCATGTTTGTTTTCTCTGTATTGTTTTGAATAAAACTAAAAGTTTACAGAAATCGGGTACAATGGAACATTAGAAGTTTCTCTGTGGGTCTCTACAAATGAAAGGAGTTAAGTGACAGTTTAGAGATGAAATTCTAAGGAGAAAAAGGAAGACTTTCAAAATTCAAGGCTGTTGCCATTTTCAGACTATTATAAATAAAGAAGAAATGGTACCGCAAGCTAACAAATAAAAAGCCCAATTTGAGCCCAATATTCCTCTCATGGAATTGTTGGTCAGTTGGGTCCTATAGACCTGTAAATATTACAGGCTATAGAATTGCTCTTGGTTACCCTTCACAAGGTAAAGGTAAAACCCTATTGTTAAAGGTATCATATATTGGAGTCACAAAATGAGGAAAAGTCAAACTGGTGTTAACCTGAAAGTTTCATCCATACTCAATAGCTTTCACAATGCCGTAAAGCACTATACATGATACCAGAAGAGAAATCTGCAGTCTTATCTAGTTGTAAAACATTCCAGCTGTAAAAAGGTCTTACCTGATAAAATAGTGCAATAGTAGCACAAATGTCCTGGAAATAACCAGTTACTTTCTGATGTGATTAATATACATTCTACAAGATGAAGCACAAAGCGGGGCACAGTTATTTGTGACAAGAACCTGTGACTAGATGTGCCACAGACCTTAGCAGACAACCTGATACTATAATTTTGCTAATGTGACATAGTATTAAGGTGGCATCTTATGACTTCTCATTATATCCATAGATTAGTGTATCTTCAAACCTCATTAAGGAAGATTCTCCTTGCAATGAATCATAATTAAGACAGAGGCCCAATATTGGTTATAGTATATCGATTGTATGCCCGTGGATTGTTCAGCCTTCAGTGGGACACCTGAGTCCTAAACTCCCCCCAAGGATAAAACACCACGGTGAATCAGTAGATAGAAATGATGTAAGCATCACAATTAGTGAATGACTACAAGGAAACAGTGTTGACAGTGAAACTCATGGTTAAAGCTGGTGGGAGATCTAATCTCACAATGGCTGCCAATGTACAGCAAAGAAGGAAAGAATACTGTGTCAAATCTTGCCTTACACAGCTAAGTGGAAATATATTTACACATAGGTATATGAGGTTAATATTATTAGAACTATGGTGGACTCCTGAATCACATCAAAACGTTTACTGTACTATTGCCACTGTGGTTGATTAATACTGAATGACCATAGTGTATTTGAGTTAATGTCTTTATCTAGAATATGAGTTATGCTTTAGAGATATAATTTGGAAGTCTTCATTAGCTATGAGCCCCAGCCCTCTGGGTCTGTAAAGCAGGGGTAAGGAGTTGCCACATGGTTACATGACTGGTGGAATGCCTAACCTAGTGTGAATTGTTTTAATGTTTTAGTGAATTCATTTAGTCGTTTAGGAAAGTCAGTGGGTTACTTAGTGTAGTTTGATCATCAGAACAAGAGCTTAAGTATCAGATGGGCAACCGTTTCTGTCTCTTTTCATTAGTCAGCCTGACTAAAAACTGGGTCTCAGTGTCTTTCCATCTAAAGTGCAGATTCTGATACTTGTGAGATTCACTTATAAGCACTCAGGACAGGAATATCTAGACAGAAAGCACCATGTTAGTTGCTATCACTACTATGTTCAATGTTTCTGGTCATCCTAAAACGCTAATAGCACTTCTTCACTTTGAAGATACAGAAAGCTTTAAACTGAGACAGTCTGCGTTATTTTCCTGGTTGGCTGTTCCACTTTTGCCAATAATAGTTAAACCCATGCCCTTTCTTCTAAACCTCACAGGAAATCAGACTCTTGAGGGAGCCTTCCCATCCCAGGCAGCTGTTAAAACAGAAGGAATGCCATTGAATCTCCTAAACTTTCCCTTAAAGGTTCCTAATTTACTTAGGAAGACATTTATTGCCTAAATGCTTTTCAACAAATGTAGTGTCCACCCCAGATGCAGACGTGATGTGTGCTATGCTGCAAGTCTTATCTTTTAAAACAAGGAATCACAAATAAACAATTGTTTTTGCCGAATACCCCAATTTTTGACTAGGTTTTTTTTATTGAGGAACCTTGTAATAAATATTGAGCTGCACTTTTACACTATAGTGCTTTAGTAGCCTATGTTTTTTTAGTAAGTAAAATGTATAGAAAAAAAGTATTTCCTAAAAGAGGCATGAACATCATGCACAATGAAAGAGCAATCTGGACTGAGAGTTTCATCAAATTTTTAGCACCTGGTTAACTGGAGGGATTGGGTTGGAAAAACTAGATTCTGGCTGGCAGTCATTAACATGATTTTTAAGAAGACAATTTAAGAATAAAGTCTGAATGTCAGCAAACAACTGAAGTGAGATCCTCTGTAAGAGACTGTAGGAAATACAAATATAATTATGATGAAGTACACAGGAGAATCTGATAGTCAGGCAGTGTTCCAAAAGCTTTCTGTGAAGCCATACTTGGCAGAAGTCACTTAAGACAAGGATCCCATGAGAATGTAGTAAAATTGAAAGATTCCCATTCCTACTGAAACTAAGCTACCCATTGGCTATTGCATATTTGGTGCAGTAAAGGAAGAGTATATTGGCAGTAATGCTGACAGACACAAGTCTACAGTGTTGTCAAAATTTTATATCACACACAGTAATGCTGTACATATCAATGGCAATAAATCAGATTTACTGGTTGTGCTAACTGTAGTATGTGCTTATCAGTAGGTCCGAGTGTAATTTTTGTATTCCTATTTATAAAAATAAATGAAACGCATATCATGTTATGTTTGTTACAGCTTCCCGTGTTTTGTTTTCCAAGTACATTGACTGCAACATAAGCCTCTGCTGAGGGAATAATTTACACCATCTACTTTGATGAAGCACACTCCTTTATGTTTTCACAGTAATGAAATCACCTCACAAGAAACACATTCCTAGAATATTTCCCCTGTTGTTAAGCATTGCATGACTGTATATACATTCACTAATATTCAAAGCTTTTTTGGGGGGGTTACAGATATGTTCTTTAATCCATGTCATTCATCCTCAAAAATCCAAATTTCTTTGCAATGGAATTCATCCTTGTATAGTGTATCTTCTTGCCCTTGATGGGGGTGACTTCTGAATCTTTAGGCAAATTATCTTCCTTATTCATATTAGTTCCTGCTATATGCTGCTCTCTATGGTAGCTCCAAATTTACACTGGGAGTTACATTTCTTCTTATAAGACTTTTGAAGGTTACAAAAGTTAAATCTTTTTCAAGATGGAAGTAAATGTGAATAAAGACAAAATGCAAGAAGAGATTCATGAGGTAGGGAGTGTTTTAAGAGAAAAGATGAGAAAGACAATAGAACAACATACAAGGGGAAATAATAAAACTGGAAGGATAGAATGTTGAGGTGGGGTCAGAAAGATAAGGAAGAGGAAGGGGAGTAGGAAGAAAAAGTGAAAATGACACAGAGAACCCTGTTACATTGTAAGCAAATTTTAAAAATACAAGAAAACACTATTCTATCTTGAGACATCTTTCTCCTTTTTCCTTTTTGGAACAGAAAGGATTAGATGCAATGAGGTTGGGAAGGCATATGAAAGTATGGGGAGGGAAAACTAACACTAAAGACCTTTGAAAGAATCCATAGGAAAATCTACTATTGTAGAAGCTTTCATGTATATATATTTCCATACATATATAGTTTAAATGAAATTATCCTGTAACATAAGAATACCAAAGAGAAACAATGTGTATCAAATAGAAGCTCAGCACACGGAATTTTTTTATTTTTTTTATTTTTAATTGATATTGGTTTATTTTGTAGTTTATTTTAGTTTGGTTTGGTTTGAGTCATTGACCAGTGGGGTCCTGTAGATTACATACACCTTATGTGCTATTGCCAATAGATCAGTACATTGTTCATTCTTCATTGGTAAAACTTCTTGAAGTTGTGGCAATTAATATAGAATCCACAATTGGACAATGTACAGAAAATAAGAAACAGCACTAAGAAGGTGGTACATAGATTAACTCTCCCCTGAAGGCTCAGGCATCTAAGTGGAGGAGGGGTCAGCAAGATTTTAACAGCCAGAATTTGTTGATGAATTAAAGGATGATGGTTTCTAGATCCAGCACTGCATAGGAGTGTACAAATGAACTCAAAGAGGTTGTGATAGCATACATAAGGCCTTTGGGGATTCAAAGCAGATTCCTGGCATGGCAGAGGAGAGATGGGCACCAAATCTGAACTTTAGCTAATGGGAGAAAAAAATGTCAATTTTTTTAACTAATGATATTGATTGTATCAAACACAGTTCAGAAAAGCCTACAACTAGGAATAGCTGGCCAGTACAATAATATGTATAAAACTCATAGAGAGAGACAGAGAGACAGACAAGGAGATAAACAGAGAGACAGAGAATACAAACAGAAGTTAGGAAGATGAGAAAAGGTCTGACAGGATTTGAGGTTGGTAGATGAACATGATCATGGCTCATTGTATAATGTTCTCAAAGTCAGTAAGAGGATTATAAAGAATAAAATAAAGTCTTATCATTATAAAAATATGTTGTACTTTTAGTTTCCACTTTGAATTTTATAAATTACCATTGGTGTTTACCAAAGCTAATATGGAAAGACCAGACTAGATGAGGGAAAGCAGGGAGCCTACCAGCATCCCCAGTTACCACACTTACTTAATTACATTTTTCTAACTCAAGGAGGATTTGCTGGGAATTCTAAAACCTCCAGTGGGCTTAAGGAGAAATTATTTAAGCTTATTTTTGTCTCTTCATCTTCTCTTTAGTCAGAAATATGAGTAGTTATGTCTCAGCCTGACATGTGCCCATGTGGAGTTATCCACCAACTATGCCTCCCACAGTCTCTGAAACACCCTCCATGCAGTCCAAGGCGAGGGAGGAATTAAAGAAATACCATGCTGTTGCCAGTCTGCATGAAAACACTATGATTACTTTTTTAATCAGACAGGAGTAATGTTTTCAATCTCTACCTGAATGGTTTTCTCTACTCTTCCCACCTCCCATCAAGTAACTAGCAGCAAAATGTTTGATTGATTTGCGTGAAATAGTTCCATACTAACTATCACTCCCAGTATGGAATTCCTCTGTTCTTTGATAAAGGCATGCCCCCAGACCATACACCTGCTTCCTAAATTAAAAAAAAAATTAAACTAAATATGAAACTTACATTCCAGAATTTGGCTTACATGTACCACAGATTTTCCACTTTTAAAAACGAGTTTTCAGCTGATAGAAAATATTTTTAAGATGCAGAATACCATAACATTTATAGAGAAAAGATTACTTTATAGTTATAGTTATAGCCTGCTGTTAAAGGACAGTCACCAGGTAACCCACTTCTGCATTCTACCACTCTACAGTCTGACTTTTGTGTCCCCCAGGAGGAAGAAATTGATGGCTGTAGGAATGAGAAGAGAATACTGAAGCTTTCATGGCATGACAAGAGAAATTTTTTCTACTACTAATTACTTCTATGATTTTATGAAAAACAGGGATAGTTCAAAGCATTAGATTCCTTTTCTGCCAAATAATTCCTACCACACAAACTTCATTTACCAGTTGTTTTAATCCCAAAGTTGTAGCCAAAAAAGGAGTGAAGGAAGACCCAAATACACACTCTAGGCCCCCACAACACAACACAGCAAACAATGGGATACCTCACTAAGTCTGAAATTCCCAGGCTTGACCCCTCTCTAACACAACATGGGAATATTAGTCACAACTTTCTTTTACATGAATCTTTTTTTTAAGTTGTTCCCCAAAAGCCAGGGGTATAAGAAAATTATGTTAGTTGGTTTTTGTTGAATAGTTGCAAAAATGCTAATGTAAAATACTTCAAAATAAATCAAGTGACATGCAAGTTTTATTTTCTAAAGTGCAAATACATTACTTTTTCTGATACATTAGAGTTAGAAGATCTCTTCTGGGGACAATGTATTATCAGGACCCCAGAGGCCTGAACCTTTATGACTTCACTAACCTAAAAGAGCAGACTTTGTGGAAAGAAGCTTAATGATTCAACAGTGCTGTCACAATGTCACAAATTGCTCTGGGCAATGTAGCAAAGGGGCCCTAAGCAAGGTATTATTCAACATCACTTTGCTTTCTACTTTGGGAATTTACAACAAGCTTGAGACTTTCTGCATCTAGGCACTCCACAGTCCAGTCAAGTTGATACATAAAAATAATCCTCACACTATTATTTTAGCATATGCATGAAATACCACTAGAAACATCTGCATTCTAGGCAATCTATTTTGTATACTTCATATTTAATGACACTAAACCTGCGTTGACAGAGAGGCCAGCAGAGGATTTGCCTGAATACTTTGCCTATTTGTAATATATGGTATCACATTCCAGGAAAATATTGCTGAGTATAATCCACAGGCTACCATATTTCAGATTAATTGTTCTGACCTTGGTCTACAGGCATAAACAGAAACGCATTTCAGATAATGTTAGTTCCTCTCATAATAATATTCTATGCACATTCAGGTAGAGAGGAGTTAAGAAGCATCTGTGTTTGCCAGCGGGAGCAAGAAACCTTGAACCAAAAACAAATGCATAAATCTAATGCTAGGTAGAAATCTGGCTATTTGGGTGAATGCTGGCAGAGGGTAGAGATGTGAGGGCTGCAAATCCTCACCTCCACCAACACTATAACACCCAGAAGATAACACTGATGATAAATTATTGTAATTCTGTACCTATAAAATGAATCTTCTGAAGTGGCTTGGAAACCTTTGTATGATTACTTCTATTAGATATTGGATAAGAAGAACATCTTTTAATATAGTCTCAAATTTGCTGCAGGCTCTCCAGTGTTTAAAAACTATTGTAAAAATTATTGTTCATTGGGAGAACTCTGAATCACAGGGCATTGAAAAAATATCATTTGTATAAAAATGCTTTGTCTGTACATTTTTCAGCCTTCCAGGTCTTTTGCTTGTATATTATGGTTTCCAGTTTTGTGTATTTTTGGTATTTCTTTGTGTGCAGATGTGGCTGCCTCTGTGTGTGCATGTTTCTTCTGCTTTTCTTTGGCTTTGCTTTTTTTCTGTTTGCTTATTTTGTATTATACTGGTTTGTTTGCTCTTGTTTTATTTTATTTTATTTATCACCATCATCATCATCATCATCATCATTTAAATGTATGCTTTCTAATAAGATTTTAAAAAGAAACAAAATTTGAGTGGGTGGAGAGGTCAGGAGGAGAAGAGTTGGTGAAAGTGAAACCATCACCAAAATATTTGTTATGAAAAAATCTATTTTCAGTTGAAAAAATAGCATATTTTGGAGATAACAAAAACAGTAGCAATGGTAATAATTATTAATAATAACTGAAAACAAAGTGAACGATCTAAAAGTAAATTTACAACTTATGTACATTTGTTTTACAAATTTTCACCTGCCTTACTTCAATATGTATATGCTTTTGAAAATTATAGATATGTGCAGATTTAAAACATGCATAGAAACTATATGAACTTTAAAGGTGATGAGCATCTTCTCACTTTAGAAGGATAAGTGAAAGGCGGTAGGATGACTAAGAAAATAATCTCTCCTGTAATTAAAGAAAGAGTTCATGAGATTTTTTGTTTTGGTCTTTGTTTCTGACCTTTGTTTACAAAAAGAAAAAACAAGTGTAGGATGACTTCATTACATAACAAGACGTGCCCAGCCTATCATTGGATGAGAAAGAAAGGTAGGCCGGGAAAAGTGGAGGAAGTAGACAGGAGGAATGGTAGCAAGGAGAACCAAATTGAACCCCATGAAAGAGAATGTGGATCTAGGTTATCTTAATTGGCGATAGGTAGATATAAATATTTTCAAAGGTTTATATAGGTCCATTTGTCTTATATAGGTGGGCAGTTTATATCTTCGTCAACTGGTTGTAAGTTTGTGGATGGATTGTGGATTGCAAATTTAACATATAAATCTGATTGATAAAGTATTGATAGTTGGTTCATGATGTTACCAGGCTGAGCAGAATGTGAGCATAGTTCCCAGCTGCCAGGGAGACATCTGAGAGAGGACAGCTCATGATCCCCATGGTAGAGAAATAGTCTGGGCAAGCTGATCCAGGTCAGTAGCTAGCGGGAGAGAGACAGAGACACAGAAAGAGACAGATAGAGAGACACAGAGAGAGACAAAGAGAAAGACAGAGAGAGAGACACACACAGAGAGAGAGACAGACAGAGACACAGAGAAAGACAGACAGACAAAGGGAGACAGAGAAACAGGGACAAAGATGAGACAGAGACAGGAAGATCCACAGGCACATACAAAGAGAAATAGATGAATAGAGACAGGCACAAAAAGGAAAGATGCTTGTCTGTGTCTAAGACATGGACCAGAAAAACTAACTACATGCCAGGAGTTTTACTTTCCTCTTGAGAGGTCTACATAGGAGCAAAAGGCAAATCAAATCATCTCTCTGAAACTAGTTAGCTTTAAATGTTTTCTTTTACCTCAAAAATTGAAGCTACTGCAGCTTCTAAAAAGGTACTTCACTGAGTGGGCTGACAGTCAAGAGGAAGAATCAAATGGAATTGTGTGAGGACATAAAATTAAATGGGTGAAAACAACAAAATGTTTTTCATGGGTTAGAATAAAAGCCAATATTCAGTTTAGCAATTACTGGCAGCATTTGTTTCAGTAATAAGTGTGCCGTGGTTGTACTTAGAAGATAGTCTCTAAAGTTTACTACACACTGAACACTGAATTCGTTCATCCATCACTATATGAAAACACATAAATTCCCTACTGCTAATTTATTAACTTGTTAATTGATGAATATAACTGTAACATTTAAATTTTCAGTAATACTGAGTAGTCTATACATCTACATACATGTCACATTCTTTTCTCAATAACCCACTTACAAAAAGAGGATTCTTAGGGGCAAGATTAATTTCTCTGGAACAATAGAATAGTTTAAGTCACATGTAATTTAAACATAGTTAGAAACCACTTCATTTAAATAAAAAGAATTTACTGATTTATCCTATAAGTAGAAACTTACACAGTATTTATACACAGATATAGCAAGGAGTCCGGTGTTCTTTCCCTTCTGTGTTTTGGCTTTATTTGTCTTATTGATTGATTGATTTCACATTTTATGCTTTTATTTCATGATTACTGCCAATATTCATTACCTAAAGCAAAATGTGGGGTTGCCAATCTTAATGACATAAAATATTTTTCACTATGACACTAAACAGCACACACACACACACACACACACACATCCAGAAATGCAAGAAACTAGGGTCTGTGGCAGGAAAGTTCTGTGGTGGTTAAGAACACTTGCTTCTTTTACAAAGGGCATGAATTTTGTTTCCGGCGTCTACACAGAATAGCATACAACCTTCTGCAACCCCAGCTCCAGGGGATTCTGTTTCCTTTTTTGGATCAGGGCAGCTGCATATAATTCTGGCCTCTTAAGGCACCTGAACAAATATGGACACAAGCATATACACACACATTAAAAATAAAATAATATATTTTTACAAACTGGCATGAATCATTCTAGGTTTTTGAGTTTTCTATATAGTTTAAAATTTTAACTACTTAAAAAAGTGAAGCAATCTATTTTTTATATTTTCACTTTCTTCCCAGATTACCCCTGAACATGTAACTCTACTTCCTGCTGCTGTTTGCACAGTGGCTTCATGATCTCGATTTAGAGAAAGCTGTATGTTGGCTTGTGCCCGGTAAATAATTTCACTGCTTCCAATGTGAACTGACAGTTGCTTTCTCTTAACATTCATACATTCAAACAGTATGAAAAGATTTTTTTTTAATTTATTCTTATTGTTCGCGAGGAGTTGAAGCAGTGATGTAATTGGAATGGGTTGGGACATGGAATCCATACCTGGAAACTAGACAATAATGAACAGGTTCTGTGGTTTAAACTGGAGAGGGCTGCTTCCCAATAACAAAGTGGAAGATCACATATTTCTACTGATCAAATATGGAGCAAGTGTTTCCTCAAGACATACTGCAAATCTCTCACATGGATCTAGAGACAATAGGTTTTATAGGACTGGATATCTACCACTGCAAAATAATGCAGGTAGCTACCATTTAATTCAGAATGTCATATTGGAAATTTACAAAGTTACAACATAAAAACAAAATGTTTCACTTAATGACTTTCTGACCTATGAGGTCTCCTCTGGGAAGAATATGGAAACCCATTTTTACCAAAAACAATGTTTTAAAATTATAAGAAAATTGCCTTGGTAAATAATTTCTATCACATTTCACAAACCAACCTAAAGATATCATACAAATATGGAATACACTCCCTTATAGATATTTGCTTATTTGTTTTACTTATAGACTTAATTAGCTCCATTCCCAGTTGTTAGTACCAGTCTGCAAATTAACATACCAGAACACTGAGTGCTATTCAGGTGATCTGGAAAAATTTAAATGCCTTTTAATTTGTCTGAAATACAATTTGCCCAAAGGTGACCCAATTAAGTAGGCCTTAAAACACCCCAAAGAGAAGGCTTACATTACCACTAACAAGAAAGCTACAATACAATATTTCCATTAAACAATATCTATTGTCCTGTTGTTCTACATAAATTTTCAAGTAGTGGGAAAACCTGTACAAGAATATCTAAGACAAAGTATATTAGCATAAGAATTCAAACACCATGAGCAAACATATAATTTACTTAAATCTTATATTTCCAGTCCCTACATACTTTTATTATTAGCCTTTGGATGATAAATTACTTTAAGTGACTATAGGTCAATAAATCAATAAGTTTCTGGAGTTCATTAAGTACATCTGTTACTCTCTATGCTTTGCTTTTTACCCCTAGATTTGAAAAAGAAGAAGGTCATGGAAGCAATAAAAGTATCATGAGAAGTGTTTGGATTGTAAGCTGTTCTACATCAGTAGAAAAATATTGAAGCAAATATATTACCCAGGGAGGAGTCCAGTTGAGCCATCCAGAACAAGTTTTACCAAAATATAATTACCAGGGCTGTAAATATATTTGCTTTAATGGCTAGTACTACACCTATAATTACAAGCACTCCATTTACCTGATGCACCTCTGCACAAATAAAGCAATAAAGAGCTTTGAAATACTGGACAGCAGAGGATGTTTCTGATTGGTTCCCAATGAGTTCCAGCCGTGACAGCTATCTCAGTGATGGAGAGGCCATTATCCTCATGCCAGTCCATAGCCAGTCCGTACCTGAAGTGCCCCTGAGTTCTGCAGACATAACCCATTACACCTGTTTTGTTTTCTCTGATCAGTTGAGTTGTTTTTAATGCTTTTTCATCTCAAAGTAGCAAAGGTGGCCAAAAACAACCACCAAAAACATTTCTTTAAACATAAAACTATTCTTTTAGGGATATTAAGTTTAAATAAAACTTCAGGAATACATGTTTCAGATCCAATGAGAAGTCCTCACTAGTGATTAAAGGATATGCAGATTTAAAACCCCAAACCTAGAGTCTAAATTAAATTGCCAATATAGATGTAAAGAAATGTGCTCAGAAAAATATATAAGCCCCCATTGCAATGGCAAACTTTAGAATTCAGTAATTTTCAGAAAAATCAGCATGTGTTCATCCTATACCTGTGTGACTCCTGTCCCCTGCAGATCATGAGCTGATTCCTGAATTCAAACACTTAAGCAATCTGCAAGAAAAACAATAAATATTCAAACATTTTAGAGTGTCAAATAAAGACTGTGAACATCTCAAGCATCCATTTATTAAGATTTTTTTTCATTGAACACATTTCCTGAACTAGAAGAGAATTTGATTTCAAAAAGTTTCCAGTTTGGGAAAAATATACAAAGGGTGGCAAGTGGGTCATGTTTATCTTAGGATCCTTTATCTGAGGAACCATTCTAATGTCTTTGCAAGGGTTTTGTTCAGACCAGCCTGCATCCCAGCAATGGAGACTTCTCATTGTCAAGCTGGGACTCTAGGTTAAGAGTGGGGAGCTGATTGCAGAGGTTCTTAAATGCTGCAGGCCACAAACAATGTCTGTGATAATTTATGCTAACCCTCTCTGCCATTGTTACTTCCTTTCAGGGCACTGCCAGCTAGGAAGCAACTGCAGCATGTGAATATCCTGGATGACAAAACTGGATTTATAGACAAATTGCCAAAGGATACACCATGGGAACCAACACTGCACAAAGACAATAGTCTCATTTATTTGATAAACAGTACTTTTTCACTCACTGGTGATAAATGAGTGAAAACAACTGCATCAAGCAGATTAGTGATATTAACACATTTAATTTTGCTCACTCAATTTTGCTCACTTTGAAACAAAATGGGAGCAAAGAAGGCCTATTGAAATGCAGCTGTTTTTGCTATTGCTATGTTAAGCCAGTGTGTTAACCTAGAAGTAGGCTTGTGTGATTATGTAGAGAGAAGAAATGCATCAGTCTCTCAGTAGTTGTTATTCTGAGCCTGCACCCTGGGTTTATGCTAATGCCACTTTTAATACTGATTGATTACTTTGTTTGTTTGTTTGCTTTATCATCTGCCCCCTCCATGAAACCAAAGGCTCTATCCTGTGGGCCCTCAAAAAGCAAAATATATATATATATATATATATATATATATATATATATATATATATATATATATATATATATATATATAGAGAGAGAGAGAGAGAGAGAGAGAGAGAGAGAGAGAGTTAGGGAAATAGTTCAGCCTTGAAGGGCTTCCCCAGCATAATTATGAAGACCTAAATTCTACATACAAAAACCCATGAGTGAAGAGACACGATCACAAAGATCATAGTGGCATTTCCTGTCATTCCAGCTTGGGAAGATCTTCCAGGCTTATTGTTTAGTCTATCTGGCCAAATAGAAAGGTACTGATTCTAAGGCTTAGAATGACAGAAGAGAACCAATGTTAACCTTTGACCTCTATGTGCACACCAAGACACACAGGAACAATGACATACAAAAACCTGCATATATGTGCTAGCATGCACACTGGAGGAGAAGAAAGAAGGGTGGAGGAAGGGAGGCAGAGGGGGAGAGTGAGAGGATAAGCTACAGAATGAACATGCAGATTTCATGGCAGCTTTACTTTACAGGAAGAGCATACTTACACAACCGTTATCTTTTTATTTTATGTTCTAATTGTTGAGAATGGTGCACTTGTGCTGCATATGTAAGTTGCCTAGGGTACTAACAAGCATCATAAGAAGTTGACTATATTGTTGTAGGAGGGGATCAAGATAAGAATAAAACATTAATAAGCCAAACTCAAAGATGAATGATTCAAAAAAGAACAGTGGAAAGCACTACATAATTTGTATTTTAATATTCTTCTTCACACTAACATCCAAACACTTTTGTAGAAAGGCAGATCCCATATCTGATAAAGTTCTAATATCCAGTATATACAAAGAACTCAAGAAGTAAGACACCAGAGAATCAAACATTTCTATTTTTAAAATTGGGGTACAGAGCTAAACAAAGAATTTTCAATTGACAAATATTAAAAAGCTGAGAAGCACCTAAGAAAATGCTTGACATCCCTAGTCATCAGGGAAATGCAAATCAAAACAACCCTGAGATTCTACCTCATACCAGTCAGAATGGCTAAGATCAAAAACTCAGATGACAGCAGATGCTGGCAAGGATGCAGAGAAAGAGGAACAGTCCAGCACTGTTGGTGGGTTTGTAAACTGGTACAATCACTCTAGAAATCGGTGTGGCAGTTTTTCAGAAAATTGGACATAGTACTACCTGAAGACACAGTTATTACACTTCTGGGCATATAACCCAAAGATGCTCTAACATATAATAAGGACACATCCTCCACCATGTTCATAGCTGCCTTTATTTATATTATCCAGAAGCTGGAAAAAACTCAGATGTCCTTCAGTAAATGAATGGATACAGAAATTGTTGTATATTTACCCAATGGAGTGCTATTCAGCTATTGGAAACAATGACTTTACAAAACTTGTAGGCAAATGGAAGTATCTAGAGAATAACATCCTGAGTGAGTTAACCCAGTCACAAAAGAAGAGATATAATATGCACTCACTGATAATTGGATACTAGTCACAGAAATCTCTGAATACCCAAGAAACAACTCACAGACCATATGAAGCTCAAAAAAATAAATGCCAAAAAGTAGAATCCTCAGTCCCACTTTGACAAAAAAGTAAGTGGGTAGTACCCTCTCAGAGTGTGGTACACCTACACCTTAAATCATTAATGATTAAAGAGCTAGGACTATAGCCTTGTGGCCATTCTTGGTATTTAATAATCAGTATATTTAATCTTTACAGACCAAGAAAACTTTGACTATTCATGTTACATTTTGTTTTACATATACTTTATGCTCATTGTAACTAGTAAGATTTCAATGCATACTATAAAATCTTTAAAAAAAATCAAGTACTGACAAAAATATATTTATATAGTTTTATGCAAACATGCTTTTTGAAATCTGTACATTTAACTCTTTTTTTAAATAAAGTTGTTTAAATAAAATATAAACAAAGAAAGTCATTGCTTTAAAAAATAAATTGTCAATTGCTGTACTCCCAAGTCCTCAAGAAAACTGAGATTCTTGCAATCTGCGACTAGATAAGTGTAAACTTCTGTAGATTAAATATACTTAATTTGGTTCATTTGTCACCTCTATAAACATTATGGGACATTTTAACATACCTTTGTACAAACTTAACCATAAGCTTGATATATGAAAAAGCCTGTAATTTTCTTTCTTTTTCTTGGTAAATAAATATGGCTTTGACTCTATTTTCAAATTTCCTCATATACAAAACATTTCCTGGTATTTTTTTTTTGTATGATGAATCCAATAAACATAATATAAATGCTTTTAGGATACATTTGACTGCATGTAAATGAAGCCACTTAATTAAGTTCTATCTAGGTCCCACCTGACTCTTTAAGTATATGAACACATGGTCCTAAATATTGAAGGAGGATATAAGAGTCAGGGGCCCATTCTACACAAGAACCTTCTGCTTCTTGGTAATGAGAGATCATGTGCTAGGAATTTTAGAGCTGATAGTAATTGAGCATTATCTCTCTTCATTCATTTCTATGAACTCTACTCTGCCAATTTCTATTAATTTTCTTAGTAAAGATGAGAGTGTTTTCTGTTCTACATGTCCCCAAAATGGGTCTTGGTGCCCTTTAAACAAATGTTGAGGGGTGAATCAAAAAAATGAATATTGTAGTCATAAGACTTGCATTTGAGAGCCAGTGTCTTTTCACAGCTCTATGAATTCCTCTCTCTCAGTGTCTCCAGTTACAACATGGAAATAATTGTACCTCTTCCTACCATTGACGGTACATGGAAGACTTTGTAAATGTGTAGGCCCTATTGATATAACATTATACCTCTTACAGGCCCTGGAGAAATTTCTGACACTATTAAAACATGTTCCCAATGGGTAGTTCCTTCTGGAACCTTATCCTAGGTTTGGTTTGTCATCAGGATACTCTTGCATGGTGAACTATGGTTTCTCTTCAATAGAGAAAGGTCATTAACTCACACTCAATTTGGTAGTTTGACTTCTCTCTGATAGAATGCTTCATGTATCCTCACCTTAGTCCTAGCTAGGTAGTGGCTGCTGAGGCTTTGGCTTCTGCTCAACACATTACTTCTTTCAGGTGATTTGCAATGAGTTGAGAATATTGTCTTTGTGTCACGGAGAAAGATTCATCAAGCAATACGAATGGTGTCCATCAATCCTCTTCCATTTAGACTGAACCTTCCTAAACATGTGTGCCTCTAGAGAAGGCTATTCTATTTTCTACCTCAACACAATTTCCTAAGGCACAAATGTAGTGTACAATAAGAACATTCTCTGCAGCCGCACTGATCTGACATTATTACTGATCCTATTATGTGCTTAGAAATGGGAGCCTGATATGACTCTCCTCTGAGAAGCCCTACCAACAGCTGACTGAGACCAGACATAGATACCCACACCCAACCACTGGACTGAAGTCAGGTACACTATGGTTGAATTATGGGAAGGATCAAAGGAGTTGAATGGGAGAGTGACCCCACAGGAAGACCAGCAGTCTTAACCAAGAAGACCCCAGGGTGTTCCCAGAGACTGAGCCATTAACCAGGAACATACACAGGCTGGTCCAAGTCCCTTGTAACATATATAGCAAAGGTCTGTCTGGTCTAACCTTGATGGGAAATGCCCTTAATCCTCAACATACATGAGGCCCCAGGGAAAGAAAGGCCTATTGGGAGAAACAAGCAAGAGGGGAGGAGAAATAGAAGGAAAAACTGTAAAAAGGGACAGGGAGAGGGACCAATGACTAGGATATAAATAAAATAATGAAAAGAGGAAAAAAGTTTCCCAACCAAAATTATCCAGAGTCAGATGATTTTAGCACAAAATTCTACCAGGTTATAAAGGAAGAATTAATGGAATTTTCTCTTCTTTTCTTCTTTTGCTTCTCCTTCCTTACCTCCCCTGCCCTTTTCTCCACAGTTCCCTCCACTTTCCACATGCTCATAGCCTGCCTTTAGTTCTCTTCTCTCTCTTTGCTTTTCTCTATCTTTACTATCTCCACAACTCCACTCCTCATGACCTAAATAAACTCCATTCCATACTCTAAAAAAAGAAGAAGAATTAATGGTAATACTAAAATTATTCCACAAAATAGAAAGAGAAGTAACATCTCCAAATTTATTTTATGAGGCCACAGTAAATCTGATACTGAAACCTCATAAAGACCTAACAAAGAAAAAGAATTACCCTTATAACAATTTTCCTTTTGAACATAGTTGCAAAAATAATAAAATACTTGCAAACAGAATCCAAGAGCACAATGGAAAGATCATTCATAATGAGCAAAGAGGATTTATCCTAGAGCTATGGTAATGATTCAAAAGGAAGAAAGAATGAATAACAAAAAGAAAAAAAAAGAAAATTTTCTGATTTCTCCCCCACCAATCAATTGCCAGTCATCCTTATGGGGCGTAACTAGCAATGGTGAGTTTTCTGTACATAGTCTCCTGGCTTCAATTGTCTGGCCCTATGAACACTCTGACTTCATGAGAAGCCTGTGGGGCCCCAGAGTATCCAGCTTAGACACCCTAAATATGTTCCACTATACTTCAAGGATACTTGATGAACTATGCTCATAGCCGGTTTATTCATAATAGACAGAAGCTGGAGACAAACAAGATGTCCCTCACCTGAAGAATGGATAAATATAATGTGGTTCATTCTATACAATGGAATGCTTCTCAACTGTTAAATACAAGGATATTGTGAAACTTGCAGGGAAATGGATGGAAGTAGAAGTTATCACCCTGATTGAGGTAACCCAGCCCACATGCATAGTATGTACTCACTTAAAAGTGAATAGACATTACCCATAAAATATAAGACACCCATGCTAAAATTCACAGACCCAAAAAAGCTAAACAAACAAACAAACAAAAAAGAATCAAGGGAGGATGCTTGAATCTCTCTCAGAAGACAAAATAAAGTAGTCATCAGAGATTGAGGGAGGGAGGGACTTGAATGTGGAGGGGATTAGAAGGGGAATGGAGGTTGAATGGACAAGGTGTAGTGAACTCAGAAGAAAGGACCAGGAGAGTGAACGGAAATCAGGAGCAAGGGTAGGTGGCATCTTTAGGACATCTCAGAGACCTGGCATAGAGTGGCTCCAGGACATCTATAAGGGTGATTCTAGCTGAGATGCCTATCAGAGGGCATATGGACATCTGTAACCTGGCTGTACTCCCAGTAGAGGGATAAAGATACCAACTCACCCACAAAACCTTTGACCCCAAATTAGTCCTGCCGAAAAGAAGTGCATGGCAAAATGGGTCAGAGACTGAGGGAATGGCTAAACCTTGAGACCCATCTTATGGGCAAGAACATGTAGTAACCTCTCACAACTGCCCTCTAAGAGGCTCCACTCTGCAGCTGACTGAAACAGATGCTTGGACCCACAGTCAAGCATGTGATGAAGCTTGGCAAGTCTCATGAGAGAATTGGGTGCAGGACTGAGGAACTTGGAGGATATAGAGACCACACTAAAAGACTAAGAGTCAACTAACCTGGACCCCAAAGAATGAACTACCAATCAAAGAGCATACATGTGCTGGACGTGACCCCTTGCACATATGTAGCAGATGTGCAGCTTAATCTTCGTGGGGGTTTCCCACTAACTGGAGAAGGTACTATCCTGATTCTGTTGCTTGCCTGTGGATCTTATTCCCATAACTGGGATGCTTTATCTGACCTCAATGGTAGAGGATGTTCCTAATTCTGCATATGACTTGAGGTGTCAGGGCAGGTTGGTATCCAAGTGGGATCTCCCTCTTTTCAGAGGACAAAGAAGCAGGGAAGTGGGGGAGAGGCTTGTAAGAAGGGGTTGTGATTGAGATTTAAATAAATAAATTAATTAATGAAAAAAGAAACAAAGAAAAAGTTTACATTTTATCTAATATGTCCAAAAACTTCCAGTTTCATTGTGTCCTATTCATATAGATGTTGTGAGCTATTTTTTAAACTTTGAAACACAAAAAGCTACCATAAGTGTGAAGATAAAATAAAGGTAAGCTACTTTTGAAAATGTGTGATTTTGTGTTATTGATAACTAGGAGTTAATATGATTTGTAAGATTGAAAGGGATTATATATAAAGAAGATGGGATAATACTTTTTTTTTTGGCTTGTTTGTTGTTTTCTGAGTAGAATCTTACTCTAGCCCAGGCTAGGTTAAAAGCTGCTCTGATAATCCTGCCTCGGGCTGCTAAATGTTAAGATTACAATGAATTACACTTTTCTCAGCACAAGATGGGTTAATTCTTCAACTCTAATATTTCTTACATATGTGAAACCCAGTTTCTCACAAAGCATTATAACACTAATTTCTACTTATTAGAAAACAGCGTTTTTGTCTGTATGACATTGCCTCCTGGACCCCATACATGACTTTAATTAAGATCTAACTTATTCATGACTATAATTCAGATCTAACAACGAGTCTAGTCAGATCGAGCAAATCGGGTAATTAGTCCCAGAGGGTATTGTAAGAGAGCTCATTTTTCTTTTCATCTTTCTATTTTGGCAAACAAGTTGAGGAACTTGTTCACGTGGAGAATTCTATAATTTAGAAAACTCAACATGTTGGAGTAGATATATTATTTTAAAGAGTGTCCTACAAAGAATGCATGTGCTGGATGTTTTGGTTGGTATGCCTTTGCTGTAGTCCAGAACAGAAAGTGTTAGAATGATTAAACCGCATCAGCTCATAAACTTTTAACAGCCTGTTACCGAGTTTATGAGAAAATTTAAAAGCAAAAAGTTCACCCGTATAATCCAGAAGACCATTTGAAATTTCAGTAATTTAAAATGGCTCCTATCACTGATTTCCATTTTCTTTATTGGGGATATGATTAAGAACTCACATTTCAACTGTGAAGAGCTACACCAGCATTTTGATGGGGTGAGTGTTGGGAAAGGACTCAGTTATTTTAAGGGGCTTGTCCCATGAAGTTTGAGCATGCTCCAATGAGTATATCGGCAACACACATTGGACTTTGTTCCTTTGTTTATGTGGGTGGGTGGGTGGGTACGTAGGTTTGGTGGAGTAGAAGCGTGGGAGGGTGAACCTGACTAAAATAGGAAGCCAAGTGGATTGTATGAATTTTCCAGGTAATAAATAAAAATACTAAATTGTGAAAAACTAACTCAATTTTCCAGTGAATCAGAAGAATCAAACCTCTTATAGCACTTAGAATTAGATAAAACAAAAATAATTTTGCCATAGAAAACCTGCTAGTACAGTTTTTCTTCTTGTACTGCTACTAACTGATGGTGTTAGACATCTAAGCTTAAACTCACATTTTTCAGTGTTTTCAACCACTTTTAACATTGTAGAAGCATCTTTCTCTTCTAACATTTTTACCATCCATATTTCCTATTACCATGTAAAACATTGACACAGCAATTCTAAACAATATAATCACAGAATGTGGAACCCTAAAGTCTTTTAGATTGTGGCCTATTAAGGTCAGGCCAGGTATGGTTGATATAGGGGGATCATATGCTTAGGGTCATCTTTGGCTATGAGTAGCAAGTTAAAGTCTAATTTGTGTGTTGTTAAGAATTTTATCTCTGAAGTACACAATGTCTACACACCCCTTTCTCTTGAGGCACCCATGACAAACCAAAGTTCAATTCCACCAAAGGTCACTCTGGGGAACCAGCCAGTTTATTAAGCCTTCTTACAGAGCAATAGAGAAAGGGTTATGAGAAGGAATGTAGATGACCTTGAGGCAGCCACTCTGGAGGTTCAGCATGAATTCTGACTCTATGATTGCACAGATACAGTCCCCTAACCCCCCCCCCCCCAGTTCTTTCCTGCATATTCTATAGCTCCTCACCAAGGCCACATGTGATTAGGGAAGAATTAAATATAACATGTTAGGAAGAGAGGCTAGATTTTAATGTCAGGGTGCCATGACCTTGCCCACGTCTCCTTCCATAAAGGAATGTCACCAGAAATTTCAGTGCTGATGATCTTTTAGAAACAGATACAGCTTACATCATGAAGATAGTTGCGGCTTGGCTTAGTGGGGAGGTCGGAACTACACAGGAAACCTATCTCAAGAAACCCTAAAACTCAACCAGCCAATCAAAGTCTATCCCCTAATATTTAGTGCAATCCATTGTTCAGTTTTCTTGAAAGAGGAAAGCATTTAACTGAGAATAATTTTAAAGTTGATAAGGATATGTATGTGTTCTATATATAAAGTGCTCAAAAATTAGACAGTATTTTCAATCATTTCTAAGAAAAAGATATGAGTGGAGGCTATGAGCCAAATTAATTAAGTGTATGGCCTTTCAGGAGATGGTTAATATTGCTGGCCACTACCAAAGTTCATAGGGCAAGTACCTTCTCATCCAAAAGATATAATCAAACTAGAACATGAGACCATAAATCAAGAAACCACTATTACCATCCTAATAATATCTTGATCCCATTTGCTTCCTACCATGCTGTAATATGACATTAATCAGACATGTTGTTAAGAGTGATAGATTTTTGAGTCTTAAAAGCTCACTTTCAGATTTAGCCCCAATTATCTTGTTAGCTGCACAACCTTGGGAATGTTATTTACTTTTTGAGTTTTCTGTTCTTCAAACTGACACAGAAATAGCAATTCAAACCTTTTACGATGATAGCAAGGAATAAATGAGATCCTGTTTGCTGACTTGGGAAATGGTCATATGAAAAGTTTTCTTCATTCTTGCTCCTTTCCTCCCTTTTATTCTCTTCTCCAGTGATTACTGTCCAGATGGATAACATTTCTCCTCCATGTAACTAGCTACAAATAGGGACCAAAGCAGTTATTTTCAAAGAAGAAGGAAAAGGAGAAGGAAACGGGCAAGTCCTCTTTCTTTATCTCATCTCAGTTTCTTCCACTGTGCCCAACTGGAAACCCCCAAAAATACCAACGGTATTGACACTGAGAAATTACTGTCAAGAATTACCTAAACCGAGGCTATGGCATAGCTCAGCTGGTGGGATGCTTTCCTGGAATACACAAAGTATTGGATCACCAGCACTGCACAGACTAAAATGGATCATTCTCACTTATATTCCAGCACGTATGAGGTAGAGGCAATGAGTTTAGTAGTTCAAGGCCACACTCTACTATCTAGAAAATTTGAGGCCTGTACTGGATGTCCAACTTGACACAAGCTGGAGTTATTATAGAGAGAGTAGCCTCAGTTGAGGAAATACCTCCATGAGATCCAGCTGTAAGGCATGTTCTCAACTAGTGATCAAGGAGGAAGAGCCCAGACCATTATGGGTGGTGCCATCCCTGGGCTGGTAGACCTGGGTTCTGTAAGAAAGTAAGCTGAGCAAGCCAGGGGAAGCAAGCCAGTATGTAACACCCCCCCCCCATTGCCTCTGCATCAGTTTCTACTTTCTGACCTACTTGAGATCCAGTCCTGACTTCCTTTGGTGTTACACAGAATTGTGGAAGTGTAAGCTGAATAAACCCTTTCCTCCACAACCTTTTTCTCGGTCATGTTGTTTTGTGCAGGAATACAAACGGTGAATAAAACGAGGGTTTTATCTTAAAAAGAAAAAAAGTGAGAGAGGGGAGAGAGAGAGAGCAAGGGGAGAGAGAGAGAGAGAGAGAGAGAGAGAGAGAGAGAGAGAGAATTGCATAAGTGTCATTAAAATGTTATTATACAGTCAAAACTAAGTTTCTACCTTGATTATATTTATAAAAGACTATAATATTTATTTTCATTTAAAAGCTTAGTAGAAATGCATAGAAATGCTTAGGGATTAGGAGGAAACCCTTTCTTACTTATTGTACTGCTGTAAACAGACACAATGATCAAGGCAACTAATTGAAGAAAACATTTAATTGGGTGCCTGCTTACAATTTCAGATGTTTAATCTGTATCATCCTACTGGGAGTTATACAGCGGGAAGAGAGGCTTGGGGCTGGATCAGTAGCTGAGAACTCACATCTGATCTTTAAGTTTATAGGGAGAGAGGAAAAGGAAGAGAGGGAAGGACAGGGATACTGAGCCAGGTGTGAGTTTTTAAAGACACCAAGTCCATCCAGTGACAAGCCTCCTCCAACAAGGACACACCTCCTAATCTTTCCTGAACAGTTTGGGAAAGATATTCAAATATATGTGCCTATGGAGGCCATTCTCATTCAAACCACTGCAGACTCTGAGTAGGACTTTTGAGGAAGATGAAGGAGAAGACAGAAAAGTTGGATAGAGGGGAATGAGACATGGAGGGTAAAGGGAATGAGGTTGAGGGTTTGTGTGTGTTTGTGTGTGTGTGTGTGTGTGTGTGTGTCTTCTACATCAAGATTTATCACACATTTTACCCTTCTTATCCATTAGCCCCAGAGTAACATCAGTTCTATGTGATGCATAGTATTCCTTTTGTTTATTTCATTCATCTTTTCCATTCTGTTTATTCATTCCAGAGATAAAGTTTGTCAGGTTCCAACAGAACCACATCATAGATACAGCAATATATAGACTTACCCATGAGAAAGCTCACATTATGAGAATCTTAAGGTAAACATCACCATAGTTTAGAGAATGCATTTATTTCCACTAAAATTAAGCATGTATTTTATAATCAGCAATACATTCAATAACATCATCAAGACAATTTGGTTATTAAAGCAAAACAATTAGTATTATTTATTCAGAATTGAGAAGCTGATTATATTGTATTCTTTTTCCAGCTCTCTTTGAGAGATGTAAAAAGCTATATAATCTGATCAGATTAGAGTTTTAATTTGTATTTATTTGTAAAAACTCCTATTGTGACACTTTAAAGTTTGAGTTTATGCAGAAGACATTGGGAACAACCTGACCACCAAACTCAGCTCCCATTCCAGTCTCGTCATGTGAGCCTCTTTTAGCAGGCTCTTGGCCTTCCCATCCTGCCTGTTCGTCTTGCTCATTTTGTAGAATCTACCTTACATTCCCTACACTCAAGCAATTTACAAGACACTTTCTTTGCCTTGAGCTCCTTTTATAGCCTATTAACTAGGACACACATCAGGTGTTGAGCCTGGTTGAGTTTATCCTTTGTAGGTTTGTCAGTGTGCTACATGGAGAAAATAAGTGAGAAGTATCTGACTTCATCTTCTAGAAAATGAGCTGGATGGGAAAAGCTAATTTCAGAAACAATATTAGGCTCTAATATGACCTAAAACTAATGATGCTTTCTAATGTTTACAATAAAAAGAGGCACAATGAACAAACAAACACAAACTGCTAAGAGAAATGTTTCATTTCATAAGGTTTTCCTTTTCCACTGACTACAGAATTCATTTTCTGGTGTTTTCATGGCTTCATCTTCACTTGCAGTGCTTCGAAGTATCTGGTAGTTCTAAGATTTCCATATAATAGGTTTATTTATCTAGTTCAGTACCCATATTGTTCTGGGTCAAGACTGTAATAAATTACCCAAAGCCAGATAAATAAATGAGTATTCAAATAGAACTAGGTCATGAACATTCTGATCTTTAGCATAGCATATATCTCATCCTTAATATTTTGAAAAATATGTTTAGTTAAACACTTATCTCTATGAATGCTAAAGGATTGAACTGGGGACATCAGTTCCGTGACTAAGGGTTAGTAGATGTATTTACTCAGAAGCCTTGATTATAACAATGTATATAGAGGGACCAAATTAAAAACATATTCGTGTGTCTTCTCTCTCATGTTATAAGATTCTAACTGCCTGAAGACAATGACCAGCAATATATAATTCAGTGCACATTTCCCTGAAGACAAAAAGGTGTATTAATTAAAGCAAACTGGGTACAAATTCATAAACTTTACTGAGAAATATGACTGTTGCCAATGAATTATGCAGCACCTGTCTGATGGAGTTTCTATGAGGATTTTGTGTGTTGTAAATATGACTCCCATGGAGCTTTGCATGCCACCCAGAACACATTCCATAATGATTATCTGCTATTAGAGAAAAAATAGGATTTATATTGGAATCCTGGTTAGCAAATACCTTAACTGCTTGCAATTGTTTTTTTCTTTTCTCCGAGCACATCATCTCTGCCAGCAGCTATGTCCTTTCCAGAATCCTATGCCCTCAGCTCACCCTCCTTTCTCTTCTTTTGCCTGTTTTGTTGTTGTTTTGTTTTGTTTTGTTTTACTGGAGTCTTGGGTACCCGTTGAGTCATTCATCTATCTTGAGATAATTTCTTCACAGCCTATATTAAAGAGAAAGTGGCAGGTACTGCTTTCATCTCTATCTTTACACAATAGAATTATCCAAACTTATAAAGACATTTTTCCCTTGATACTCAAATGTTTTTACTTTATTTTATTTTGTTTTATTTTATTTTATCTTAACACTCAGGACTTCATTCTCCTCCGGTCCACCCTCCATATCTCATACTCACCCCCTGTCTCCATAAGGATGTCTCTACCTCACCCAACCTGCCAGACCTCTAAACTCCCTGGGGTCTCCAGTCTCTTGAGGATTAAGTGTATCATCTCTGACTTAACCCAGACCTGAGAGTCCTCTGCTATATGTGCTGGGAGCCTCATATCACCTGATGTATGCTGCCTGGTTGGTGATCCAGTGTCTGAGAGATCTCAGGGGTCCAGGTTAATTGAACCTGCTGGTCCTCTTACAGTGTCGCATGTGTTTAGATAATGGATTTTGGTCATATTCACCCCCTTTTATCTTCTTCTATCACCCTTTCCATCCCTTCTAAACTTTTCTTTCTCAACAAGACTCTCTTCTTTTTATGATATTTTGAAATGACCTTCTGAGTTGATAAGGGTTGCTCAAATGAACATGGGCGTGAAGTCATTAACAGAAGACAAGAGATTTACTGGTATCTACATCACTGACGAAAATGATTCTCACTGGGCTGCCAACCATTAGCTCCTCAGCTAGGATTCGGTTATCCTATGTTCTTCCCATACCTATAATTGAGCAGGTCATCAATGATTCTCAAGTGCCTGAAATACAAAGGCCATATCATTTTCACAAGACAGAAGTTTAGAACACTCCTCTTCATTCTCTGGCTTATACATTTTTTCTGCCCCATAGAAAGAGTTTTGTATTTAAATATATTTAAAGGACCAGTTTTCTATTTTATCTATCTATCATCTATCTATCTATCTATCTATCTATCTATCTATCTATCTATCTATCTACCTATATTTCTTTCTTTCTATTTATCCTCACTCATGTACTACATCTTGACAAGTTACCCCTCAATTCCCTCACACAGTACCCCCTCCACATTTCTTCTCCCCAAGATCTACCCATCTCCAGGAAAGAGCAGGTTCCCGGGGATATCAACTGAACAAGTTGCAATCAGGCTAACAATTTGCAGTAAGACTAGGCCCATCCCTTCATATTAACACTTGAAGCAGCCCAGTAGGAGGAAAGGGATCCCCAAAGTAGGCAAAATTGTCAGAGACACTCTCACAAGACCACCAAGCTACCAACCATAACATATATGCAGACAACCCATACATTTCAGACATGTTCTCTGATTATTGGTTCGGTCTCTGAGAGCCCCAATGAGCCCTACTTACCTGATTCTGTGGGTCTTTTTCTTGTGGTATCCTTGATCCCTCTGGTTCCTATAATCCTTCCTCCCTGTCTTCCACAGGATTTTTCCAGCCTCTGTTTAATGTTTGGCTGTGGGTTTCTGCATCTGCTCCAGTTAGTTACTGGATAGAGCCTCTCAAATAATAACTAACCTAGGTTTCCAGTCTGCTCTGGTTTGCAGAACCAGTTTTCAATAACCACTTCCTCACAGTGTGCATTCCATACTTAAAATTTATAGTCTATGTTCATATATTTTATCATTTTTGAGACTTTTGTTATTAGTTGCAAACTTCAACAATGTTAGCCAAAAAAAAAGATTCAAACAGTGTATAAACTCAAATATGGTTGGAATTAACTTCCTCCTGCATTCAGGTTTAGGACTACAGTCCCCTGGGAGCTTTAGGACTATTTAAGCAGTATAGCATAGACCAAAAACCAGCTTCCTTTTATTATGCTCTGTCCTCTAAAATTAGTTTCTGTCTTTTTATCCACAATGACTGTCTCAGTCTCACAACCATATTCACATCCTTGTCAACAGAATTAAAGAAAAAAATGAAAAAGGGGCATGTACTTGCTTTATAATAGTATAACCTGGGTTAGAAATCATTACTTCTCCAATTACACACTAGGGAAAGTAACTAGAACATACTTAGTGGATTTGTGATTATGTTCTATGCACAAAATTTTATTATTTTAACAGAAAAATTGCAAGGAGGGGAAAAAGAATGAAATTCTCTATTTGGATGAGACGCAACTGATAATTTTATGAGTGATAGTTCACATAGAAAAAGCTCTTACAACAAGAGCGTTTCTGCCCACTGAATTTGCATGTGAGTTCAATCAAGCAGAGCTGCAGCCAAAGTGTTCTAAGTAGCCCTCAAAATAGAATAGAGACATTTGAAAGGCTGAAGAGAACGTAGGTTTCTTAAAGGAAGGTAAAAATAAATAAAAAATGGAAACACAAAGCTAGGGTTTTTTGAGCACTCCAGCTTAACTAGCTTTAAATTTAATAATGTAGAACTTAATGACCTAAATCTCTGAAATAAGTGAATTCTTGGTCCCAGTCAGTATGAAAAACTCCCGCCTCTTTTTCTCTGTCTGAATGTTTCAATAAAATTATTTTACCAATTGTAAATAGCCAAGAAATCTGTTTCTATTCTTTTTTCATTTTAGTGCTCATATTTTGCTATTGATAATAATACTAAACAATATTGAACACATTGCTTAACACATGTCTTCAGAAGCCCCAGGGAATTATATTTTAATGCTTGAAATCCTTGGTCTGACAAGGAGTATAAATAGGACGCTTCACAAAACCTTAAATACTATGCAATATTTAAACTAGCATGTGTATATAAACAAAACCAGGCTTGATGACTCATCAGTTCAAATGGCAGTGCAGAGGAAACTAGAGTTAGTCAAATATACAAGAAAACTGAAGGTATGGAATATTTAAAGGTGGCATTTTCTCCAAAAGAAAGCCTGTATCTAGATATGGTTTTAGTAAAGTAAAAATGAACGCAGAAAATGCAAAATATCCAAGTTGAATTATTTAGGAGTGGCAAGTGACAACCGACTGGGTTTCAACTAATCATTTCCTAAAGACAGGAAAAGAAAATGATTAATGGAAATCCTCATCACAGTTTTTAAACATTCCTCAATGACTTTTTCCATTACATAACCTCTCATGAGCAGGAGTATATTTGCTAAGGCAGAGGACTGGAGACTCAGGAACCTTCTGCAGGTGGCATGCTTACTGGTTGTGTGTGCAGGTGCAGCAACATGTACCAAAAGGAGCACAGCCAACGGAGGCCGTTTTCTGGGCTGATTTACTAGGTGGTGATATAATCTTAAAACTAAGTATTCACATTCCTGGCACTGTTTCCACTCCATGTTTTTCACATATAATTATCATTTCCAGTACTTCCCCCTTTCTCTTACTTTGACTTCTGCTGTTTTCTCGCTCAACATCCTGTGTCACCTCCTCCGTTCCAATAATAGAAAAGCGATCAAAACCCAAGCTGCTCTTAGAAAGGGGCTATCGAAATTCCCTCTCTAGCATGGCTTTCTGCTAGAAGGCCTTCAGTCTTCTGCTAGCACTAGCTTCTGGGCATGCCAACCATTCAAATTTCTTCATTGCTTCTCTGAAAGTTTCTACTGTTGAAACATTAAAGTAAACCCAACTTCAAGTAAAAAACAAGCCTTGCTTCATTTCAAGGACGAAGAGTCCTTGGGATCAATTAAAAGTAACTCATTTTTAAGTATTTTGTAAATCCAAGTCATCTATTTCTGTGACCTCAATCTTCTCTGTCCTCAGATATGAAACCTCAAAGGGCCCTTTAAAGGTATAAATATGTAAATGTAAGTGAAAGTGCTTGATAAGCAGTTAAATGATTTGCTAATTATTATTATTTTCCAACAATAGTACTATGAAGACCCAAAGTAGGAAGTATCATGTCTGAGAAAAGCAGAAATTGAAAAGACTCCCATATTTTGTGTTTATTTTTTATTGTTTCCTTTAAATTATGCCAAGATACCTGTCATATAACTTATCTTCTAAAAATACACTGTATAATTGTGTGGGGCATTGTGAAATTGTGAGGATAAAGGAACAGGGAACATGTTATAATTTGTACACGTAAGAAACACATGTTGGTCAGGCAGAAATAGAAGGTGTGGGGAATAAAGGATTCTGACAAAACACATTTGTTATGGGGCTCAGAGAAAAGAGAGTGGGAAATCAGGGATCCCGTGAAATTAAAGGAGAGCAAGTAAGTCTTTGAACACATCCTACAGGAATGAGAAGAATATTGATAGGAAGCGGAGGCAAGGTGGAAACAAGTCCAGAGAAATGAACCTTGTAGTTGGGAATCAAACAAGAGTTCATGCGAGCCAGAATCAATCAGGGAGGAGATTGCTTGAGAAACTGGTGGATGCTGCTAAGTGATAGAAATCAAGGAAGACTGCTAGCGGTTGGAGAGCAGAAGGCAGTAAGATTCAGGTAGAAAAGATTTGATTTGACAGAAAACACCTAGCACTTCCAGAGACATCAGGGCAACACTGCAAAAAATCATCTTAAGGAAGATTTGCTTGGTGCTGAGAGAGGAAAATACAGAAGCCAGGGGGACAAGACTGGAAAGAGAAATGATCTTGCAGGCAGTTTCAGTGCGGATAAATCCACAGAAATAAATCTGAGCAATGTCTGAAACAAGTAACCAAATGCTGAGAATAACCAATGTAGGTACGTGAAAGAGACAAAGTTCAGATTCTGTCTAGGATAATAGTTTCCCTGAAAATGATGAACAAATTTAAGAGGATACTAGATATAAATCACAATGTGAAAAATACTACATACTTAGCGGATTATAGGGAATGTGGGAAAGTCACCTACACAGAGGTAATACTTGAGAGAAGAAAATAAAATAAAATGATTCTGCCATCTAATTTGGAGTTATTGTACCTCCCATGTTTAGCACCCAAGGAATACTGATAAGAAAGACACAGAGAGAAATAAGGCATGCCACTAGAGAGACTGACAGCCTGAGGCATTTATAATACAATAACATAAACTCTACATCAAACAATCCAGTGTAGGAGCAGAGGAAAGATGAATCAATAATGCAAAGGACAAAAGAACCTGACATCATCTTTGAGCAGGAAGATATGCCTATAGTCTGTTTCAAAATTAGAGTGGAGAACACTGAGGACTTTAGAAACAGAGTGCTTCCTGTCAGGAAGACTAGCATATGTAATTGCAAACAGATGTAAGCGTGTATATTATACTCAGGGAAGTGTTAAGGTTTTAACTGCCTAGGGTGGTGATAGACAGACTCAGTAAGGAAAGTCAAGGAAATGCGAAAGTTCACAAATGAGAGGAAAAGCCAGCTTCATGAATAAAAGACAATAATAGATGACCAGGAGAGGGGGTGGCACTGAGGGTGCTGTGTCTTGCCTCGTATTGTAGACAGAAGGAAAGCAACAGACCTAATTAGAGACACAGATACAAGTGAAAGAAAGAATGGAGTAGATGCCAGAGAGAAACCGATGGGTAAAGGGGAGAGAGAATTGAAGGGATAGATGAAAAAAGCACTTTTGTCGGAAATAAAGAATGTATAACCTTGGTGCTTATAGTTGGTGTTTTTCCCCACCAAAAAAAAAAAAATTATTGGAAATTCTCTGCATTTGCATTTCAGACATTATCCCTTTCCCACAATCTCATCTCCCCTCCCCTCCCATTGCCTCCATGAAGGTGCTCCCTCTCCCAACCACCCTCTTGTAGTGACAAAACAACCTCAGAACCTTGTTTTCAATGCTGTTTGTTTAAAACATATATATACAGTGATGCCTGCTTCCTCGGATTTTTTATTATTTTATTGGATATTTTCTGTATTTATATTTCAAATGTTATCTCTCCCCCCTCCACTGCTCACTTCCCCCTACCCCATCCATTTGCTTCCAAGAAGGTGTTCTCTCTTCCAATTCCACTCTTCACCTTACTGCCTTGGCATTTCTCCACACTGGGAAAATAAGCCTTCGCTGGACCAAAGGACTCTTCTTCTACTGATGTAAGACAATGCTATCCTCTGCTACATATGCAACTGGAGCTATGTGTCTTTCCACATGTGCTCAATGGTTGGTGTTTTAGTCCATGGAAGTTCTGGTTTGGTTAGTTGATAATGTTTTTCTTCCCATGTGGTTGCAAACTCTTTCAGCTCCTTCAGTCCTTTCTCTAGCTCTTTCATCAGGGTCCCCATGTTCAGTCTGATCATTAACTGCAAGTATCCTTTTAGGTATCAGTATGGCTCTGGCACAGTCTCTAAGAAGACATCCATATCCGGTTCCTGCCCGTAAGCACTTTTTGGCATCAGCAATAGTGCTTGGGTTTGGTGGCTGCATATGGGGTGGATCCCCAGGTAAGACCTGCTTCCTTATATTGTTCCCTCCCCTACCACTCTGACCTTATCTCCTTTGTGACTTCCTTTGACAAAAGAATACACCACTTCTTATGTGATTAACAGTTTGGTGTGTAGGTCTTAAGAGGAACAGCAGGCATTTCTTCATATTGTATGTCTATGTAGTTTTAAGAAAGAATTTATTTGGCAAAGCAAAATTAAATGTTAGTGTATTCTAGAAAGCTTTGACAGACTGATTCAACAGTGGGTAATAATAAGAGACTTTGGTCTTGCTTACATTTGTGAGGTTTTTCAGGAGGAAATGGGGGGGAGCACATTTAAAGAATAAAGTAATCCTTTCTCTTCTTTCAAACCATGGTGAAACAAATCTTTAAAGGTATTCCTGTCCATGATCCACAAGGGAATCAACATCAAATGCAAATGACATAATGAAGTCCTCTCATTAAATTACTGGGAAAATTCTCTGGCAACATAGCAGGAATGGTGCTTAGTTACTAAGTATAGCATATATAACCACATGTGGTCATTGTGACAGTAGAGCTGGGAAGACACAGCTGCTGTTTCCACAGACACTTTACATCTAACTCCCTGCATATATAAGTTAACAAACAGTAGTCATCATCCTAACACAATCCCATGAGAAAACTAAAGCAAGACCAGCCTAGTCATAGCCAGAAGAACACAGTAAACCTATGGGAAGATAGAAACATGACAGATGCTAAAGGTATTGCAGTACTGAGCCACTCAGTCTGTAAAGCATGGCACATTATGCTTTATAAGCCAAAGCCTTTGAGATATAAAGAGTAAACACATGTAGATGACTGATATCCAAGAGAAATGCCTAAAACTAGCCAGAAAAAAAAAAACCAAAAAACCCCCACAAAACAGGAAACTAGCTTGTTGGTAATTTAGTGGAGATCTTTGAGTGACCAAGAAGACAAGTAAAGGCAGAGAGAAAAGAACCTGACTAAAAGATGAGAAGAAATTATGGAAACAAAATTTCCCTTATTAAAATAAAACCCAGAGTCTTCAGTATTTTATGTAGGACAAAATAACCAACCTGTCATATTTTTTATCCTTGGAAGTCTTTCTTTTCTTTGGTGATTCTCCACTTTCTGATACCATTACCATATCTATCCCACGACGGATATCTCCTCTATTCATTTAAAATCTCTACAATTCTTCTTGTAGCATAATATAAGAATGTTTAGATTTTAAAAACAATTTTACCAAACAATAATGCAGAGAATTAGACAACACAGATAAACAAAATGCTAATCAATTATTCAAAGACTGAGATAACTAACCTCGTTCCAATCTTCCAATTAACTTTGAAAGTTCTCTTCTTTGGTCTCTCAATCTTCTTTAGTACCTGGTTTACCCCAACCAAGTACTGCTTCAAGGAACACTGGCTGAATTCTACTATGTACCAGATACAACTGATCACCACAGGATAAGTAGAAATTAAAATCCCTATGTAAAAGGAACTCACCTGGACATGGGTAATGGCAGTTGTTGAGATCAATTACCAATTGATCAAACTGAGAAATATCAAGGAGATTAGTAACGAACACCCATGAGTATCTTTCTGAGAAGTTTTTCAGAGACATTTAACTAATGATGAGGGAGATTTTTGAATCTAAATGACATCATGAAGAGGCTGTGGTCCAGGTGAAGTAAAAGCAAAGGAGGACACACTAGCACAGACAGTGCTGGCTTTCTGGTTGCCGTGAAGTGAGTACTTGGCTCTGAGGTGCCCTCATCACTACGCTCTGACTTTCCTCCAGCCAAAGCAATGGATAAAGCTGGTGTTGGAGTGGCATCAACATTTAAACAATGTTGGAAATTTCTCATAGCAAGTAAAGTAAGATAATAATAATTTAATTAACAAAGGATATAGAGGAAGATGAAAAATCTTAAGATTGTGGCAGGTGGTAGTAAAACATTGGGGAAACTTTTCTGATTAGATTCTAAAAATGGTTAAGTGTTAACAAGCCAATATGTAGTAAAAAAAATTGTCATAATGAGAACTGTTAACTAGACAAAAACCTAGACATTTATGGTATGAGAGAATCTCAATAGATAAGTTGTCTCTGATAAACTGGTCTGAATGTTTGTAGGGCATTGTCTTCATTACTGACTCTTGTGTGGGTCCATTCCTCTATGAGGGGTACCATTTATGGGCAGATAAGGCTAGGTTATATAAGAAAGTTAGCTGGGCAAGCCAACAGAAGCAAACAAGGAAGCACCATTTCTCCATGGTCTCTGCTTCAGTCCCTGCCTCCAAGTTCCTTTTCTGAGTTCTTGCTTCAGTGGACTGTTACAAGGACGGGTGAGATGAAAGAAATATGTTCTTTCCCGAGTTTCATTTGCTCAAGGTGTTTATCGCAATTACAGAAATCAGCTAGAACAGGTTTTGAAGGTATAATAACACCAATCCACATACAAAGAGACCAGAAATGCAGCAAACAAGGAATAAAACATGGTTTAAAATATGGGGTAAAGGAAAGCCTCTGTGAGAAGGACAAATGTAAGAGATGACAAGGAGGGGGTAGCCAGAGGCCTAGAAAGTAAGGCTTCGGGTGTCAGAATTAATACTTGTGATTGTATCCAGAGGACTGCACTGAAGAAGTCATTGTACATAACTCACCTAAGAAACAAGTTTAAAATGCATGCCTCAGAATTATTGTAGGAAAAGATACAGGAAAAGGAGGATGTCACATAAAATATTTACAGCTCATTCATATTTGTCTGAGGATTTATATATATATATGATGTTATTGGCTCTCTGCCTTGTTGCCGTGACAAAAACCTGACTAAAGTAACTTAAGGAGAGGTTTATTTTAACTTAAAATTTGAGCTAATACAGTACATCCTGTCAGGGAAGTTATGGTAACAGAAGCAGACGCTGCCTAGTCACATTGCATCCATAGTCAGGAGGCTGAGAAATGTCCAAGCATATGCCCAGGGTTGTGGTTTGCAAAAGGGGGACCCTTATAGGTTTATATATTTTAATTCCTGACCCCAGTTGTTGTAACTGTTTGGGAACAACTAGGAGATGTGACTTTGTTGGAGGAGGTGAATTACTGGGAGTAGTCTTTGAGGTATCGACACCCAAAGGACTACCATTTCTCAGATCTCTACTCTCTCTGTTTCTCTGTCTCTCTGGCTCTCTCTGTCTCTGACTTTCCCTCCCCACCCCTCTGCTGCAGCAGTATTCATGCCTTACATCACATTTCTTACCATGGTGTTCAAGGTCTCCAGTACTCTGGAATCGTGATCCCCACTTTTTTACCCCTGAAATAAATGCTTTCTTTCATAAGTGAACTTAGACTAGGTGTCTTACCACAATATACACATTTCTAAAACATCTAGTTTGTTTTCTCTTTTTTCAGCTCAGGACTTTATCCCATTTAATGGTACTGCCCATATTGACAGTAGTCTTCACAACTGAGTTCTATAAATAACTCCTGGAAATGCAAAAAAAATTTGTTTCCATGGATATTCTAAATTCAATCAATGTAACAACCAAGATAAACTACCAAAATTGTTAAGACCTTAGAACAAGGAGCTACAAATTCTGCTCCCACATAGGGTGAATCCTCTGGTATTTGACTTGGTTTTGCCAGATATCAATTTTTCAGTAGATTCACAAGTGATCAAACCCTTCAGAGAACACTTATCAGCAGTCTTGAGATTTTCTGCTAAGTCAATAATACAGAAATAAGTTTCAACATACCATTTCAATTATACTTCATCCCATTTCTTTTTCTGAGAGAGAAGATAAATACAAGAAATGTTATATTTATTGTTGTCAGATGAACTGCTATGGGACTCAGTTGTATTTATTCCATGCCTACATGCCATAAAGAAAATGAGAGATAATGTATAACTCCCAATGTAAAACATCAAAATGCTTCAGCTATCTAAAAGTTTGTAAAGTGTTTCATTGTGCTATCTTCATAAACCTTCATATTGAGTTGTATCACACCACTGATACAGGTCTTAACCATAAGTGACAGCAGACCAGAGAAACCAAGGGCTAGATATACAAAGCACTTACTCTTTTTTTCGTTCAAGCTCTTGCTAGCTACTAATTATCATCATGATACTTGAATCAGAAATGAATCTTTTGAAATCAGTACATACAATGTCTCATCCATAAAAACATGGATCCCACAGAGCCACTGCTTGATGTGGGCACAAAGAAAATGGAAACCACATGTGTCCTTTTTAAAGCACTGATTTGATGGAGTGATTATTTTCCTGATCATGAATTAGAGATGTCAGTAACATGCAAAGAACAGATGAGGATAAACAAATTCCTTCGTCAGTTCTGCCTCGGTGACAAATGCTCCTCCTTTAGCTCATTTGTATGAAACAAATATGCTGTACATAATTAGTTTAGCCTATCTTTATCACATGAGAAGACAGAAATTAAAACTATCTTATTTTGGAGATTTTTTTTTCATTTGTCATCTGTCACTTTATGAACTATTCATCTTTATATTCAGCTTGCCTGGGGTATGATTAACAGACATGTCTGTAGAATGTGATCAATTCTTCTCACAGAAAAAACAAAATGGGAGCAAGCAACTTGATGGGTGTTTAAAATATTTTAGTATTTGTACCCTGAGGAAATGAAGTCAATTTAATATGGTAATTGTGAATGAAATCCTAATACACCAATGACTGCATCATCTTGCTGTGTCCTATGACACACATTTGACAAAACTAAGTTAACACCATGTTTTAATACAGTGGACCAAACTTTAAAGGGCAGTTTTTCTTTCATGGGAACTTAATTTGGGATGCACAGTAGAAACAAACATGATATTACAGTTGAGTAATGATTAAATTGACTAATTGCAGTCCTGCCTCTAAAAATATGTATGGCTTGGCAGATCTAGGCCGTGGCACGGTGTGAAGGAGGAGAGGAGACGCTGTGAGGAATCAGGCTGCAGAGGACTTGTTGACTTCGGTGCCAGCGTCAAGATTTGTGAGGTCAGGAGACCGGAGTAAAATATGAGGCTCCCTGACAGCAAGCTGTTTAAAGCTGACCTTGCTCGCCTCAGAGGATAACCAAGGAGCTCATTGTTCTGCTGTGCTCTACAACTGTCAGTGGTGAGGAGAAACAATGTCAGGCTGGCTGGCACAGGGGTTCTCACCAGGGAGAGCTATGCCTACAGCCATGCCAGATAGCAGAAAATCCATCTCCTCACTGCGTTGTTGCTCCCAGGTCTTCTTACATGGAGGGCACAATATTTCTTTGAACTTGGCTTTTTCTCCCTCCCACAAACCTAACATATTTCTGTCATTCTTATGAACACAAAGCCCTTCCCATCACAAGGCAGCTAAGACAAGAGTTGTGAGCAGCCCATTGATGTGCTCTAGTTAGCAATGTGACCCTTTGTCCATGGTGTATCCTGGGTCAGAACGGACACCAGAAAAGGGTAGGTAGAATCTTTTTAAGGACGTTGAGCAATGGAGAAATGAAATCAAGAAGAAAGAATATACTGTTTTCCTTTCAAGGCTTCTGAAATAAAATAACACCTTTAAGAGAGCTGGTAGATGCCAAGTTGATTATCAATTTAAAAGCTAGGTTGAAAGATTGTAAGTCGAAGCTTCAATGGGCCTGGTGCTGAACTATCATCATCATCATCATCATCATCATCATCATCATCATCATCATCATTATTATTATTATTATTATTATTATTATTATTATTATTATACAATAAAATGATGACCTGAAAGCACAAAGTGTGCCAGCGCCATACTGACACTTTAATATTAAATTATGTGCAAAGCATTTGTATGAACCTTGGTGTTTCATGTTAATCAAGTCAAGATCACCCCAAATGAATTATGGTGGCCATTACTCAGAATTACTAGAAAATAGTAATTACTGAATTGTATGCTAAAGTCTCAGGAACCTGAAACAATAATCTCTGAGAGCTTGGAAGAGGAATTCATACACACATAATTAATGATCTATTTACCGAGTCAGTACTGAGTCGACTCTATTCCTGAGGTCTCACAGCATCCTCTGAGAAAGTCCATGAAATAACCTGACCATGACAAACATAGCTCATGGCCATCATCACATATGGTGAAATCTCCTTAAAGAAAATGAGCAAAGAGTGCATTCATTCAACTTTACAGAATAGGCAGAATGGTTGCTCTGTCAGAACTTTTCCTGGATGACATATGTGCAAAAGTTCATGTCTGAGTCCCATTCCCCAACCATGGAACACACCAGAAAATTTAGACCAGAGAATAGAATTATTTTCTAATAAGTCAATCTATAACATTCATGTTTTTTAAATTTCTTCTCACTGAAAGACAGAAAGAGGGTTTAATGGTAGAGGAAGCTTCACTAAGTGATTATCAAAAATATATGGGACCTAATTATTTCCCTGGACTTATTCTATAATCAATAATAAAAGGTTTTGTTTTATGAATCTATGGGAATTATAGCACCTTTTTCACTGGAAGAGGTATATATATTTAGTATAATAATGTGATTCTATTATTTTCCAGAATTCTACATACTTTATGTGTAATTCCTTTAGTCTCATTTTTTCTCTGCTCAGAGAACTGAGCCTTCGTGTTTCTCCAAATGAGAAAGTAAAAAACAATTATATCATTTCTGTTTCATTTCAGCGTACTTAATAAAGGAGAAACAGGAGAGTTTGAAATTAATTGCAAGAGCTAGACTCATTCTGGGTAAGTTAATGCGTAGCTTTTATGAGCTGTAATTTTTTTTTATTTATTTTGTCCAATTAATTATTTATTATATGCATTGGATATAACCAATATGTAATAGCCTTCTGGGTGCATTTAAAGCTGCAATTACCCAAAAATGAGTCTGCCCTTACAACTGGTAACCTAATCAGAATCAGGAAAGCAAAGCATCTATATATGGGGCAAATGAAATTGCTGAGCGCTCTCTTAAAGTGAGATTTCAAGGAATATTTTACTCAGTCAAAGGAGCTAATTAGATCAACAAGCAATTGGTCACCTGCTACTGACAGCATTGTGGTAAGAAAGGTAAGAAGGAGGAGGAGAGGAAGACAAGGAGGAGGAGGAGAAGGAGGAGGAGGAGGAGGAGGAGGAGGAGGAAGAGAAGAAGAAGAAGAAGAAGAAGAAGAAGAAGAAGAAGAAGAAGAAGAAGAAGAAGAAGAAGAAGAAGAAGAAGAAGATGATGATGATGATGATGAAGGTGAAGAAAAAGAAAGAAAGAAAAAAAGAAAGAGAAAGAAAGAAGGAAGAAAGGAAGGAAAGAAAGAAAGAAAGAAAAAAGAAAGAAAGAAAGAAAGAAAGAAAGAAAGAAAGAAAGAAAGAAAGAAAGAAAAAAAGAAAGAAAGAAAGAAAGAAGAGGAAATGCCTCAGTGAAAAGTATGGTCATCCTCCAAAGGTTCAAAGGTCAAACCTTTTCCCAGTATTGGGATGTACTAGGACATAAAAAAGTTAGACCTAATAAAAAGTTTTAGGCTATTTGGGATGTGCTTCCAAAAAGAATATAGGACTCTAGCATCACTCCCCCTCACCGCCCTCTCCTCCCAGTCTCTTTCTCTCTCTTTTGTCCCAGGCTTGAGTTATGAGCATTCTTATTTCTGCTAAATGAAACCACCTGAGTTTGAGTTCAAACATATAATCTATACATCAATGAATCTTTTCTCTTTATAAATTAATTTCCTTGGGTATAATGATTAACTAATAGAAATGAAGATTACAGGCATTGGCAGGAGGAGAGGTCCTTGGTCCTATGAAGGCTCCATGCCCAAGTGTAGGAGAATGCCAGGCAGGAGGGAATTGGTAGTTGGGTGAAAGGCACCCTCATAGAAGCAGGGTAGGAGGGATGGGATAGGGGGTTCTGGAAAGAAAAACAGGAAAGGGAATATTTAAAATGTAAATTTAAAAAATATTCAATGAAAGAAAAGATAATCCCAGTAGTCATCTAAATACATTTTTTTTTCAAAACATCATATTAATCCAAAAACAAGGCCTTCTTGACTCCATTTTTTTACATCCTACAGATAATAGAGCTAATTAATGGCTTATATATTTAGTTGTTTTTATCAAGCATTTCCCTATTAGCTATATTAACCAGACACAACATGTGGTTACCATTTTCATAATATTTATAAAATCAACTTACATTTACAGTGACAAAACAAAGTAGTACTTTTTGTTTTTCATTATTTTCTCATTAAAGAAAATCTATTTAATATAAATTAATCATTTTAAAGTAGAGGTTCATCCACACAATTTAATTTGGTGATTTCCATATTTATGACTCTTAACAAGCAAACTTAAGACCTATTGGGGTGCATAATTTCTAAGGCTTCTTTATTGTCCTATGTTTTATTATTCTGTGAATTATGATTACACTTTTAAAAGCTAGGGAAGACAAAAATCCTTTTTGAAAAAAAATATTTAAAATACTAGAACATGAGATTTAAACTTAGATAATAATACAGGGACATTTTAAAAAGTATAATTTTTAATAAAATTATTTATAAAGTCAATTTTAATAAAATTATTTATTCCAAAGAAGCATGAAGGAAAAATTTTCAATTCAAGAAGCAGATGGAACATATAAAATCCAAAGTTGATTTATAAAAATGAACATTTAGTTATTTTCCATGAACAACTTGATTCAAAAACTGGTTCTAATTAAAGTGTGTATGTATGGATATGTGTGTGAATATATGTGTACATGTATATAAATGAACATGTATATATGTATATGTGTGTCTTTCTACATGTGCATATATGTGTCTGTATAAATATGTGTATTATTTCAACTGGAGTAGTAATGTTTTCCCCCAAACACCTCAGTGCTAGGCACTGGAAACCTTTTAAAGTTTGTGGTCAAAGAAATTCAAAAGATAGAGATACTTCTCCTGAATAACAAAGACTATTGTTGTTGCCAGAGAAAGAAGATAAAACCCTATTGTTAATGTCACCACACACTTCAGAAACAAAATTTGGAGAAATCCACCTGGATCTGACCTGGGAGCCTCCACTCTAAGGACTAGCTCTCATAAATTTGGAATGAGTTATTCAAGCTTCCAGCAGAGAAAGGCAACCTTATGTGATACCAGTGAAACAAAGCAGTGACTTACAAGATAGTCCAAAAGTTAAATGATGGCAATTATATGCCACAGGTAGCCAACAACCAGCTAATCAAAGTTAAGGCTTACTCAATAGGAAATACTTGATCCCTGGTACTGTAAATTTAGCCAAGAATCCATGTTTGGTGAAACTATGAAACTTAGAGAAGCTACCAGTCCAAGTTTTTAAAGTTTTTAAAATGAGCATATTATTTAACTGCAGTCTAAGTGTTTATTCACAAATCCACATATATATATAGCTCTCACCCATTATTAAAGAACATTTTCTTTATATGGAGTAATTGGAGACCACTATAGAAAGCCACACTAGTCAAAACACAGAGTTCAACTGGTCATGGGATGCCTGACTCCAATAAATATATTTATAACACAACCCCCACAAATTAAAACTCAAAAACCTTTGAGATGAAAGGGACAGAATGGTTGTAAGAGGCAGAGGATGTACATATCTATGTGAGATAATTGCTTCTTATAAAATAAGTTGCTTCTTCTTGAGTAAATGGCCAAAGGGATCCAATAGACTATCCACTCACAAATATCTTATAAAGTAAATCATAGTTAGTTGCTGGGGAAAGTCTGAAGCAGCCCCATATACCACATCTGGAATTAAAATGAAAACATATTCTTATAATATTTTTGTTTATTCATGAATTAATTTATCTATTCACTTTATATCTTATTGCATCCTCTCCTCTTGGTCCCTCCACACATATAGCTTCTCCCTCCATTATCCTTGCCCTTCTCCTCTGAGAAGGGGAAGGATTTCCTCGGTATCACTACGCCCTGGCACATTCAGTCACTTTAGGACTAGGCATATGCTCTCCCAATGAGGATAGGTAAGGCAGTTTAGTTAGAGGAACTGGATCCACAGACAGGCAACAAATTCAGGGACAACTCCTACTCCAGTTGTTAGAGGATCCACATGAAGACCAAGCTATACATCTGCTATATTTATACAGGAGGCTTGGTCCAGCTCGTGCTTGCTCTTTGGTTGGTGGTTCATTCTCTGGGAGCTCCCAAGTGTCTGGGTTAATTGACTCTATTGGTCTTCTTGTGGTACACCATCTCCTTCAGGTCCCAATACTTCCCCCAACTCTTCCATAAGACTCCCCATGTTCCATATCTGGTTTAGGTGTGGGTCTCTGCATCTATATCCACTGGCTGCTGGCTGGAGTTCTCAGAGTACAGTTATGCAATTCTCCTCTCTGTAAGCATAAAAAAGTATCATTAATGGTGTCAGGGATTGATTCTTGCCCATGGAATGGGTCTCAAGTTGAGCCAGTAATTGATTAGCCATTCCCTCAATCTCTGCTCCATTTTTGTCCCTGCAATTCTTGTTGGCAGGACATATTTCGAGTCAATGGTTTTGTGCCTTTCTTTATCCCTTCACTGAGAGTACTGCTTGACTTACAGGAGGTGACCACTTCAGGCTACGTATCCTCCACTGTCAGGAGTCTCGGCTAGAATCACCCAAGGCCTCCCTGGGTCCCAGATCATTAGTCTCTGGTATCTCCATCATGGATGCTCCCTCCGCCTGCTGACAATTTTCATTCTCTCTCTCCTGCTCTCCATACACCTTATTTGCCACATCCATCCTATTTCCCCTCCTCATCCCCTCTCCCACAGAGTTTTCTTCCTCTACCCACTCCAATGTTGGTTTTATTTCCCCCTCTGAGTAAGATTCAACCATCCTCCCTTGGGCCTTCCTTATTATTTGACTTCTTTGGGTTTATTGATTATCCAATACATTAAACTGAATACACTAAATCTAATAGAAAAGAAAATGAAGAATAGCCTTGAACACATTGGTACAAAATACAAAATCCTGAATAAAATATCTATAGCTCAGGTACTAAGATCAACAATTAATAAATAGGACCTCAGAAAACTGAAAAGCTTCTGTAAAACAAAGGACACATCTATAGGAAAAAACAACAACCTACAAAATGGCTAAAGACCTTCATCAACCCTACATCTGACAAAATACCAATACCCAAAATATATAAAGAAGTCAAGATGTTAGAAACCAACAATACAGATAATCCAATTATTAAAAACAAAACAAAACAAAACAAAACTGAGGTATAGAGTTATACAGAAAATTCCCTACAGAGGATTCCCCAATGTCCAAGAAGCACTCAAAGAAATATTCAATATCCTTAGTCATTTAAGAAGATAGTAAGATCTTAATGCACACTATCAAACCTTAAAATAAGTCAAGCAATGACAAGAATGTATTCATATACTTTTATGCAAAAATGCTTAAAATTTGTACATTTATCTTTGTTTTTTAAAATAAAGTTCTTCAATAAAAAAAAACAAATATCCATAGTGAAAAAAAAGAAGATGCAAATCAAAATAACTCTGAGATACCATACTGTACCCCTCAGAATGGCTAAGATTAAAAACTCAAGAGATAGCACATGCTGGCAGTGGCTGGATATATAATCAACTAAAACAAATCAGTAACCTTCTTCTACTCAAAAAATAAACAGGCTGAGGAAGAAATTAGGAAAAGGACACCCTTCAAAATAGTCACAAAGACTATATAGTACCTTGGGGTGGCCCTAACCAAGCAAATGAAAGATTTGTATGACAAAAACTTCAAGTCTCTGAAGAAAGAAATTGAAGAAGATCTTAGAAGACGAAAAGATCTCCCTTGCTCATGGATTGGAAGGATCAACATAGTAAAAATGGCCATCTTGTCAAAAGCAATCTATAGATTCAGTGCAATCCCCATCAAATTTCAAGTCAATTCTTCACAGAGCTAGAGAAAAAATACACAAATTCATTCAGAATAACAAAAAACCCAGGACAGCAAAAATTACTCTCAACAATAAAAGAACTTCAGGGGGAAATCAAGATCCTTGATCTCAAGATGTATTACAGATCAATTGTGATAAAAAAATTACATAGTATTGTTACAGAGACAGGCAAATAGATCAATGGAACTGAATTGAAGACCTAGAAATGAAGCCACACTCCTATGACCATTTGATATTGGACAAAAGAACTAAATACATTCAATAGGAAAAAGACAGCATTTTAAACAAATGATGCTGGATCTACTGTCAGTCAGCATGCAGAAGAATGCAAATCTATTCATTATTATCTTCTTCAACAAAGCTCAGGTGCAAGTGAATCAAAGACCTCCACATAAAATCAGGTACACTGAAACTAATAGAGGAAAAAATGGGGAAGAGCTTAGAACACATAGGCCCAGGAGAAAATTTCCTGAATAGAACATTAATGGCTTATGCTCTAAGATCTATAATCAACAAATGGGACCTCATGAAAATGGAAAGTTTCTATAAGAATAAGGACCCTGTCAAGAGGACAAACTGGCAACCAACAGATTGGAAAAGAATCTTTACCAATTTTACATCTGATAGAGGGCTACTATCCAATATATACAAAGAACTTAAGAAGTTAGAATCCAGAGAATTAAATAATCCTATTTAAAAAATGGGTACAGAGCTAAACAAAAACTTTTTAACTGAGAACTATCAAACAGCTGAGAAGCATCTAAAGAAATGTTCAACATCCCTAGTCATCAGGAAAATGCAAATCAAAACAACCCTGAGATTCCACCTCACACTAGTCAGAATTGCTAAGATTGAAAACCCACGTGACAGCATATGCTCGTGAGAATGTGGACAAAGAACAACATTCTTCCACTGTTATGTGTGATTCCAAGCTGGTACAACCACTCTGGAGATGAGCCTCACGTTTCCTCAGAAAATTGGACATGGTCCTACCTGAAGATCTAGCTATACCACTCCTTCAAATATACCCAAAAGGTGCTCCAACATATACCAAGAATACTTGCTCTACCATGTTTATAGCAGCCTTATTTATAATAGCCAGCAGCTGGAAAGCACCCAGATGTCCTTCAGTAAAGCAATGAATGGAAAAATTGTGGTACATTTACACAATGGAAAACTACTTAGCTATTAGAAACAAGGACTTTATGAAGTTCCTAAGCAAATGGACGGAAAAAGAAGTAATCATCCTGAGTGAGGTAACATAGTCATAAAAGAACACAGATGGTGTTCATTCACTGATAAGCTAAAAACCTCTGAATATCAAAGAAACAATTCACAGATATTATGAAGCTCAAAAAGAAGGAAGGCCAGAATGTGAATGCCCCAGTGTTCTTAGATGGGAGAACAAAAGACTCACGGGAGGAAATAAAGGGACAAATAGAGGGGCAGAAGTTGAAGAAAAGATCATTCAGAGACTGCCTTACCTGGGGATCCACCCCATATGCAGCCACCAAAACCAAGCACTATTGCTGATGCCAAGAAGTGCTTACTGGCAGATACCAGATATAAATGCCTCATCAAAGGCTCTGCCAGAGTCATACAGATACAGTTGAGGTTTCTTGCAGCTAACCATCTGACTGAAAATGGGGTCCCCAATGCAGGAGCTAGAAAATGGACTTTAAGAGAACAAATGGAACTCAACCACATAGGAGGGATAACATTATCAAACAACCAAATCCTCCAGAGCTCCCAGACACTAAAACACCAACCAATGAGCACACAGGGAAAGAGCTATGGTTCCAGTTGCATATGTAGCAGATGATAACATTGTCTGGCATCAATGGGATAAGAGGCCTTTGGTCCCCTGAAGGTGTGTTTTCTCAGTGTAGGGAAAGGCCAGTGTGCTTAGGTGGAGAGGGCCATTGGGAGAGGGACTACCTTTATGGAAACAAGTGGAGGGGGAGAGGGAGAGGAGTAGGAGGAAAGGGGATAGCATTTGAAATGTAAATATAGATAATATCCAATAAAAAAAGGAAGAAAAGGATAAGCATCTCAGTATCTCTTTTCAGCAATACATTACCATGCCCCAACTTAATGACTCTCAAAAACAGCTAAAACTATGTTACTCTGTGATTATAAGTAGATGCCTCCTCAGAGAACATCAGGTGATAAAGCAAGGTGCAATCATCATTGTTTTGTGTTCTGTGAAGAACTGAAGTGTGGTTTGAATTGTATAGCCATCACAGGTACATTAGCATGTTCAGAGAAAAATAGCCATTACTTCATTTTTTTTTCATGTTGAGTAGAAAGACAACATGGAAGAGTACGCAAAATACACTATTGTAGACAAGTACAATGACCATGGAGAATCTTTAAAATTTTGCAACAGTATGTATTAGATCTATTGTGGTGTTAAACTTTCAAACAGTTTTCTCTGTTCCAAAGACTCCTACCAGTTTTTCACAGCACTGTTCTTTAAACTTTCTTTATATCACAGAAGCCTAGTATTAAATTTCTTTTTCTTACAAAAATCTATTGATTTGAGCTCAGACTCAAATGGCTCATCGAACCATTAAATGAATGATTTATTCGTGTTCCCCCAGCATCGGATACAATTAGAAGTTCATTCAGTATTCATTCATCATGACAGTACAAGTGAACAAAGACAAGAGCATGTCAAGCTTCCGGTATCTCTTAAGGGAAGGTACTAGCCAAGTGCTTGCTCAACTCCATATTAAGTCTCAGATATATCCTAGAAGACAAAAGCAAATTCCAATGGAGAAAATCTGAAGAATCAGTGCCTACTTTATCCACACTATGTGATTGCTAGGCTTAAACTAAAGTTTATTCACAAACAAAGAAAGATGTGTTACTATTCTCATCACTGTAACGGGAATATCTAATGGAAACAACTTAGAGAAGCATTGATTATGGCTCACAGTCCAGGGATATAAGATACATTCTATTCAGTAAGGGAGGCATGATGGTGGGACCAGTGTCTGTTTGTTATGGTGGGAACTTGTGATAGCTGCAAACACCAACCAGTTCCCTGCTCATGGTTCAAAGAGATGAAATAGACACTAAAAACCTCAATATACACTAATTTTCTCATTAAATTCAAGAGTAATAATAATATGAATATTTATATACTTGGATCTGCTAGTTTTTCATCATGATAGATGAAATTATTTGTTTCCCTTTGGTGGCTTAAAGACACAAGGTTCCTTAACTGACTTGCCTGAATTCAGGCTCATAAACACTCACTCTAAGCCTTATTTTTAAATCTCTAGTGTTTTTCTTTCCTTAGCCAGGCTATAAAATTTGACTCAGTATTATTTAATGCATCTTTTCATTCCATTACCATACCCTGTTCATATAAACAGTATAAATATTTTTTAAAAATGAAACATTACATTTGTGGCTTTAACTCCTAAAGGCTTTATAAAAACACAGCTAATTAATATATGTAAAATTAAATATGTCATGTCTTTCTTATGTTAACAAACATAACAAATCTGTATGAGAACTTAAAGTTTTATGGCACTTTGTTTCCCGACTTTTAGGTATTTCTTATTTATAGAGATAATGTATCCATTAACTACCTTCAATTCCAGAACAGGAAACACTAAGTCCTTTCTGCATTTGTGATGATAAATTTGATAGTCAAAAACTACTGTAATTCTCTTCTTATTTGCATGTTCTGTAACAAGAAATAAGATTGATATATATGTGGGATATTTTTTGCTTCTGATTTCATATTTTAAATTTTTCCAATTTTTAAATTATTATTCCTTACTGCTTTATTTTTTAAAAAAGAGAGATAGATTTACAGATTTTTAAAGGAATTTTGGCATAACATTATATGAATAATTTTGTCAGTACTTAATTCTTTAAGAGGTTTGATAGCATACATTGAAATCCCACTAGTTACCATAAGCATGAAGTACATGTAGGACAGAATGTAACATGGAAAAAAGATTTCTTATTGGGTATAGAATAAGCACGATGATCTGTGAATACCAAAAATTGCCACAAGGGTATTATCTTAGCTCTTGGATTATTAATGATCTGAGGTACAGGTGTACCACACTCTGGGAGGGTGCTATACATTTATTTTCTCTAAGAGGAGTGAGGATTTCTTTTTTTTTTTTTTTTCATTTTTTTGACCTTTGTTTTTCTGGAGCTTCCTATAGTCTGTGAGTTGTTTCTGTGGTGGTCAAATCATTCTGGGATTAGTATTCAATTATCAGTGACTGCATATTATGTCTGTTCTTTTGTGACTGGGTTAACTCACTTAGGATGATATCCTCTAGATGCATCAATTTTCATAGGACTTTCATAAAGTCATTGTTTCTGATAGCTGAGTAGTACTCCATTGTGTAAATATACCAAAATTTTTGTATCCATTTATCTACTGAAGGACATCTGGGTACTTTCCAGCTTCTGACTGTTATAAATAGGGCTGCTATGAACATTGTGGTGCATGTGTCTTTGTTGTATAATGAAGCTTCTCTGGGGTATATGCCCAGAGTGAAATAACTGGGTCTTCAGGTAGTACTATGTCCAATTTTCTGAGGAACCTCCAGACTGATTTCCAGAGTGGTTGTAACAGTATACAACCCCACCAACAGTGAAGAAGTGTTCCTCTTTCTTTGCGTCCTTGCCAGCATCTGCTGTCATCTTAATTTTTGATCTTAGCCATTCTTACTGGTGTGAGGTAGAATCTCAGGGTTGTCTTGATTTGCATTTTCCTGATGACATAGGAGTCAAGCATTTCCTTAGATGTTTCTCAGCCATTCCATATTCTTCAATTGAGAATTTTTGTTTAGCTCTGTACCCCATTTTTTAATAGGATTGTTTTATTTTCTGGTGTCTAACTTTTTGATTTCTTTGTTTATCTTGGATATTAGGCCTCTATGAGATGTGGAGTTGGTAAAGATCATTTCCCAATCTGTTGGCTGCCATTTTATTTTCTTGAAAGTGTCCTTAGCCTTACAGAAACTTTGCAATGTCATTAAGTCCCAATTGTCAATCTTTGACCTTAGAGGATGAGCCATTGGTGTTCTATTCAGGAAAATTTCCACTGTGCCTATGTGTTCTAAGGTTTTCTCTACTTTCACTTCTAATAGTTTCAGTGTATGAGATTTAGTGTGTACATCTTTAATTCTTCTGCATGCTGAGTGCCAGTTGAACAAGCACCAATTGTTGAAGAGGGTCTCCTCATTCCATTGACTCTTTACAGCTCCTTTGTCAAAAATCAAGTGACCATATATGTGAGGGTTCAATTCTAGATTTATTCCATTGATCCAAGTACATATCTCTGTACCAGTACCATGCAGTTTTTAACACAATTGCATGTAATATAGCCTGAGGTCAGGGATGGAGATTTCTGTAGATGTTTTCTTGTTGTTGAGGAAGAATTTCGCTATTCTAGGGTTTTTGCTATTCCAGATGAAATTGCACATTACTTTTTCCAGCTCTATAAAGAACTGGGTTGGAATTTTGATGGTGATGGAAATGAATCTGTAGATTGCCTTTGGCAAGATGGATATTTTTAAAATGTTGATCCTTCCAATCCATGAGCATGGGAGATCTTTCCATTTTCTGAGATCTTCCTCAACTTACTTCTTCAGAGTTTTGAAGTTTTGTCTTATAGGTTTTTTTATTTACTTAGTTAGAGTCACACCAAAATATTTCATATTGTTTGTGACTACTGTGAAGGGTATCTTTTCCTTAATTTCTTTCTCCACATGTTTGTCCTTTGACGACAGGAAGGCTATTTATTTGTTTCAGTTAATTTTATATCAAGCCACTTTGCTGAACTTGTTTTTCAGCTGTAGAAGCTGTCTGGTGGAATTTTTGGGGTCACTTACATACTGTATCCTGTCATCTGAAAACAGTGATATTTTTATTTCTTCCTTTCCAATTTGTATTGCTCTGATTTCCTTTTGTTCTCTAATTGCTCTGTCCAGGACTTCCAGTATTATGATGAATAGGTAGGGAGGGAGTGCGCAGCCTTGTCGAGTCCCTGATTTTAGTGGGATAGCTTCAAGTTCCTCACCATTAAGTTTGATGTTGACTATTGGTGTGCTGTATATTGCTTTTATTATACTGAGGTATGGGCCTTGGGTTCCTGTTCTTTTCAAGACTTTTAACATAAAGGTGTGTTGAATTTTGTCAAATGCTTTCTCAGCATCTAGTAAGATGACTATGTGGTTATTTTCTTTGAGTTTGTTTATATGGTGGATTACGTTGATAGATTCTTGTATATTAAACCATCCCTGCATCCCAAGAATAAAGCCTACTTGATCATGGTGAATGATCTTTTGTATGTGTTCTTGGATTCAGTTGGCGAGGATTTTGTTGAGTATTTTTGCATCAATGTTCATAAGTGAGATTGTTCTGAAGTTTTCTTTCCTTGTAGGGTCTTTGTGTGGTTTAGGAAGGAGAGTTATTGTGGCCTCAAAAAATGAGTTAGGTACTGACTCGATTTTGTGGAATAGTTTGGAGAGTATTGGTATGAGGTCATCAATAAATGTCTGATAGAATTCTGTACTGAACCCCTCTGGACCTGGCCTTTTTTTGATTGAGAGGCTTTTGATGACTGCTTCTATTTCTTTAGGTGTTATGGAACTATTTAGATGGATTACCTGGTCCTGGTTTACTTTATTTTCTGGTATGTGTTGAGGAATTCATCCAGTTACTCCAGATTTGCGAGCTTTTTGAGTATAGGCTTTTGTAGTAGGATCTGATGATTTCTTGAATTTCTTCAGTTTCAGTTGTTATGTCTCCCCTTTCCTTTCTGATTTTGTTAATTTGAATACTCGCTCTTTGCCCTCTATTCTGGCTAAGGATTTATCAATCTTGTTAATTTTCTCAAAGAACCAGCTCTTGGTTTTGTTGATTTTTTTGAATGATTCTTTTTGTTTCTGTTTGGTCAGTTTCTGCTCTGGGTTTGATTATTTCTTACCATCTTCTCCTCTTGGGTGTATCTACTTCCTTTTGTTCTAGAGCTTTCAACTGTGCTGTCTAGTTACTAGTGTATGCTCTCTCCAGTTTCTTTTTGGAAGCACTCTGAGCTATGAGTTTTCCTCTCAGTACTAATTTCATTGATCCCATAGGTTTGGGTATATTGTGTTTTCATTTTCATTAAATTCTAGAAAATCCTTAATTTCTTTATTTCTTCTTTGACCATGCTATCATTTAATAGAACATTGTTTAATTTCCATATTTATATGGGCTTTTTGTTGTCTATGTTTTTCTTATAGACCATCCTTAGTCCACAGTGATCTGACAGCATGCGTGAGAGTATTTCAATCTTCCTATATCTATTGAGGCATGTTTTTTTGACCAATTATATTGTCAGTTTTGAAGAAGGTGCCTTGAGGTGCTGAGAATAATTTGTATTCTTTTGTTTTAGAATGAAATGTTCTGTAGATGTCTTTTAATTCCAACTGGTTCATAACCTCTGCTGGTTTTACTGTGTCCTTGTTCAGTTTCTGCTTCCATGATTTGTCCATTGATGAGAGTGGGGTATTGTTGTCTCCCAATATTATTGTGTGGGGTTCAATGTATTTTTTGAGCTTTAGTAAGGTTTCTTTTACAAATATGGGTGCTCTTGTATTTGGAGCAAATATGTTAATGATTGATAGTTCCTCCTGACAAATTTTCCCTGTAATGAATAAAAAGTGTCCTTTCTTATATTTTTTGATAACTTTTGGTTGAAAAATCTACTTTATGCATTATTAGAAAGGCCACTCCACCTTGTTTATAGGGGCTGTTTGCTTGGAAGTTTTTTTCCCAAACTTTTACCCTAAGATAGTGTCTGTCTTTATCTCTGAGATGAGTTTCCTGTATGCAGCAAAATGCTGGATTCTGTTTATGTATCCAATCTAATAACCTATGTCTTTATATTGAAAAATTGAGTCAATTTATGTTAAGAGGTATTAAGTAATAGTGGTTGCTGTTTCCTGCTATTTTTGCTTTTAGAAGTAGAATTGTGCCTGTGTATCTTTCTTCTTTTGGTTTTCTTGCTTAGGAGTTTTCTTGTTTTTACTAGGATGTAGTTTCTCTCCTAGTATTGGGTTTTCCACCTATCATTCATAGTAGTGCTAGATTTGTGGTCAGATATTGTGTAAATTTAGTTTTGTCCTGGAATATCTTGGTCTCTCCATCTATAAAGATTGAGAGTTTTTCTGAATATAGTGCCTAGGTTGACACTTGTGTTCTCTTATGTTCTGCATGATGTGTGTTCAGTACGTTCTAGCTTTCATTATCTCTGTTGAGAAGTCGGATGTAATTCTGATTTGCCTGCCTTTATATGTAACATGACCTTTTCCCCTTACTGTGTTTAGTACTTTTTCTTTGCTTTGGGCATTAGGCATTTTGACTATTATATGTTGGGAAGAATTTTTTTTCTGTTGCACTCTATTTGGAGTTCTGTAGGCTTCTTTTATGCTCATGGTCATCTCTTTCTTAAGGGTAGGGAAGTTTTCTTCTACGATTTTGTTGAATATATTTACTGTGCCTCTTATTTGATATTGTTCTCCCTCTTCTATTCCTATTTCCTTAGATTTGATATTCTCATTGTGTCGTGGATCTCTTGGACATTTTGGATTAGGTGATTTTTGTTTTTTACATCTTCTCTGACCATTTTGTCTATGTTTACAATGTTGTCTTCCGCCCCTGAGATTTTCTCTTCCATTTCTGTAGTGTGTTGGAGATGTTTGCATCTGTGACTCCTGATTTCTTTTATAGGGTTTCTCCCACCAGGGTTGTCTCTTTTAGTTGTTTTTTTTTTTTTTTTTTTTGTTTGTTTGTTTTGGTTTTTTTTGTTTTTTTGTTTCCATTTCCATTCTATATTTCTTCTTCATTTCCTTCATCTCTTTGGTTCTGTTTTCCTCTAGTTCTTTGATTTCTTTGAGTGTTTTTTGTTTCCTCTTTAAACGCTTCTATTTCTTTATGGTTTTCCTCCCATTCTTGTTTAAGTGTGTTATTCACCCTCTTCTCAATGATTTTCATCATCATCTTGAGGTATGATTTCAGGTCTGAGTCTTCTTTTCCTGGAGTGCTTTGCATTCTGCTACTTGCTCTGATGGGAGAGCTGAGCTCTAATGTTGCCAGGTTGTCTTGGTTTCCATTGTGTAAATTCTTTTGCTTTCCTCTTGCCATATTGTTGTCTCTGATTATCCGTGGTCTTGTTGCCAGTGATTGATTCCAGTCTCTTCTGTGTACCTGGCCCTTGATCCTGGATTTCTACTGTTTTAGGTGGTAAATGTCTTCAGCGTTTGGTCTGCACAGAAGGGCCTTCCTGGTGAACCCAAGGCTCTATGGCAGAGTTCCATGTCCCCTTCACCAACTGGAGGGCTGCACCTACTGAGCACTAGACCTAGGACTCCCTGTGCCATGGCTACTCACAGCACAGTGTTGCCAGGCATGTGGATCTCTGCTGTTCCAGGTTGTAAATGGCCTGAGAGTTTGTTCCGCACACCATGGCTTTCTGTTCAGATAACAGGTCCTTATTCCAGGATTCCTGCTCCCCTGAACCAATCAGGAGACTGTGTTTTCCATGTGCGTGGCCCACACCTCTCTGCACCCTGGCCACTCACAGCGCTGTCTCACCAGGCTTGGCTCTCTGGATCTCCCCTGTTCCAGGTAGCAAATGGCTTGAGCCTTTGGGCCGCACGCAAGGGCATTCCAGGTGGAAACCGAGTCCCTATGGCAGGGTAACTTCTACCCTGGTCCAACCGGAGAGCCACACCTACCGAGCACTAGGCCTAGCCCTGCCTGTGCCCTGGCTACTCATAGTGCAGTCTCTCAAGGCCTGTGTCCCTGGTTCTCTGCTGTTCCCAGTGGCCAAGATTATATATATACATATATATATATATATACGTATGTATGTATGTATATATATATATATGTGTGTGTGTGTGTGTGTGTGTGTGTGTGTATGTGTATGTGTAGTATGTGTATGTGTATGTGTATGTGTATGTGTATATGTATATATATATATATGAAATAGATGAGACATAAACATTTTCCTAAGATTCTAAGTAAATTAATATTCAAAATAAGCATCTAAAATATACAAATCAAGAACAGGTTTTATCAAGTCAACATCTGGGCTGTGGTGACCTGAAAGCAAAATATCCAGCAGTATCAGAGTTGTGACCAAGCAGTCCTCATGACTCATCACTGCTGTATATAGTGTTCTTCCACAACCCTTGGTGACAGTTTCATTTTCTGTGGTTGACTTACCTGGGCTCACCTGATGACCAAAAATATAAAGTGGAAAATCCCAGATGTATATAATTAATGATTTAAATAATGTGCTCTTACTAGTAGCATGTTAAAAACCTCATTCTTTCCTTTCTCCACCTGGGATGGTATCGATTGCTTTTTTTTCCCATCACATCCAGCTTGTATTTTCTTTGATTTAATCACTGAGGAGCAATCTCCATTTTATCCCTATGATGGTATTATAAACATCCCATTCAAAAAAGCTTTTTGCAAAATAGTGACCCCAAAGTATATGAACAACGAGACTAGCCACTTTGAGAGATGAAAGTTCTTGATGAAATAAGGAAAGAGAAAAATGTATGCTGGGATTTCTACAGGCTTTTTTTGATAAGAAGAACCAGAACATAATGTAATATATGTAGGTTTCAGTCCAATCCAGAGACTTTGACACCCACTGTCAGCCTTATACTATAGTTCTCTGAAAGACTTTAAGACTCATTTTAGTTAGTTGAATAAAATCTAAGAATTCTAAAAGACCTACTAACTAAAACAAAGGAAGCCTATTCTATACCATGCTTATATATTATTTCTCTTTTAAAGAACATGATTATAAATGGAAAAATTAAACACATTTTAAATTGCAATACCATTAAGCAAAACAGTAGACAGGTCTAAATTCCCTTAAAAAATTTAACTATCACATTTTAAGTTGCTCTACCCACATTGACTAAATTTTATTAAATCATTCCTGATTTCCTTCAACTATTAATTGTCAGACATAATTAAAATTTTTCTTCTGAACAGTGACAGGTCCCTGACAAGAGGGAAAATGACATGGCACTGAGCCAGTGAACAGACAGACATACATAGATGCTGGGCTATTGAAGCTGGATTAGTGAACACAACAGGGACTTTCTGTCTCTGCCTGCTTCACTTCTCACCTCTCTCATTTCTATAAAGTTAGACTAAAATTTTGTGTGTTACATATAACATAACATAAATAAGCACAGCATCCCTGTTAAATGTGCTATAAACCTGGAAAAATTGGAATGCTCTTGAGACAACCTGCTACCCCTCACCACCTCATTTTTCTGTCTGAGTAATAGAGCACGCTGAACTACATACAGTCCAAGGAAAAAAGAAGTTCCACTGGACCACAATAGTAGGAACAATGATGTTATAGTAATTGAAGAAGCTGGATTCTCAAGTCCAGAAGAAGAGAAACCCTATTTGAGAGTCTTAGTAAGTCCTTGTTAAGGTCTTGACTATACATGTGCAAAGTGAAACTACATCAGACGTACCATAGGTTCAGTTGAGCAGATAGTTGAGCAAGGTTGATACTTCAGTAACAACGGCTGGATGGCAATGGAAAACAGATTTGCTGAGCAGAAAGAATCCATCTCAAGGTTGCTCTGGAAGGTACCATGTGGAGATTAATAAACTACAAAGCAAAACAAAGTCCTCCAGGCCTTATAGGATAAACATGTGAAGGAATTCAAATCTTAGCAAGTAGAATACCTTGAGTAAACTTTTCATGTTACTGTCAGAGCTACACTTACCAAGTTAAAACTATTCTTAAGCAAACTTAAGGTTGTCAATAAAGAACTAAATTTTCTATGAGACATCAAGATACTTAAGAAAAGTGAACAAAAATATATATTATTAATAATGTCTATTTCAAAATGCTAATGTGAACTACAAATTATATAAATATATGAAAAATGTGATAGCCATGGGATTAAGAATCCCAGAGAAAATGATGTGATGACAAACTTAATGATGTCTGCCATATTCGAGATACTAAGGGAAATGTGAACAATTCTAAATACAAGTGGGAGTTTCCAAAATTTCAAGAACATTATGTCACCCATACAAAAATGAAAAGTTTGTTAGTAGAAAAATCAAAAACTCTAGGGAAGGTGAAAATTAACCAACTGGGAGTTTTAAGGCTGAAAAAACAAACACAGTGAAAAAGGCATCTTCACTGAAAGAACTATTCTGAAAACTATCTGAAAATGGGAATTCATGAGGAGGGACTCCAAGAGTCAAAAATAGAAATTATGCAATTTGAAAAAGGTAATAAAATTATTAAAGAAAACTAAGCACAGTGTCAATGTGTAGCTGGATGATGTAATATGTTTTCATTCATGTTCAATTTAACTTCCATAGGCCAAAAACATTGAGAATGTAGTAAATTCATAATAAAGAGTGGTCATGTCCTTGGAGGTATGATCAGAATCCTAACACTCTTGTGTCAGAGGATTCTAAAACATGAGAAAGTTAGGGAAAAGGAGAAGGGAGTGGAAACTGAGGAAATATGTATCAAGGACCAGATTTTTCTATTTTAATTTAGAAAATAGATTTACAGACCTAAGAATGCTCAACAAATACCAAGTAGTAGAGATACGAATAGAATGCTTAAATATTCTGTAATGAAACAAGCAAAAGTCAAATATAAAATCTAGACAGAGGAAAAATATACACAACCCAATAGGTTGCAATGATACAAATCCTAGTTAGCTTCTTATAAGAAATAAGAACAGCAAAAGACAATGAAGGAATATTTGTGAAACATGAAAAAAGAGAAATGGAAAAGCCAAATTAGAATTCTAAGTACAGTAGTTTAGAACCAAATTTGAAACAAAAATATTTTCAAATAAGTACAATCTCAGATTTGTAAAAGCCTTCAACTGCTAGTAGAATAATACTTTTAGAAATATAAAAAGAGCTTTGAGTAAAAAAATTAATGTTAAGCCAAACTTAGATTTGTAGGAAGGAATGAGGCACTATACAATCATAGATACGTGGGAACTCTAGTTCCTGCTCTGCTCATGGCCTTAATCTGTTCTGGTTGCTGCTACAACAGACAATCAGAGGTTGGGCACTTCATAAACCATAAAGCTATTTCTCAGAGTTCTAGAGGAGATGAAGTCTAAAATGTAGGCACTAGTGAATGTCTGTTGATCAGTCCTAGTGAGGGCTGACTTTTTCCTAAACATCTACTTCTCTGTCTAGTCTGTGCTGCAGAGTGAAAAGGATTTCTTGGAGTTTCACTGAAAGGCTTGTGAGGACTATGCCCCCAGGGCCTACCATTGTCAAAGATCAACCTCCAAATGCCATCACAAGGAAGTCAGGATTTCAGTAAGTTGAAATGAGGAGGATGGCAACACTGAGTTTCTCAAAATAATGACAAATTCTAAGCCAAAAATTCTTGTGCTTTAAGTTAATTCTGGCAACATTTGCTGAAAAAAATAGTATCAGTGACTGAGCTATGGGTCAAAAATTACATGATTATGAGGTTATGGTATGTATAAAATAGGAAGATGGAGTCTTAAAGGTTCTGAAATCAAATACTTAAAGAGATAAATCATTATTATTGACTGTATATCCTCTCTGTAGTGTTACGTAATATAATCTTCAGACTAGAGAAATAATAAAATAAACATAAAAAGAGAAGCTGCACATCCTTAAGAAAACACAAAAGAAATAAAGACATTTTTTAAATTGAAAATTGAATTAATTTTACAAAAAAGCAGTAAAGTAATACCAGAAAATAAAGATGGAAGGGGCAAACAACGAGTAGCTAATAGGAAGCAACCCCTGTGACCTCTTACGTAAGAAAAACAAATAAAAACTGAGATGGTATACAGGGTAAGAAGCCAGACCCAATGGAACACACTGACTCCTTTTCTAAGCATGTAATCCAATGGGAGAAAAGAGAAAGAAGAAGAAACATTACAAATCCACTCCAGGTTTAAATAAATCTAGAACAGCAATGGTGCTATCAGCTGCATAGATAGCACTCCTAGAGACAAAGACATCAGGTGATGGTGAGAAAATAAATATAAACCCATTAAGTAATTTTACAACTGAGGAGGAAAAACAAGACAAGGTATTGGGAATAGTAAACTAATTAACAACATAGTTGGTATTTTCATACTTCTTCTCAATAATAAATACAAAAGAAAGATAAAAGTGCATCATGTTAGATACGTTGTCTGAGCAGTGCTATATAACTGTCTCTGATATTATGGGACATCACACCCACCATATCCAGACAATGCACGTACATGCTCAGCATCTGCTGAAAGATCCTCGGTTGGGCTAGTGGGGTACATTGTGTGAAGTTGTGTCTCAGTCATTCCTCACCTACCTAAGATATTCTCTGATCGGCTTTAATAAAAATCTGATGGCCAAATATCTGGGCAGGAAGTGGAAAAGGGGAGTTCCTAGAAGGGAAAAAGAAACTCTGGGAAAAAGAAAAAGAAAAGTTTTCTCCAGGAGACATGAGAGGAGACAGACATGACTTTGGGCCTGGAAGGATTAGCTAGCCAAATGGCTGGATGAGCAATATGATTAGGTTAACTTAGACAAGCTAGGTGAGAGTCTGCCCAGCTAAGGCCTGAGATTTGAAATATAAAAAGAAAGGTTTCTAAATCATAATTTTGGGAAAACTGGCTGATTAAGAAATAATCGCCATTGTATTTTTCTCCAGCATTAATTAATATATGCAGAATATTAATAATCATATTACACTGTACAGTAAAATGTTTTTTAAACCATCCATGAAGATGAGAGAGTAGATGTCAGGAAGCTTTCCCTAATGTGTTGTCACCTTTTTTTTTGAGACCAAGTCTCCCACAGTTTTGACTAGAATGGCTGGCTCATACATACTTGGAATCCTCCAATTTCTGCCCAGAGATGGGTTTACAGATGCCTGCCACTATTTCTAGCTTTCACATGAGAACTGAAGTTCCAAATCAGTATGCCATGCATTAGTAGATCCTTTGACGCACCCCCACATCTTGACAATGTCTTGATATAATTATTAAGTAAAAATCTATAAATTATCAAACAAGCCAAATTAAGGCACAAGGGCTAAGCATAGAGCTCATACCTATAATTCCAGTACCTGATAGAGTGTAGCAGGATATCTCAAATATCTCAAAGGCTAGGCCAAACTGGACTCCACAGTCTAGGAAGAATAAAAGCTAAACTATAATCCTGACTATGAATAAGATATAAGTATATGTGCTATAAATATGTGTTGCAGATATTAATACTTACATAAATATTAAATGAATAATAAAGGTCATTTTAGGTTCTATAGGCATTTAATCGATAAGACAATTTTATGAATACCTTTATGAAAATTAGTTTAATAATTTTAAAAAACTAAAAAATTACTTGGAAAAAAAGCCCTACATTTGTAATAAAATAAATACGTAAAGGTTGTTCTACTTGTGAATTTTATCAAATATTTATGGTAAAAATAATATTAGCTTTTTTTTTTCAAGTCTTTGTTGGAAATAATAGCCTGAGAAAACATTTTTGCATTGTTCTACAAGGTCAACACAGCATTAATAAAAAATAAATAAATAATAAAAAGTAAGAGAATTTCGGTAAAAAACTAAAACTACAGTAGCCTTCCTGGCATAAACATAAATAACCTCAGACATCTTCAAGGTCAAGTTAATCCACTCACAGCCATGTGCTGTTTATGGATGTGTGAACCAGTGGCAGGTAGCAGATAAAAGAGTGGTCCCTAATAGAACAGAAAATATTCTTTTGTTTAATGAGTGCCTGGTCTCATAATATCATAATGTCAGTAGACACTAGAATCAACTTTTCAGTTGTTACAAAATAAGGAAACCCGTTGAGATTATGTTCTTTGTTATTTTCAATCTGTTTTTGTAATGTTTCCAGATTGGACATCATAACAATACTGATATTCTAGTGATTCTTTACTGCAAAGAAATCTCCTGTGATGTCAGTTGTATAATTGCACACTCCAAAAATCTGTGTATGGTATGTAATTATCTCTTATGTGAAATATGTAGAGGTCAGTTTACAGCTGCTGACAGTCCTCTGAAACTTAAAAACACCATTCAAAGAAAAGAAGAGGTAACACAGTGGTATTAGTACATCATGGATTAGTAGATTCAATACTTTCAGGCTGCTCAGCCTTGCTAAACTGAACTGTAGAATCAACTGAATCACAAAATCAACCCCAACAGGCTCTCTTTTTTAAACACCAGAAACGTTGATTCTATGGCTGGTATTGAAATACAAACTCCTTCAAAAAGCAAAATAATCCTTAAACTAAAGCTGCATGGTAAACTTGAAGGCACAGTAACTAAATTGAGGCTTTAGAATATACAACATCCTATAGATCAATGAAAGGAAAGAAAAAGAAAAAAAATGGTATATCCATACAATATCAACTGAGTATTCCAACACATAGCAAGCTATTCATGAAATCAAGACATTCTTCTTTTAATTTAAACAACTTTATTTTAAAAAACAGAGATAAATGTATACTTTAAGAGCATTTTGCATAAAACTATATGAGTATATTTTTGTTTTTGTCAGTACTCGATTTTTTGATGAAAGTCTATTTATTACTTTCCAAACTGAAATTGGAATGGCGGGAAGTGGAGGAATCCACTTCAAAACTGACAATTCAATAAGAACTCATGTAACTGAATGGCCAAGAACTAATAGGTAATGAAAAAAATCTAAGTTTAGTTCCGTGGGTTTTGTTTGTTTTGTTTTGTTTTTTGTTTATTAATTTTTCAGATTCTAATTCTTGAATTATCCCATAATTACACAGATCTGATATTGGACCTAAAGCATCAAATTAAAGTCTCCCTAATAGAATTCCAGACAACTGACAGCCAAATTGCTGATACAATTTGGGGAGCAGGGAGGACTTGCCTGATATGATAGGAAGAAGGGAAGAAAAACTCATTTTTTTAATTAAGCAGATGAATTTAGTTGCCAGTTATGCACTTTTTTGTTTAACGAGAAAACTTCCTAACAGGAAAGGATGATGTTTCCATTAATTATATCTAACCTGCTTCAGTTATGTGTGAAGGGCCCTTAACAGAGAATTGAGTTTTGTTTCATATAATAAATAAGTGATAATAAAACATACTCTTTTGTCAAACAAATAATTTCTAATCTAAGTTATTTTTAATTGCAGAAACCCATTCTGTTAGAATCAGTTCTTAATGAGATTTAGCTAGATTTGAGTAAGAAAACAAATTACTACACAATGCCTCATTTGTTTCTGCTCATTTGAATAACTGCCAAAGTAATATTGTCTCAAGGAGATTTTTTTAAATACTGTTTATGCAACAATAAGTTATTGATGGTAAGATTTCATTGAGTTATTATTATTACAAAGCTAGACATTCCTGTAGTCTATTCATTACCCTGAGATAAACATGATAGGGTCAAGGTTAGGAAACCCTACATTAAACTTTTTTTTTTTTTTGCATCTCCCCATGGAGCCCACAGAATTTAATTTTCATTGCATCATTTTTGACAATCTGACAACTTTCTTTAATGCTTTTGCTCCCCAACAACTAAAACACAAAGCCAGAGCAGAGAGGGAATGCCTTGTTGTCACCCAGTGCTGTTGAAACACAAAGGCTGTTACTGGTGGCAGATGGATTTTTGTTCTGAAGAGCTTTATGCCACTCCTCAGCCTCCTGCCAGCACAAAATTAAGTGGAGCTTTGGTAATTAAATATTTCAGTGAATTTAGATTGTGAAAAAAAATCTAATTTTGATCCTGGATCATTTAGCATTTATTGTCCATGTGAGATAAAGGAAGATGCTTTAATTTGAACTATGCTAATCAACCTTCAAAAGCCATTTCAAGAATCAATTGTAAATCCTCCACAATAACTCATGCCCTCGGGAACAAACAGGGATCCTTGCTTTCTGTGCCCTATTTCACCAAATACATGAACAAATGCTTTGAACATTTTTCTCACAATTCTTCACTTTCTATGACTCAGTTTTATGAGTCACATTGGATTCTGTAGTCACTGGTTCTATTATTTCACTCTCTATCAATGGGCAATGAGTCATAGAGCAAAGCATAATACACAGGGACTCCATCAGATGTAAAACCATTCACACACTTGAAGGTAAGTCATCAATGAACTGAGTCCTTGCACCCTTCCATTCTCCCCATCAGTTAAGAAGCATGAGCCTTCATCAGTAAAATGATTCACAACTAAGAATCACAGCTGGGATACTTTAAAAAAAAATTTCAGTTCTAGGAACCACTAAATTCTAAATATCAAATAATGAATTATTACTTGGAAAATTAATGTTTACATCCCACAGTAATTTTAATACCTCCACGATTACACTGCATTAACTGTTCTTCCACATGAGCTGACTAACAGGAGGAAACCCATTGTAAGAGAGTCAAATGTAAGACAGAAAACTCTATTTCAGCAAAACATTCTGCCCAGACCTTCCTTATTAGAATATCAAACCTTCAGAACCTGACCCCCACTCTATCCCTCTCCCACCCCCCCCCCCACATTCCATATAGATCATACAGGGACTTTCTGTACCATTGAACTAGGCCTTTCAACTTCTGACCTTTATGAATACTTTCCTCTCTCCTTAAATGTATCCCTGGGTTCTGCTGGCAAGTAACTCTGGACCCATGCCTAATGGTGACTGTAATGAGCTTTCTTTGCATGTGAGAAAGTCATCTTTCCCTCAATCTTCTTCCTCATTAAATGTCCCCATTACTACCCTGGATATGACATTACCTAATTATAGATAGCTTTTTATAAAGTGGGTTTTTTCTTCCAGAATTTAATCACCAAAGTTGCTTAATCAGCAACCAATATAATATGATAATAGTTTTTATTTTTTATAGTACAATTAAATACTGTGAAAATGTAGACAATCCTTGTGCTTTGAATATTTTGTAAATACCATCATGGAGAGACTGTATCGAATGCATCACACTAGGCCAGGAGGCTTTTTGTTTTGTTTTGATTTTTAGTATATAATGAATATAGTTTATTTGGGGTATGGGGAGAAGAGTTACAAGAGTAGTAGGGGCAGAGGAGGGGAGAGGGAGAAGGAGAATGGAGGGAAGGGGAGAGGAGAGGAGGTTAGAATGGAAGAAAAGGAGGAGAGAAGAGGACAGGAGGAGAAGAGAGGAGAGAAGAGAAGAGGAGGGAAGGGGAGGAGAGGGAGGAGAGGGGATAGGAGGAGAGGGGAGGGGAGAGGAGGGAGAAGAGGAAGGAGAAGAGAAGAGAAGAGGAGAGAAAAGGAGAGGAGAGGAGAGCAGAAGAAAAGAGAAGAGAGGAGAAGAGAAGAGAAGAGAAGAGAAGTAGAGGAGGAGAGGCAGGTCATGAACACATAAAAAGAGAGGAAGGAAGGGAATGGGAAGAGGAGGGACAAAGAGATAAGAAAAAGAAAAAAAGGCGGAGCCTGGCCCATCTGCCACCCGGAACGGCAGCTTGTAAAGGCTGAACAACTGGTGAGTGGGACACCTAGGCTGCTGGGGAGCAGAGAGATCTCTGTGGAGAGCACACGGAAAGTGCACCCCCTGCCTTGACCTGCCTTGTCCTGCCCGATCCAGTGACCTGGAACAAAACTTAGGAACTTCTGTTTCTACCCGGAGGCGACTTCAGGACACAGAGCGGAGCCTGGCCCATCTGCCACCCGGAACGGCGGCTCGTAGAGGCTGAGCAACTGGTGGGTGGGAGACCCAGGCTGCCAGGGAGCAGAGAGATCTCTGCAGAGTGCACATGGAAAGTGCACCCCTGCCTTGCCCTGCCCTGCCCTGTCTGATCCAGTGACCAGGAATAGAACTTTGGAACTTCTGTTCCCACCCAGTGACTCTGAGGCATAGAACAGGGCTCGACCCATCTGACAACTGGAGCAGTGAAGATCCAGGGACACAGACCAGATACAAGGGAAAGGCAAGAATATATCACTGACAACAAAATGGCAAGAGGAAAGCAAAAGAGTATATCCCAAGGGAACCAAGACAACCTGGCAACACCAGAACCCAGCTCTCCCATAACAGAAAACATCAGAATTCCAAACACTCCAGAAAAGGAAGACACAGACCTGAAATCATACCTCAAGACGCTGATAGAGATACTTAAACAAGAACGGGAGAAAAAGCAAAAAGATTCAGAAGCTTTTAAAGAGGAAACAAGAAAAACACTCAAAGAACTCAAAGAACTAGAGGAAAACAGAATCAAAGAGATGAAGGAATGGAAGAGGGAATTTAAAACGGAAATTGACACAATAAAGAAAACACAAAAAGAGATAACCCTAGAGGTAGAACACCTAAAAAAGAAATCAGGAATCACAGAAGCAAGCATTTCCAATAGATTACAAGAGATGGAAGAGAGAATCTTGGGGGCAGAAGACAACATTGTAAACATAGACAAAACAGCCAGAGAAGATGCAAAAAACAAAAAGCTCCTAACCCAAAATGTCCAGGAAATCCAGGACACAATGAGAAGACCAAACCTAAGGATAATAGGAATAGAAGAGGGAGAAGAGTATCAACTAAGAGGCACAGTAAATATCTTCAACAAAATCATAGAAGAAAACTTCCCTACCCTCAAGAATGAGATGACCACGAGCATAAAAGAAGCCTTCAGAACTCTAAATAGGTTGGACCAGAAAAGAAATACCTCCTGACACATAATAGTAAAAACATCAAGTGCCCAAAGCAAAGAAAGAATACTAAAAGCAGTAAGGGAAAAAGGTCAGGTAACATATAAAGGCCAATCAGACTCACACCCGATTTTTCAACAGAGACTATGAAAGTCAGATTCTATTTATAAAAGCTGTCATTAGCAAAATATTGTACCACATACTTTACCAAATTAGATAAAATATATTCAAATGAATTTTACCTCAAGACTAAATTCCAATACACTATCTTCAAAATACAGCAAGGAAGGTTGCAAACCAGCAATGTTTTATTATAAATATATTGGCTTATTTCTATCTGCTAACATTTTCAAAATATAGTATGATTCTCTTAAAAGATGACTTGTCCAAAAAGTACATTAAACCAATGTATTTCATCATATCATTTACGACATGTTGTCAATGTCCTTTGATGTCTGTGACTCTTCTTCAGACTTCCCACATAAAACAAATGTGCTCAAGAAACATAACCAGTTTATATGTCACAGGCATCCTTAAAGTCATCTCCATGGCTCATGACACCAGCTACAATTACCTGGATATAAACTACTTTCCAGGCAGAAATGACATGGCAGAAAACATGAACACTAATCCTCTCAAACACAGAGGAATGCAGTCAAAACTGATGAGATGCACAATCAGAACATTCACAGCATGAGAGCTTATGTGAGGGCAGATCTGGATCATTGTTCAGCAGCTGAATATTCCTGATGGGCAGAAAATTTCATGAAGACAGCCTCACACCCACCATAAAACCTAAGAGGTGGTATTTGTAAATGAGCATGAACACAGTATAGTACGTGAGCATAAATGCCAAGGTTTCCAAGAACTCTCAGGTGTAAGTATGATAATAAAAAGACTAAGTATTCATATTTAAAATAGTCCTTTAGCTTTAAAATTAAAAACTGGGAAAATTTTCTGTGCAAAAACTAATTTCTGATAAACAAGATTTCAAACAATAATCTTGTTTGTTTCTATGATATGCAGTCTAAAGGGGCTCACTGGGCATAGATGGTCTTTAGCAAACTGGAGCTGTTGAACCATATTATCTAACTATTAAGCATAATGCTCACCAACAGCAAAACAGTACAGGAAGAAGCTATGGCATTGCTTCCATAATCAGCTCATGGTATGTGAATATTACGAAACTGTCACTCAGATACATTTTTCCAGTGTAATGATATTTTCAGACTATGGTTAAAAGTGCTAGCAGGAATAACTACGTCAAGTATAGAACTCACAACATTAGTCTCTTTAAATCATGCAGCCTTCTGCCTCTGTATTTGGAGTTGCCTAATATAAAACCTGCCTAATATAAAAGTCATATATATCATGATAATTTGCCTCTTTTGTAGTCTTCATAAGATTCATAAAAGATTGTGATATATTACAGTTTTATAAACTGATTAAATACATTCTTCACAGGAAGAAAGTTTGGTAGAATTCTATAAAACTGCTGGATTCTGTTTTCTGTTAAGCATCAATTAAAAAGTTTTGTACGTTTCTTATTATCTGTGTATACAAAATGATCTAGAATAATGACTTTTGTCTAGATTGTGAGAAATAAATTATCTGGATTTTGTTTGATTCTTTTTGTAAAAAATATTGTATATACATAAAACAAACATGTCCCCAGTTCCTTTTTTGTTTCTGTTTTGTTTGGATTTGTCTTGTTTTGTTTGGCTTAGCGCTAAAATTAGAAACCGTACCTCTGTGCATGTTAGACATGTGTCCTACCACTGAGCTATCTCCCTAATCCTCAACAGCCTTTTATTTGGTTTCAAGAACCAGGACACTAATGAATCCTTTGTAATACTACAATTAAAATCCATTCTTATTTGTCTTATTTTTGTTATTGTTCTTATGTGAGCACATGTTTTTCTTTCAATATGAATGTTAAGCTTGTTGGAAGATTGCCGGTGTAAATGTTGTCATGTTTCTAAACACACATGGACAAATCTTATTTTGGATATGTCTCCAAAAAATTTTTGACATGCCTTGAAGGTAGTTTTCTTCATGGGAATAATTATGCAAAGCAATTACCACTAAAGAAATTTTTCTTACAGTGTTTTCTAATGTAAAAGTCTGCATGTATCATGTCATGATAGCAAAATTATCTCTTTAAAATGAATAGTTCTAATTTTGAAATAGAATTTACAAAAAAATGAGCACTAAGACTGAAACTAGAATCATTTTAGCAAAGTTAGTAACTGAGAGCTACGTTCTACATCTTTATGCTTGAGATGTGCTGTTACAGAGTCAATGTGTTTCTGTGAAAATATATTGTAATATGAGACAGTGCTGAGTTGATGCTACTATATAGCAATGCTCACAGATTAACTGTGGTGTCACATTGCTAGAGAGATTAAGGTTGGTATACATAATGCCTGGTGTCAATAATGTTGATGTTTTCTCAGAAGCCATTCAGATTAACATTGCTCATGGCATTGTTTTTTAATATAAGATGTCACTCAAAATGGCAATATTGAAGAAATACTTCTGTAGGTGTCACACAACACCCTAAAGTGTCAATGAAACAGATTGAATTGAATGTATAAACAGCTTCTGGAAAACTAAACAACAAGAAAAGAAACATTAGGAGTTATGCAATCATTCACAAATGACTGTTCCAAAATGCTTGTGTTTATATACTTACTGTAATTTCTGGCTGTGCTTACATTATGAAGACATAAGTCCCGTGTATGCCTTTGGATTTTATAGGGTCTTCTTTCTGACATTTGTAATAGAGATTCAATTTTGAAATAAACATCATTCTCAAATTAGTCTGACATTGGTTATTAAAATTAAATTCAAATCCAAAACCTTCAATGGTCTTGACGGTAATTATCTAGAATCAAGCACTATAATAGTACATGTTTTAGAAATGAAGATGACAATTGTTTTAAGCAGAGACTACTTACTTAATACAAATAAAAATTTTAAGGCACTTATTCAAGCTACCATCATTTGGATAGCTGTGTCAACACTTTCCTTTTCTTCCACTAGAAAAAGAACACTAGCACATTTAGAAGTATCCATCAACAATATTCTTTGATATAACACATAGTCAACCACCTAATTTACAAGAGATCTCACTTAGAAAAGCTTGCTGCATTTTCTATTGTAATCTAACATAGAAGCCCTGCCATCTCTGTAACATTGATAAGTGAAAATAGAATTTCCACTTTCCCAATGAATAAAGATAGATAGTTGATAGATTGAGAGGCCGACACAGACAAACAGACAGAGGTATAGATGATTAATAGACAGATGGGCAGACAGACAGAAAGACAGACAGATAGATAGAAGTTTTTCTCTATAGTATCTCAATGAGGAAAGACCATCAGATTCATAGTTCAGAGATCAAATATGTAAAATTCCTAAAACATATCACATGACCTTTCTGAGATTTTCTCTCCTTTGATAGGTATAAATAAAATCTCATTCTTGAACAGAACTTAAAGTTTGCAGATAATTTAACATGCAATAATGAACATAATCTTCATACTCTTGTAGAGATGAGTATATTTTTTTTTTATCTCACTAAGCTCAAAATGAAAATGGTAAACTAAAGGACACTGTCAACAGGACAAAACTGGAACCTACAGATTGGGAAAAGATATTTACCAACCCTACATCCAATAGAGGCTAATATTCAATATATACAAAAAAAACTCAAAAAGGTAGACCCCAGAGAACCAAATAACCCTATTAAAAATGGGGTACAGAACTAAATAAAAACAATTCTCAGCTGAGAAATTTCAAATTACTTATGATGCACCTAAAGAAATGTTTATCTTATGGAGTTGCAAACCCCTTCAGCTCTATCAGTCCTTTCTCTGACTCTTTCATTGGAGGTCCTTGGTCTCAGTACAATGATTAGCTGCAAGCATACTCACCTGTATTGGTAAGATTCTGGCAGAGCCTTTCAGGAGACATCCATATTTGGATTTTCTCAGCAAGCATTTGGATTCTTGATAACAGCAGTAGTGACTATGTTTGGTGGCTGTATAGGGGATAGATTCCCCAGAGCTCCCAGGGACTAAACGACCAACCAAAGGCTACATACACATGGAGAAACCCATGACTCCAGCTGCATATATAGCAGAGGATAACATTGTCTGGCATCAATAGGAGGAGAACCCCTTGGTCCTGTGAAGGCTCACTTCCCCAGTGTAGGGGAATGCTAGCGCATTGAGGTGGGAGTGGGTAGGTAGGAAAGAGAACATCCTCATAGAAGTATGTAAAGGGACCTGAAAGGGGATAACATTTGAAATGTAAATATGTAAAATATCCAATAAAAGGGGAAGGGGAGAAAATTTCAACCTCAGGGGAAAATTACATCAAAACAACCCTGAGATTCCACCTCACACTTGTCAGAATAGCTAAGATCAAAAACTCAGGTGACAGCAGATGCTAGCAAGAATGTGGAGAAAGAAGAACATTTCTCCACTGCTGGTGGGACTGCAAGCTAGTTCTATCACTCTGGAAATCAGTCTGGTAATTCCTCAGAAATTTGAACATAGTACTACCTGAGGACCCTGCTATATTACTCCTGGGCATATACCAAAGAATGCTCCAACATATAACAAGGACTAATGTTCCACTATGTTCATGGCAGCCTTTTTTATAGTAGCCAAAAGCTGGAAACAACCCAGATGTCCCTCAACAGAGGAATAAGTGTGGTATATTTCATAATGGAGTACTACTAAGCTATTAAAAACAATGACCTCTTGAAGTTCTTAGGCAAATGGATGGAACTAGAAAACATCATCCTGAGGTAACCCAGTCACAAAAGAAAACACATGGTATGAACTCACTGATAAGCCTACATTAACCAAAACAATCAGAATACACATGATACAACTCACAGATCATATGATGCTTAAGAAAAAGGAAGAGCAAGGTGTGGATGCTTCGGTCCTACTTAGAAAAGGGAACAAAATAATCACAGGAGGTAGAGGGAGGGACCTTGGATGGAGAGGTGGGAGGAAAAAATGTGGTACAGGATCAGGTGTGGAAGGAGATGTGGGAGAAGTACAGAAGGTCAGGAAATCGAACAGAGTTATTTAGCAGTTGAGGATCTGGAACTGAGGGTAGCCACTAGAAGCCCTAATTACTAGGAAAGCAAAAGGCTCCCAGGACCCAACTGGGATAACATTAGCTGAAATACCCAACATAGGGGAAAGAGAACCTATAGAGACCATACAAAGAGAGTAGGCATAACCCTCTGTTGAGGGATGAGGTCACCCACGGAATTCAAAAATATTTACACTGAATTGTTTCTATATAAAGACAGGCAGGGACAAAGAGTGGCACAGAGACTAAAGAAACAGCTTTTCAGAGACTTCCCAAACTAGGGATCCTTCCCATCTGTAGACACCAAATCAGACACTATTGCTGAAGCCCAGAAGTACTTGCTAACCGGAACCTAGTATGGTTGTCCCCTGGGATGCTGAGCTAGAACCTCACTAACACAAGTGTGGATGCTCACATCCAAGCACTGGGACCCCAGACATGGAATTAGGAGAGTGACTGAAGAAGCTGAAAGAGTTTGCCACCCCATAGTAACAACAATATCAACCAGACTACCCCTAAAGGGGGATAACATATTAAATGCACATAAACAAACTAACCAATAAAAGTAGAGATACAGAAAGCTTTCCAAAGTCACAGCCCTGAACATGGTCAGATGTAGCATCATTCCCTCTACCGCATAACCACTGCTTGATTTACCTTCATCTTTTCTGTTTCTACCAGTGAAAAGCACTTTTTTTTCCTTTATAAATCTGTCTCCATACTACCAGGTCCACAAGATTCCTGCTGCCTCAAGTTTTTCCATGTAACTTTGTATGTATATCTGCTTGTAACTGTAAAACAAACTTATCTGTATTCCTAGGATAAAGCAGTTGAAAGAAAGTTCTAGTGATCCTTGCATGGCAATCATTCAACACAGACTGTAAAAAGATAAATTACTGAATGAATGGAATGACTAGAGGAAATATTTTATATGATATTTTATATGTATGCATATATATATATATATATATATATATTTCACACTAAAATTTATAATACAGTGTTGGTAGCAATTAAATATTATCTTATTCTCTAGGGTAGTATAGAAAAGCCTTTACATCTGTTTTGTCCAGATCATAAGTAAAAGGAAAGCTATGTCAGTTGTAATAACGAACAGGGTAAAAAAAGATGTTCAATTACAAGTAAGAGTAATCCCATTTAAGAATCCTGTTGAGGTCTCAAAAATCAGAATGAAGGGAGCAAGCAGAAGTAAACCCTAAATCTTATGACACCTTCTACACTCCATTGCAGCCCAAATCCAGCTTTCAAGAGATTGTTAGGAAAACAGAGATGTTTCTTTCTTTTAAGATACCCCTCCCAGAGCACTACATTTTACTGTAACCACATTTACTGTAATGGTTTCACCCTCAACCAGGTAGAACTTAGGATAGAAAAGGGTTTTCTGTGTTTGTCAATTCACTGCATCTTAAGCTCTTCAGAAGTCAGACATGCAGCCTCACCTGCATCATACTGTCTCTAGTGTAAAGCACAATCAGAGATCCTTCATGGTTGCTCGACACCTTTTTGCAAAATGAACATTCAGAAGGCAGAGTCCTGCAAAGGGGGAATGGCTGTCCGTAAAAGGCCAGTTTCTTCTCTTCCCAAGGTGCTTTATAAGATAACATTAGTTCAAAATTTCAAATACTAGCATCTGGACCTTAGCCTTGAAAAGATGTAGACTTGTATGACAGCACTGAGAGCGAGCTGTCTCTGACATAGATTCTTATAAACCAAACTCACTAACTGGAAAATAAAACCTGTTACAGCTGATTAATTTTAGTGTAAAATCTGCTTGATTTAATTTCCTCAATTCTAGCCAGAAAAATTCCTCTCCAAAGACAAAATATATGGGAAATCCAACTGTCATCCATTCAGGGTAAGAAATGGCAAAAGCTTTGGATATTGTATTGACATTTTCATAGCCCTGTAAAGATGGTCTTGGCAAAGAGATGCATTGGCTACCATTGTTAACTTGTCTCCTTCATTCACCCAAACTATACCAGCACAGGTCAGGTCTTTATTTGGCTCCTTAACTCTTCTTTCATATGTCCTTGAGGCTATTAATGCTCTTTTAATAGATTCATTTGATTTTTTGTTTATAAAATATGTGTTAACTCATTTCCTTGAGTTAATATCAAATCTTGCAGGCCTGGAAACAACTGTGCCTCTTTGGCAATTTCCTGCTTATCTCTATACTGTTTATTGAGTTCAAAATATAATTCTCAGAGCAGGTAGTGCAATTAGAATTTCTTTGTCTCAAAGTTCCTTAGAGAGGCCTTCCTGTATGATAATGTCATAACAACAATTAGATGATAAAACAATTAATACAAAGAAGACTGCTTACCCAGAGGGTTTGGCTGAATAGCATGTCAAACTCTCTCAATGTCAAGAGAAGTATAATTGCTCTTGTGTCTTATCTGGGTCCACACTATTCTCCAGATCCCATGAATGATGTCATCTGACCCCTACCTGCAATAAACTCCCACCCCTGCTAGGTACATGTTCATAGACAAATCATCATAAAGCCTTTATCCTGACTGCCTGCCTTCAAAAACCTAGTGCCCTTGTTCAGCTATATAACTGCTGTACTTGAACAGTGAATTAGTTTACAGAAATGTTGATAAAGTTCCTTGCATCTAGTGAGGGCTTTATGTCTTTTCTCTCAGTGTTTCTAGCATTACTATAACAACCGTAATCCAATCCACTGAAAGTGTAGTCTGAGATTCACATTGTAAAATTCTAACAGCTAAATTCAGTCTTCTCCAAACCAAAACTTGGATCCCTATCATGAACTGTAACTTAATATTAGAGCCTTTGAGTTTCCAAACGACCAAGACTGATTTCTTGTTTTCTAGATTTCACACAACTGAGGTCTACCAACAATTATCATATCTGTGTCTTTACAGATAAACACTGCTTTTCTGGCTTAGGCTGGATCTGCAGAGCCTTGCTTACTGTTAAATATTCTTGCTGTATAGGTAGCAATAGAAGTAGAGATAGGGTTAAACCCTAGATTTTATATTTTCCAAACCTATTTTATTATTCTAAGTTGTCTGTGGTCAATATAATCAAATTCCAAGATATGACAAGGACAAGAGGGTTTTTAATGTCCTAGTTTTATTTAGAATTGTATGCATTACCGTAGCATTTAAGAGTGACATTTAGAGAATGAAAGGATGCACCATTAGGAATTATGGGTCTGTATACAAATGAATACAAATGCAGACAGAAAATGCCTTGGCCATTCCCTATTTCCTTCCTGAGTCTATGGTTTATGGGTGAAAGCTTCATTGGCCACAGAAACCATTTTGGAAGGATCATTACCAATTGCATAAAAGTTTGACAGTCAAAACATATTAGACGATTGTTGGCCATAACTTAAAGAAAATGCAAGTATAAATGGAGCAAAACTAAGATGTGGGAATTATTGAAAGGCTCTAAATATCAACAACACATTTACTAAAATTACTGTTGCTAGTTTAGTAGGACTGCAAAATGCACTTCAAATTCTACTGCTGGGTGGAGTGGTCATTGGATGTGTAAAAGGTTGTTGTTATCTTTTCTAACAAAATTGAAGATATTTATTTTTCTTTTACTGTAAAAATTCTTCTATTCCTCCTTTGTCCACCCACAAATTTCCACATTCTCTGCCTCATCTGACGAGTTAGCAAATAACTGGAAAGTGATTTTATCTTTATTCTTGAACTATATCTCCCAAATGAAGTCAATATACTAATTCATTATTTCAAGAACCAATGGTCTAATAGAAAGCTGAATTGTCACAGGGTTGGACTAGGATAGCCCTGAAAGACTCTACCACATAAGCAGACACCTTAAAATGTGGAGTATCTGAGTGAACATTAATTACACTCCAGGATTCTGCAATCTCATTTAATTGTATTGCAAATGGTTTGTTTATTGTGGTGCACTGGCTCTATTTCTTATGGAAAATAAAATCATAGGATTGTACTTAAGAGCACATTCATCATAATGTCTATATTAACAGAGTCTCAGGAAGGGCTACATGCTTACACTCATGTGCTAATTTATGCCTTAGACCTGGCCCTTAAATGTGGCCCTTACATTCAGCTGATGCTGAGAGTAGTAACTATGACTTGAATTACTGCTTTAATTAATGTTAAGATTAAATCCTTTGAAAACTTAAATAGCTTTATGAAATATGTTAAGTATTATGTAAACAAAATGGATGTATAAATTACTTTGAGTGCTTAAATCCGGCTTGAGGGGGGCGAGCAGCTGTTTAAGTCATTTGTCATTATCTTGAATGAACTCTGTGGTCTTTCTATGATCGGTTGATTGGTCACATGGAACATAGGCTACCAGAGTGAGGGCACAAGCACTGCTTTGAGTGCATTTAGGCAAGCATAAAATCTGGGACTGGGGAAATGATTTCTTGGATGCTTAAACTTGCTTCTCATAAAGCAGTGCACAGCAGTGAGCACTGTGAGATGTCAGACCACACACTGCTTCACTTCGGTGCTAAATAAAAGATCCGAAACGCTCGAGAGCTCTACAGAAGATTTTCTACAGAGTGGCAAGGCAGAATAATAAGATGAGCTTGAATCACAGTCTCTCTCACACACATTTCTCATTTTAACAATTAGACACTGAATTTTTTGGGAAACAGTTTTCACACCCTGGTTCCTTTGAGATCTAAAGAGATGTTCTTCCTTGAAAGTGACATTTGGTTTAATTTCAATAAAAATATAAAGAAAGTGCCAATATTAATTTTGCAAATGTGTAAAAGCTGCCTGTTATTGTTTTTCCTCCTTCTCTTTCTCAATAGATATCTTTCTTTGATGTCATTCATCAGACTTCCAAGATTTTCTACACACAGTCCAATGCTCATAAAAGATATAATGGTTTCAAAGATCCAAGGTTAAGTTATAATTCATAAATGACAGTGATTTGGAACTTGTCACTCTAACACCATTGCATGAAAATCTCAGATCCAACAATGATATACAAAGCCTATGACATATTGACTAAACTTAAAAATCTATTTTATAGAAACTGGTACATGTTTATCTGTCCTGATTTTACCCTTTGTCTGAGGATCTAGGTAGAAGGTGCAGAGAATTCATGCATGCAGTCAGAAAGAGAAAATAGGGCTTTGTCTAAAACAAAATCATGGCTATGAATAATCAGAAACCAGGAAATAGCCCAAGATATAAAAATTGGTAAAAACAGATGTGGAGAGTGAATTACACCAAGAAAGTGAAATCGAGTTTAAGGGAAATTTTAAGGTTGTTGTTGTTGGAGCACTGGAGCAGTTTTAATGCCAGGAGATGTCCAGTTCTCCACAAGACCTACTTGAGCATCTGCTGGAAGTTTTCAAATACTTCCTGACTGCTCTGAATTCTGATCCAAATCACATAGTGCCTGAAGAAATTTGCGTACCCAATCATTTAGTTTGTGCAACTTGAGAGAAACAAGACAAATGGGAATGCATCGATAGAATCTACTGGTTGGTATCTGATGTAAACATTGACTTAATTCTAAATCTACAAAACCCTAGGAGAGTTCAGTCATTAGAGGAAACCTAATACAACAACAGATTCATTTGTCTGTTACACCTCAAATGTTAGTAAAGCAATCTCAACATCTACATGAGACAAATAGTGGTAACTTCCACTTAACCACTCAATCCATTTTCAACATTTGCTGGAAGAACCAGGATTGGGGCATAATATGATTGTTTTGTAAATAAATTTTTGTTGATGTTATGATTTCTTTCCTAAGTTCTTGGTATCACCAGAACAGTTTATCGTTCCCTGCCAAAGCATGTGAAAAGGGTTGTGTGAATTAGATAGCAGGATGCTTACTCTGTCTGCTAAGTTGTTGAAGTATTTATCAGTGTGCTAATTAGAGCCCTGTTTATGAGGTTGGAAGAGCTGATGGCCAATTTCTCACATAGTTCCTGTTGGTGGTCAGAGTTTACAGAAAAGAATGGTTACATCTGCTGTGCATGTTGTAGCTTGGCATTGATATTTTATTCATTTTATAGCTAGCAGCGGTTTTTCGGGCAGCATCTGTCTGAAACAGTAGATGTGGTGCAAATTCCAATGTGGCTAGGATATGCATGCTCTGCTGCATCGAGTGGCAAACTTGAAAAGGCAAAACCTGAATAATCTGAATATCCTTGTAAACAAAATTCAATGCACCTGTAAGCAAAATCAAATGAATGAAATAACAGCAACTAAAGCCCCCCTGCATGCTTCTACTTGATCACATGCAAGATCAGACCTGTAATGATCTTTTTGAATGGCCACTTGAGGAAAACCAGGGACTCATTTTAGAGGCAGCGGGTATTAAAATGTTCTACTGGATATTTGCCTTGCTGCGATTCTGCCGTGATTTAGTATGTCTGTCAGGCAATCAGCCAAGAGCACATGCATTGATTTGCTCAACATAATTACTAACTTTAGGATGAATACATTCTATTCTTCCTATCTACTTTTATGATTAAAGCAGATTCAAATAAAGTGTGCTTGAGACTATACTTTTCTCCCAGTAAAGATGACTCGTTTCCATTGCTTGATGGAGTGAGACTCATTGCCATTAGTTATTAGCAAATTCCATTCATTTGTTTTAAAAACCAGATGATATTGGCTGAGTTTTTACATTTTTCAAATAGGAAACACTATCCCATCAATTATCTTATGAAAGAGTTGACATTCTGTCTAATAGTATTGGGTCTACAGACATCAATGGTATGATCCCTAAATGGGCCTCTGGATTACATATTTCACAGTAAACTGTTGTGTACAGAAAGCACAGATACAGAGTCCAGACACCTAAAGTAAACCACACCACACTGCCCAGTTGACAGATGTGGGAAACACTAGTGATCATGATCCCAGTGATGGTGAATGCCAGGCATTTTCTATCTCTATTCTCCAGTGTTCAGCATCTCCCCCATCAAAGCAATTTACAACTAAATAGAGCCATGGAATATTGAGGTAGAAACAGGATGTAAACATGAAGAAAACAGGCATGAAAAATTCCATCTTCATATTTCTCTGAATACCAAATTTTCCAAATCAAGTTAATACAGTGTCCTATCAATGGGAAGGAAAAAAAAATCAAAGCAACATGGGTATCTTTGTTACTGTGACTGAGGGACAACAAAGTTTGGTAAAGGTCTTATAAAACACTTCAGAAGAAAGATTTGAGTCTACCTTGACACAGAGAAACTTTGTTTCTTCCTCTGTTTTCACTTAAGATTTTTATATTAGTGAATTCTGGATAAATATCAAAGGAATATACCAGATAAGAGAAGTATATTTAAAAGACAGGGACAAGCAAACCTCTGCCCTCTTTAGATTTGGGAATTCTTTTTGAAAATCCACCTGCCCTTTATCTTTTGTTCTTTTATTTCCTTCAGACAACTCAGTTTTTGCAAATTCATTACAGAGAAAATGAGTATCTTTTTCCTGCATTATTACCTTCTTTGTGAATGATGCATCATATAGTGCTGTAGAGGACAGAGAAAAACTTTACAACACAGCCATCATGCTCTAAGCCTCTCAGAATATCTTGACAAAATATAAAGAGAAAACACATATTTTCTTCTTTTTTTTCTTTCATTTTTTGACCTACTCACTTTACATCTTGCTTACTGCCCCTTCCACTCAACCACTCCCACATTCTTTTCTCCTCTGAGTGAATAAAGGCCACTCTTGGTAGCCCCCAACCTTCATACCTCAAGTCTCTTCAGGGCTATGAGGTTCTGATACAGAGGAAGATTCTTTCAGCTAACCATCAGACTAAACACAAGGACCCCAATGAAGGAGTTAGAGAAAGGACTGAAGGAGCTGAAGGGGTTTGAAACCCCATGGGAAGAACAAAATTATCAACTAACCAAACCCACCACAGCTCCCAGGGACTAAAACCCCAACCAATGAGTTCACATGGAGAGACCCATGGCTCCAGTTGCATATGCAGCAGAGGATAGCATTTTCTGGCATCAATGGGAAGAGAGGCCTTTTGTCCAGGAAACCTTGTTTTCCCAGTGTAGGGAATGCCAAGGTGCTGAGGAAGGAAAGGGTGGTTGGGAGAAAAAGCACCTTCAAGGGGGCAATGGGAGGTGACAAAAGGGATACAGATAATATCCAATAGAAAAAAAAACAGAAAACAAGTGAAAAGGAATCTGAGTTTAGGATGTTGAGAAAAGGTGACTAGAGTGTCCTAACAAAACAAAATTTGAAGTTGAATTATCAAGGATAGAAATGGTGGAGATAATGAAGATAAAACGAATTCTCAGGTGACATTTACTTACCAAAGAAGTTAACTACTGTCACAAGGCAAGAAAAGTTAGAAAGCATTTAAGTGATAAACAGGAAAGCGAGAAGGTGGTGAGACAGGAAGATAATATTAGACAAAAGAGTTCTAAAAAAGACAGCATTGTTCATACTCTGGGTGTATATGAAGGTTGTTTTGTTTTGTTTGGTTTGATTTGGTTTGGTTTGGTTTTTCTAGAAGAGTACTATGAAGCAATAGCTCTAACAGGTAAGTCTATCAGTGCTATTTAAGATGAATAGGGATTTGCATTGCCTAAAGCTAGAGAAGTTGATTAATTACTCAAGTTCTCATACTTTTAAATCCAAGCTATTAATAACTAAAATGTTATCAAATATGAATCTGAAAAGGCATCTCAAACATTTTCTCATTTAACTAAGGCCTGACTTAAGAAATAGATGTGAGTCTTTAGAGCAGCATGTCTCAGTCTGCATATCATGATTCCTTTGGGTGTTAAATAATCTTTTCTCGGGGATTACATATCAGATATGTTGCATATCAGGTATTGCATCAGCAAATATTAGAAAATGTAAAAGGGCACCATGCCACACTACCGCCAGCTATTTTCGGGAGACTGTGATGATCTCTCCACCCATAGCTAGCCCCGGCAGTGACACCCCTTCTAGTTCTGATGGCCAATCTCTGCTATGACACCCCCATATAACAACCACATATCTCCCTCTTAGCTGTCACAAATCTCTGTAACCTGGCACAATTAAAACTCTATAAGCTTGGAATTTATCAATTAGATTTGTATCAGTAAATTTTCACACCGCAAAACTTCTACACACTAATATTACAGGATATTCATAGCTACCTGTGGCTATTTAAAGACACATGGATGTGGGTCGTCCTTCTCTTCCTCCATCTTCTTCCCTTCTCTTTTTCTCTTAACTCCCCTACCTCTCAAAACATCTGTGCGCACCTCACCTTTTTACTGTGCCATTCCAGGCCTTGTCTTATCCTGTACCTGCTCTCACCTACATTTAGACATCAACACACAATATATTTACATTACAATTGATCAAAACTTCAAAATGACAGATATAAAGTAGGAATAAAATAATTTGATACTTGGCAGGTCACCACAACATGAGGAACTATAGTAAAGGGTGACAGCATTAGGAAGATTGAGAACCACTGCACTAGAGAAACTTACTTAAATGATTGTTTATTATTAGGTACAAATAATGTGGAATTGGCTCAGGGGGATCACCAATGACATACCCAGGATACATTGATAGACTGGTGCTAAGAGTTCATGCCAAATGACCTCAGCAAATCTGCTCCACAACTTCCATGGCACGCCTTCTGCTGTAGATAAGGAAGTTGAATCTTGAAAGATATAAAGAACTTTATCCATAATCACATACCTGGTAACTGGCAAAATCAAGACCAGCCTGAATCTGGAGCTGACAAACAACTTCACTTGCCGTGTATAACCCTAGTAGGTGATTAACACTAAAGCAATCTTCATTAATGTCTTCACCCATTTATGTAAAGATAGGCGCATTTTTGTTTATATCTTTATGTTCTAGTAGGAGCTATGCACATCTTCCAAAATTTTAAATTTGAACATCTCTACATAATTCATTAATTAGTTCAAGAGAAGTGGTGTTCTGCTCTTAGCTATGATCAAGAAACTGTCAGAATTAATGATAAGGGCTCTCCACTGTATCCCAGAGAGACTGCCCGGAACCCTCAGGGCTGTGCTGCCCAGAAACGGACACTTCCTGCCCAAAGCCAGACCCATCCCAGTTTAATCAAGACCATTGCCCTGCCCACAGGTTGCTGGGTGCCTGAAAGAGCCACAGGAGTGCTCTCACTCCTGAGCTCAGGGGCAAATCCACTCTTCCACTCCACTCACTATCCTGGAGAGGCCGCCAAGAACTCCGCCAAGAACTCTTAGGGCCCAGGTAGTGGTGCTGCCTAGGAACAGACACTACAGGCCCTAGGACAGAGCAGGCCCGGTAACATCAGGAACCAGCACTGACATAAGAACTTACAGCTTACCCAGAGAGATGAAGACACGTGAGAAATCTTCCTCCAGAGACCACAGGCTCATAGATCCATAGGAGAGACAAGCTACAGTTAAAGACAACAAGATAACCTAGCATCACCAATAATAAGATGGCAAGAGGCAAGCATAAGAACTTAAGAAACAAAAAACAAGATGACCTGGCAACATCAGAACCCAGTTCTCCCACCACAGCAAATAGTGGGTATCTCAACTCACTAGAAAAGCAAGATTTAGACTTAAAATCATACTTCATGATGATGACAAAGATTCTCAAGAGGCACATAAATAACACATTTAAAGAAGTACAAGGAAGCCAGGAGAACACAAGCAAACAAGTTGAAGCCCTTAAAGAGGAAACAAATACAAAACACAAAAATTACCTAAAGAGCTATAAGAAACCACAACCAAACAGGTGAAAGAATTAAACACAGAAATAGAAACAATGAAGAAATCACTAAAGGAGACAACCTTGAATTTGGAAAACCTAGGAAAGACATCAGAAGTCGTAGGCACAAGCATCACAAACAGAAGAGATGGAAAAGAGAATTTCATGGGCAGAAGACATCATAGAAAACAATGACACAACAGTCAGAGAAAATGCAAAACTCAAAAAGGTTCTAATCTAAAACATTCAAGATATTCAGAACACAATCAGAAGATCAAAAACCAAACCACATGAAGACCCAAGAAAGAAAGAGATCTTCATACCAATTTCCCTCATGAACATTAATGCAAAAATACTCAATAAAATTCTTGCAAGCAGAATCAAAAAACACATAAAAACAATCATTCACAATGATCAAGTAGGCTTCATCCCAGAGATGCAGAGATGGCTCAACATACACAAATCTATCAATGTAATCCACCATATAAATAAACTCAAAGGAAAAAAAAATGCTCATCTCACTAGATGCTGAGAAAGCTTTGACAAAATTTAATACCCCTTCATGTTAAAAGTCTTGGAAAGACCAGGAATCTAAGGCTCATACCTAAACATAGTAAAAATCAATATATAATAATAGCCAACATCAAACTAAATGGTAAGAGATTTGAAGCAATCCCAGTAAAATCAGGGACTTAACAAGGGATACAAATTAGAAAGAAAGAAGTCAAAATATCACTATTTGCAGATGATATTATAGTATACTTAAATAACCTCCAAAATCTATAAGAGAAATATTATAGCTGATAAAAAGCTTCAGCAAAGTGGCTGAATAGAAAATTAATTCAAGTAAAGCAGTACCATTCTTTTATTCAAATGATAAACAGGCTGAGAAAGAAATTAGAGAATAGACATCCTTCACAATAGTCACAAAGACTATAAAGTATCTTGGGGTGAACCTAACCAAGCAAGTTAAAGATCTGTATGACAAAAATTTCAAGTCTGTGAAGAAAAAATTCAAGAAGACCTCAGAAGGTTGAAAGATCTTCCATCCTTATGGATTGGAACAATCAACATAGTACAAATGACCATCTTGCCTTAGGCAATTTATAGATACAATGGAATCCCCATCAAAATTCCAAATCAATTCTTCCATAGAGTTAGAAATAGCAAACTGAAAATTCATTTGGAATAATAAAAAAACCAGAATAGCAAAAACTATTTTTAACAATAAAAACACTTCCAGGAAAATCATCCTGACCTCAATCTGTATTACAGATCAATTGTGAAGAAAACTGCATGGCACTGATGCAGAGAACAGAAGGTAGATCAATGGAAAAAATATTGAAGACCCAAAAATGAACCCACACACCTATGTTCACTTGATCTTTGATAAAGGAGCTAAAACCATTCAATGGAAATTGTACAGGATCTTCAACAAATGGTGCTGGTACAACTGGCAGTCACAATGTAGAAGAATACAAATTGATCCTTTCTTATCTCCTTGTACAAAGCTCAAGTCCAAGTGGATCAAAGACATCCACATAAAGCCAGGTACACTGAAGCTAATAGAACAGAAAGTGAGGAAGAGCTTAGAACACATAGGCACAGCAGAAAATTTCCCGAACAGGACATCAATGGCTTATGCTCTAAGATCAAGAATCGACAAATGGAATCTCATGGAATTGTAAAGCTTCTGTAAGGCAAAGGACACTATCAAAAGGACCAAATGGCAAGCAACAGATTGTGAAAAGATCTTTACCAATCCTACATCTAATATAAAGTTAGTATCGAATATATACAAAGAACCCAAAAAATTGAACTCCAGAGAATCAAATAATCCTATTAACAATGGGGCACAGTGCTAAACAAAGAATTTTCTATTGAGAAATATCAAATGGCTGAGAAGCACCTAAGGAAATGCTCAACATCCCTAGTCATCAGGGAAATGCAAATTAAAACAACCCTGAGATTCCACCTCACACCAGTCAGAATGGCTAAGATCAAAAACTCAGATGAGGAGCAGGGATTGGAGAAAAGATCATCCAGAGAGTGCCTAACCGGGCTATCTACCCCATATGCAGCCATTAAACCCAACCACTATTGTTGATGCCAAGTAGTGATTACTAGCAGAAACATGATATGGATGCCTCCCCAGAGGCTATGCCAGAACTGATACAGAGGAGGAGGCTTGAAGATAACCATCAGACTGAACACGAGGACCCCAATGAAGGAGCTAGTGAAAGGACTGAAATAGCTGAAACGGTCTGCAACTCCATGGAAAGAAAAAAAATCAACTAACCAAACCCACCACAGCTCCCTGGGACTAAACCACCAAACAATGATTTTGCAATGAGAGACCCATGGCCCCAGGTGCGTATGTAACAGAAGATCACATTCTCTGGCATCAATGGAAAGAGAGGCCTTTGTTCCAATGACTCATTTTCCCAGTGTAGGGGAATGCCAATGTGCTGAGGTGGGAAAGAATGGTTGTGAACAGAAACACCTTTATGTAGTCAATGGGAGAGGGAGGGGGGATTGGATTGGGGGAAGGAGATAACATCTGAAATGGAAATGCAGAGAATATTCAATAAAAAGAGAAAAAGAAAGAAAGGAAGAATGGAAGGAAGAATGAATGAAAGAGAAAAGAAAGAAAACAAGAAAGAAAGAATTAATGATAAAGGCAGCAGACACCACCTACAGAAACATGAAAGTCTCTGGCCACCTTCTATTTTAGTTACTATGATGTACACATACTGAAAGTTCTTTTATCAATATGCTACTGCATTGAGATAGTTACTTTGACTTTCAGATACTGTTATATCAAACTTCCCAAGACCTAAGAGACAAAAGTCATTGTTCTTTTATGAATCATTCACATATGGCACCAAAATTATTTGATACAGGCCAATAAAAGTTTTCCAATGCACCTGACTTTTAACTTTGGTGCATAAACTGCTATGAGCTAATGCTCAGGCCACTGGGACCAATTAGAAGGTCACTGTGCACCAAGTGGGCCAGTAGCGGCATGAAGTAATTAATGAGATGTCCAAACGGCCTGGAAGCTGCCTGAGAATGTGGGCCTCCTTTGTCCCCATTTCCACACTGTGCTTTTGTGTGGATATAAATGTATATCTTAGCCACAGGATCTGTATAATGCGCATCTGTAATACAGCCAAGACCACAGCAAACCTCTTTTCATTATCTCATCATCATCATCACTGCATTTGGTTTTAGAATAACAGTTCAAGACAGGATGCACATAGAATGACTCCAAGAATATAAATTCTGAACAGTCTTTAGTCAAATATTTGAGAATGAAGGCTCCTAATTAAAATGGAAAGGTCACATAAACACAAACCTTAAATAAACTAAATTTTTGTCTAACCAAATGAGCACCACCATGTCTCTTTTCTCTTGTCTAACCTTTGTATGATGTCACTTTATTTGTCATTTATCTGTCTAAGACTTAACAAAGGGACTAAAGGACAGGCTGACATAACTTCCCTCGAAGGGAAGCACTAACAGAAGAAATATCTGTTGAAAGCATATTGTCTTTGGTTAAGCAAAAATGAACTTGCTACAAAGGGACATGGAAACCCAACTGATGGAGCTGAGAATGATTAAAATCTGATGGTAGAATTCAACCATTTCAATTACAATGTAAATTGGTCAACTATGATTGAAACCAGAGCACTTGACAACCTCAAAATGGGGTTATAAGAGTTTCACTGTGTGCCTGTGAAATGTTTTACTTCCTCTCAACTAAAATTAGCATTGCAGGATGAAATGAAACGATTTCTAAATTTACATGACTTTTCATTAGTAATAAAATGATACTTGTGAAGATGTACAACTCACAATGTATAATGATGAAGAAAAATGGCAGAAAATTAAAAGCTTTAAATAACAAGCAACAATGATTAGATCTTTTCTCCTTATGAGATTTTGTTATTTCAGATTTTGTTATTATATAGAGCCTGAAAAAAAAGTGTAGCTTGGTAATTTAAGATCTAGTAAGCGACTAGTAAATTACCAAGTTATGTTTTCGTTTTTTTAAGTTAAACTTAAGTTCATGTAGGTCAAAATGTAACTCTCAACCTAAGCATTGAATATTTAGTTACAATATACATACCCTAGGTGTAATTATACTATTTTATTAAAATTAATATTTTAATTATTCTAAAATTATTTAGCAAAATAAGTAGAATAATAATTCATAGTTGTACAAAAATTAATAAAGTTATTAACAAGGTCTCTAGTCAAATTTTTGAGAGATTAGTATTTATTTGCCAAAGTAAAAGCAGTTATTTTAACTTTCACTCAACAACCTTTCTAGTAAATTACTCATTCGAACTATTGAGTTCATTAGCAAAACTGCCCAGTGAACTGTTTTTCGTACAGACCACAAGGTGTCTGATGTCACTGAGGATATGACCCACTATACATTTCTGTCAGGTTCTATCATTTCCCAGTAGGCCACCAAGATAGTTTATAGCTCTCACTGTTCAAATAATGTCGAGATATCTGAACCTAGCAATGAATAAATGGCACTGATTGGTGAGCAGACAAAACAGCATTCTTAAAAAACAAATCCATGGGACTCAGTGGTTGAAAGTGGTGGCTTTGTTCAGAGAATTCAAGTTTAGTTCCTGGAACCACAACCCCATATAACTCCAGCTCCAGTAGAACAGACACCTCCATTTGGTCTTTGAAGGCACCTGTACATTTATGCATGTGAATACAGGCATGCACACGCGTGTACACACACTATGATAAATCTTTGTGCTTCTGTTTTTTAAAAATATATAAAGATAAATCAAATTTGTATTGTATGTCAACAACTTTCCTTCCAACAAATGATTTTTCTGCAATGTTTTAAGGGGTTATAATACATTTATATATTGAACACACATACACGTAAACATTTTGAACAACTGTAGTTTCCTGAGGAGTTTGATTCTCAGAGAAATATGTATTTCCCTCATATTAAGAGATTCTTAACAAGCCACACATCTTCAATCCCAGAACTCGAGAGGCAGAGGCATGTGGATATCTGAGTGTGAGCCCACCCGGGTTGACAGAATAAATTCCAGGACAGGCAGGGATACACAGAGAAACTCTGTTTTTGCAAAAACAAGATGGACAGGGATACATAATTACAAGAAAAAAATCATTATTCTGAAAAATAAGCACAAGGAGAAAAAGATTGTAGGAAGAGAACCAGTTCTTCCCTCCTTCAGCTTCCCTAAAACAATGCAGTTAAGCAGATGTTCATGAAAAGACAATGGATTTATGTATTTCTCCATAGAAGCCATGTAAAAATTGAGAGTCCTGTTCTTGACACAAGACTTGGCATAAAAGTAAGTCTAACTCAGGCCAATGGTGCTATAAAAACAACTATAAAATCCTTCCATATATTTAATAGTAAAATTATGCCTAGAGCCCAATAAAAGGAGCATAAATATCTTATACACATGGATTATACAAGAACGTACTCTGTACTATAAACTATACATGCTGCACATAAATAAAGCTGTACTATCCTATAAATTAAAGTACTTAAAATTAATATGCTAGCTATAATAAAGATTAAACATTTAATTAACAATATTTTTGCTTGCCCTCTTCTATGTTTTATGATTGGATGGCCATGGTATCTTAACTTGATATCTAGAGGATCTTGAAAAAAAAAGCTATTTTCAAAATATTCCCTGTCCCAGTTATTTAGGTCAAGTAGACAGAACTAGTTGTGAGCATGCTCGCTCATCAGACTGTGTCATAAAGGAAGTGAAGATTCAGGCTGTAGAGGAGCCCCACACAGGAATAATGACACATTTAAAATTTGAAGCCTAACCCTACACAAACCGAGGTTGGGTCTAGACTAGTATACATTCCACAGCGACTAAACGAAATGGATGACTCCAAAGAGTGTTATTCTAACATCAGTGACATGTTTCATCTGCAGTCCGTGGTTCTAGCTGGATACCATCTGATAGATACAGAGACTGATGAACAAGCTAGGCAGGTTGTCATAAAAGGGAATAAGTCAGGGATCAGGAATGACATTACGACAGGTGACAGTGAGAATGATTTCAGCTTGATGGACCTGCAGAGGCCCAGGTAATTTCAAGAGACCCAATGTCGATGGGTCCAAAGAGAGAGCAAGGTAAACAAACATAAGCCCCTCACATTCTCTTTGATGGAGAGAACCATGAAACATAATTAAATCTGTTTTCTCACAACTGGCTTTGCAATAACCTTCAGCTAGACAGTTCAGAGCAGAGGTGGATTGACATTTCCTCCAGAAAATTGGAGCTCAAATGTCTAAACTTGATGATCCAAACAAAATTCTTATTTTCAAAATTTAATCTTTATATTAGCTTATTCTCTCTACCAGAACAAAATAAGGCAGTAAGTTGTATGTTGTATAAACAAAAGAAATATATTTCTCTCATTTCTGGACACTGATCTCAAAGATCTAAGTCCTTGTAGATTAGTTGTCTTCAGAGAGCCAAGCTGCTTGTCTTTAGCTCTGTCTACCTTAGTTTTCTTTGTTCAGAGAGACAAACATACTCCCCATTCTGGCAACATGCTTGTAAAGATCAAGGAGGGGCTTCCAAAACCACCTGGTAAAGTCTCACTACTCATACTTAAATTGATTTTTTTTTTTTTTTGTTGCTCTGATAGAATATGCTGACAAAGCCAAACAAACCCTGTCTCCAGTATTGTACTGCTTCCAACAAGCCTCTACCTTTTAACCTTTCCAACGTTTTCCCAAACAGCATCAGCATCTGGAGACCAAATATTGGAACATAATGAGTCTGTAGGGGTCAGATGAGAGAGGCATTGCTCACTCAAACCATATTAATATTAATTTCAAAATTAAACTTCCACACATAAATTGTAAAGGGACACGAACCTTTAGGCCACAGCAGTCATAGAGATTCATAAATGTTCCTTCTAACAAATAACTTCGGTGATGATTGTCAGCACTTTGAGGTGATATCATAAATGTCAGTTTAGACACTTGAAAATGTTCACACCTTTGTGAGCCTGCTCTTTCTAATTCATTTCCTTGTTTGGGACGTTATTATTCTTTCATCTTACCTCTTTCCATTAAGAGTGCAAAGGCCGCCAGACAAATGCAAAAAGCAGAGTGAGGTGCGCATAGGAAGGAGGGTACATTAGGCTCCTCTACTTTGGGACTATATGATCTGCAGAGGTACCAACAGAGCAATTTTGGGTCTGGTTTGAAGCTTGTTACTTCAGCATTTGAAATCACATTCATTTCCTTATCATATTTACTAAACCCTAACATGTTTCCTGAAGGAACTATCATTCTATTTAACAGATTAAGAAACTGATTTTGAGCGTTTGTAAGCTATAATTGCAAATCTATACTTTTGATTAACGAAGCAAATGTTTTTTTCTGTGCCCAAGTCCTCTCATGCAGTATGTCTGCAAAAATACTTGTTGAATGAATAAATTATGGGGTGTTTTCTTGTCGGTGGTGGTGGTGGTGGGGTTTTTAGTTTGTTTGTTTTCTTTTTTAACTAATGGACAGTGTTGTGTTAGAATTGTGGCACGCGTCTGGACAGACCAATCCAGCTAGTACAGTTCCACGAGACAGGTTTATTGTGTGGGAGAAAAGGTAAAGAGGGCAAAGGAGACGAAGTGGGAGAGAGGAAGGTCAGGAAGGATCTTTAATTTGGGCTGTGACATAACCACTCCCAGGTAAGGGTAGCAGGTGGGCCAGGTGGATGGTGGAAATGAATGGCAATTGCCATAGCAACAGATGCTCGATCCATGTCGCCCATGGGTGACATCACCATTGTCATCGCTGGATTCAGAGGCGACCAGCCACCATATAGCTGGTTCCTGATGCCAACAGACAATATGCAAGAGCACAGATAAAAATAGAGGAGAGAATTGAAGTGACAGCAGAGTTGAGAAATGCAGCACTAATAGGAACTTCAGTATACCTTTGTAGTGTTCTGGTATCATGATAGTAAACATTGCTAATGTTCTAGAAGACCTTGCAAAGTTCAGTAGCAAAAATACTAGTGTATTTTTTTCACTTGGTATGTACAAGTAAACCATTTGATATGCCTCAGCCAGAATTAAACTATACTAAGCTGACATTCCACATATGGTCTTTAGACTCTTCACAACACCATGTGTGATTAATTAAAAAGTACAAAATGACACAGAGTGAGTGCCATAGTGAGAGGAGATCAGTAAGTGTAAGGTTGTTATCGACTGTGTGCTAGGTCTTAAACTGGCACACATCTGGATCATCTTTGGTTTTCATTCTAACCCTAAATGATGCTCTGAAACTTTTATTTCATGATAAGAGTATTGATGTTCAAAAAGGCTTTCTGTCTTTCTCAAGGTTTCACAGCTAACAAAAAATAAAAATGTGAATCTAAAGAGTTTCAGTTCTAAATCAATGCCACTTATCTTTCATATGTGATATTGTCAGCAGCCAAACTACAAATTATCATTGTCAGCAGAAAATTCTCTCTAAGCCATGTGGCAGATAACAGAAAGATCCAAGTTTTGTTTTGATTAGTAGACTTTCCAATCCAGAAAGTTGATTCCTTTAACCAAAGTGTGTATTGTAACCTCCAACAATAAACAAGAAGCTCTAAAAGAACTCTAATCCTTCCTAGTCAACTGAAACAGCCTTAGTGACCAAGAGGTCACAGGTTAGTGTTATCAGTTAAATAAAGTAGATGGATTTCATAATGAAGACATAGTTCCAGTTCTGAACAGTGGGTCCCATATAACTTTCTGGCTTGTTGGGTACACGCAGGTGGTCTCCTTTAAATCTCTGGAGTTCATGTCATCTTAGTTTAGAAAGTGCTCTACAAGTTCAGGTAGACAATAGAATTGTGAATGAAGGAAATTGGATCACATTTTGGTGAGAGCAAAAGCAAAATAAACACGGCCAAAAAAGAAGAGAACGATCCATTCCTTGTATCAGATAGGGAGTTATTTCCAAAGCAATATCCTTCCCTTACAAAGGAAGTAAAGCTAGGAAATTCCCAGTAGGAAGACTATATGCACTCAGGTAGGAAAGTACTCTAGAGACAGGCTCCTTTCTTAGGATGTCTGGGGAAGTGCATTCCCTGAGCATGCTGAGTTGAAGGTTATAATTGAAGAATGTAAGATAGAGAGGCATGTGTCTCTCAATGACAAGAATCAGACATGTGAAAGGCTAACATGGCAGGCAGGAACACTTGACGCATGTTCAGTTTACATGATAAAATGATAGCCAGGAACATACTAGGCATGTTCCAAACAGCTTGAGTTGAAAATAATAAAAAAGATACTTTGAAGGTACCTTAGTAGATGAATTTGGCAGAAAAAAAATGACTGCCTTTCCTAGAGGCTAAGAGGAATGATTGGAAAGTCTATTAATCAGAAACTATGAGATTTCTGAATTATATTTCTCACCAGTACCCTGGTAGTTGTAAAGGGTGCCAGTGATTAGCACAGACTTAAAAATTATTAAGGACTGTTGTTCAAGAGAGAATAAGTTTTACTTGAAACAGAGACTATCCATGTATACTTGGGAAGCCTGTCCCTTGCTCTTCCCAAGCTTGCAGCTGTCCTCATGTAAACCAAGTGCTGGGGTGATAACTGTGAGTCACCAGGCTCAGCCAGGCCCTGAAGTTACTCAGATTCTATTGACTTTTATTTTCTTCAGACAAATAGTTTTCTTCATATGGTACCATCTTTCAGGAGCCAACAACATGCTCCTTAAACAATTGTTCAATTTCTTGACTTCAAGTGTGTCAAGGAACTAGGAAGTTCCAAGCACAGTTTGCAGAGAATACACATTCCATAGTAAATTCCACATTTTCTCTGAGCTTAGGAAACACACACAGCAATATCAACTGAGATGGAAGTAAGAACAATATTGTCCATAGCTCTGTAATGTATGCACGCATCCTAATTTTAAATTCCTGGGGCACATCCTACATAACCAATATAATCTAAGAGGCTTCCCTTCTTCAGGTTTATAAATGTTGTTCATTTACCTGTCAATAATCAGGCAGAAATAAAATTTTGCTCATGTTTTGCAAATGGCTTGTTTAAAAAAATAATCTTCATAGCTTCACTGTGAGCTCGAGTCTTTTAAAGCTGTCAGAACGGAGATACGCAAAGCGATGACTGACTGTTTCCCCCTGACAGTTCCCTGGGAACAATTATTTAATGCGAACATTATTTAAATGTAAGAGTGGAATGAGTCTGTCCTAGTATGGTTTTTAAATTTTAGTCTCAACATCTTATCCCCCATCTACATTTAAAGCAGCACATCATTCTTGACTCCCTGACTTCCATTTAGAGTTAGCACAGAGCTTAGTTATTGGAAAAAGTAATTTTTACTAAAGAGCTATAGATAAACACATTGCTGTGCTATCCTTGGCTCTGTTATTCTCTTAGCCCATCACAAGGGGGAAAATGCTGATTTCAAACTGAGGCAAAATGTGATCAATTTTTGGTCCTGTACAGCTGACAGGTTAGAAAACTTTGCTCTCTTTCCAGTTTCACATCACCCCTGCAGGATATGAATAAAGCTACTTTCACTGAATGGCATTTTGAGGAAAGATCCCTATCTGAAGAGAACTTAATGAAGAAGTGAATATAATTACCACCTTTTCTTCAGCTTGGCAAGAATGATTTTTACGTCAGTCTGGAGTGATGCTGTAGCTGTGTTTTAGTGGAGTCCTGGACTGGGTGTTTTAGATAAGTGCCTTAGAGGTGGTGGAAGGACTATGGAATATGGCAATGCAATTATTATTACTGGTGTGAAGATTGAGTGAGGTGGAAGTGCCTAGGAAATAGTTATGTGCTTACTTCCAGAAATGGATCCTGCTTACGGGGGGTTACACTGAAGAATTCTGTAACCTTGTTCCTGTGCCATTCTCAAAACAAAGTAGAATGCTTTATTTATTCTGGAAATGCCCTCTCATGTAAGCAATATTCATTACATGCAGCTACTCTCAGCTCTAAAAAACAAGGGGAATAGATTACTTGAAAACAAACAAAAATTACAATCATCAGAAAGGAGGATGTTATTTCTGTTGTTTTTGTTTACAGCAATGACATTGTTGGGAGGGAAAATGCATGTGTGGTGATTCCAAACACTCCAGCCAATGACCCCTGAGAGTATGGGCAAACATCATATTCATTGCTCACATGACGGTGCTTTGCAACCATTTCCCAGAGTTTAACTCGTTTTTCTAAGTGTACATGGTTGTGTGACCATGATGCTGGTGATACTGGGATAACATGCACATCAATGAAGTACAGTGAGTTGGATAACTGCTTGCTGTCCAAAGGAGTCAAGAGTTCCCACATCTGTTTAGTATGCTGCCATGCTGTGTTCTGAAGCATACTGAAGACCATTTATGTGTTAAACATATTGTTAAATTGTACAGGAATGAAAACCAGCCATTGAATTTTAACTACCTCTCAAAGGAAACAAATGTTCAGAAATTCGATTTCTTTGTTGATATACTTTTAGGTACAAATATTTCCTTTTCTAGTGGATAAGCCTATATGAAGTTGAGAACAGGTAAGACAATGATAATAATACAGATAAAATACATCCCCCAAGCTTCTCAATCACATGGAAACTAAAAATGGCTTCCAATTTAAATGACCTAGATACATTGTCAAAGAAGCAAAAGATGGAGTATTAAAACAATTAATTTTTATTTCATTATAATTATTTATATCTGCTTCATTCTTGTCTTTTTCTATTTGAGCTCAGATTCTGTTTGTGTCTGTATCCTGTATTTTATTTTATTTTATTTTGATTTTATAACAGGCAAAAAAATTTTCTAGTTTGGTTTCACAAATCTTCCATAACTAATTTTGTATTTTTGTATTATTATTATATCAAGTAAATCTACATATCTAAGCTACAGCTAAAGATTCTATACTTGAGAACATGTATCAATTCATATTTTTGTTAATGATGCAATACATGCATCATTGTACATAAAGCAGCTTATCGAACATTTCCAAGACACAAGTAAAAGATATCACACCTAAGTGTCCTCTGGTAGACTGGTCCTCTATACATGTTCAGTAAGACGACATTTCCCAGATCCCCTTGCTGGTAGAATTGAATGCATGACTAAGTTTGTTCTGTGTGTGATGAAAGTGTCCTTCAAGAGCTGCCAAAACTCAAAACTTTTCCTTAAATTTTTTAGGTTATACAACTCTTTTTCTTTTAACTTATCCATTTTGCATCATAGAACAAGGGCTGCAGGCTCAGAGCAACAAAAAAAAAAAAAAAAGGCTCAACCTGAGAGCTATGAGGAATATATTGCTGTGCCAGTCCTGGCAGTAACATCAAAATTCTTTTCTCATTTAATCTACTGTGTTTTGTAACTAGTATGTGCAACAGAATGCAATTCTAGGCAGTCTAAGTATACTTGCTGTATAATAAAATAAAACCAGCATAGTAATCCAACACACAGTAGAAGTAGTAGTATCTATAACTAATTATAAGCATAGTGCATATTACATCCAATTTTGGGTAGTTCGATTTGTCATCTATTAATGGTACAATATCTACAAAACCACATTAATCAATAAAGGTCCATAAATCCCCATCTTTTACAAGTAATGGCATATATAAGAAAGAACATTTGTTCCAAGTAATGAATGAGAATTTGAAAGGGAAATACTTAATGCTTAACACAAAGGTGAATGAATCAAATAACTAATTAATCAAATTGGGAAGGCAGGGGATTCTTCAAATATATGTGAATAAAAAGAGTACTTTAAATTACTTATAAATAATATTTATAACGTGAACTCATCAATATGAGATATGCTATATAGAGGCTTCTGTGAATGATAGATATTATTCTGGTTCCTATTCTTCTTTATTACAGGTAAATTTAAAGATATCACCCATGAAATAGAGAAAGCTAAGTGATTGTTTTGTGGCTCACAATTTTTCTAAAATCAAGTGTATAAAATATGAGATCACACTCGCATTTTATGAGACCATTTCACTGTCATCACTATAGAGTACCAAATATATTATTTGGGTACTTAGATTTATTTTTAATTTTAGAAACTTTATTATTAAAAAAATGCAAATAAATAAAAACCTCATAAAATAAACTAACCTTACCTAAACTCTTCCAACTCAATAAATTCTATTCTCAATAAATTCAATTAGAAAGGCATTTGGATCAAAAGCCTATAATTTAATTTAAATATAAAGATTTTATTTTTAAAAAGCATTTTTAAATTGAAAGAGATTATCTTCTAGTTAGTTCTTGAATGTCAACAAAATTGAGGAGTGAGGGGGATCTTTTCATTGTTATTGTCACTATTGTCTTTGTTGTTTGATGTTTTGTTTTGTTTTATTCCAGGGTTTCTAAAGACAGGATTATTTCTAACCACCAAGATGATGCTCTCAAGAACTTAGTGGAACACATAGTTTTTTTGTCTCTTAAGGTCAGAAAGTCAGGAGATTTGAGGATTTCAAACAGATGTTTTTGGTAATCTATAAGAAAAACAAGCTACTTTAAACATCTTAAAATTTTATTTTTCAAGCTGAAAAACGTGGCTAATGTGTAAATCACTCCTTTAAGTGTTTCCCCCTGTGTTTAAAACCTTGAAGCCATTCTGAGTCACAAACTCACAGACTCACCCAAAAACTATACAACTCAGATCCTCTTCTGAGAAGGAAGACCATCTAGATCAAAATGAAGACATTTCAATCACTTGACATTGATATTAGAACTCAAGGCACCAAAGGAACAAAGAACACACTTTATGCAGATGTAGTAACCAGTTATTGATTGGGACCCATGCCAAATTTAAAGAAAGACTTCTTGTGAATCCCAGATGGAAGAATTAGACCAGAAAGGGAAACAAAGTGGAGTTGAATTTACATGAAAACACCATTTTCTACATATTTTATGTAGTGAAACCAAAACATGAATCTGTACTGTTCTGGGATGATAGAAATCCTGAAGTATGCATTTTTCTCTAATTTTACAACTCTTTAAGGAATGTACAAAAAAGTAGCATTCTGGGAATCTCTATGCTGTGCAGTTAATCTTTTTCCCGCTCTAACAACAGCTCCATTTTTCTAATTTAATTACATGCATATCAAAAACTACAGTGACTCTTTTAACTCATTGAATCTAATACAAAGAAAATGGAAACAAGGCTGGGGGGGCATCATCTAGATCGGCAACATTACCAACCTAGAGAGATGAGTGCACAGACTTAATAGCCGATGGCTGGAGGCAGGTTTCCTCACAGGTAAGATCGTGAGTGTAACATTAACTGTGTGCACACTGTTTTAACAAAAGAAAGAATCTCTGCAATGGCGTTTTAATTAAATAGCCATATCATACTATACTTAACCATTCTGTTTGTTATAATTTTAAGTGAGACTTTGTTAGAACTGTAGAGAAATGAATCATTTATCACAAAATGCAAGCAAGATTAATTTAGAAAATGGGAGGAAGTATCATTATATGTACATATAACACATATCAACAAATTGCAAATAATTAAAATTTTAAAAGCTGTTTATGAGAGAGAGTGAATCAGTTTGTTCCACATTGTGTTTAGAGGCTGAGGTGAGATATAGAAAAATACCGGCTTAATTACTATAAATTTTAAATGGGCTCAATTTCTTTGTATTTATTCTCTGTCTGTTACACCTCCACGGTAGCAAATGGCAGCTTTGAAATCTGTTGATTTTAATCCCAAAGAAGTTAATAATTGCCAAGTCATTATTTTTTCCTAAGGTAACTATTCATGTGAGTCAGTTGTTCATGCCTTTAAAAACACAGGTGCAAACTAGGAAGGGAGAAATGGCGCCATGACTTACACACTCTTGATTCAGAGCTGAAGCAGTTGTCAAGACATCACTGCCCAAGAATTTAAGTGTTAAGTTGAATAGCCTAGCAAGCAAGCTGACTAAGTAATGAATTCTGTTTTGTGCAATGCTAACACAGCTTTGCCCCTAATGGAATTGAACCCCACTGTTTTTTTACTATAGCTAAACACCACAGCAACACTGCTTTCTTCTTTATAGAAAATAAAAAGGGCAATTGAGGTAGTTATGCTGCTAATGTAGGTGAAGAAAGGAATATCCAGATTCTTGAAGCAAAGGGGAATTAGAGATAACAATCATAATTCTCAGTTTCACTTCACAGGGGTTTAAAAATGAAGACTGCTTAGCAGAGGTCTCTGTTATGTTGAATACAAATGAACAAAGCCCAACCCCCTAACTCAAAGCAAGTCTCTCTTCGCTGTTTCAGAAAAGTGAAGCTTTTAGTCAAGGCTGTTTTATTTCTCTTGTGTTGCTTGGAATTGCACACCAATATGGTTCACATAAAAGCTGTCAGGCAATGCATTCTCACAAACACAAAACATGTTTTACCTGGTTTCCATTTACCCTCAGCCTGTGCAGGCAGTGAGCTGGATCAGGTAGCATAAGAGTAGGTACCGGCTATCAACCACGCTAGTTCTGTCTCTTCCAGGAACTGGCTGTCTAACACATTGCCTCTCCCCATTGTGCCCAGCTCTATTTGTCCCCCATTATGCCTGCTACCATGCCTGATGTTCTTTATTGCCCTGACCTATGGCCACTTGTAATGTCATTTCTCTGTTCATACTAGGACCCTCAAAGCCATATACAACATAGGCCCTGAGTTAATGATAGGCCATACCCCCACTATTCTATTTATTTTCATACCATAGGGATAACGGCATTTTTTACAATTCACCAAAGTCCTCCTACTCCTGGGCCAGTCGTCCTTACATTTGATCCATATTATTCAGTAATTGTAAAATAAGATCCTTTGTTCATGATCCCTTATATGTCAATAATAAATATTTCAAACTACTTTAACAGCACTGTCAAATTTTCTGACATTTTTATGCATTCATTTCCTAATACCCCAGACTTAGTAGAAACTTCTGTTGCTAACCAATGTGAAACATCCAATCAGTTCAGAGCCTGATTAGAATAAAAAGCAAGAAGAAAACCTGCTTACTTGCTGCCTTTCAAGCTTTGACATTGTTTTTATTTTGCCTTTGACTCAAAGTGACATTAGTTCTACCTGGGCGTGGATTATGCTTTTTGATTGCAGCTATATATACCATCATTTTCCCGGGAACTCACCTTCCCTGTATCAGACCTTAGGCTTACTCAGACTCCACAGGATGGATGGATGGATGGATGGATGGATGGATGAATGGATGGATAGATGAATGGATAGGATATTACTTCATATTTTGTATATAAACACTCTTGGTGTGCATCATTAACTATTGCCTATATATGCTAGTGATATTATATAGAATTCTGATAAATATTTCATCTTATTCATGCATTTTTGTTTACTAACCAAGTTTTAAAGTTCTTTTCTGATTATAAAGTGGCACTGTTTGTGTTAAAGGCCTCCCAAGTTGCAGATAATTAAATGATTTTGTTGTCAAAAGCAAAAGATCTACAGCCAGCTTCTTCTTTTACTTATAAATATAGCATAAACGTATGGATTCAGGTTCTCCATTCTCCCATAATTCTCTTCTGCCACGTACTCTGAAATGCAACAAATTATGCCATACTTCATATATGTTGACAAGAGTTATTACCTATGAACTTCTGCTGTACTGTTGTTGCTTTTGAAGTTTCACTGCCTGGGGTCACACAAAGTTATATCACAGGATGCACGTCCTCCCCTCCAAAAACCTTGCAGCAATGATGCTTTATAAGCTAACTTCCTGTATGTAAACATTCCATGCCATGTCCAGTAACACTGCATTCTCACTTAGCCTTGAAAAGAAGTTCTCGTCAATGCTTGTTTCCTCCCACCCCACTTTCCCTAAACGGGGGAAAATGACATCAGATCCTGTCAGATCTGTAACTACACAGAAGCCAAGGTTCTTTTCGTTTACTACACACAACAAAGGAGGAAAGTCCATCTTAGTGAGAGCTCAAGTTCCAGTTGTTGAGGTAATTACATACCTAATTACTGTAACATAAACACTTGCTCCTGAAATAAAGGACCATAATTGAAGACCCCAGATCAACCCCACACTTAGGAACTTCACTGTTGCTAAGATAGGCTTCCTCTGTCTACAGACACCACCCACCTTTCTTACTAATATTTACTTTAGAGTCATTCATTCTCAGCATCCCAGAAAAAAAATAGGACACACAGAGCAGAAAAAAAATACAGTCTTAAACAAACTAATGTTCTCAAATTATTCATTTCAAATTATTTTTATTAATTTTGTACATGTCATCAGACCTTACCCCTGAAGCACAAAAAAAAAAAACAGTTTGAGGTATTAAAACTGAACAGACATTTGCACATATTTGTAAGGTCTTCCTACTACAATAACCAAAAACCTCATAGCAGCTAAAACAGAACCTATAGTTTGAGTAGTATGGTACAAAGCTGAATGAAGCAAACCTGCATTTAGCTTTGCTTCTCTTGCTCATAATAAAAGGGCAGCAAAAAAATATGAGATGAAGTGTTTTCAAAATGGTGTGTGTTGATGATTCAGTTCTGTAAAATAGAGTGTAAGGTTCAAAGGATAAATCAATAGTCACCTAAAGGCAAAGAATTCCCACAGACAAGCCAGTCTCAGTGACCTACTGTGCTAATCACAGATCTTAAGCTTGAACTCACCCAAGGCATTGGGGATATAGTCTCCACACTGTTACAGCACTGTCTATGTACACAGACTCATACAGCGTGATGAGCAGCTAATCATGTTACCACACAAGGAGGCAGAATGAAAGGGCACATTGACTTTTTAAGTGGCTTAATTTTTGTTTAATATTAAAGAAATTATCCAGGATTTCTTCCTTCATGTCCTATATCATTTCATGCCACCCACCTTGAAATAGAAGAGTTGAGGTAATTACATATCTAATTATTGTAATATAAACACTTGCTCCTAAAATATTCTAGCAAATTGGAGAAAGGGTGGTCTTTTAACTTGGCGATTGATTTAATTATTATATTAATTTGCAATGTACATACTCCACTTGAAGTAAAATTTAAAATTGCATATTGATTTACATATGGTATATTAAAATCTGTTCTGAATAATGGAACACAGCATCGTTACATCAAATTTCTACAGTTACTACAGCACTATCAGGGGCTGCACATACCACACATTGGCATGTGTCATTGAGTTCGTTTAGTTGTTTGGTTGTGAAAATAATTTTAGCATAAACATCATTTCAATGTTTATTTAACTCATTTAAAAATTGGATTAAACATTTTTACAGAGCTGTTAAAAGAATAAATGTTCTCACCGTTTAATACCAGGTGAAGCTATTGTTCCTGTGTAGTGAGTATAGCAGCTAGAAATGTGACGTCTTATAAAGAAAACCCCTTTGAACCATTCATCTCCCCACTTCTCATAAAGAGTTTTGGGAGAGGAACATCTTTTTCATGTTGGCTCCTAAAATGTTCTACAAACAAGACTTACTCGGCATTTCCTCTTTGTTTTAGGATAAAAAGAACACAGGCCTACTGGGAAACTCTAATGGGAGAAGCATGCTTACTAGGTTCTGACAATGTCTGCTTCTTATGCAATGAGTGGTGAGTGAAAAATAACCTTCCCACACAGTGGCCTTGATACTAGACACATGGAAGCTGAGTGTTTAATTGTCAGGTGAGTTAACCTATGCTGATGGTCCTACATGAACCAAGGTAAAGCCTCACAGCCATTCCTATTCAAAGGGGTAATTTGCTAACACACAATACATCCTTTGGAGATTAAATAAAAAAATTTTACTATTTGTTATGTGAATGGAATTTCCAAACGTATTTGTAGTTTTATTTGGTATTTTCGTTTTAAACAAATATCATCAGGATTAAAAATCAAACCATGACACAATAGGTCAGAAGAAATAGTAGTTAACTCACAAATGTTCCCTTACATTTAACCTGAAATTATCTAGAATTAAAACACACAAAAATGTAACTTTCATTTTTGGACCAGAGACATTAATTTAAAATCATTGCATTGGGCTTTACTGCTTAGAGGAAAATGGAAAATCTTTTTATTTTCCCCTTAGTAGTTCGATTGGCCTCTTATCCCAACAAACAACAGAAATTACAAATAAAATGACAAATGACTAACTGCTTAAGGTCTAAGTCCTGAATATTTTTATTTATTGTCAGTGTGCCCTTTGATAATAAGAAAATGGGGCTGGCCAAATACATAGGTGGCAGTAGCAGAACCATCAAAAGTTTTTCACTACCTTAATACTCATGAGCTACAACAACAAATCTACCTAACCTAAAAAAACATCATGTGTGGCTGTCATTGAACTCAGACAGACTGCTGACCACAGTCACACAGAGAGGTTGGTGACACCTTCCTCCGGGATCAGGACCAGTCACTGTCACTCAAAGACAGGATTTCTTACACCATTCAATACCAAGCTGGTGGATCCCTTTCTGTGTAGAAGGGCCAGTGAGCACAAGAGGAGAGAGAAACACATGACTCCCAGAATGACCATTCCTGATATCAGAGAGCTGGTAACTGCATTCAGCTGAAAGGGAGGCAGAGTCAGGGAACCTGTAAGAAACACATACACTGTTATACATTCTTCAAGAGGTGCCCTACTCACTGCCTTCCCACTTTGCTCCTAATGACTATCCCTCACCAGTATTCCACAACATTGGGGTATGTTAGAATGTATGAACTATAATTCAAACAAAGAACCAAAATATTGTATGGATCAGAAGTTTGATGATCCCAAAATGAAATAAACAAAAATAAAAGGTAAAGGTTTTATAACAATTAACCAACACATCACATATGGGATTCAAATTCTGTGAACTGTTATTTAAAACTTAGTGAATTGGAGAAACAAGAGCCCATTATACTGGTCAGCTACAGTTTCATAACAGATCACATTTTGAAACATAGCACTTTTATTTGCTAATTATCTTACCAAGCTGTGAATTGTTGGTTGGAGTCTCATCTGAGGAGAAATAACAGAAAAAACAGAAGTGAAAATGTCTATGCATACATTTGTTTTTGTGTATTCCAACTCTGTAAGTTTTAAATGCCATCCCTATTAATTTTCTTTACCAACCCTTTGCCCAAGCTCCATGGAGTATTTATAAGGGAAAGCTCATAAACCTTTCTGGTTTTCATTTTTCTACTTCTCCTGTATAGGATTTCATCCCCAAGTCCACAAATACAATTGCAACATGTATTAAATAATATTATTTTCTGCCACTATTGTTTCATCATTTTCTTTCTGCCAGGTTAGAGATGGCAGTAACTGTTAGCAGCCATTACAGTTTTATGGGCCTATAACCTGCCATTTGTTATTCTGCTACAGAGAAATATTCATTATTTAGTGTCACTCTATTTTAAGTGTTGCCCATTGTCTAACATAATCTCCAAAACATCATTCTGACATCCAAGAAGATAAATTCACACTTCATAACTTCACAAAAGGCCAAGTGGACCCCTGAGCCTGAACTGGAGTTCTCTTGGTATTTGCTAAGTGGAAGGTTGGGGCTATTGACTTTCGCTTTTTCTTGGTGAACTTCACAGCAACAATGATCACATATACAGAGTTTCCTCAATCTCACTGCCCAGTTTGCAAATATGTCAAAATTAACCTTTGAGCCTGCAATTAGAGTATTTCATATTTATGTTAACATGTACATGTATGCTTGTGATTGTTACTTAAATCATAAGATAGGAAGAGTTGAATATTTATGAGTCAAACATTTTTCACTTGTCATTGCCTCTATGGTAAAATGAACATACGTTGACATCATGATTCCAGCCCAGTCTTCTAAAGTAACATAAACTGACCAAGTATAGAAAATATTTCATAGTTGAAATATTCATCTTCATAAACAAAATTATTTATACACTTGCCCCAGGAAAATATTTTTAAAATATCTGATTCTGTTTTCTTTCAGACACTTGATTCATGGCAAACAAAATAGTTCTGTTATCATGTCTTAAAACACAGATTTTGAAGCTAATGTGTCATTCACTAAGAGACTCTACAATGTGCATGAGCAATCATTTGGGGATGCTTTATAATGTGCATTGGTACTCATTCAGAGGATGTTTTACAATGTGCACTGAATTGTATTAGGACAAAAAAGAAAGATGACACTCACAGGAACATCCTAACCTCCACCTAACATCTCTATATAAAGTTATTTCCTGTCTCATGGACATAAATGTGATGAATGGGCTGCAGCAATTCACCCAAAAGACTTCCTTGTCCTGTTTGTAAGATAAGCCGAAATTCCTTTTATATTTTCTTTCTGGAGTACATTTAATTCCTTAGATTGCATTGAGTAAATAACTCCTTCCTATGAGGTATCCAGAATGAAACAACAACTAAACATAGATTCCTTCAAAACACACACACACACACACACACACACACACATACACACACACATACACACCACTTACTGTTTTCTTTTTGTTGAAGCTAAAAGCATATCAAATCTTCTGCATTCCCATTACCACCCACTACTAAAAAAAAAAAAAAAATATTCGGGATATCCCCATAGACACTTTTCTATGGATAAAATGTTTCTATGTGTTAGAACCAAACCCATCATGTCAAATGGAAGCACTACTTCCAACTTCTAGAGCAGAGAAGATAAAAGCATCGTACCACTGACAGAGAGCTGCACTTAAACCATGTACTGTCAGGATGTAGTTTGAAACTTTCTTTGAGTAATAGCTTTTGATAGAGGATTGATTTTCTGTTTTGTGTTGTATATATCCTCTAATTTATTGTGTTGTTGTAATAAAAATCATGGTGTAGTCCCAAAGAGGAGGCAGATATTTTCTGGGAGTGTTAAGTCACCTCCTACTTCTGTGTTCCATCTAGTCCTATTGGTCTTGATATGAACATATAGATAGATAGATAGATAGATAGATAGATAGATAGATAGATAGATAGATATAGGTATAGGTATAGATATAGATGATATAGATATAGATATAGATATAGATATAGATATAGATAATATATATATATATATGTATATATATACCAGGAGAAAGGCATGAGGGTGATATGCACATATATACCAAAATAAAGGCATAAGGGATGAAGAAATTAGATGAGTGTGAATATCAAACTGTATAAGATGCACAAAGAGTATTCAGCTGTCGGAGGATTCACAGGGTAGAGGCAAAAGCTGCAATACCACAGCTGTGCAAGCCAGAAAAGGCACACGCTGCAAAGATATGTTCTTCCTCACACCCAGCTAAAAATCTGTACTAAGTGAAAATGTGTAAACAGGACTCACTTGAAAGATATATGCAGAGTAAATATTTCCCTTATTTCTGGCAAACTTAAAAAGTGTTTAATTACTTATGTTGACTAATGAACCCTATATTTTACATTTGAAAAAGCACTAATCTTTTACATTTTTCCATGGTATAGCATGTATTAATAGTCTAGCTCTGAACTCTACATCCCTTAAGAGGCATCTTCGAGGGTTAGTTGCTAGCACAGTGCCTGTCTTATGTAGAGACTGAATAAGTATGCTCTTATGAATTATTAACTACCCCCAAAACTTAATGATACTACTTGAACAAGAGTTCAAGCTTTGGGTTATTCAAAGCAATTTATGTTAGCAAAACAATTAAGGGTTATTGTTTTTCAGAATTTGTGCCAAAATTAATCACCACAGCCAATTGTCTATATTAGAAATGTTAACATAAAGAAAAAAATGTTAACACTTGGAAGCTTTTAGTAAGAACACTGCAGAAACTTTAAAAATTTTACATTTCAAAAATATGGACTTTTTAGTAAGTGAGCTAACAAGCGGGGTTATTCTCGTGGGCAAAAATAACCAAAACAGATTTTATTTGGTTAAAAGCAAACCAAAAGATGATTCTTAAGATTTTTCAACTAAGTAGAAGTGACTTCAGCTAGAAATGTCCCTGACAAGGGTTGGCTGACTCACTTAGTAAATTGAGCAAAACTTCCAAGGATCAGGACTTTGAAGCAGGCAAACCAAGCCTGAAATGGACTTCACTGTAGAAAACCCACCATTACACCTGGGGGGATAACGTTTAGAAGACTCAAGCAAAACTTTAGTGAGCTGAAGGAAAAAGGATAGGTCTGGTCATAAAGGCAATTTACTAAGTTTACATAGGATTTGTCTGATGATAGACATTGCTTGACTTATGTGTTCTTTTGAAATTATTTTTCCTTTCTTCTTCTTTTTTTATAGTGGATATTCTCTGCATTCACCTCTCAGATGCCATTTTCTTCCTCCTCTTTTGGAATTTTTAAGAGTGTATAGAGCTTGTAGTATTCCAATGTAGATATACTGAACTGTAAACAATGAGACCAATGTAAAGACTGACCTCATGCTATTAATCGAAAAATGGTCACAAAATGAAATGAGGTAGTATGAGAATGAAAGACTCCCAAAACTGTCTCAAGGATCTTAAGATGGTCCTTTCAGGCTTTGCCAGTGGAGAAAGCTAAGTTCTCAAGTCAGATTCTGTACATGCTTGATGTGGAAACAGTTCTCAAACAAGAAAGGAGGAGCTCTGAGCATGAAAACTGAAGCAGTGATGTTCTTCTCTTCTAGCCTCACACATATATGCTACACACAGAAAGATTCTCATGCACAACATAAAAGGATTTTTTAAAAGATGAGATATTTTAGGGAGCTAGACACGGGACAGGTGAAATTAAAAAACATGGATAACTGGCTTTAAAGATCTTTATTGTTTTTCTTTTGAAAATTATCTTACAGTAACAAAATACTTAAAATTCATAAAGTTTAAATTGGGGGTGTCTAGGTACGAAGGAAATAAGGTTACTAATTTGTTAAAGGATACATCCAGGACAGACACAGAAAACTCTTTCAAAGTTCTTATCTAATAGAAACCTTACTGTACACATATTTCATAATTATAAAAAATAGTTTTGTTTTGTCTACTCTAAGTCATTCCTAATTATTGGAAATAAGAGCTGAATTTTTCTCCAATAGAATTCCATCAGCAATGTTCTATAGATAGATAGAGATAAGACTTGGACCTTTAACAAACTCCAAAATAGTCATCTTCAAACCATTCAGACAAATCCTCAGAGAGTGGAGACTGAGTCTGAATTCTCACATTTAATGATCTTCGGCACTATTTAAAGGTCCTGGTTGTTTCTTTTTCAATAATAGTGAGCTTATACAAACACCAGGAAATTAATAATTAACTCAATTTTAAGCATTTTTAAGCTAAAAGTACTTTATTTAATAATTTATGTATTTCAGGAAACAGGGATTTTTTTTTCTTCTATTAAAGGGGTGACATTGGCAAAAAGGTAAAAATGATTTAATTGAAAGATAACAACATCCTTGAAGCTAATATAATAACTTAGAAAACATTATTACCATTTCAACCAAACCAAAAATTTTTTTGAGAACATTTGTAACCACATTGTAATGAATCTTTAAATCTACCTTTAAAAACGCTACATACTGAACACAAAGAATCACATATATATATATATATATATATATATATATATATATATATATATATATATATATATATAATGCAGTAATTAATATTCATGTAGCTCTTTAGAATAAAAGCTAGACCTAGAGTCAAATGTGTCCAGCCTCAGATTCAGTGACATTTACCTTATGTCTGTTTTATCCATTCTGTTCTGGAAGCTTCTAGATTCATACAGAATTAAATATATATCCTTTGTTGCACCTGTGTGTTTTTGTGTATAAATGTGTGAAAAAATGTTTGTGTCCATAAGAAGTCTGTGTATTTGCAATGTGTTCAGATGCTTGTATAAATGTGTGCTTTCGAATGTATATCACTAGGTAGAGAATGAAGCAATGGAGCAAGTGTTTTAAGCCTGGGCAGCTCAACAATGTTTAATAGGATGGTTTACAAAGAGGCAGAGAGTTCATAAAAGAAAGTTATGTTTCTTGGACAGTAGATAAAGGAAGCATTTCAAGAACACAGAAGAGTGTAACTTGAAAAACATGATGCATTTTTAAAAGATACTTTTTATTTAGGTGTGTGTGTGTGTGTGTGTGTGTGTGTATGCGCACGTGCACGCTCATGTGCAAATGTGAACCCTTGTGCCAGTGAAAGTTGGCGATTTCAGATCTCCTAGATCAGTTACAGGAGTTTGTGAACAACCACCTATATGGGAATTGGGAACCAAACTTGGATCCTCTGTGAGAGGAGCAAGTGCTCCCAACTGCTGAGCCAGGAAGGAAAACTTCAGCAGCAAGGAAACCATCTTACAGGAGCAATTTTTACTTCCGTGAGGCTGTCAGGTCAGATTCAATGCAAAACTAGGTAACAAGGGAACCAGTACACACAGTCCTTAAAGGTGAGCTACAGTTGGGCAAGAATAAGCAGCAAGTATAGACTGGAGCCACAGAGGCAGAGGTTATTGAACATTTGCTCCATGTGTGTGTGTGTGTGTGTGTGTGTGTGTGTATGTGTGTGTGTGTAAAATACGAGGAAATATACAAAAGAAAACACTCTCTTATATAAACACTGGGTAAATGGGAAACTGCTGTGATATTAAAATTGTTCATTGTTCTCAGCGCTAAGTAGTTTAGAGACATTGAGTTCTCTTTAGATTCCAAGTAGCCCACTGTTTTTGCCTCCCTCTCCAACTACATAAAAGGAAAAAAAAAAAAGAAATAAAGAAAAAAAGAGAAAAAAAGTAAAACAAACAAACAAACAAAAAAAACAGGGCCCTTCTTACCGCTTCGGGTGATGATCGGTCCTGCAGACAGGACGGCGTTTCCAGAAGTGCTCTGCGGGGCCCAAGTTGTCCAGCTCTGAGCATCTCTCTTTTTTCTGTTGCTACAAATCTGAGGTGTTAATGAAAACAAATGAAATTCCACCCCAGCACAAAATTGTTTCTTTATGGCTATTTGGAAAGCAGATTCTTTTGGAAGACATACCACATGTTTAATTTTATTCATTTCCTTCTGTGCATTTATTTAATTACTTTGCATATAAATTCGACAGTGTTTCTTCTCCTAGCTTGGACCACATTTCTCACTCCCGTCCCTCTGTAATTGTGCACTGCCTCATTAGTTTACATAGCTCTACAGCTCTCCTGAAAACGAGAGTGTTTATCAAACTCTGCCACTTTTATTTCTCTCAAGCCTTTTATAAATTCTTCCCTAAAATGTTGGTCAGCACAGACCCAAAATAATGTGGACTCTGTTTTTGCCTCCATCTGAGCCTGTGAGTTAAGACCAAAGAAATCAATGAGTTGAAGAAATAACTTCATATTTATACATATATTAGGAATAAATATAAACATTAAAGCTAAGTTAAATTTGAAAAACTACTAATATTTGTTCCCTGGTTAATATTAATTTAATTTTAGGAAGCCTGTCTAAATAAAAAAGTTCTGAATTTCTTAAAATACCTGCTCACTATATCTACAGTTTGATGGTGGATGCATCCCATTTGATCCAGATCTTTCGAAGACTTAACTTTTAATGGAAATTACTCCTGAAGCCATCTGGCACTAATCCATCTTGTAGAACCAGCCCAACCTTCTTCATGTTTCCCTCCACCTTCTGCCCCTCCTACCCTGTTACCTGTGTCTGTGACTTCTAAGCATCCTTGGTATGGACTGTCTCTCACACTTTGTCTTTGACCTGCTGAGGTTCATCTATCCTCAAAATCGCCAGTCAGGTCGTATCCTCTATTCCACCAATTTTCATTGAACAATCAACTCACAGTTCACCCTTACCTATGTCTTTCCTGGGCTCTAGTAGTCTTTCAATTTAAATTAATTCAGTGACTAACAGTAAAATTGCTTATAGACATACTGGCATGAGGAGTGGACAGTCGTCGGCTCTGCAGAGTTTCGTGAGGCAGTGCAGGAAGACCGTGGACATTTTTTGATTCTTGTGTTTCACAAAACGGAAGACTTCAAATGAAAACCGGCCCCGCTGGCTTCTGCCATTTTCGATGACAGTGGTCTGAGGATCTTTGTCACAGCTACATTTTATGGGATCAGGAAATAGGGCATCGTTGGAAAGTGGGTTAGTTTGCGCAGCAAGAAGGGCAGCCGCATTACATTATAAACTAGAAACAGGCGTTGTCACCAGTAAAGGGAAGGACACAAGCAAATCAAGTAGTTATGATGAGTGTACACAGATCGTAAAATGTGAACAGAGCAGGTCTGAACACATGGTAATGTCGAGTTTAGGAGCACCATACTGTTCCAGGATTCAATGACCAAATAATATAAAATAAACATCATGAAGCCACCCTCCCATCACCACACCACACTCACATGTAAACCTTAAAAGAAAAAAATTATTGTACATATTCTGTATTCTCCTGGGATATTTGAAAATAAGTATATATTGATATAAGAAAATGTTATCTTAGTGCATTTATATGTCATGTTTTTATTAAGTTAGTACTTCATTCCACAGACCTTGTCATATAAATTTTAAAAAGCCCCATTATTATTGTTAAATAACAATAAAATGTTCCAATGTACACAAAAGAATTTATTTACTCAATTTCTTATTTAAATGCAATTGATTTCTTTGATCATTCATTGTAATAAAAAACTAATGAATATTAAACCTGTACAAAATATTACACATATCTCTAAGATAATGTAATATATTTATCACATTACCTATTGCTTATATATATATATATATATATATATATATATATATATATATATGTTATATGTTGCTGCTCGATTGATAGTAATAAGAAAATAGTCTCATATAATTTTAAGGGATACTGTTCATAATATAAATAAATATAAATATAATATAGTGCCTTGCAACATTACAAAGAAATGATCTGTTTAACTTAATTTCTGTCTTAAGAATTGCCACTTAGCTCGAATTGTTATTTTCAGGAGCTCCTAAAGCAAAGTAGAATGGTAAACACCTCTGTGCTTTTCCAAGATCAGGGGTACCATGCTTGTTTTAAAGTGACAGAAGCATTCTCATGCATTGCAATACTATAGCTGTGTTTCCTCTACCCTGTTGAGTTTAAAGAAATTCAGAGAACTCATTGACTCTCCAAGACTCTAAGAGTAAGGAAGGACATTCCTAGGTGAGTCTTTTACCTTTCCTTCTGTTTAACAGGATCTACCACTGTGGAGTGTCCGGGAACTCTCTCCAACATCACTCCCAATTGCTCCCCAACCCTGTCAACTGTTGGACCTCAGCCCTGCTGCCAGCATATCCGAAACAGAAGAAAATCCTTCTAGCCACATTTCTTAGATTCACTTCTATAATTTGCCAGCAGCAGTAGCCTTCTTTTACCCTCTAAAACCTGAATAATAATAAGAAACCTGAAATAATTTGGAAGTTGTCACCATATTGAGCCCATAAGAATCATGATCACATTCCATATGATTAATTTGTGATGATTATAGAAATGTTGGGAAAAATGTCAATTCAAAATTACACATAATCTTTCCACTTATAAATACCCCAGTGAACCATTTGGCTTATAGTGACTTTTTATGTAAGTGAGCCTTACTCTATGCAAGATTATATATGCCAATTCTTAAGCTTTACTTCTTAATATACTTCCATTTTTAATTTTCAAGAATGAAAGTATCAAGAGGATGAAAGGGCAAAGTTATAAAATAATTTCCATTTAGTAACTCACCATATGATAGCTACACCAATGTGAAGTCTTGACTGACTGGTCCTCTGTCACTCACTGGGTCACTGTTCTTTATTGCTGTGCATTCAGCTTACTCCTGTGCTTTACAATTTTACTAAAACTGAGACACTAGGATATCATAAATACACTTCTAAATTTGGAGGAGTCAAATCAAACAACATGAACTCCTTTAAGCCTTTTCACATACACCAACATTTTTTTTCTCCAGAACCTTGCTGAGATGAGCACTTCCTGCAATCTAATATATTAAAAGTGGTAGCTTGACCATATCCTCTGAGCACCATCTCAACTTTGATTAGCCAATAAAGCACATTCTTTGGTTTCCCATTATGTTTCAGTCATCATGTGTCAATAGCTGCAGTGATCTGAACCAAGTGCACTGTACAAGTGTGATTAGAAGACATTGCTTATCTCTCAAGTCTGTTCTGCTAAAAGATAAAAATGCTGAGAGGGAGCTGAGATGATTGAACGGCTTTATGATCAATGTCTCCTTTCCTTAGACATAGATTGCATTCACTCTATCACTGTCTGTTGGGGAACTAAGTTGAAATTATTAGCTCTGGTTAAAAAAGGGGGGTGGGTAGCAGGCTATATTATACTTTAATATTAAATACTGATAAATGAACACAATTAATTTTGGATCTAAATTTTCCCATCATTACTTTAGTAGTTAGATTACTTTTGCTGTCCTTTTGACATATGATGTAACCCTCAATAAACAATACTTTCCTGTTGCTCTCTTTTATTAAAAATGGTAACCTTACTGTTTTCAGTACATAAGACTGTGAAATCTCCTGTATCACCCAAACATGAACAAAACATTGTTAGTAGATGTAACTTAGTTACAATTCTCCTTCTACAAACAGACTTATTTTGTGTTTCAAATTCTTCTTAACTTTTGTACTGTAGTATAAAGTTCAGATGGTAAAAGTTTAAAGTGGTATATGAATTGTTTATCTGATCTATTATCACATTTTAATTATCTATAATGAGGTCTTTAGTTTCAGACTTAGACACCTACCTAAGGAAGAGATCATACCGGGTATCATCATTTGGATTTCCAGATGGGGTTGTGTAACAATAATCCATTAATACATTCCATCTGCAGATAGAAACAAACATGATCTGGTGTCAGAGTCTTCCTAGAGTGTTGGTAATCAATCCAAGGAAAGTATGAGCCAAATTCTTAACATGTAAATTATATTTTCAATATTTGCTATTGTGAAACATTTCTTGTTTATTGAACCTTTCTCTAAAAACTATGTATTTAGAATTTTGCAACAAGCGTCAATTGCAATGGAGATGCCGGTCACAAATAACAGGAGATAAGGCAGGTGGGTGGTCAAAGCCTGAGAGAACAAAACTGTAAAGTGAATTACACTGCTACCCAGATATGGTTCAGTATGAATATACTGTTTAAAAAAGGCACCATAAAACTATAGTCATAATAACATAGAAAATGTGTTTGGCATATGAATTGACTCTATAGGGATAGGAGTGGGATTTCCTGAGAGCATTTTATTAGTAGAAGCCATGAGAGGATACATAACTTTCTTCCATAGGGTCATATTAAAGTAAGATTTATGACTTTCATCAACCCAGTGCTTTGCAATATATATGTATATCACCATAGTAAATAAATACCAATAATATGAAAATGAATTCCTACAGTTGTTAAAATAGTATTAAAGAGTTTCATACTGCACAATCCATGGTTAGAGGGACAAGAAGAATGTGAAATGATACCCCATTTCTACAGTATACAAATCTCTAAGGGAGTCCCAAATTTAAAGCATAGTGCACACCCCACAAATAAACCACCATCTGTTACATAGTTTTAAAGGACTGAATTGGATCTTCAGCATTTTACATCCTCATATAAGGGTTGGGTATTTGGCAGGTTTGCTTTGTTTTTGTTTTGTTCTTATTTTAAACAATGTCATATTATAATCCCTTTCAGTTCTGAGAACTTGGTGGAGGTAATTTATATTTCTAGAAAGTTTAAGTGAATTTTATAGACAGGATCAAAAATATTGTTGGTTTTTATTTATTTGCAGAGTTCTCTCTGAAAACTGTTTTATATAATTTTAGTACAAATTCTTACTATGACAGTTATTTTATGAATTTAAATTTTATAGTTTCTTTGATTAGACACTCTGTATTTACATTTGAGATGTTACCCCTTTCCCTGCCCTGCTTCCATCCCCTCTTCCCCTTTATTTGCCTTCAGAAAGGCACTTCCTCCTAATCACCCTCTCCAGCCCATTGCCTTAGCATTTCCCTAAACTGGGAAAACATGTCCTCCCTGGACCAAAGGCCTCTTCTCACACTGATACCAGCCACTGCTATCTTCAACTACATATGCAACTGGAGCTATAGGTCCCTCAATGTGTGCTCAGAAGTTGGTGTTTTAGTTCATGGGAGTTTTTGAGGGTTAGGTTGGTTGATGTTGTTCTTCCCATGAGGTGGCAAACCCTTTCAGCTCCTTCAGTCCTTTCTTTAGCACCTTGATTGTGGTCGCCGTGTTCATTCCGATGGTTAGCTGCAGGAATGCTCAGCTGTATCTATATAACTCTGACATAGTCCCTGAGGAGGAATCTCTATCTGGTTCCTGTCAATTTCAGCTACAGTGCTTGGATTTGGTGGCTGCATATGGGGTGGATCCCTGGGTGAGGCAGCTTCTGAATGATCTTTTTTTCAACCCTTATTCCTTTATTTGACCTTGTAATTCCTCCCATGAGAGTTTTGTTACACCGACAAAGCCAATAAAGAGATCACAGGTATATCAAATGACATTGGATTAGTTATCTTCCTGATGAAGAAATACAGAACATTCTGGTATCCCAGAAGATCTCCCCATGGCCTCTTTCAGTCACTACTCTTATTTGTTTATGGGAAGCCTTGTTATTTTCCAATTAATGACACAAAATGAATAGCACTCCCTTAGCCCTTATAATTTGTTGTTTATTTTTATCAGTATGACTTAATGATGTGGCAATGACCATATATTTTATATAAGACTTTAGAATGAACAAGCTTACATTATGAATAGAGAGAGCTTAAGTATTTTAGCTAATCAAGTTAAGAGTTCGCAATTACCTGCCATCCAGATTAGTAGCTTGCACAGCTGCAAACACTTTGGTTTTCAAGGGTAATCCTATACTCGGGATAATTAATTGCTCTCTGTATGTTGAATCCTAATGATTAAAAAAATAAATAATCCACATGTCATTATCTTTCTATGGATAGAAACTTTAATACTTAAAACTGTTAAAGAAACAAAGATCATTCAAATCAACATATATTTACATAATTAACTCCAAAGGGCTGTATTTCACCCTCATGTTTGCAAAAATTCCCCAAACGCAGATGAATATAAAAAGTTGACTTTGGTGCATATATTGTCTTGTTTATAGGATTTGATCACATATGATGTGTTAGTGTTCAGCATATGTAAATTTTATTCAATAGTTAATGGTTAGTATTAGTTTGTTTAGTATTCCACTACCAATATTGTGTTAATTTAAATTAGGACTCCATTTACTTTTATTAGTCTCCAATTTAAGTTTTCCTTAATTAAATGTGCTTTAGTTTAAGCCTTTTACAGTTGAAGTGTCAGGTACTCATTATGGGTAATCTTTCATTTATCTAGAATCTTTTCTCATCTGATAATCAAAGATTACCAAAATTTCAGTTAAAGCCAGAAGAGGGAGGAGAGACAGACAGAGACAGATACAGAGACAGACACAGAGAGAGAGAGAGACAAAGACAAAGAGAAATGAGCATAATCTCTGAGTTGTCAAAATTTCTGCGATAAGACTTGATCAAATTTTTTTTCCAAATTTCAAAGCAATTCTAAATAACTTATACCTATCAGCCCCTCATATCACTGTAAAGTAGCAAAGTAGATATTCAAAAGTTGTATAAGTTGATAATAAAAAGAAATAAAGAAAAATATAAAATGCCAAAGGAAAAATTTCTCAACATCTAAGTTTTTAAATCATTTAACTTTCAAAATTAGTTTTCCAACAATTAATAATTCAAAAGATTTACTGTTTTACAGAAAAATCATTTTTTTACCATTCACTGTGAAGTTTTAGCCACCAAGGGATATTAAGCATATCACATTTATTTGGGTGGACAAAACCAGCATATTTAGAATTTTTAACATTAAAAAATTAGGGTTTGGATATAGGTATTTGAAAGAGTTGCATCTATGAGGCAACATTCCAATTTTAAAACACACAGATCCCCGAAAGACTGCATGCCACACTGGGGGAAATGTTAGAACCTGTGTGTCTAATCATTGTCTACACTTGTGTGTGGTAAATAGGGCTGGCTTTTACGACCATGGCAGAGAGCTAGTATCTTTATTCATAATGTTCTGGATTTCTTTTCCAATGTCTTCAAAAAATTTTCAGTTTATTAACCCATCGTATTCTTGCATCTTATGCTTGCATTAATATTGTCCCCAAGAATTATGACTCTTTTCACAACAAATAAGCTCATAAAACATTTGCAAATGATGTGCATCCCCTTTGTGTTTTGATCATGAGTCATCAGATTTTTCTCATCACTGTTTGTCTGCCCCTATTTATTCAGCCGCTCATTAAACACTAATAGTCAGGTTCAATCTAAACATCAAAGGTGTCTTGCTTTCTATTTTACAAGAAAATAAGCAGTTACTTTTTTATTACCCAAAGAGAAGGCCACAATTCCAGTTAAAATAAATTTAATGCATAGAAACTTCATCTTCAATAAGTTATTTTATATAAATATAACTTTCTCAAGAACATAAACTATGTCCTATAATACATAAATGTGACAAAAGGAAAAAAGCTGTATCCAGACATATGCAGCTGTGTCTGTCCTAACATCAAAGCAGAGAAAAGAGTTCAGTATTAGGCGTGTAAATAAGTTCCAAGCATGCCTAGGGATATGGAGATGTACACACACATACACACACACACACACACACACACACACACATGCACACGCAAGCACACATACTACTTTAGAGGAAAGTATGACTCCTAATGGCTGTAAATGAGATTAAAATTTAAATACTACAATACAATTACATTTGACTGACTAAATAGTCATATTCCAAATAAATAATAAATGTGGTTTGAAATAAATTAATGAAAGTATTCCAACATTTACTTTGTATAAATTCTTAATTTTAATGTCTTGTTATATAGAAAAATTATATGATGTCAGACTAGTTTGAGATAATGATATTTACACATAAGCACAATTGATGATGCATGGCCTTCTATGATTTTCAAGACTCATAGAACATACAAGTGGACAGGTGAGTTAAATGTAAGAACCATCCTTAGTATATATCTATACTAGTTCATTTTTAATTAATAAAACATACTAGCAAAAATATGATAAGAGATGAAAATATATACAGAGGTATAGAAATACGATGGAATGTTATATTTTTGTTAAATTATCTATAAAACTAAATTTGCTCTAAAAATAGTAAATCTGATAGCGTTAGAGAAAATTTAAAACCTTGTCTATGGAGAGGGCTCAGTGGCTCAAAGTCTTACTGCTCAGCATGAGGAACAGGATTCACAGAAAGACATAAATGTAAGTTAAGCATGGCAGAAGAACTATAAGTTTAGCATTCAAGGAACACAGTCAAGGGATCCCTTGAGCAAGCTAGCTAACTAGAGTAGCCCCATTGATAAGCTCAACATCTTGACCTAAAAATTAAGTAGAAAAAAATGGGGCAAGACTATTGACAATCGGACAATATCTTAGGGTTTCCACATTAACTTCTACACACACACATGCATCACAAATAAAGAATAATACACATACACATGCATACATCATACACAGAGACACACAACAAAAAAAAACTATGTTTTGGAAATTATATAATTTTAAAATGCAGCTGGTAAGAAATTTTTTAGTTTAATTTTTATTTTAATTCTATTATTAATATTTTAGTGAAAATTGGTGATTAAAATTCAACTTTTGACACCTTTCCATTTACAGTATTAAAAAGGAATTACCTTTTACTACAGAACTGAAATATGAAGATTATTAAGTTATAAGATTTTATATGACCTCAACAAAAAATCTATAGGAATATGCCTCGGCCACAGGACTGTCACATTATTTCTAGTAATAAAGATACTTTAACATGAAGATTGTTCTCAAATGTTTGATTTTTCTGCCTTTCCAGTGGAAAAAATAGCTTACTATCACAGAACATAAAGATATCATTGCGTGGTATATGGATTTTGGTTGGTTAGGTGGTTGATTGGTTGATTTTCCAAGACAGAATTTCTTTCTGGCTGACTTGGACTCACTTTGTAGACCAGGCTGGCCTGAAACTTATAGAGATTTGCCTGCCTCTGCCTCTGCTTATGCCTCTTTGTGCTGACATTAAAGGTATGCACTACCATGCCTGGCTCATATGGTTGTATTTTTTCACTATGTTAATAATAAAAATCCTCATCTCTGTCTCAGTTGTTAAATATTGATGACTCTAACGTGGTCAGCCTCAATTCTTCCTCACAGAACTCACCAGAGATAATTCTGCAATTTAAGGCTACTTTTCTAAATATTGAACATAAAAATTATGAATATATGGCCACCTTCTGAGTAAAATGTCTGTACATTCTTGCTAAGTATATAGAATCAAGTCGATTTTCAGGAAAAAAATAAGTTTACAAATGACAGAAAGGCAATCTTCAGTACCACACATTTTAATGTGTTGTTTAGAACTCTGTGGTGTCAAACTACAAACTTATAAACATTATTTTTAAATGCCTTTGCAAAATGTCCTACTACAATATTTATAGCTCATTATATTCAACGGATAAAGCACTGACTTTTAAATCAGTTGCATGAATTATAACTCAGTGCCATGATGACATGAATAATAATGCAAAAATCAGATTCATAATTTACAAAAATGTTGGTTGATAGATTGAAAAATTGATATTTAAATCAGGCATTTAAAATGTATGAATAAAAATTTTAATCAACATGAAAACATCATTTGGGGGATTAATGTTACACTTATAAATAGAACCCATGTATTTTTCACGTGTTGCTGCTACTCTCGATATTTACATGACAAAAGTTTAGACAATGCTATGTTATCAGTACAAATTATTTTAGATGTGACAGAACTGTCATTAGCCAGAACCCATGTTTAAAATATTAACACATTCATCACAAATAATGTTTCCAAGAGATGTATCATTTGAACTATGTGTATCATTGTATCACAATCACACTACTGTCCCAAATCTTAACCCTTACTGTCTATGAATGAACACAAACACAAACACACACACACACACACACGGAGAGAGAGAGAGAGAGAGAGAGAGAGAGAGAGAGAGAGAGAGAGAGAGAGAGAGAGAGAGAGAGAGAGAGAGAGAGAGGTGGATGCAAAATGTATTCTTGGAGTAACTATTACAGAGTCACATTTATGGTATGAAATTTCAATCATTTATCAATGTTTAGAAAATTTAATGGAGCTTGCAGCACACCTTTAAAACTAAGATATATGAAAATGAAACTAAGATAAATAAATGTTACCAAACTTCAGCAGGGATAATGTGACTTTCAGTAGGTTTTTATAGAAATGCCATTCACATAAATGACTCCTCACAACAGTGAAAGGGAAAATAACGTCTTTCACCCAACAACTTACGTTATAAAGGAGCAAGTTCAAAGTACTGACAAATGTCCCATTGTTCTCTCTCACAGAAATAGCAGCTGAGGACCTAAAAGCAATTTAAAAGCAGAAAAACACAAATGAGATTTTAAATTAAAAGTTTTATTTATACCCAGATGTTAGATTATAGACAGTAAACTCTTGAGTTAACTTGACAAACTTTTACCTACGTCTGTAATCGGTCTAGTTTTAAATCACCAATATTGCAAGTTAACGAAAAGCAAAGGCAATCAATTAATGACAGACTATCAGATGCCTCTTATTGATAATGTCGTTTTTAATCTGGCATTCTATACGTAAAATAAATCAGGAAAACCAATGTTTTAAGAACTTAAATTTGAGACAAATAGAATTTCATCAGTTTAACAAGTTCTATGAAGTCAGAGACTTGCTTAACTTTGTTGATACTAGAACAATACAGTATATGGTAAATAATAGAGATTTAATAAGCATTGATTAAATATATCAACAGATTCATTTGATATTTCAGGCGAAGATAGTATGAAGAATGGTTCTGCCAACACCTCAAGGCCTTTCCACATGTAAGCTTTGCATTTGACAGAGGAAGCTATGATCAATGTGCCATAAAAAACAAAAACAAAAACAAAAAAACACCCCCAAAACACCAAAACACTTCTCTACTTTCAACCCTCAGACAAAAAGTAGTTTCTGTGTTCTCACTTACTAAGGTCACACAATAACTAGAACCTTAAAATACAGACCATCAAAAAAGAGAGTAAACCTTTCCATTCAGTTATTCCATTTTGTCAAAAACCAGTTGACATCTTTAGGTGATCATGTTTCATCTTCATGTGTGTATCTTTGGAAATGATAAATAAGATATGGATGGATTCTAAGATAGAGAGATGGGTTACAGACAGACAGACAGAAGGACAGAGTTAAATGATAGATAGTAGATAGACGATAAACAGGTGAGAGAGATGATAGATAGTTGAGTCCATGCTATACTCCATTGGTTTAGCCTGACTACAAGTCCATCAAAAATAAGAAGCAAGCAGAAAGACAACATAGGAATAAAAAAATAAATAAACATGAACTCACGAAGCAAGCTGGGTGTTATTAACCAGGTATTCCAAAGGATAACTACAACTAAATTTGTAAAGGAGACCAGGAAGATAGCTGATGACTGTTGGCGGGTCTGGAGTATCAATATATCCAGAAATATTTCCTATCTGTACTGAGGTTGCATTTCCAGAAGCACCAACACCAGGAATTGTGGACACCTAGTAGATCAGAAAATAAAGATCAATAATTAAATGATTGTATTTGCGAATATATGCACTTTACAAGCAAATAACATATTATGACAGCCTATTATTAATTTTGGCTTATTTGCAATTTGCTATAGATTTGAAATTATATGGCCACCAGGAACAGCAGAGATCCAGGGACACAGACCTGGAGAAACTGTGTTGTGAGTATCCAGGGCACAGAGAGGTCTATGCCTAGCATGCAATAGGCATGACCTTCCAGGTGGTTCAGGGGAGCAGGAATTCTGCCATAGGGACTCGGTGTCCACGCAGGAAGGCCCTTGCAAACAGACCAAACGCTAAAGTCATTTCACACAGGGAAGAGCAGAGATCCAGGGACACAGTTTCTGGTGAGACTGCACCATGAGTGGCCAGGACACAGAGAGGTCATGGACAAGCACACGGTAAGCACGCTCCCTGATTAGTTCAGGAAAGCAGGAACCCTGGAATAGGGACTTGGTATCTACCCTGAAAGCCATCATGTGCGGACCAAAGGCTCAGGCCATTTGCGACCTGGAACAGCGGAGAAAAAGGAACACAGACCTGGCGAGACTATACTGTGAATAGCTAGGGCGCAGAGAGGGAAAGGCCTAGCACATTATAGGCACAGCCCTCCTGTTGGTCCAGGAGAGCAGGAACTCTACTTTAGGGATTCGGTGTCTGCCTGGAAAACACTTGATTGTGGACCAAATGATCAAGCCATTGACACATAATACAGTGGAGATTCAGGGACACAGGCCAGGTACACGGGAGAGACAGGAACCAATCACTGACAACAAGACCATAGATAATCACAAACAAAAAGATGACAAGAGGAAAGCGAAAGAACTTACACAATAAAAACCAAGACAACCTGGCAACATCAGAACCCAGCTCTCCTATCACAACCAGTAGCAGAATTCCAAACACTCCAGAAAAAGAAGACTCAGACCTGAAATCATACCTCAAATGAAAATGGAGTTCTTTGAGAAGAGCATGAATAACTCACTTAAGCAAGAATGGGAAGAAAACCATAAAGAAACAGCAGCTTTTAAAGAGGAAACATTAAAAACAGTCAAAGAAATAAAAAAACTAGAGGTAAACAAAACCAAGGAGATGAAGGAATTAAAGAAGAAATTGAAAATGCAAATGGAAACAATAAAGAAAACACTAAAAAAGACAACTCTGGAGGGGAAAAACCAAGAAAAAAAATCAGGAGTCACAGATGCAAGCATCTCCAACAGACTACAAGAGATGAAAGAAGAAACTTAGGAACTGAAGACAATATTGAAAACATAGACAAAATCAGAGAAGGTGCGAAAGCCAAAAAGCTCCTAACTCAAAATGTCCAGGAGATCCAGGACACAATGAGAAGACCAAACCAAAGGATAATAGTAATAGAAGAGGGCAAAGAATATAAACTAAGAGGCACAGTAAATATTTTCAACAAAATCATAGATAAAAACTTCCCTACCCTTAAGAATGAGATGAACATGAGCATAAAAGAAGCCTACTGAACTCCAAATAGAGTGGACCAGAAAAGAAATTCTTCCAGCACATAATAGACAAAAGTCAGAGTATCCAAAGCGAAGAAAGAATACTAAAAGCAGTAAGGAAAAAAACTCATGTAACATATAAAGGCAGACCAATCAGAATTACACCCAACTTCTTAACACAGACTATGAAAGCTAGAAGATCCTGGACAGACATCATGAAGACCCTAAGAGAGCACAAGTGTCAGCCTAAGCTGCTTTACCCAGCAAAACTCTCAAAAACCATAGATGGAGAGACCAAAATATTAAAGGACAAAACTAAATTTACACAATATCTGAACACAAATCCAGCACTACAATGAATTACAGGTGGAAAACCCAATACAAGGAGGCAAACTACATCCTAGTAAGAACAAGAAAATAACTAAGAAAGAAAACCAAAAGAAGAAAGACACACAGGCACAATTCTACCTCTAAAAGCAAAAATAGCAAGAAACAGCAAGCACTATACCTTAATATCTGTTAACATAAATGGACTCAATTCCCTAATATAAAGCCATAGGTTATCAGACTGGATAGATAAACAGAATCCAGCATTTTGCTGCTTAAAGGAAACTCATCTCAGAGACAAAAACAGAAACTATATCAGAGTAAAAGCAAAACAAGCAAACAACCCCAAGAAACAAGCTGGAGTAGTCATTCTCATATCCAATAAAGCAGATTTCCAATGAAAAGGTATCAAAAAAAAAAAATAAGTAAGGACACTTTTTACTCATTACAGGAGAAATTTGTCATGAGGAACTCTCAATCCTTAACATATATGTTCCTAATACAAGAACACCCATATTCATAAAAGAAACCCTATTAATGCTCAAAAAATACATTGCACACCACACAATAATAGTGGGAAACCTCAACACCCCACTCTCATCAATAGACAGATCATGGAAACAGGAAGTGAACAAGGACACAGTAAAACTAGCAAAGGTTATGAACCAATTTGAATTAATAGACATCTACAGAACTAAACTTCATCCTAAAACAGCAACTTCTCCAAAACTGACCATATAATCAGTCACAAAACAAGTCTCAATGGATATAAAAAGAATGAAATACTCCCATGCATCCTATCAGATCACCATGGTCTAAGGCTGGTGTTTAATAAAAACAAAGACAACAAAAAGCCCATATACACATGGAAAGTAAACAATGCTCTATTAAATGATAGCATGGTCAAAGAAGAAATAAAGAAAGAAATTAAGGATTTTCTAGAATTTAATGAAAATGAAAACACGACATGTCCAAATCTAAGAGATGCAATGAAAGCAGTACTGAGAGGAAAACTCCTATCTCTGATTGCTTCCAAAAAGAAACTAGAGAGAGCATACACTAGTAACTAGACAACACAGTTGAAAGTTCTAGAACAAAAGGAAGCAGATACACCCAAGAGGGGTAGACGGCAAGAAATAATCAAACCCTGAGCAGAAATTGACCAAATTGAAACAAGAAGAACCCTTCAAAGAATCAACAAAAACAAAAGCTAGTTCTTTGAGAAAATTAACAAGATTGATAAACGCTTAGCTAGAGGGCAAAGAGAGAGTATCCAAATTAACAAAATCATAAAAGAAAGTGGAGACATAACAACTGAAACAGAGGAAATTAAAGAAATCATCAGATCCTACTACAAAAGTCTATACTCCACAAAGTTGGAAAATCTGTCAGAAATGGATGAATTCCTAGACAGATACAAGATACTAAAGTTAAACCAGGACCAGATAAACCATCTAAATAATCCCATAAAACCTAAAGAATAGAAGCAGTCATCAAAAGCCTCCCAACCAAAAGAAGCCAGGTACAGATGGGTTCAGTTTAGAATTCTATCAGACATTTATTGACAACCTAATACTGATACTCTCTGAACTATTCCACAAAATAGAGTAAGATGGAACAATGCCTAACTCATTTTTGGAGGCCACAATAAAACTCATTCATAAACCACACAAATACCCTACAAAGAAAGAACATTGATGTAAAAATACTCAAAAAAAAATCCTTGGAAACAGAATCCAAGAACACATCCAAACATTCACCATGATCAAGTAAGCTCCATCCCTGGGATGCAGGGATTGTTTAATATACAGAATTCCATCAACATAATCCACTATATAAACAAACTCAAAGGAAAAATAAAACAGATGATCATCTCACTAGATGCTGAGAAAGCATTTGACAAAATTCAACACACCTTCATGTTAAAAGTCTTTGAAAGAACAGGAATCCAAGGCCCATACATAATATAATAAAAGCAACACACAGAAAACAAATAGCCAACACAAACTTAAAGGTGAGAAACTTGAAGCAATCTTAGCAAAATCAGAGACTAGACAAGGTTGCCCACTCTCCCCCTACCTATTCAACATAGTACTGTAAGTTATGGCCAGAGAAATTAAAGAGCAAAAGGAAATCAAAGGGATACAAATTAGAAAGGAAAGAGTAAAAACATCACTTTTTGCAGATGACATAATTGTGTACTTAAGTGACCCCACAAATTCCACCAGAGAACTTTTACAGCTGATAAACAAGTTCAGCAAGGTGGCTGGATATAAAATTAACTCAAACAAATCAGTAGCCTTCCTCTACTCAAAAGACAAACATGAGGACAAAGAAATTACGGAAAAGGTACCCTTCACAATAGTCAGAAACAATATCAAATTTCTCGGTGTGACTCTAACTAAGCAACCTGTATGACATGAACTTCAAATCTCTGAAGATAGAAATTGAGGAAGGTCTCAGAAAATGAAAAAAATCTCCCATGCTCATGGATTGGAAGGATCAACAGTTAAAAAATGGCCATCTTACCAAAAGCAATCTACAGATTCAATGAAATCCCCATCAAAATTCCAACCTAATTCTTCATAGAGTTGGAAACAGCAATATGCAATTTCATCTGGAACAACAAAAAACCTAGAAAACAAATTCCATCCTTAACAACAAGATAACATCTGTGGGAATCACCATCCCTGACCTCAAACTATATTACAAGGCTATTGTGCTAAAAACTGCATGGTACTTGTACCGAGATAGGCACGTGGATCAATGAAATAGAATAGAAGATCCAGAAATGAGCCGTCACATATATGCTCACTGGATGTTTGACAAAGGAGGTGTAAACATTCAATGGAAAAAGGACAGCCTCTTCAAAAAATGTTGATGGTTTAACTGAAACTCAGGATGCAGAAGAATGAAAAGAGACTTTTGTTATCTCCTTGTACAAAGCTCAAGTGCAAGTGCATCAAAGATCTCCACATTAAACCAGATACACTTAAACTTTTAGAAGAGAAAGTAGGGAAAACCTTAGAACACATAGGCATAGGAGAAAATTTCCTGAACAGAACACCAATGGATCATGCTCTAAGGTCAAATATCTGCAAATGGGTCTTAGTGAGATTGCAAAGTTTCTGTAAGGTAAAGGACACTGTCAAGAAAACAAAACAGCAGCCAACAGATTGGGAAAAGATATTGAACAAGCCCACATCTGACAGAGGCCTAATATCCAAGGTATACAAAGAACTCAAGAAGTTAGATGCCAGAGAATCAAACAATCCTATTTAAAAATGGGATACAGTGCTAAACAAAAATATCTCAATTGCGGAATATCGAATGGCTGGGAAGCATCTAAGGAAGTGCTCGTCATCCTTAGATTTCAGGGAAATGTAAATCAAAACAACCCTGAGATTCCACCTCATAGCAGTCATAATGGCTAAGATCAAAAATTTAGATGACAGCAGATGCTGGCAAGGATATGGAGAAAGAGGAACACTTCTCTACTGTTGGTGGGGTTGTAAACTGATACAACCACTCTGGAAATCAGTCTGGCAATTCCTCAGAAAATTTGACATAGTACTACCTGAAGACCCAGTTCTGGGCATATTCACCAGAGACACTCCAACATACAACAAAGACACATGTACCACAATGTTCATAGCAGCCCTATTTGTAATAACTAGAATCTGGAAAGAACCCAGATGTCCTTCAGTAGATTAATGGATACAAAAATTATGGTATATTTACACAATAGGGTACGATTCAGCTATCACAAACAATGAATTTTATGAAATTCCTATGAAAATGGATGCATCTATAGAATATCATCCTGAGTGACATAACCCAGTCACAAAAGAACAGACATAAAATGCAATCACTGATAATTGGACACTAACTTCAGAAAGCTCTTAGCACCCCAGAAACAACTCACAGACTCTATGAAGCTCAAGAAAAACAAAGGCCAAAAAAAAAAAAAGAAAGAAAGAAAGAAAGAAAAGAAAGCCTCAGTCCTTCTTAGAGATAAAATAAATGTATAGCACCCTCTCAGTATGTGGTACACCTGGACCTCAAATCATTAATAATCCAAGGGCTAAAATAATAAATAGCCTTGTGGCAATTTTTGGTATACACAGATCATTATACTTAATCTATACCCAACAAGAAATCTTTTTCCATGTTATGTTCTGTCCTACATGTACTTCATGCTTATGGTAACTAGTGGGATCTTTATGCATGCTATCAAACCTCTAAAAGACTTAAGTACTGACAAAATTATTCATATAATGTTATGCCTAAATGCTTTTAAAAACTATAAATGTATCCCTCTTTTTGTAAATAAAGTGGTAAAGAAAACAAGATTTGAAATTATACATATTTTATAAAATTTATAAGTGAAAATGTGTCTTTTAAACCCAATGGAACTTTATGTTTACCAGACGCTTGACTTCCTATTCATTTCATAAGAGAGGAAAAATGGCATGTACAGAAGTTGATAATTAATCTTTAAAAATCTAACTAACTAACTCCAATTCTTTTGGAGACTTAAAATCTTTGATTTGGCTCTGTTTGATACATTAGTTTTGTCGCTAGGACTTTTTCACATGTTTACTATGGTTACTGTTGCTGTTGCTATGACTGCTGCTATGTCTGTTGCTATGGATGATGCTGTTGCTGTTGTGTTTGCTGCCATTGTTGTATGCATGAGGCATAAAGACCATGAAACACTTGTGTGATTCAGTTGACTTGGATCTTTCCTTCAACCTTTTGTGTTTTTTTCACTAGAATGCAAAATTCCACTCTCCACATGCTGAACCATTTCAGCATCCTATTTAGACTTCCACACTTGATACAATACTTCTCCACCAAAGCTCTCCATGCTCTTGACTTTGAGCATATTCCTTTTGCCCTTTCCCTCCTTTTCACCTCATCAGTGCCTGTTACTGGTTTATAATACTGCATCTTCCCAAGAACCCCCCCCCCCCCAACTTACTCACATGTGTTAATTCTCTCTGTACCACATGGATACCCTGCTTCCCTTGTATTCCCTCAGCCATCCTGAGAGCCTGGTACACAGGAGTCACATGGGTCTTATACTTCTGTCTTCAATGCAGACCATGTTGTGGGTCTTATAAACAACTTTGAATGAATAAATGCAAGTGCCGAATTTAATAAGGAATAGAGTTTCCAGTGTTTTCATTGGAGGATCATGGGATTCTCATTCTCAGACAAATTTCAAGGAGATCATGAACCCCCTAGATGTTCTAGGGAATACTCCTAACATTTGTCTTTTCTTAACATTGCATAGTTTTTCTTGTATTCCCAAATCCTACTAAAACTGAAAAAAAAAAATTATCTTAGGAACTATGTTTATGGTTTTCATGAAATTAAAGAAGGACATCCTTTTTCTCTCACCAGGCCAAGTATCACGTAGTACCCACTGAGTACTTTGAAGAGGTCTTTCTGAGTGCTGTACTATTAGATCTTCAATAATGGAATAAAGTCTATGCATGAGCCTAACAGTATACAGGTAGGGCTAAGGCAAATACCTAGCTCATACATGAGGCAAAGATTGGTAGAAAGAGAACATTTTTTTTTAAACTAACCCAGTGATGTAGTATAACATTTACTTTTTCTCCCTTAGGAATGTCCTCCAAGGAGGCTTTAAAGCTGGTGACATCCAAAGTAAAATACAAAAATAAAGAATGTCTTTTCTTCCTCTAACCATTTGCTTGACATACTATGTGAAGATGTCAGCTCAGTCACACACACGCGCGCGCACACACACACACAAATACTTTTTAAATGCACCAGTTTTCCCTCTAGAGCTTAGGACCTAACTCAGGACCTCATGCTTTCCAGGCAATTGCTGTACTACTGAGCTAAATCCCCAAGCCCAACCCACCAGCTTTTTAAATGTGAAAAGCACACACAGGCAGCATAGCATTTCCCCTGACTTTCCTTCTGAGTTATAGTCTATCCAGTGAGGTAACAGTGACTTCAATCTATGAACGTGAGGCTTTGAAACATGATGGGAGGAAGTGAGAGTCTGCTGGTACCTGCCTGTGCTCTTACTACTAGAAAATAAAACATACAATAATCAGCTAACCACCTTCTCCCTTAGGCCTGCTTCATAACCTCTGTGAACACAACTCAGAGAGATGAATAAATGTTTTTAATAAAAAGAGTAAACAATACACAGTCTGCAGGCTTAGAAATGGTTATGGGCACAATATTCTAACTGCCCTTTGGGATAAGATAAATGATATTCAAATAAATCTCTTTTCTCCAATCTAGCCTCCACCAAATCTTAGAAACCATGCCTAGAGAATAATGAAGCCTTGCTTTTTCATCTACAGAAATAATTTTTTAAGACTGAAAGCCAATTTTTCTTTTTTAATACATTAAGTAATTGTTTGTATTATACCACTTTGGTTAAGATTTATTGATAAGACCATATTTGAGCAAACTCAATAAAACATAATACTGGGTAAATTTTAATATAATTAATGCTCTCACCAGATATTTTAATTTCAATTAATTTTCATTCCAGTGAGTATCATTTTTTTTTGCTTTACTAACGTTTTTGGTGAGTGAATTTATAAAATGGTGAATGATATTAATTATGAATTCCCAGTCAGATGTTCAAAGCACTGCTCTGTTGTCAAAACAATTGGAAAGAAGTACATCTAGGATGCTAAGGGTATAATAATAAATAATAATAAAAGTTCAAAGGGCAGTACTACACCAAGAATAATCTCACTCAAGAAACAACTTTTCTTTGTACAATATCAATGGCAACCAGTCTGGGTTAACATAAAAAAAAGAGTTCATATTTCCCATTCTATCTTAAATATTTCTTGCTAAATGAGGCCATAAAATCTAGATCACAGCAAAGGAACAAAAGGCATATGATCTGATGCACCCACAGAGGCATAAAGAATATGGCTCGTTGTTAGAAATGTCCATCAGTGTCAATCTAACAGAATGCGGCTCAGAGACATGCATCTCCCCAGCCCAGCTTCTATCAACAAAACCATTATCAGAAGACAGAATGGTATATGTGGGAATTCAAACTTCCAACAGGCAAAAGAGAATTATATGTTTGGCTTTGTTGGAAGTTTTTTTTTCCTGAAGATAGATTGGGCTCCTGATTATTTCATGAAGCAGGAGCTTGTTTATTTATGACCTCAGGTATAGCACGGGATTTTATAGTAATCTTACCACTAAATTGTTTCCACAACCCTCCAAGGTGCTGAGATTAATGATGAAAATGACCACTGCTGGAAAGGTGTTGTTATTGATGAAACCCCTGCAGTGGGAATCTCCATGCCTTCCGTTCAGGGCCAGATCTGTTTCAGAATATCCCGAGAAAAGGACCGTGCAAAAATTAATCTTCATCGTAATGGCCTGCACGCCACAGTAGACACTGATGTCTCTTTCCGCTGAAACAAAAAGCACATAAAGGCAGAGAAGTAAGTCATAAGAGCACAGTAAAGAGTAGGTGAATGGCTTAAGGGTCCTCTTCTTTATTTACCATCTCCTTTCTGTAATTCATTTCTAGTCCTGATCCAATGTGCAAGTTATTAAGAGTAGTACTCATTGATTTAGTATGTAATGGGAGAGTTTTGACACATTCTATGTCACCTCTGCTTCCTTGAGCCTGCCGTTCAAAGAATATGCACGCAGTGTCAGTCTAGCACTGCTGAATGACAAAAGGATTGAGTGGGAAAATCAGGTTACTGAGAAAATTTAGAACTAGAGTAACTAAAATATTCAGATCTTCTGTCTAGAGTGAAGAGCTACCAACAATGTGTTTTCTCAAGAGAAATAAAGAAGCTAAGACCTACCCCTCTACCAAATTATTAAGTGCACTTGGTGTATCATAGTATCCAGAACATAAAAACAAAAGCTAACTTGATTAGCATCATTTTTCTTAGTGTATTGTAAATCATTTGAGAAAGAAAATGAAATAGAGTGAGCTGATGCCATGTACAAAATGCACAGCTTGCTTTTAGAAAAAAAATGTTCCAGTGATAATGCATGGATCAGTTGGACACAGAAAAGCAAAATATAACTTGTATGGTTTTCTATGACTCCGTGATTTATCAGAAAACATTCTAGACATATATAAACACACAGGTATGCACATGTGCATACACACACACACACACACACACACACACACAGAGAGAGAGAGAGAGAGAGAGAGAGAGAGAGAGAGAGAGAGAGAGAGAGAGAGTCTTCATATCTCTAGCTGTTTTCCTACAAATATTAATGTGCATAGAAAAAAGAAAGCTCAGCAGATAAGTAATTCCTAGCAGCAGATTTTACTTTTGCTGGGTTGTGTCCCATCCCAGGAAACAATATAACAAAGTTCCAACTCTTGTGCTCCAAACCATATTAGAAAATGGGATTGCTACAAATTTAATTAGTTGAGTGATGATGAGGTCACTGTGGTAAAGTGAATTCCAGCTGAGGATGACAGATGCAGTTAGAAGATGGAGGAAGAGCACGAGCTGATGGCTGAGACTGGACTGATGACAAGGGAAGTGATGTGTCTGGGAACCAAGGCATACCCAGACTGTCTGAACATCATCACCAGGCTAAGGAGGGTCCTGAAAGAGTGCTCTGCAGACTCCTTACAGGAACCCACCCTGAGGTTGAGTCTCTGGCCTTCAGAACTGTGAGTTCATCATCCATGGTTTTAATTCATCTTGTGAGACAGTACATGCCCATTGTTTTAAATCATGTCCTGGGCAGTACTATATAAGTATTAGTGAATGAGTACTGTATATTCACCACATTTAACGTAAGGTAAAAAATCAAATTAGCCACCAAATTTACAAAACATAGAAACAAAAAAAAGCTGATTGTACCACTTGGATAAATTATCTCGATTTTTTTTTTAAGGGAAAAGAAACTAAACAAAATAAAATAGTTTTGGCAGATGATATTGTTCATCTAAGAATTATAGAAATCTTGTTTAAGATATTTAGCAAAGAATTTACTTATGCAACTTGACCTTTTTAATAGTGTCAAAACGAGATATTTTTTGAAATATAATTCTCTACACTTTTTTACTAATAAAATGAACTATTTTTTGAGAAGGTGAATAAGTCAACATGGAAGTTTGCATGTTTGATAATAATTTTAAACTCATTTCAATTATGTGAAATATCCCAAAAAAATGTGAACAAAAGGAAACTAGTAGGTTATCTGTATGACAAAATCCTAATAATACATTCATGGATAGAAAAATGACGTTAATAAAGATATGCTTTGCCACCATAGAAGAATATAAATACACTTAAATTAGGGAATAGGCCTAAGCCACATTAGCCACTGAAAAGCAACCATGATTTTTAAGTGTTCCTCTTCCTTAGAATACAATAGTTCATTTTAAAGGAATTTATTGAGTATCTTTAAACTATTTTTGCTACTCATTGTTTGTTGCACTTTAATTCAATTATGTCAACTTCTTATTTATAGTCAAAAAACTGGTTTTTTAACTTTATTTATTCTTTAATATTTTTTTATAGTGCAGACTTTATCCCCCTCCAGGTCTGAACTCCGACAGTTTCTCATCTCATACCTTCTTCCCAACCCCATCCCCACCCACCCCTATCTCCAAGAGGATGTCCCCATTACTAAACCCCACCTCACCAGGCATACCTACTTTCCGGGGCCCCACGTCTCTGTAGGGTTAGGTGCATCTTCTCTCACTGAGGCCAGACCAGGGTCCTCTGCTGCGTAAGTGTTGAGGGTTTCATATCAGCTCGTGTTTGCTGCCTGGTTGGTGGCTCAGTGTCTGAGAGATCTAGGGCATTTAGGTAAGCTGAGACTGCTGGTATTCTTATAGGGTCACCTCCTCAACTTCTTCCAGTTTTTACCTAATTCAACCACAGGGGTCAGCAGAATGGGTGTAAATATCTGCATTTGACTTGTTCGGAGTTTTGGAGGGATATCATGATAGGCCTCTTTTTAGTGAGCACACCATAGCCTCAGTAATAGTGTCAGACCTTGGGTCCTCGCCTTGAGTTGGATCCTAAGTTTGGCCTGTTGCTGGACCTCCTTTTCCTCAGGACCTTCTCCACTCTTGCTTCTGTAGTTCTTTCAGACAGGCACAATTCTGGGCCAGAGTTTTTGACTGTAGGATGGCATCCCCAAATCTCCACTTGATGGCCTGTCACGCAGAGCCCACCTCCAGGTAAAAGCTGGTTCTTTCATTTAGGCCAAAGTTCATACATCAACTGGGTCTGCAAGTCATTTTTAACCCATCTCACTCTGCATTCTCTTCTTATACCATGCCTGTTCCCCACATTAATTAAACAAAATGGTGTCCATTTATTTAAAAAGATTATTCTGAATGGCAGATGCCAGAATGTGTTCACCTGCTGGGACAGAAGGTTTCTGTCACAGGAGCATAAAGAATGTCTAGAGGAGTTATAGTGAGTGATCTGAGAGTTGCATACATGTAGCCCATGTTAAAAAGTCAAGATCTCAAAGTACATCCTTGAGACTGGAACTTCCCACCACATAGGCTCTAATACTCAACAAGGTACAATTCCTTTCTATACACAAATGTTACCTAAGGGACCATGACTCACCCTTCGGATCTCAAATTTATTTCTTTTCTCAACGATTTCCCTGATCCCAAATACAAAGTTTGCCACTTTAGTTTCTGCTTTCATACAGCATTAAAATTATGCATGCGTTTTGATGTTTGTATAATAAACTGTGTGTCTCAGAAGGTACCAAACCTATTATATTCACTAAGGCACTCCTGAGAGTATTTAATTAATTGTGCAAAGCGTGGGAGCAGTAGAATGCATTGAGGGTTTTAAAAGCAGTAGTCCTGTTTCTATCAATTTATTCAGGAAAGCGGGCACAATAACATGACTCACCAAAATATTGGACAGGGTGGGTGAGGGATGACAGAGAAAGCCAAAGTAACCCAGATGAGCTCACTAAAAATAGCTTCCTGGAGAAGATGGCATTGAGCTTAGTTTGAAGGAGTTAGCAATATAAAATAAAAGAATGAAGCATATATAAAGCCAGAGGGAGTTCGTGAATAAAGAAATAAACTCTCTCTGAGTATTTGAAATGCAGGCAATTCCAATTTCATCATAATTTTAAAATACAAAGCAAACCAAATATCAGGAACTGAGGCCATGGGGCAAGCACAATTAAGAGCTGGGCAACCTCTACATATAAAATGGTCCATCTCTTTACCACAACAAAATGTCTACCTAAAAGTTAAGCAGAATATTCAACTATTCATGAGCTCATTCTGAGTTTGATTTATGCTCAATACATAGGTATGGTTACATTACCTTATATATTATAAATATGCTAAACATAAGTGCACATTGATATACATGTGCAAAGAGGCAGGTTTCCGTTCTTTGACTTAAGCCAGCCAGAGTCTTCAAATTCAGCACCTCTGTTTGCAGAAATTAATTGCTGCTTAGAATTCACCTTAGCAGATGGAACTGGTTTCTGTGTCCAGATGTAAGCTGTTTCCATTTTCTGCTGTACTGTAAAAGTCTTGTAGCCCTGCCGTGGAGCTGAATTCACTACAAGCTGATTCCACTTGAAGATATGGTAACAAATTAAAGGACTTTTGCAGAGGAAGAAAGGAGATATGTCCAAATCCCTTCTCTCAGGGTTTTATAAAGGCTTTCACGGTCCCTAAGAGAAACACTTTTTTTTCCTCTTTTTTTTTTTCATTCTCGTTGTAGATACTAAAGACATCCATTGAGCTCACTTTTACCATTTATAAAGCTTTGAGACAAGGGGAAAAAAAAGGATACTTCAAGTTGCCAAAGGACAGTTGCTATCAAAGGAAAGGTATTTTCCCAGCTACTGAATACTTGTTTTCAATAACTGAGCTTCTTGGAAGCTTTGGCTGCCAGTGACTGGCATGGATGACATTTATTTATATGATGCTTGAATATTAACCCAATTGTTCTGAGTTAGGACAAGAGTAAAACAGTGATTTTCCCTAGGGGATGACTTCCAGTGTTTTCTGTTTAAAGATGCCGAGTGCATTTGAGCCACAGACCTGTTTACATAGTCTCCATACAGTTATTGTCAACGAGCCACTGTTTTTCATTGAGATCTTAGACAAGCTAAGCTTCTCATTAAAAAAAAAATATATATATATATATATATATATGTGTGTGTGTGTGTGTGTGTGTGTGTATGTATCAATAAATCACACTGGCAAAAGCCAATGTTGAATATATTTTTACCTATGATTGTCACCATGCCTTAGCCTGAAACAGATTTATTGAAGTTCTGAAAAGTATAAAGATGCCATTACTCTGCCAACCATCTAATTTCTCCTGTATATATATATATATATATATATATATATATATATATATAATGCATCCTGATTGAGAGTTCACAAACTATCCTTACCATATGAATAAAGTTAAATACATGATGAACCTCAGTCTATATATATATATATATATATATATATATATATATATATATATATATATGAATAAGATATTACACAACCTCTTTTCCATGAGTACATTCTCATTCCTTAAAAATGTAATTGCACCTTCGTCTCTAGACACCCCCTACTAGCCACATGGTTTCAAGACATCATTTATATATTGAATAAGTAGAGCTGCCTTTGTTCCTTCCTTCAACAATCTCTTAGTCAATTTGTGTTAATCCAAGAGCACACAGTCGAAGCCACAAATTCTTAACCTGTGACAGCATGACTCCTTCTCAGCCCATCTTAATCATTTGAGCTTGGAGACCCACACCACTTTTTAATGCCATTCAAAAATCTTAATGTTGTCAAACTATATTATTCAATTATAAGAACGTGAATCATTGGGATTAATTGTATCACCTAGATACTTGTATCTTCTGTAAACTTCAATATCCTGAAGTTTGGCTGCAAGTTTGTACTGATCACTGCAGAGTAGTGGTTCAAATAAGCATATGAAGAACTTTTTAACTTGTAGGGTACCCTACAGTGCCTAAAATCAGTGCCTTTTTTTTTGTTGTTGTTGTAGGCCAGAAGCTACTGGACTGAATTGTGTCCAAACTGAATCACAGCTTGTGTTAATAAAAGATGCAAAAGTACATCTGTCTTGTACTTATTAGGTATCAGTCTTCATGTCAGGGTGATGGTGCTCCACTACTTGAAGAATCTTATGGATTTCAGTTGAATAAAGAAGAAATTAGAGGTGGATGAGAGGCCAATTAAAGTATGGCCTGTTGACATAGGAGCACTGTCTGAACATCATCTACCATTTGTTTGGGTCAGGCTGATGGGTTTGAAAAGAGACTGTCAGTAAAAGGTGACATAATCTTAACAGTCTGAGGTTTAGAAAAAATTGATTAGCTGTGGGCATAAAGAAAAGTGGGTGTTAATCGTAATCAGGCTAATCTTTTGATGGGGCAATGCATTGATTGTTGTGTGAATTATTCTATGAGGTAAAATATTAAGGAGGAGTGGAAGAGGATAACATTAGTTCTTAGGAGGCTGAGGTCTCTATGGGACACTCGACAAAATGGACAACAATTACTCAAAAAGAAGGGTGCAATGATTATCAGGTAGGAAAGCTACCTAGACTATAAACTGTTCTCTCTATTAACAGTGAGCTCTCAGGTTACTCAGGAGAACATTCAAGTCAAAACGAGAAATAAGCTAAAAACAGACAAAGTAGCATCAATGCTGTCCTTTGATGTGATTACCTACTTTCCCTGGTTCCCATGTGTCCTGTTCCATAATATTTTAAGAATGGGGTATAAAATCACATTTATATTATCTGTGAGTGGATATTTGCTCTCCCATTAGACTATAAACTTATCAAACAAAGGTTCTATTTTTTAGGGTGCCTAGAAATATTAGAGTCTGTTCATTTATATATTTGCTGTAATTCTTTCAAAACTGACACTCATAGTTACTATTTAATAGAGCTACTAAGTTTCACAGACAGAGGACATATATGACAACAGACAGATCCACCTTGACTGCCCATATCACATTTCTGTCTTTGACGAATGCCTGAGAATGGCTCTTTCTTCAGAGTTTCCAGTGAACATCACTTAGCTTATTAGTAGCTATTATTTAACTTCATATTGAACAGCTTAAATGATATGAAAATAATGGGGTTTTGATATTTATGTATGTATTGTTATTTATTTTTTAAATTAGCCTAGATAACTTGTCAACTTACTTTCCTTCTAATAATTTTAAAATAATTTCCCCTTCCCATTGACATATTTGCTGAAGCCTGTCATCACTAACAGCAGCAAGTGTCAGACAGCCAATTGTGGGATGAAATGGCAGTCTTATGGCAGCTTCTATACATGAAGCCAGGAAGACCATCGCGAGCTCTCCAAGTGTCACCTCTTACACTCTATGAGAAAAAAAAGTGAATGATCAAGGAAACTTATTAAAATACAGGTACTGCTTCATGTGGGTGTAAGTGGGGCCTGCATGCACTTTTCACATCTCTCCTAGGCGCTTAGTGATGCTCATATGGAGTCTCTCAGTCAATTCAGTTGCTAAGATACGGCTAATTATTTTGATTGGGCAGAAGCTCTTAGGACAATTTCATCTGGGAAAACTAAGCATGCCGATGAAACATGTATTGGTAGGATGCACAAGTGTACAAGAGAGAGGGTTCAAATAAAAGCAATAAGAGGAGAGTGTGTGCATGTGTGTGGGGGGAGATGCATAAATCCTTTATTAGTCTGATGAGATATCTCATTTTGAATCTGAATGAAATCAAACAGCAGTAGCAATCCACATGACAGAACTTATAAAATAACCAGTCTGTCTTTCTCAGCTTTATACCCCATTCCACAAAGCACAGCTAAACATCCCACTTCAGAACACGATTGTGCCTAGTGGTGTGGTGTTTTCAGAAGTGGTGCTTTTAGCAAAGACAGTGCATTGTGGTCAAGGTATTAAAGAGAAAAATATCTACTCCCTGGCCATGGGAAGCTCTAGGAGGGCTGTAGATGTGCAGCAGAGTGGATGGTGAGCTGTGAGCAGATCGGAGTGCTGTGTGCTTCAGTTATATGAACACTGTCATATGGATATTCGCAGGCTGGTGTACATGTGCCACAGAGAAGTATTACTGCGAAGTTAACAGCATAAACCAAAGCCAGTTGACTGGAGAAGAAGAAAGATTTTCAGCACAAGGAAGAGCTCACTAAAGCTTTATAGAAAATTTAACCTGGAAATTACTGACTCCCTGGGCTGCAATAAATATTATAATACTAACTTGTGCCATCATCATAGGCTTTAAGAAGAATTTGTATAATGCTTCCCTTTCTTCTATTCTAAAATAAAACTGGTAGATTTTCATATTATCCCAGTTTACAATTCCCAGCTCCTTGTCATTACCTAGAGAACAGATGTGTGTGTTTCTTTAACTCATTTTTAAAGTTACATTTCCTTTCACAAAGTTTTTATAAAAGAATGAGGCTTTGGTACTAAAACAGCAAGAAGTCCTTAAGGGGTATTGATATTTCATCTACGCAAAATACCGGCAGCTGATGAAGAATTTAAAGTGGATTAGGGATTCAGGTTTCCTCTCTGTATTGAACAGGTTTCTTACCACCTTATTTTTTCATGACAACATCTGTTTCTCGTTAGCAAATACAAGCTGCTGTTTCCTGGGCTTTCAGATTTTCATGTGGCATCTGAGACAAACTTGAAGACTTATAATCATATTGGCTGGTATACTTTGTAACCAGAGGAGTCTGATAAATGTTTCAAGGAAGAAAAAAGAAAAGTAGGGGGTGATATAGGTTTTACTTTTATAATGAAAGTACAATTTTCATGTAGTAAATAATCTTGGACAGTGAATTATTCAGTTGCTGCTCTTGCTGACTAATTGCTTTCTCTTCCATGGTGCCGTATCACTCACAATTAGTAACAATGTCACTGATATTCAATGCCTGACTCAGTTTCTTCAGCTTCATCTGTTCAATAATTACCGTCACATGCACAAAGCAGAAAGCAGGCATCCCCTTGATGAACAGAAGACCAAAGTCCTGCCCTAAGCAGGAAAACAGAAGAATTGACTTTCTTTATCTTCACAGAGGACCAGACATTGTCCCTGAAAATATGATTCTATTCCCTGATCCTCAAAAATGGAACACTGCAACAATTAAGCAAAGCCAAACAGAAATGAACTAGATAATTCTATCAACTGAATGAGTGATTCTCCATTTTATTTCCTGGGGGACACTCAGGTTCATTGAAATATTTGATAAACAGACAAATGTCCCATTATCAAGCAAATCTTGAAAAGACTATACAAATATACTCACCATGTGCCTTTTAGGTTCTGTAATGAAGCAACACTTTTATGTGTGATTATTTATCCTAACATCCTCTTTTAAACTTTCTATCCAAAGGTGACTGGAGGCCAGGGGCTCCAACATTTGATAGAAGGAGTACTAGCTTTTATATCACTGTTGACTGTTAACCTGATGTGATGAGCATTTCTGGTTGTCAACTTGACTACATTTAGAATGAACTACAATTCAGAAATGGAGAGCACACCAGTCATCTGGATCTTGAGGCTGGAAGACACAGGCTTCTTACCTGGAACTTGGCATAGAGATCTTAAGATATAGTGGCAATGCAAAGCTAATCCCAGGCAAGGTAGTACATGCCTTTAATCCTATGAAATTTAGGCAAGCAGATCTCTGGGACAAAGCAAGTTCCAGATCCAGGTGTGGTGGTACACACCTTTAATCTGGGCCACACCTTTTTCCAGAGACCTATATGGGGGGGGGGGGACTGATTCCACTTACTTAAATATGTTAGAACCTACTTCTTTAGAATTCCACCTTAAACAGAAGACCAGGTTAAAAAAACTAGCCTCATGGGACTGAGCAACTATTAAATTTTGGATTTCCAATTCACAGTTGTGCATTGTTGAGTTGGTTGCAGCACAGACTGTAAATCAGTATAATAAATTCCCTTTATATATAGACACATTCCATAAGTTCTATGACTCTAGAGAACCCTAACTAATGCATCTGACAAATATAGAAAAATTTAATTCTGTTGTTCTACTACAAAATAATATATAAAAATGACTTTACTTGTTGTGAAAAATAAAAAAGGCATGTACCTGACAATATAGGAAAACTGTTAGTACTATTAGTGCTACTTTAGATAGAATGTCAAGTTAAAAGTTATAAATTATCAACTTGCCCAGGGTTTAGTTCACCATATGGTAGTGTCAGAACATAAGTGCTCTAGTCCCCAGTGGTCTCTTTGATTGTACCTTTATCATTAAAAACTTCTTTACAAGGCTAACATTTTGTCTAACCTTTCCCCTCTACACCCTTTTCAATCAGAAGCTGGTTCTAAAATGCATCCTTCAATCTCAAAGGACTCTGGTTTTTTTTTGTCTGTGTGCTGAATCTGTACAAAAAGAACTTTTAGTATCTAAATCATCTATAATTCTAGTCTGAGAAGTGTGCAAGTATTATCTCCAGGGCTCATAAGTCTGCTCCGTGTCAACTAACTAGGGTAGCACAAAGATCACTACTTTTAAAATTAGGTGGTATTTCTTTAAATTTAAACAAATTAGGATCATGCTGGTTATCCCCGCACAAAAGCCATGGAAATTAGACAAAATAACTCCAATGTCCTGAAATACCAGAGGTCAGATAGGGCAAGATGATAATCCCCATGTTTATTAACATTGCTTTGCATTTAGATGGTCCTCTTGCTCATGCCAGACTCATTGACATTCCATCCAAGTCTTAGGATCAGAGCAGATCCTGGGACTCCCAATGACCCCAAAGAAAGACTGGTTCAGAAATGAAAGACAAAGGGCAATGAGCAATTAACTTGTAGGCTTTATTTGGCCTCTCTGCTCTTTCTGCAAACCTGCAGACCAAGAAGAGATATAAAACCTAAAGCCTCTCTTGAGACTTCTTCTTTCTTGGATTTTAGTAGGTTCCATTCCTTCAATACAAGCTTTAAAATTTACCCATGGGTGTGTGTGTAAGGGTGACTGCGTAGAAGTATGTACATTTGGAAAGTTCTGGTGTCTATCACCCATGACTGTGTTAGCATGACTGAAAGACTTTGAATCAGTTCTCTTTGTTGAAACTTAGAGAATTCCTCTTCCTCCCTCTTTTCAGAGGATTAATTTTAAATGACTTAGAATTGAATTTCTGTTCTCCTTGAAATGTATGCAAATTCTCTAGACAAAAGTAATAAGACCCTTATGACCTAGGGATATTTTTATATAATGAGGGAGGGGGGAGGGAGAGGGGGAGAGAAAGCAAGAGAGAGGCGGAGAGAGAGAGAGACACACACACACACACACACACACACAGAGAGAGAGAGAGAGAGAGAGAGAGAGAGAGAGAGAGAGAGTGCCATCTTTATCTTCTAGACACTGAGACACTGTGAGGCGGGAGAGGCTTACTATTAGTGCAAAGTTTGCTTCAAATGTCGATACTCCCGTTATAAAAATGGGAGAAGACAAATTTTTCTCTGAATAAACCTTATAAGTTAATGCAAGCAGCCAATTACCAGGCCAAGTTAGGATACATGAGGAGTGGTACTGTCACAGTCTTATGCAAACAACAGTTGTTTATCCTAAAAACATACGCCATGGTAGTTTTACTTGGCTAGGTTGAGAGCTGAGAGCGCAGAAATCCTTCAGTCTTTGTACTCTGCAAGCCTTTGACATGGTACACAGGATATGCTGAGATTAATGCTTATTCAATGCAAAAGTGTTTTCTCCTTTACTAGACGCTGGAGTTTCAGACCTGGAGAATCAATTTTTAATGGCAATTTCTTAAGACATGATGGGCCTTTTTAATGTAATAATGGACTCTAGAATAAAACAAAATCACATGGTCAGGTATCATTAATCATAAACCTACATTAGGTTCATTTATCTTGTGTAAATACAGATTTTGGTGCTTAGGGTGAGGTAATAGATCCCACAACTACTCAAACTATTTTCTTGTCAATTGTCAATATATACTATTAAGTATTATAAATGAGTGTTTTAACATAGTTCTTCATTTTATAGCATAGAATAAATAAAATCTTTTGCTCTCCTAATTACTTTACGGACAATGAACACATTTTATTCCACTTAGAAAGAAAGGGTGTGGAGTTAGGTGAGTGGGACTGTGGGAACAATCTGGAAGGAGTTGGGGGAGGAACAACTATAATCAGAATACAATGTATAAAGATTACTTCATAAAAAAGTGCTTGCTGACAGGAGCCTGATCTGAATGTCTCCTGAGCCATTCTGCCAGAGCCTTACTGATACAGATAAGGATGCTTACAACTAACTATCAGACTGAGCACAGGGACCCTAATGGAGAAGTTAGAGAAAGTTCTGAAGGAGCTGAAGGGGTTTGCAACCTCATAGGAAGAACAACAATATCAACCAACCAATTCCCCCCACCCAGAGCTCCCAGGGACTAAACCACCAACCAAAGAGTACACATGGAGGGATCCACGGCTCCAGCTACATGTGTAGCAGAGGATGGCATTGTCTGGCATCAATGGGAGGGGAGTCCTTTGGTCCTGTGGAGGCTTCATGACCCAGTGTAGGGGAATGCTAGGACACTGTGGTGGGAAGGGAAGGATTGAAGGGGAACTCCCTCATAGAAGCAGGGGAAAGAAGGCTGGGAGAGGGCAATCAGGAAAGGGGATAACATTTGAAATGTAAATACATAAAATATCCAATTATTATAAAAGAAAATTTTAAAAATTAAAAGAGAAAATGTATAAGCATGGAGAAAAAATAGGAAGAGTAGAGGAAGAGGAGGAGGAAGAGGAGGAGGAAGAGGAAAAAGAGAAGGAGGAAGAGGAGGAGGGAGAGGAGGAAGGAGAGGAGGAGGAGGAAAATGAGGAAGAAGAGGCAAAGGGGCAGGAGGAGGAAGGGGAATAGGAACATAGAATTACTCCAGCCAGATTGACTATGCTGAACAATCTGTTGAAGAAGTGAGCCTGCTCCCTTTCCAACCCAGGTAGGCCTGTTCAGACCATACAAGGCCCTCTGGTCTCTCAGGTCTCTCTTACAAAGGCTACCTCTCACTGCCTGATTTGGGGAACACAAACAGTGCCTCTGCCCTTCTCTGTTTGTGTCTTTATTTCTCCTTCTCAAATACATAAATACTTAAATAAATGTTAAATAAATAAAACAGTTTTTACACTCATCCTGAGTTGCATCTCTGCCTATAACATTCTACACTTTCTTTTCCCATTACATCTCATTTTCTCCTTAATATTTCCAGTCCTTGAGGATATTTTTATTGTGAGAGCTCAGGGTCCAGTATCCAAAACCACTTTCTTACATGTCTGCTTAGGCTACTATTCTTTTTCCTTCACTATAATGACAGTCTTAACAGTAGCCTTTATTTTTTTTTAAACAAACCTGCCATATTTAGGCTCACCCTTATTTCTTCTTCACACTTGAAGCAAAGATTCTGTTCTTCTATGGCTACTAGCCTTCACCTGTAACATCCCGTCTCAGACCTGGGTCTGAGCTTCCTGCTAAGGGGGAGACAATGCCACTCTCCAGTCTCCAGAAAGTCCCCTAACCCATTATTTCCAGATGGAAACTTTGTTTTCAAATCACACAGTGTTTTTATTTTTCACATTAGTTAACAGCATCAACACCAGTTGCCCTCGGGCAAAACACTATCTAGCCTTCCCTTTCTCTCCCAAATCAAATCAATCTCATGCTCCACTAAGTCCAACACAAACATTTCTCTTAACAAAGATGTCTCCTTCTATTACTCCCTCTTCCAGTAGCTTCATAATCTTCCTCTCTGCCTATGCTTTTTTCTAACATGACTCTTTTTCAAACATGTCTTCACGAAACAAAACAAACCATATAGCACCTATCAAAAAACATGTTTAAAAAGATTCAGTGTCTTTTCTTCTGCCTACAAAATAAAGTAAGAGCATTTCCCTTACACAATATAACACAAAACAACTGAACATAATTTACTCAAAACTGCAGCTTTAATTAGTTCTTAGGGTGAGCAAGAAGAGCTTGCTGACAGCACCTCTGACTTGCACTCAGCTGCATGCAGACTGTCAGATTCTATAGAATAGAAAAAATGACTAAATAAGAGTAACATGGCTGAGCATTAAAACATATCAAAGAATTAATAGGTGTGTTAGTTATGCATATAAAATTTAAAGATTTTTAAAGTTATTTCCATTAGATACGCATACCGAAGCACAAAAAAAAAAAAAAAAAAAAAAAAAAAAATACTTGTGCCTGACTTTTAAATAATTCAGAAATAGGAGTAGAAAAAGAGATGGAACAAAAATTATAAATGTGCATAGTAAATAAATATGTATGGCCAATTTAAGTGTGTGTCTTTTTTAAAACTAATCTTACTTATGTGTATGTTTGAAGTTACCCATTCTAAAGATGATTTTAAAAGAGAATTCATTTGTGTCACTCAGTGCTATTGAAGCTTCACCTTCACATACTTCATAGATTCACCTTTGAGCATATTTGCCACAATGATTCAGAGAAGAAGAGCCCAGCCCAGACAATAGATCTGAGTTTATGAAACCATTTGGCGACATTCCAGTCTTGATTCTGATGCAAAACTATCACTTCAACAAATGAAACCATCTACTGATTGCTCTATTCCAGTTTATTACTCTCATAGCTTTGAAAATTGGGAGTTTGGCAAGTACAAAAATGCAGAATCTTGCAGTTCACACAATGGTCTTGAAAGTCCATGTTCTGAATCTCTGATCTTCACTTTTTAAATATAGAGTGCAGATGATGCCACTCTAACAAATGGAGAGTGATACTTACATTAGGTGTAAACTTTTTCCTTACTAAGTATTGGTTTATGAACCTGTAGGATTTACCCACCAATATGGCCAAAGTTTCACAATGGTTATATTGACAGATTCTTGTAAAATTCTTTCAAAAGTTGACCTATGCAACTTTGATGGTGTCAGCGATTTTAATGAAAAAATATTTTAGAAGTATCACACAAATTTCATAATTATTTTATTAAATATGACTCTCACATAAGTGTATCCACATGTAAAGACAGTTTTAACAGTCTGCATTAATTAAACTAAAAAATAAGTCATTGATTAGGCAAATATTTTGAAGGAAATTAGACTTGAAATCTATTACCCACTAGCCAATAATTTTTCACATTTATGAGAAGGCACTATGATATTTTTCACTTTGATGACCATTCTGTATATATATATATATATATATATATATATATATATATATATATATATATATATATATATATATATATATTAAAATTCTATAAAAATGTGTTTTGGTCTTCCACTTGCTAATGTTTATTTAATATAAAAGTATAGGCCCCATTTTCTATATGTATATAGATGACTAATTATTCGCATATAACTGTTCTATTCGGAAGTAGACAGTAGATGAAGGTCAGACTCACCAGGAAATCTGCTGTGGAGGTTGGCATCACAGTTGTAACTGTTGAACTGAGCAGACCCTGGAAACACTCTAATTGCTAGAAGAAGCAGCAACCATATTCGGTCCATGGTAAAACCTAAGAAAGAGTAACAAGCATGTACAGATCATCAACGTCATTCTGTGTTGCTGAAGAGACTGATGCAGATCTCAGTCTTTTGTTGGATAAGCAACTTATGTCTAAATGGTCAAAGCCTGGTGTCCATAAAATACCATCACAAAAAGTGAGAACATATTTTTTGATACAAGATTATTTCCTTGACATTGATTTGATAATGGTAAAAATTTTACAACTTTGTACAAGGAGAAATGATTCTCAGTCACACAAAGCATGAAAAAGAAAAATAATGTTGTAAATAGGGTGAACTCAACCCAATATGTAACCAGTTCACACAATGCAGCTGAAAAAAAATAGCAAATATAGAGGCAATGGTATATGTACGATTCCAGTGCGCAAAAGTCTAGCATATTCAAGCATTCAGTGCACTCAGAGAGTATTATCAATGACCAAATAACATCAGAAGTTTTCCTTTTTTCAACACAACAATTCTACTACTATGGCATTGTCTCAAGAATCAATGGTTTGTGTAATACTTCCTCGGAAAACGCAGAAATCAACCAAATATCAGGAAAGCTGGAATTTGTCAGTAACACTGTAGTTGCTCCAATGAATACTTATTCCTTAATGGGAAATGAAGGCTAATACCTTTGCACAAAACACACTGAATTTCTAGGATAAAGTAAAGGAAGTGGTTCAGTAAGAAGCCAATGTGGGTTTGAAAAATAAATGGGCATTGACTGAAAGTTCAATAATGTTTTCTTGGATGAGCTTTTATTGGTTTGATGAAGTTAAAATGGCTTCCAGAAATGTTCAATTTATTCCCACAGTAGAGTTGGTATACTGAAAAAGGTGGGGATGCAGGGGGAGAAAAAAACATTATTTCAGTTAGTGGTTTGTGACTACATAAAAGGCACACAAAAAATAAAAGCACAAATGTTTACTCAATCAAGTGAATTTTAAAAGCTTGGGCTTTGGGGGTAAAAGCAATGTTTGAACTGCCTTCAAAGATCTGCCTTGTATGATTTACTAAGTCTTCAATAAAAGGAAGGAAATGTGCCTCTCTTTTGAAACATCAGTTTAGAACAAAAAGTTTATGGTGAACAGAGTCACTTTGGTGAGGATGTGGGAAAGGAAGGTATGATTTTATTCTCAAAAATAGACTGAACAAATAATTCAACAGAAGCATCCTTCCTTTGGTGTTACCACATCTCAGTCACAATGCCTCCTCATGACTTCCGTGAGAACAAGTCTAATTTCTTGCGATATGCTCACAGGAATAGCTGACCCACACCCTTGGTTTTGCTAGCCACATGTACATTACCACAGTCTAGGTCCTCAAGACACTTAAAATAGAACAGAAGAAGCCTGTCCTTTTCTAGGCTCTGGAAAATGGCTAGGAGGTCTGACTGGGGTGTTACACTGCCAAGCTCTTACTACTATAGATTCTATTAAGCCCCCAAATACTGGAATCTCTTAACCTTACACTGTTTTCTCCACCAATCCCCCCACACCCCACCTCCACGAACACAAAATAGTGTGGCTGATAGGTCCATAGCCAGGAATTTTATTTGGTTAGGTTATTTTTATTAGGCTGAAACAACATCAACATTCTGTTTCTCAGAAGCAAAAAAACCTCCCAAACATGGCATATTTTCACCTATACCTTCTCACTTATATTAATTTAACGAGTGGATGAAGTTGGGATTCTTTAATATAGAAGAGAAAAACTGAGTCTTGGTAAGTTTAACCGACAGGAAAAACTAGTGAAGAAAACCTAATTCCATTTCAACAGTTCAGTTTCCAGTGTTTTCTGATAGCAAGCCTGCAGCATGAGCTACCTAAGTATCAACAGTTACTAAATACGTCAGCTGTCATTCGCATTTCTACTCGGAATCTTTGCCTGTTTCCTTTGTGTTTTAAACATTTACAATATTTAACAGATCTTTCCTTCTGTAAATTAATAAATAAATTTTGTCCTAGTGACAAAGTTTGAAAACAGACATGGGCTTTTTGAGAGAGGCGTCCTCTCACTGTGGAAAAAACATATTAGACATTCTGAATTTTCAAAAGTAAATAAATATTTCAGCTAATTGATCCAGTCTACCAGGGTCAGTAGTAAAATATTTGTCATTTGAAGACCAAGATGCTGATCTTAAGATCTTATTATCCCTAAATTCTAAACACAGAGAAAGCCTTAAGATTACACTTCAGGGTCACCACACACTGCTTTATTTGTAATAGCCCGAAACTAGTACTGTACCTGTCTAATCCTAGAAATCAGGATACTGAAGAAGAGCTAATATTGTCATAAATTCAAGGCTGGCCTGGGCTACATCATTACACTTTGTGTCCAAAAGCCAAGGAAAAGAAAGAGAAGTTGTAAAAATCAATTTAACAAAAGCACCCTGACATTTCTGACACCGTACTAACATGTATTAACAGCACAAAGGAAGCCTTGTGCCAAATAAATTGTTTTTCCATTACAATTTTCTTCAAAAATAGGAAGTTCTTCAAAGGGTTGTTTTATAATTTGCTTACTTAAGATTAAATTTGAAACGAAAACCAATATAAAGTCTTGCTTCTCATTTAACTTTTATGTACATGGCTACAATTCTTTCATAAACACCATTTTCAGACTTCATTACAATATCATAGTTTAAAACTTATTTTCCTTTCAACTTGATACATTTTAAACACAGAGTTTTGCTTAATATTCAACTTCTAGTAGAGATTTGATTTTATCTACGCACGAGACTTTGAGTTACACAGGGTCACAGACTTAAGAAATGGCAGTTGAGAATTCAGAATGTAGCTTGACCTTTGCTATGTTTGCGCTAAAGTTTGATTATGTTTGGGTTTGTTCAATAGATATAATTAATATCCTGCTACTTTATGAAGAGTGAATTATATTAATAGTATATGCTTATATATACCATGAGCAAAATGAATCTGATGATTGCAGCCAAATATTTCTTAATATCTACATAATTTTGATAACTATTTCATTTCATCAGTGAGAGCATGTAGAATATTATTCTTTTTGCAAATTGACTTAATGAAAGCACAAACGGGTTGTCATGGCTGACTATGAACCAGAAGAATTTAAGCACTTCATACCTACATTTGGTTTAACCAAATGTGCAATTTATTCTTTTTATTCAGGGGGAAAGAAAATAAAGAATTTGAATTGTTGTGAATCCTGCTCAGGGCTAAACATTCAGCATGTAGGATTTATTCTCAAAGACTCTAGAAACTACTGCAGTCATTATGTGACATTCTAGTCCAAAAAGCGATGCACATGGCACAGAATCAAATAAAATTGTAGTATTCACAAAGTACACTTAATCAGTGTGGTGTTTTTCTTTTATTCATTTATCAAATAATTATTGATTGTTTTCACATAGCTGGTGCTATAAGAGGAACGTGTGGCACCCGTAGGAAAAGGCCTGCATAGAACTTATATTTTAAAAAAAGAAATAAAAACCAATTTATGAGTACAATATAAAATACGTGTGTGATAAAGGCTATGGGGTTAAAAATAGATGAAGAGCGAGGAATGAGGAAGTGGGGAAGGAATGCTGAAAGTGAATGTGATGTCTTCAGACATACCATCAACCCATATGAGAAGCTCTAAGTTACAAACAACTAGTTCTACTAATTAATGCTTCTTTTTTCTATATAAGTAGTACCAAATTTTTTTTAAAAAAAAAAACTATTTTTAATCCTAAATTATTCTCCAGAAATAACAGACACCTTGAAAAGCTGTATCATTCTACTTTTGGTTTGAATATGTGACTACTAAATAGAGAAATATTAAGTAGTATCATGACCCCTGTGACATGGGGGAGTGGGTGTCACCACCACCACCCCAGATACCTCAGGGGGGAAAACCATCACCACCACCCTATGACCTGGTAACTGGGGTAAGGGTCAGATAAAGAAATTGAATATTCCTGGACATACCTTTGTCTACACCTAAGAAATAACTTTGCAAAGACAAATGGGTACAACAGCTTATCAAAGTCCATGCTTTCTAAGTTATATGGGCTTCATAAGCGCTAGATCATACAACTGGAAAGAAAAGTAAAAATGTAGCTAAATATAATTTCCTCAAATAAATAATCAGTCAAAGTTTGGTGCTTTTTCACTAAGCTGAATCTTTGAGTTTGAAATGTATACTCTCTCTCTCTCTCTCTCTCTCTCTCTCTCTCTCTCTCTCTCTCTCTCTCTCTCTCTCTCTCTCTCTCTCTCTCTCTCACACACACACACACACACACACACACACACACACTTCATGAAATTATTCAGCATCCCTGATGCCCCAGACATCGCTCCTGTCCTACTTTTTAGCTCTACCTTCCCTACGCAGATGTGCAGTCTCCAGCTGGAAGAGGCACATCCCAAAGCTTCTGCAACATCCACCATGGCATCCTCCGAAACAGTTGAAGCAGCTTTGAGATGGCTGGAAACCAATGTTCCCAGGGAAAGATAGGAGATAATTGTGTGTATTTCAATAGATGTCAAAGTTTGAGAGGAGGAAATGAAGGCCCTCTCCGTTCTCAGCAGAAAGCATCAGGACCTAGGTAAAGAGGCACTGAGGCTTTCCAGGGCAGCTACTGCCCGTTGAGTTATGAATCCTGCTGCTGCAGTCTTCCCACTAGGGAAAAACCAGTGCCTTGGCCCACCCTCCAAAATCACTGGTTGGAAAGTGCTGGAGTTCTGGAGACCATGATTATTTTAACAAAGAATGATGGTTTTTGACAGAATTTCTAGTCAAAAGCTCTGTATTGTTCATTTCTGTTATGCTTAGACACTAGAGGCAACATATATGTGAAAATGAAAATATAGAACCTTCAACTAAAACATCTGTTATTATGTACGTATATATTCTTTAACATAAAGGGTCCTTGTCTTGCTAAACAAAGATAAAACTCACCATGTAGTTTCAGAATCATGCCTCAAAGGAAAAGGGAAATCTGTGTTGCCATCAAGAGCACATTGCAAAATATTATGGTTCTGAATCTGCTGATGTATTATGCCACAAGAAAACACAAAAGCTAAAGGCTGCTCCTATGAGAAAATCCTATGCCAATATTCTCTGGCACAGGGGGGAGTATTAATTTATTTCCTCTGGCCATCTCTTTCATTTGTCTATCTGCTGAGGGTTTCCTTAAATTATCTAGTGATTAACTGATGCATAGAATTTGGTTTAGAACATTTTTTTATACCTTAGTTTGAGGGGAGTAAGCAAACTGACAGATTGAATTAAATCACTTTAAAAGCTTTTTTTTTCTTAATAATGCATCAAGTTCTTCTGTGAGATATTTGTATATTTTATCATTCTGAAAGAGCTTTGAAACCATGCTGGTATATTAACTTGTTCTACTTTACATGGAGTTTAATTATAACCAATTAATAATAAAATGATAATTTTGGTTTGTTAGCATAAAGAATCACTTCCCTCTTATTAGAAAAGTGACTACTAGTATGACTATTATGAAATGAAAATATTTCTTTCTTAGTACAGCAAAGGGGTCAGCCAGTGACAAGGATACTATGACAAGCTATTCCACGTGCCTATAATTAATTTCTCAATAATCAAAAATATACTATGCCAACAGTTTTAAATGATTGAAATATAATGGCATGTCTTAGTTAATCAAGTAATGTACAAATATATTCTTTAACAAGAAGTGTTCTTGTCTTGCTAAACAAGACTATAATTTTTTCACTATTTTAAATTTCTATGCCAATCCATTAACTCTGTTTATTACAAATAATTATTAAACATTTTTATTAAATTTTGAAACAGAGATTCTGAGGTCCAGTGATGAGCAAAATTGGCTTTGTACTTACATTCATAGAGCTTATAGACTAAAAAAGAGATTTGCATCATAATAATAGTCACACATGTGAGAAGATGTTTGCAAATACACTTGATAATGCTAGAAAAGAAATATAAAAGATCCATCAGTAAAGTCTATTGAAATAATGTAGTTTAGTTGGGAACATCAGGAAGAGCTGGTTTGAGGAATTCACAAGAACTAAGTGGCTGAAAGTTAGTCAGATTGAGATTGGAAGTGCTCACTCTGACAAATAACACTTATCAAGGACAGTAAATTCTAGAAGTAAAATTTAAACTTTAGATCTGGAAGGATAATTTGGGGAATTTGTATATTTTACTGAATATTAATTCCTAAAAATATTGGAATGTGATTTTAACGTATCAGTGTATGCCCTGTCTCACAACATGAATGCTGTTCTGGCAAGATGGCTTATCAATCAAAGGCACTTGCTGCCAAACCTGAAAACCTGAGTTTGATCCCAAGACCAATATGGTATAAAAAAAAAAGAATCTTAAAAAATATTGTTCTCTAATATCTATGTACCAACTGAGAGCACATACATGCATACACACATACACACACACACACACACACACACACACACACACACAAGCACACATGCACACACACGCGCACACACACACAAAATAAAATATTGTTAAATTTTTATACTAGATGCAATTGTATGTGACAGTTACATTGAAATTAAACTCAATGAAAGTGAATCAGCTTGAATTGTGTCCACATTTACATAGTAATGAACCCAGTAACTGGAATAATAGGAAGACTATTTATGTAGTTTGTGGTCGTTGTGGTATTAATATACACAGTATGTTTTCATGTTCTTAAGAAAGTTTGGATCAAGGGAAAATATTTCAATTTCACCATCATGTGTTAATAGTAAAGATTCTAGATATCGATTTAGAATATATAACCTAGGTATAATGAAAGAGTCCTTATTTTAAAAATAAAAAGTCTCACCATTATAAAATGTAATCTAGGCATCTAATAGCTCTCTCCTAGCTCTGAATAGATGTTTTCTGGTACCTTATCCATTTCATAGAATGCGATATAAATGTTACAATTACAAAAAGTCTTTGTATAACCCTAACATTTGGTCCGGATTCTGCCTTTCTTCTGTACTGATTATCATTGTGGTCTGGCAAAGTTACAAGATTAACTTACATTCATTACCTTGAGTATCACATGAGAAGCTACAGAATGGTGTCAATTTAAAAAAGAGATTATAAACCTAGGAAGCTTTAGCAGCTGCAGGGGAAAAAAGTCACCCACACCCGTTATGCAAAGCCAGACTTCACTACATCAGAAGGCTCTGGTAACCTGCCCTACCCTACCTAGTAGTTGATATAGATGGTACCTACAGAAAACTCTATCTACATGTTTTCTTCCTAAGAAACAGCATTTCAATAGCTCTAAAGAATGCATTAGCCCTCTCACTTTGGAAAGCTTTGGTTCTTCCTTACATGTAATATATTATAGCATAATATAATATAATATAATATAATATAATATAATATAATATAATAGTAAAGTTCAAATTATATAAGAAAGTATATTGCCATTGGCTGCATATGTTTATTCAATGTGTCTTTGCTGTGACAATTTCAGTGTTTTACCTCGAATGGCTTCAAGAAGCAATATTCACAAAATAAAATAGGCCACTGGTAATTTGTACTAAGATTTTATTTTGCATAAATGCACATTTAGCCCTGTGCTCATTATTGTTCCTGGGTTCTTATATTATCTATTAAGTTATTTCAGGAGAGATAATAATAAGCTTTGTGGCCTCCCTTTGAATAATGCCAGGGGTGCAAACAAACCACTTTTACCTGTTAGTCACAGGGATTGATAGCAAGTGACTAATGCATGGTTTTTCTGAATAATCTGAATGATGGGAAGTAAAAATCAGTTATAAAGTACTTCCAAATTTAGTTGTTTACGAGCAGCAGAGTAACACGCATGTGATGAAATGATGAACAGGAAAGAAACTGAGACCCACTGAAGTTGTAGCTAGTTAAAGCAAGTGCCATTGTGTCATTTTACACAGAAGTGATTTCAAATAAGTGTTGAAGTCAAAGAGAAACTAAAATTTAACAGTTTCATTATGTATATTCAGTGTGTGGGGGGGGAGAAAGAGAGAGAGAGACAGAAACAGAGACAGAGACAGAAACACAGAGAAGGAGACAGAGACAGACAGACACAGAAAGACAGAGAACAGACAGAGAGATGAGGTGGAAATGAGAGTCTTGAGCACATGTTTGAGAGTCAAACCATGTCAGAGAATAACTTACAGAAATAACACTCTCTTATTTCCATGTAGGTCTCTGTAATCCAACTCAGGTTGACAGTAGTATCTTCTCCCACCAAACTATCTCTCCTGCTCTGCTTAATCTTAGTAAGCACCATTTGGTTTTATTTTACTATTTTTTGCAATTTTATTGGATATTTTTGCATTTACATTTCAAAAGTCATCCACTAGCCCTATTCCCCCTCTTTCACTCTCATTCCTTCTACCTGCTTCTATAGGGATGTTCCTCCTTCCACCCACCCACTCCCACCTCACCACCCTGGAATTTCCCTACATTGGGAAAACAAGCCTTCACAGGACCAAGGGCTTCTCCTCCTATTGATGCTAAACAATGCCATCCTCTGCTACATATGTGGCTGGAGCCATGGGTTCCTCCATGTGTACTCTTTGGTGGGTGGTTTAGTTTCTGGAAGCTCTAAGGATTCTGGTTAAAAATTATTCATTCATGGATGACTAAAGTGACTACCATATCAAATCTTTACTCTAAAATCAATTAAAGTAACCATCTTATTAAAAAGAAATAATTATTACTTCTGACTTTTAAGTAGCACCCGTATTTCTGTTTTAATTGCATCATCAAAAATTAAGTGTGTGAATTGTACAAAATATTAACATTAAGATAGTTCAACATTATATATTTGAAATGTCTTCTATCAAGGCTCAAAAATAATCTCTAAATAACTCACTGTGTAGCCTCTTTAGGACATTGCAAATTCCTTCATGTCACCTCATCGATAAAATAGAGACTCACATGATTAAGTAAATAAACAGTTTATATAACTATATCACCACAAATTTGCTTAATGGCATGTTGTTTATCAACTAGCCAAGTTAGACACAGAGACAGAAATCAGGCTAATTTACAGGATCAAAGTCAACACTGTTAAGTTTGATATGACAGGTTCTGATGGAGAAGGAAGTATTATAGTATTACAACTTAAGTAATACAAGTTAAGGTGATGAGATTTGGAGTCTCAATGGGATGAATGCAATTCTAATGAACTTACAGTCCTGTAATAGTCAAAGGTGAGGATATAAAACATAACCCTAAGCATGACTCTAGGCTCTCATCCCATAAACAACAGTGGCTTTGGGGATCTAAAGAACTGGTCCAGATCTAGATAAATCTGTGGACCACAGCAGGTGTGGTAAATTCTCTAAACTGAGGAACTTGGCATCAGGCAAAGTGACCATGGAGAAGAATGGAAGGAAGTGAGCATGAGACTGAGATGTTTGGTTGTGTGTCAGACTACAAATAATGTTGCATTTGTAAGTAGTCTACTAGGGCATAAGACAAATTTAAATACAAATCCACATAGACATTGGATCTCTTTTCCAGGAAAATGTACTTGACAATATTTTGTGGAATGTTCCACTAAGGACAGTCTGAAAGAAAAGCTCATCATGATGAAAATGTGTCTGAGAGAAGACACATAAGATTTCTGGCAGTTGGTGATTAGTTGTAATATAACCTGCAATGACTGTTTGTTTTAATACATTCATTGGATGGCTCCCTTCAAAGTTTGCCTACAAGTATAAAGAAGTTGGGGTTGGCTATTAAAATGACTACACCTACTTGATTTCTGGTTTATTTGTCTATAATGCCTTTTTTCATCTTTTTACCCAAAGGCAATGTCTATCCTTGATCCAAAGTGGTGTTTCTTGGAACAAACAGAAAAGTGGCCCTGGTTTTTTAATCCAATCTATTAGTCTGTATCATTTTATTGGGAAATTTGGATGGTAATATTTTCCCATGAGAGGGAGAAAATCTTGGATAGTGCACTGGTCTCACCCTCTTGAAAATGCAAATTCAGAGAGAAAGAGGGAGAGAGAGAGAGAGAGAGAGAGAGAGAGAGAGAGAGAGAGAGAGAGAGAGAGAGAGAGAGAGAGAGAGAGAGAGATTGGAGGGGAGATGACTTTGTAAGTAAGAACACTTCCTGTGAAAGAAAGAGGACCTGAGTTCAAATCTCCTGGTCCCTGTACAACCAAGACATGTCTGCTTATGTCTTTAATCTTAGCACTAGGAAGTCAGAGGCAGGTAAAATCCACACGCTCATAGACCAGCCTGTCTACAGCAAATACTAAACTTCAGTTTCATTAAGGGACCCTGTATTAAAAAATAAAGGAGAGAGAAGGATAAAACATGATGGTGGGATGAATGTATTCAGAATGTGTTTTATAAATGTAAGAAATTGTTAAGAATTAACTAATTAAAAATAAGCTGGAAGGTGATACAAGAACATACTGAACATGTTCCTATGGGCTCTAAATTTGTTTGCTGCTTGCACAAGCAGACACACACACACATACACACCATATTTTTAAAATTCATAAATAATTTTAAGAAATACATATTTCCATCTCTCTTTCCCAGGAGTCCTAGCAAGCTTTCAGGGTTGAGAACCATTGACATAAAGCAATAAGTTTCTCTAGAATTGAGATTCTCTTTTTCTGTTTTGAATTATTTTTGGATTTTTAATATTTCTTTTTATTTATTTTGTATATTAATATTTTACCTGCATGCATATGTATGTGTACCATGTAAGTATGTACAGAGATGAAAAGAAGGCATTGGATCCCCTGTAACTGGGATTATAGATGGCCCTTAACCACCATGTGGTTTCTGGGAATTCAACTCTGTAGTTCAAGTTCAGCCTTGCTGCTGCGGTGTGGGAAATCTGCATGGCCGAAAAAAATATGCTGAACACAAGACTGCATTTTTTTCTGTGCTCCATCTGGTGATGGGCTTGCAGAAAGCGCCAATACAAAGTTCAGGTGGTTAGAAAACAGCCTAAGATGTGGGCCTCAGACTGAGTAAGAAATGGAATAGACTAAAGCAGAAGCTGGGGTTCCCTGACTCCCAGGGGTCCAGACACTGCTGGAAACCACATGGAGGAGTTGAGAATGGTGGTTGGCCATAGGCCTTATAGAACCACCATGGGGCCAGGGAGAATAAAACCTTTTGCTTAGCTCATCCTTAATTGTCAGAGAACAAGGAGGATCCTTTTGTGGGACACTTAGGTGCTATAGCTCTGTAGACAAAGGCTTTCTTCATGCTCCCCAAGGTGGTTCTTGACGAAAGAGACAGTCCTTGGTTCCAAACTGTTTATTGATTTTTCGTCATGAAAAAATGGGTGCACACAATTTTGTCAGGTTGAACCAGAGATTGTATACTTTTTGATGGAAGGAATGTCCAAGAGGGGAAGTTCATTGGCTAAACCCTGAAGGTCCATCTAGATACATTATCAGCATGCAGAGCTCTGTTCTAAGCTACATGGCCTTTGGTTAGGGAGCAAGGAAACTCCTATTATCCTCATCTGGGTGCTGGTATTTCTGAACCTACTCAGCCTTACAAAGTTTCCTGACATGGTACGCTACCCCAAAGAACCGAAGTCTTCTGAAAGAGCAGTCCATGTTATTAAGTGCCCAGTCATCTCTGCAGTCTCAGGGTTTTTGTTGTTGTTGTTTTGTTTTGTTTTGTTTTACTGGTAAAAAAGCTTTAGTTTTACCCACATAGTTAGATTCTAGAAGCATCAATTTCAAGAAAGAACAGTGTTTTCTATTGCCACAACTCCATAGCTCAATCCTGTCAGAATCAACCAATCATCAGCAAACACAGTAATGAAAACACTAGGAATCAATTTTTATAACTTTTGTGTAATTCAGACAAAAAGCAAAAGCCACTGAATCAAAATCATATTTGTGCAAAAGCAAGTAGAGAGTTTTCACCCAGTGGTTCATTTCCAACATGAATATTAAATGTTTTTGTTTCCTTTAGATTCTTAACAACTCTTGCCAAGGTTCATAAAGACTTATTATTGTCTGCCTGATCATGACGAATCTGGCACTGACATTTTTCTTTCCAACATTGTTCCAAAAAAAAGCTCCAACTCTATGACTGTGCTAAGGCTAAATAAATCAGTTCTTACATGAGCAAACCCAGCTTTCTGTTTCCCTCCACCTATTAGTCTACTCAGGAATCCTGACATGTGCCCAAGATAAAAAATTATTTTGTATATACTTATCCCTGCTCACTTTGGCTCCTTTGTGTGGAGTCTGGAGAACAGAAACCACCAGCTCCACTCCACAAAAATGTCTCTATTTTGCTTTTCAAGAGTCCTTTTATAGCTAACACTTCTTTCAAGACATTTCTCCTCCAGAACATCCTACTGTCATTCTAAAGCCGATGGTGTCTTTCTCTGCATTCCTGGAAATGCTTGTGTCCCATTGTATAATAGTATTCCAGAAACTCCACCGCACTGGACTCAGAATCTACTGAAGTCAATGTTATTGGTGAGTCTTTGTTGTGGCGTGTTTAATAGAAATGTGACTTTAAGCCATGGCAACCCAGGATCACTCCCCAACTCAGCTGTGACCCTCGAAAGCTTTCCAGACATTACTAACAATCTCCTACTGACAAAAGTCACCCGTGTGTGCTGACCTTTGTGATCACTTCTAATAAATCCATAAGTTCCTTAAGAATAAAAAAAAAAACATGCTTTCATCTTTGTTAGTGAGAATCTAGCAGGGGACAAGATGAACTAAAGACTCTCAAAATCTGTTTGTTAATGAATGAGATTATCTTTTAACCAAAGAAATTTAAATAAATCAACATTTAGTTCTTGTCAAGACAGTACTTTAGTGTTTAGTTATTCCTTTACTAATGGAATTAAAATTTTCAATTTAGTCTAAACATTAATCAAATTAAAACCTAATCAGCTCACCAAAACTAGAAGTAATTTACATTGGGTTAATAGCTTTAATACAAAAAAGGAAAGAGAAATAGTATGCAAATTGATTTAAAATTATGTCTATTTATGTAAAATTCATGAATTAAAACTACCCAAATTTAGTAGATAAATTAACTTCATTTAAAAAATATTTGACTAGTGTATTTATGTTCTATACTTTGATTAATTAAAGCCACTGATTGTTTCCCATTTATCTTTTAGCCCTCATTCAGAGAAATTAAAATTAAAAATATTATAAATATCTCTTAGATAGTGGATATTTACATACATGGTGATAGAAATCACTAATCTATCACAGAAATCTAGCTTCAGATTTGGTGTCCTTCGGGCTTGATAGCTTTGGGGTTCTATTATTAGACTCTATTTTTATGTGTTATTTTTCTAAAACATTTTAAAGATGTCTATGCATAATTTTATATTTTACAATTTATTATATTATTATATAATTTGCTAGTCCTAGAAAATTAATTTTTAAACCAAAGAATCACTAAACTGTGACCAAAATTTGCCCATAACCTTTTAAAATGTTTAAGAGAAAGTAAAACAATAACATTTCATTTAAAATGTAAAAGCTACATAAAATGTAATTTGTTTATAATACGACGTTACTGGAACACGGCTTATTTGCATACACTAGTTTCTATGGCTATCTTTGAGCTATAGTGACTGATAAGAGGAGTAGAGAAGATATCTACAAAATATGGAACATTTCCTATCTGGCCTTATATGCTGTACCTGTCTGAGATGATAAAATCAATTAGTAAAGACCCATAACTTTTAAATCCAGACTTTAGCATGTAATATATTTGTAAGAAAATTTAAATCAATAAACATATTTTTTGACTATTAATTTTTTTGAGCACTGGTCATTAGCCTCAGCATGATTTTCATTCAGCATTTGGAAGAGCCTTGTTGAGCTGGCAGGGTTGATGGGCCACTTCTTAAGGTACATCTTTTTCTCATCACTGAAGTAATGGAAGTTGGCATGCTATATAATTTCCCACTTGAGATCACCTTAGACAGCTAATAACAATGAAGAATAACCCTGGGTTTGTAAAACTTTAGCTTAAGGTTTGCTTTTGCTGCATCTTGGCAAGGTTACAATATCTACTTCCCAGGTAAACCATTTTGCAGTAAAAACAGAACACAGCAAACAAATCAACTCTAATTTATAGTTTTGAGCAAGTTTATGTCTCAGCTTAAATCTAGAAATGCAATGCATAAATCTGGTAAATTTATCAACAACAGGAGTTTCTTGCAAGCAAGTACAACTTCCTTTTTAACAGGATTTTAGACGAAAGAAGGTATTATCAATCTCTCCTAGTAAACCCAATGCTTCCCATGCCATTGAAAGGGTTACAGAAACATGAGTCTTTTGAAATTTAAGGTTTGATACCATAACATAATAAATTATAGCCCAAGCATCATCTGTCCTTGATTCAACTGATCAAAATCTACCTTAAAATATAAATTTTTATCAGTGAAATTCAGTTATTATTATCTGATATTAAGCCATCTTTGAGAGTGAAATATTTAGCTTCAAATGTCTTCAAGTGTGTAATTTACTGGAATATCTACCATAGTCTCGTGGTACTATTAGGCAACTGTGAAGGCGAAGGCTAAATTTTAAGAACATCTCTAGAAAAGATAATCTCTAAAATAAAATTTCACTGTATTTTCAAGTTTTATATTTTGCAAAGTATTATAATTGTAAATAAAAATTACTTAGGGACATAAAAAACTTATAACTAGATATTGATTCAAGTAAGAATTTTGAACTATGGTGTACTAGGAAAGACCAGTGGTTGAAAAGAAAATTAAGCAAGATTTTCATATGTGTATGAAGAGAAGTCCTAGAAGTTTAAATAAATACAAACACTTTGTTTTCTTCATATTAAGAATTGTTTTTGCTTTAACCTGTAAAGTGAATTATATAAAACTAATCAAGGAACTAAAAGGATTACCATCAAATATCTGGACCCAAACAGTAAGACCTCTATTTTAACCCTAGAAACTAACTAGTTCTGGCAAGCAGAAAAATAGAAGGAACCATGGGTAAGGAAGAAACCTCCAAAAACTAAAAATCAAAGTTATTCCATCACTCATGGATGAGTTCCCACAGGTCATGTGAGCTTCCAGGTCAATACTTAACAATGTGAAGCTGGGAGTTAAAATTATTTTCAGCTAGAGGAAAATCAAGCCACAATTATTTTCAATTATCATATCATCTTTGTAACTAGAGAGGATGCCACCCATATCTAGCCAGCTTCTCTGGTGCAGTGGAGCCTTGATTAGAAATCTGCAATATAAATTGTCTGTTTGCTTTCACTACCAGGTTGTCTCTGTGATATATCAGGCTGGGAATGAACAGAGACATGATTTTATACCAAAACTACAATGGTATGGAAATCCTACACAACTTAGGACCTCAAGCTTAAAGAGCTGCTTAAAGAATTGGTCTTTTCTACAAATCTCATCAAAATAATCACAAAGGACTACAGTGCTAAAAACTCTAATTTTCGATCTACCACCCTGAAGTGAAACACAGAACAATTATGTTACATTTCCCAGGCAAATACTTTTACCTATCACCAGAACCAAAATCACTGTCATGAGTTTTGCTAATGGTTGTCTTGTGCGAGTTGCAAAAACATAATTAAATTAAAACGAGTCTTCTATGCTCACCCAGGGGCAGCCTTAGAAGCCACTCTGAGTGGCTTCAGCGCTGGGCACTTACCCAAGTCCCTGGTTCTGTAGAGTCAGCTGTCCTCCATGAGCCTGGTTCACTGGATGTGACAGTGTTCAAATGCCTACCAAACTATTTCAGAAAAGATTCCAACCTTCAAATGAGAGAAGATTTGCTCATTATGAAAAGTCCTTTCAAAAAGGAAAAAAAAGAAAGAAAGAAAGAAAGAAAAAGCTGGGGTTTTTAGACAAGCAAAAAACTGCTTCCACGGGTCTGAGATTTTTCGAGGCTAATCATCAGCACCATGAAACTCGAGCTTCTTTCAGCCTTCACTTCACTGGCAAGCTCCTATTTTCCATACCTGCTTTTGATCTTCCATTTTACACTGTGCAGGAGTCTTGAGTGCTATGTGTGAAGAGAGCCTTGCCTAGCCTGATGAGGGAAAGCCTGCAGGTCTAGAAGGGGGAAAAAAAATCATCCAGTAAGAATCCCTGGGATTGAATCAGGAACAAATATGCTCAACTGTCAATGTCCTGCTGTGCTTCATGAAAGATGCCTGGTCCTTTCAATGCTACATTTCATGTAGTGATGAAAATGGGATATGGAATATCTTTGTGAAAGCTGGTTTGATGCAGGGTAATCATGACCAAAAGAATGTCAATGCAAACAAATCAAACAGGACCCAATTGTGAAGAAGCCAGACACCCAAGCACCTGTATACTCTCTGCTTTTGTTTAGGGGCCTCCAAACAACTTTTAACCCCCACAATCCTTGGGAGTCTTGCACACAGCTAGAAGTCAAATAAGCATTCCATTCAAATAGCTCCTATGACTTCTCATTGGGAAGAAAAGTGGGATGCTGGGACTCATGCCTTGGGGATGCCTTTCAAGGCACTTCAAAAAAACCACTTCAAAAAAGCCACGGCAAAGGTTTACTTTGTGTGCTGTTGTTCTTAGGGATAACTGCACAGGAGGAGGAAAACCATTGTGTTGACTTATAGCATTTCATTTATACTCAATAATGCCTCTCCTAAAAGGAACAATTTTTAGCCAGTAATGCCACTGGCCTTTACCTGTATAACACTTCATTTTATTCAATTGACTCAGAGAACATTAACAACATTTAAGCACTCAGTTACCTGCATGTTATCGGAAAGTTGCCTATGGCTATTGTGAATTAGGATTGAAACTCAAAAGTGCAGGCTCTTTAAGATTTCTAGTCAATCCTCGGAATCAAATGCTTTTCCTAAACAGTAAGTGATTTTTAAATCTAATGTAACCAATGAAATATAATAGCCCAAGGCTACCCACAATGCCATCTACCTCTTATTTAATATTGAGAGTTTGCTATTTCCCACACAACGCAAATCCAGTCTCTGTTTTACAAAGAGGTGTCAAATCTCTAAACAAGCTTAATATTCTTCTACACGAATCAACAAGAGGTATAGAAATCTATTGATTTTTCAAATTCTATTAATATAAACCTCCTTAAAGGGCTGAACATATATTTCAGTGGTAGAGGGTTTTCCTAACACATATCAAGACCTGGATTCAATCCTTAGCACTGTAAAACAAACAAATTCTGCATGCAAAAGCTTCTTTGTAATTTTGTATTTTATTAAAACCATAGAAACAATAATAGCAACCCTAGTGTAGCCCTGATCATATTGACAGAAGAAGCATCTTTTGTTCATTTCTGAAGGCTTCTGCAGGTCAGTCTTTACAGTGAGGCTTTTGAGTTGGGTGTTTTCCAGAGATGTCTCAGGCTTTACTTTGAACCTACACCATCCATGGCCTCTAGAATGTTAAGTCTTAAGATGAAAATGCAACAGGTACAAGTAGCAATTGATAAATTCCGTTATCTCTAGCTTGAGAATTGGTTGCTTTAATCTTATGAGAAACAAGCATTTCATAAATATTGAATACCACTACCCACATACTATGCAAGTTGGTTAGCTAAAAAGACAATAATTCCATTAGAGGCTTTCAGCAAGGAAAAGATAAAACAGTTCTGATACAGTAGCTGACATTATTACTTTTTTTCCATTGAAAATGTGGTTCACAACAAATGGCACATATTCTACAAAACTCTAAGAGAGTTTGCCAGTTACATATAAACTCTTAGCCTGTAATTACAAAAATGTCTTGTCCTACAGGCTATGTTGCTTTCTGATAATATGCATATGCTTCTAGGAGAGAATAATTTTACTCATATCTAATATTCATAAGCATCTGATAGCTATAGAAAAGTAAAGAAAATAACTTAATAATTTATAATCAGAAGGTGTTGATACATACCAGTTCTTACAAGAGCTTAAATTAGAGCAAGAAGGTACTCTGGTTAGCAAGACTCTTCAGTTAACTGTCTCTTCCCTAATATCCTTTAAAGGCAATTTAACTACACCATCAAAGAATGAGTTACTTAGGTTTAAGAAAGTACAAAGCCCGTCCTCCGAGATAAATGTCTTTTCAGTACAAAGAATCAGACTAGATTTTAGCTCTGTGGTCAACCACTGATTACAAAGAAAAGTGACCAACTTATAACTAGATATCTTTGTGTGATGAAATGTTTAGCACCATGTTCAGAATTCCTTTGTGCTTTAAAATGGGCCCAAACTAAATCACATGCAGAAGCTTACAAATGCACATTTAGTTTTCAGTTAGGATAAAATATTCAGTTTAATAGCCGTAAAGTATATTTTTAAATTTTATTATATGCATTCATTGTACAGTGGTGTTACTTAAGAGTATTTTTCATAGTAGTATAGTTTTGCATTTAATGTACCCTACACCATTCTCTCTCTCTCTCTCTCTCTCTCTCTCTCTCTCTCTCTCTCTCTTTCATTAATTGCCATTATCATCAAAGATACCACCCCTTCAACCCACTCAGGCCCAATTTCATCTACTTTATCTTTACCTGGTATATGGATATCTTATGAGCATAACCTAATATTGTTCTTACTATATGCAGAGTTCAGTAATAGGGCTTCTCATGGGTCTCAGATCCTCACAAAATCTGTTGTAATATATGAACTCTTGACTTAGCTCTGTGTCTCAGAGGAGTTTAGGCTATGAATTGATGATAAATTATAAAAACACATTTAGCTATAGTTGAAACTGTGTCTAAATAGGTTTCATGCACAAGTGCAAGGGATTTCTCAGCTCAAAAAGCAATCTAAAAATTACTTCTAAAATCAGGAATCTGAAAGCAGAAGAAGTTAGCCTATACTTGTGTCTTTGAAGCAGAGTCTCACTATGTAATGTAAGCAAACTTGCATCACTTTTTCCGAGTTCTCAGCATACACATGCACCCTTCTCAGACTGCTCTCTCCATCTAGATCATCATAAAAGTGCAAATCTATAAATTAGGCAGATTTCAAACTGAAATGATATTACATTTACTTTATTACAAAAGAAGAAAATGTTAATTAAAACCTGTTTGAGTAATTTAAAGCAGCTGTGGAAAGACTGACCTATTGTGGTTCTTTTTCGGGATGACACTTCAGCTACTGTTTGCTTTTCCACGTGTTTTTAGACACTGCTCTTACATGAACGACTTAATATATGCTAGACAGTGTCTGTGAAGAGTCTGTGGCGGCTGCCGTATTTTCAGTACTGATATTTCTGGGCAGTTGTGTATTTATATGTGGTCAATTCCAGGAACTAGCTGTACTAGGTAACAGATATTGAATAAATTTAAGAAAGCTTTTAAATCACCCTCATATTTGCAAGGCATTTCCTTGTTTCTTAGATTACTTCAGCATACTTATTTCTGGAAATGCCTGATCAAAACCATTAGACTTAAAATAATTGTAAATTAATGTGCTGATGGCTATTATGAAGCAATTACTGCATCCACTCACCAATATTACCCTATTTTCCAATAAAAGCACTGGAATTGTGGTTTGTATTTCCAGTGACTCTCTGTTGAAAGCCACAAACTAGGTTATGTTAGGAAAAAATGCTCCAATCATATTTCTGTTGTCATAATAAGGCAACAATATGCCTTTTAAAACTAAGTATTCTAAGCAAGTTTGGAACTAAAACTAGGATCTTATACTTTAGAACTTGTGTTGGGAGTTTGGACATAGATCCTGAACCCTATAGTTAAACTTAGAAGAGGAATCATCAAGTACTGCAAGCACTGGAAGGTAATGCATGTCTTCAATGTGAGCTACCCAGTTAATATAGATATGGGCCCATCTCAAGGGGACTAAGAACATGTCCCAGTGGAGAATACAGAGTTTCACTAATGGGAAAAACTTGCCTGAGGGCTGCAGTAGCTACATTCACTCCTGCACAAGGGTTCTCTGAAAGAATACATTACTCAACATTTCCAGAAACCCAGTTGTCTAAGAAAAAGCTGATCAAGTCTTGTGTTCAAACCTATAAGATATATACTCCTGCCTCATGATGTTTAGTCATCAGCACATAGTTAGCCTGGAATAGGCTTTTGAGTTTCTATTTTCTAAAGCCTGACAAGAATATGTCATCATCTCACCAGGAAAAGAAATACAGAATCATTTCATGCTAAATAGTCTATGTTCTTTTAGAAGAGTACTACCCTGTTAGCTAACTGTGGTGCTCGCTTCAGCTGAAACCTGGATCTTTGGTGTCATTTACACATTCTTTATTCTGAATACCCATTGGCCCAATATCAAACTTTCATGTATTTCATTGAATCATGTAAAATATGTGAAAGTTTGAAGAGAAAATAAGTCAGAATAGGAAATTCTTGATGTCTGTTGTCTAATGGTTTGATCATAATATTATAGATACTTTTTACACATTTAGAAGAATATTAAATTGAAACAATTAACAGAACAGAGGATAAAACATGAAAAGCAAAATTAATCAGCTTACAGTTACTAGATTTTGAAGCATTACTTGACTACAGAACATATAGATGAAAATACAAAGAACATGGGAAAGAACTCAATCTCTAAAACATTTTTATGAGTAGAATAAAGCTTTTCAATTTTCTGTCCTCTTTTTAATTTTTCTCTTTCTTTTAGCCTCCTTCCATGTAGTCAAATTTATAGCAATGAGAGTAATGTTTTTGTGTACTTGTTTCTATGTGTGTATTCATATATAAAAAATGCCACATATTTTTTGTTTTAGAAGAGTCATTTATTTAAAATATTTTAATTATGGTATATTTACACAATGGAGTACTACTCAGCTATCAGAAACAATGACTTTATGAAATTCCTAAGAAAATGGGTGCATCTAGAGAATATCATCCTGAGTGAGGTAACCCAGTCACAAAAGAAGAGACATAATATGCAGTCACTATTATTGGAATGCTAACCCCAGAGGCTCAGACTGCCCCAGAAACAACTCACAGACTGTGTGAAGTTCAAGAAAAAAAAAGAAAAGAAAAAAAAAAAGTCATGCTCAATCCTTACACACTAAGAAAACGTTGACTAATTCCTGGTTACATCCTGTTTTACATGTACATTTTGCTTATTGTAACTAGTAAGACCTTAATGCAGAGTATCAAACCTTAAAAAAAAGGAAAAAAAATGTTTAAATTTTTTTATCTTTGTTTTTTAAAATAAAGTTTAAAAAAAACAATTAAGTACTGACAAAAATATCCATATAATGTTATACCAAAATGCCTTTAAAGTCTGTATATGTATCCCTCTTTTTTAAAATAAAATTATAAGAAAAAATATTTTATATATAATGGAGTACTACTCAGCTAATAAGAACAATGAATTTATGAAATCCCTAGGCAAATTGATGGAATGTGAAGTTTTCATCCTACATGAAGTAACCCAGTCACAAAAGAACACTCATCGTATGCACTCACTTATAAGCAGACATTAACCCCTCAAAAAAACAAACCAACCAACCAAACAAACAAACAAAAAGCCCAGAATACCCAAGAAACTATCCTCAGAACTTATGAAGCTCAAAAAGAAGAAAGACCAGAATGTGGATGCCTCAGTTCTTCTTAGAAGAGAGAATAAAACAGGGAAGGAAATGCAATGTCAAATATGTGGGAAGCCACATTCGCCATTACAAATGGCGCTGGAGCTGACTGGGCGTAGGCCCTGCAGCTGGTAAACAACCTAAAGTGCAGTGTGCGGGCACTATCAGCTTGATGACACACCACAGCTTGAGTCCAGAGCATGCAAAATAGGGTCTGAGACACTCACCAATCAGAGAAGAACATGTCCTACCTAAGCCTATTTAAACAGCACCAGTTCCTAGGCTCAGGGTTCTTTCGCCTCTGCAATCAAACCGCACAATAAATTTGCAGAAAAATCCTGTTGTGCGTCTTTCTTGCTGGCGAGACCGACGAACGAGATACAAATAGAGGAGCAGGGATTGAATAAAAGATCTACAGAGACTGCTTCAACTGGAAAACCACCCCATATACAGCCACCAAACATAAGCACTATTGCTGATACCAAGAAGTGTTTACTGGCAGGAACTAGGCATGGATGTCTCCTCAGAGGCTCTCCCAGAGTCATATAGATACAGATGAGGATGCTTGCAGCTAACCATCAGACTGAACACTGGGACCCCAGTGAGAGATCTAGAGAAAGGACTGAAAGAGCTGAAGTGTTTGAACCCTCATAGGAAGAACAACATCATCAACAGCCTAGGCACTGAGTTGGAGAAAGTGATTGGAAGAGGAGCATCTTCATGGAAGCAAGTTGAGGGGGAGGAGGGACGGAAGTGAGGGGAGGGTATAACATTTGAAATGTAAATACAGAGAATATCCAATAAAATTGAATAGAATAAAATAAAATATTTCATAGAGAAAATTATCTATAAGTGGCCTTTATTACAACACATTTGCTTTATGAAGAATATTTTAACAAAGATATGCCATTATCCATTTATAAGTTGCAATTAATCAATTAAATGCTTAAAATGTACCTCAGAAAAACAAATTATTATTTGTTCTAAAAATTGATTTACTTAAAGTGAGAGTCTATGAATGTAAGCCCTTTCTAGTTACTATCCAAGCCTACAAATAAACACACTCAGAAATTTTACTGTTACAGAATGCCTACCTGTCTTTTCATTTCAATTTTCTAGCTTATAGTAAACTCCATAACAAGAGTATTCTATTTATTTACTCAGAGTTTGTTTATCAGTTATTTATCTTTTCACTCTTGCTAAAATCTAAATGAAATAAGCACAGAAGTATAGATAACTTTGCTGTTACTTTAGCAAAATCATCCATGTTTCTACTCTGAGTACTATATTGCATCTTGTTAGCTACATAATCCTTATTTACATTGTCTTCAAATTCTTTAGTTGTAGAGGTCATAAGATAGCTTTGGAAACAAATTTTAATAACAGTATATCCCATGTACTTATGTCAGTCTCTCCTGAGCCTACCCCTGATACACACACACACACACACACACACACACACACACACAGACACACACACACATAGGCACACATAGGCACACACACAATCCATATGCATGGGAGAGTATGAAACACTTTATAAATCAACATGGCAAATTAAATACACTCATTGCCTCATTTTCCAGTCCTCTTCATGTTAAGCTCAACTTCTCTTCAATATGATTTCACCATTAGTGAGAATGTAGTAGACAGAGTCCAGAGTCGGAAGGTGTCTCTACTAAAATCACTGTCTTCCTAAGACTTGTAAAACAAATGTGATGGTTAATTGTAAGTGTTAATTTGGCTAGAATACAGGGTTAGAGTTCTTGCCTTCGAGTTTCCTTTTCTTTACAGTTGAATGAAGAACAATTTTTCTTTTAATTCTCTTGGTAGATGGTAGCTGTGAAATATAGATAATAGACAGATTGAATGGACAGTTAGTTATATCCTATTGGCTCTGTATTCATAACTATACTTATAGAACAAGCTAATGTTATAAATGTTCTTCTACCTTCTCACATACAATTTTAAAGACAATTTCTAATTTTCAATTTTCTGCATCCAAAGTGGAGGAATTATTTTATTTGAGCCAAGTCATTCTGGCTGAACAATCTTTGGAATCCTTATATAGCCATCCATAAATTTCCTGTCTGCTTTGCTTCAGCTTGAAGACAGAGCATAAATTCATACTTGTTCACAAGGCCCAGTTTAGAAATTGTATCTGGGAAAGCATTCGCTTTTGAGCAATAGTCAAATGTGAATGTGGTTAACTGCATTGTCCAAGCATAAAGAACTATTTTTGAATCATACTAAACAAAGTCCAATGCTCAAATTGAATGACACAGTTTATTGCTACATTGCATATTAAATCATCAGAGAGGCCAACCTCTCTGAGTAAGTAATTTCAGGTCAGTATTAAATTGAGCCTCTGTACTCCAAAGAGAATTAGAACATCTGCTAGTCTTGACATGCAGAGGCTTTCTTCTAGATACTGTTAGTTTTGAAGACATTCAATGCTATTTTCCTCTAGCTCGCAATTTTTTATCCTAGAGTTACCATGTCTATATTAAACAACTTTTGTACTTTGCTATTTGGAACTCAAAGCATTAGTTTTGTTTATGATGGTTAAAACAGAGGTGAAAGAAGGCTTTGAAAGCATCTAGAAATCTCAGGAACTTAAGTCCACTGAAAATTACATTATGTTTTTTTACATTTATATAAACAATTATTATATTATATTAAGCAATAGTTTGGTTTTCACATAGTCTAATAAATATTGTGGAAATTTAATGTTATTAAATTTAAAACATGATGGAAATCTGTTGGGTCTTGCATGACCAGTCTTCTCATCCCAGACCCTCTTTTTGAACAAGACATTTACAGAGATCCTTTAACAAACAAAGAATCTATTCAGGGCTAAAGTCCCTGGGCCAATTTCCAGTCAACAGGTTTCTCACATGCTTTGAGGTGCCAAGAAGCAATTTTGTTTTTTCAAAAGAATTCTTAATAAAGAGGGAATTAAACTTTAAGTGGCTTCTTGACTTCACCATTTCTGAATCTCAGTGTTAGGTTGCTGAAAGGCCATTTTATTTGTGCCATCAGCAGCCTAAGAGCTTTAGAAAGTAAGCGAGTGATGTAACTTTCCTGTGGTTTTAGTAGATAGATGATAGGAGTAGCCAGAAATCTTTTAAAGACATATGCACATACTTTTAGCATCTCTTAAATTCCTTTGAAAAATGATGATTTGGTGGAATTACACATTTCAAGATTTAATGAGAAATGTAAAATTATAGTTATAGAATATTTAATAATGCTACATACAAGGAAAACCAATGGCAAATCAATACATACATTTGCCCAGGACAGATGCACAGTTCCACAATAAGCAATTAAATAATTGCCTGATGATAGAATATAAACTATTACTCTGGTCAGGAAAGCAGATAGGAAAACTTGCAAAGCTTCACCTCTCTTTCCTTCTTTTCAAATGCCATTCCCATGTCTCATCCACAGAAATACACTAACTGGAACCCCACGGTGATCACATCTATCAGGATCCCAAAAAAGTTTTCTACCAAGTAACATACAGCTGCCATACCTTCCCAAGATCCAGAGAAGGCAAGAGAAACCAAGGAACAGAAAATCCACCCAACAAAGACACGAGTAGATATTAACACCAAGAAATATTGTCTTCCCAATGCTAGATGTCTACACTCCGGGATAAAAACATAATCAAGAACAGACAGGACAACAAATCTCTACAAAAGCCCAGCAACCCTACAAACGTAAGTGCTGAGCATTGCAACATAGCTAAAGCATGAGGCAAAAGCCTTAAAATACCCTTTATGAAAATGCTACAGATCCTTAAAAAGAGGAAATTAATTAATTCCTTAAAGAAATCTATGCAAATATAAACAATGAGTCGGGGGCAAGGGAGGGTTTAAAACCTGAAGGGAAAAGAAAAGTCCACACTGAGAGAAACTTGGAAATAAACAGTAGGTCTCAAGCAGAAATGTCAGAGCCAGTTTCGCCAATAGAACACGAGGGATGGAAAGAGGATCACAGGCATTGAAAACACAAGAAAACATATACCTCATTCAGAGAAAATGCTAACTCTAAAGACATGTTGTCACTAAACATCCAAGAAATGTGGGACACTATGAAAAGACCAAGTCCAAGTATAATAGGAATAGAAGAAGAAACTCAGATTGGCAGTGGCCATGAGTATCTGCAGAGAATAGCGTACCAGTGCTTTACCAAGGGGACTATATTGTGACAAAGCCAATGGAGACCCTTGGATTCTAGCGTGGCAATGCCCACGGAAACCCCTTCCCATGTGGCAAGGACCTGTGGTGAATTTGGTGACCTCTATGGTTACTATGGCAATCACGTGTGCTACATGCTCTCCTTGCTTTCTCTATGCACATAGCAATTCTTTTTTTCTTTTCTTACAACTTTATTTTAAAAAGAGAGCTACATGTACAAATTTTAAAAGAATTTTAGCATAACACTATATGAATATATTTTTGTCAGTACTTAATCCTTTTAGAGGTTTGATAGGATGCATTGAAATCCCACTAGTTACCAGAAGCATAAAGTACATGTAGAACAGAAAGTAACATGGAAACAGTCATAGTTTTCTTGGTGTGTATAGATTAAACATAATGATCTTTGAATACCAATAATTTCCACAAGGCTATATTCCTAGCTCTTGGATTATTAATGATTTGAGGTCTAGGTGTACCACACTCTGAGAGGGTGCTATACACTTATTTATTTTCCTAGGCTTTCACTTTTTTCTTGAGCTTCATATGTCCTGTGAGTTGTTTCTGGGGTGTTCAGAGCTTTCTGGGGCTAGTATCCAATTATCAGTGAGTGCACATAATGTTTGTTCTTTTTTGACTGTGTTGCCTCACTCAGGATGATTTCTCTCAATGTTAATGGTCACAATTCCCCAGGAAAGAAATGCAGACATAAAGAATGGGTGAGAAAACAGGATCCATAGTTCTGATGCCTCCATGAAACATCAAAGACAAAAATAATGTCAAGGTAAAGGATAGAAAAAGAAATTCCAAGCTAATGGAGCAAATAATCAACCTGATGTGGCTGTTTTGATATGTAACAAAACAGACTTTGAACCAAACTAGTAAGAAGATATGGGGAAGGACATTACACACTTATCATTAAAAAAAAATCCACTAAGAAGACATTACACATTGTGACATCCATTCACGAAGCACGAGGATACCCAAGCTTATTAAAGCAACACAACTAGACCATAAATAACAATTAAACCTTACACACTGATGGGAAGGGCTCAGGATTCCACAATTACACATAGGAAGGTCCTCCAAGCAAAAACTAAACAAAGAGTTGCTAAAGCTGAGATTAAAAACTAACTAGATCTAACAGATATTTATAGAATGTTGTTCCTAAACACAAATAACTATATCTTCTTCTCAGCAACTAAGAACTTTCTTCAAAACTGATCACATACTCAGACGCATATTTTCAACAGATTTTTAAAAAAGAAAGAATGACCTTGCATGCTCTCTGACCACCATGATTAAATCCCAATATCAACAACAGCCAAAACAACAAAATAATTACAAATTTATAGAAACTGAACAATTCACTACTGAATAAAAATGAGTCAGAAACGAGTAAAAATAAAAACAAACACAAAAACCTTTTAGAATGGAATGAAAATGCACACACAACACATACAAACCCATCAGACACAATGCAGGCACTTCCAAGAGGAACATACATACTACTACGTGCTACATTTAAAAAATTTTGAAAGTTTTCATATTAACCACTTAAGAGCATACCTAAAAGACTTCAAACAAAAAGAGGTTACAACCAAAAGGAATATATGGCAAGAAATACTCAAATTCCGTCCTGAAATCAATAAAACACAAATGATGAACAAAAATACAAAGATTCAATAAAATATTTTTTAAAAAATAAATTTTCTCAATATATAACACTTGCCAGAGTTAATTCAAGATCAAATAAGCAATTTAAATAGACTTATAAGAGTGCAGAACAGAGCCCAGCACATCTGCCACGCAGACCACCTGCCCCTAGGGGTTGAGAAACTGGTGAGTGGGAGATCTGGGCAGCCAGGGAGCAGAGAGATCTCTGCAGAGTGCGCACGCAGGGCACAAACTCCGACCTGCCTGATCGGGGGACCAGAAACAGAACGTTGGAACTTCTGTTCCCACCCGACGACTCTGAGGCATAGAACAAGGCTCTGCCCATCTGCCACCTGGACCAGTGGAGATCCAGGGACACAGACCAGATAAAAGGGAAAGGCAAGAACATATTACTGACAACAAAATGGCAAGAGGAAAGTGAAAGAGTATATCCCAAGGAAACTAAGACAACAGGGCAACACCAGAACCAAGCTCTCCCATAACAGAAAACATCAGAATTCCAAACACTCCAGAAAAAGAAGACACAGACCTGAAATCATACCTGAAGATGCTGATAGAGATACTTAAACAAGAACAGGAGGAAAAGCAAAAAGATTCAGAAGCTTTTAAAGAGGAAACAATAAAAACACTCAAAGAACTCAAAGAACTAGAGGAAAACAGAACCAAAGAAATGCAGGAATGGAAGAGGGAAATTAAAACAGAAATTGACACAATAAAGAAAACACTAAAAGAGATAACCCTAGAGGCAGAACACCAAAAAAAGAAATCAGGAGTCACAGAAGCAACCATTTCCAATAGATTACAAAGGATCAAAGAGAGAATCTCGGGGGCAGGAGACAACATTGTAAACATAGACAAAACAGCCAGAGAAGATGCAAAAAACAAAAAGCCCCTAACCCAAAATGTCCAGGAAATCCAGAACACAATGAGAAGACCGAACCTAAAGATAATAGGAATAGAAGAGGGAGAAGAGTATCAACTAAGAGGCACAGTAAATATCTTCAACAAAATCGTAGAAGAAAACTTCCCTACCCTCAAGAATGAGATGACCACGAGCATAAAAGAAGCCTACAGAAGTCCAAATAGGTTGGACCAGAAAAGAAATACCTCCCAACACATAATAGTCAAAACACCAAGTGCCCAAAGCAAAGAAAAATTACTAAAAGCAGTAAGGGGAAAAGGTCAGGTAATATATAAAGGCAGGCCAATCAGAATCACACCCGATTTCTCAGCAGAGACTATGAAAGCTAGAAGAGCCTGGACAAACATCATGCACAACCTAAGAGAGCACAAGTGCCAGCCCAAGTTGCTATACCCAGCAAAACTATCAATCACCATAGATGGAGAGATGAAGATATTTAAAGACAAATCAAATTTACACAATATCTGACCACAAACCCAGCACTACAACGAATTATAGGTGGAAAACCCAATACAATGAGGGAAAATACAGCCTAGTAAAAACAAGAAAACTCCTAAACAATAAAACTAAAAGAAGAAAAATAGACCCGTTCTTATCTCCTTGTACAAAGCTCAAGTGTAAGTGGATCAAAGATCTCCACATTAAACCAGATACACTGAAACTATTAGATGAGAAAGTAGGGAAAACCTTAGAACACATAGGTACAGGAGAAAATTTCCTGAACAAAACACCAATGGCTCAAGCTCTAAGGTCAAAGATTGACAAATGGGACTTAATGAGATTGCAAAGTTTCTGTAAGGCTAAAGACATCGTCAAGAAAACAAAACGGCAACCAACAGAATGGGAAAAGATTTTTACCAACTCCACATCAGATAGAGGCCTAATATCCAAGGTATACAAGGAACTCATAAAACTAGACACCAGAGAATCAAATAACCCTAGAAAGATAAATGGATACAAAAATTGTGGTACATATACACAATGGAATACTACTCAGCCACCAGAAACAATGACTTAACCAAATTCTTAAGAAAATGGCTGCATCTAGAGAATATCATCCTGAGTGAAATAACCCAGTCACAAAAGAAAAGACATAATATGCAGTCACTGATAGTGGGATGCTACTCCCAGAGGCTTGCACTCCCCCAGAAACAACTCACAGACTGTATGAAGTCCAAGAAATAAAGAAAACAAAAAAATATATATACATATATTTACAAAGAAGAAGACTTTGACTGTTTCCATGTTTTGTTTTGTTTTGCATGTACTTTACGCTTATTGTAACTATTGGGTTTTCAATGTGTACTGTCGGGCCCTTGAAAAAAATCAAGTACTGACTAAAAAAAAATATATATTCACATGGTTTTATGTGAAAAATTATTTTAATGTCTGAAAAAACAGTACTGACAAAAAAAGTATAATTTTAAGCAAAAAATGTTTAAAATCTGTACATTTATCTTTGTTTTGTAAAATAAAGTCATTTAAAAAAAAAGATAATGTATGAACAAAAAAAAAAAAAAGACACAGACACAACTCAACCAAAAAAACAATAATGGCAGGAAACAGAAACAATTATTCCTTGATATCTATTAACATAAATGGACTCAACTCCCCAATAAAGAGACATAGGCTATCAGACTGGATACATAAACAAAATACAGTCTTTTGCTGCAAACAGAAAACTCATCTCAGAGACAAAGACAGACACTATCTCAGAGTAAAAGGGTGGGAATAAAACTTCCAAGCAAACAGCCCCAAAAAGCAAACTGGAGTGAGTATTCTAATATCAAATAAAGTAAATTTCCAACCAAAAATTATCAAAACAGATATGGAAGGACACTTTTTACTCATTACCGGGGAAACCTGTCAGGAGGAACTCTCAATTCTTAACATATATGCTACAAATAAAAAAGCACCCACATTCATAAAAGAAACCCTACTAGAGCTCAAAAAATACATTTCGCCCCACACAATAATAGTGGGAGACTTTAATACCCCACTCTCACCAATGGACAGATCATGGAAACAGAAACTGAACGAGGACACTGCAAAACTAGCAGAGACTTAGAAACAACTAGAATTAATAGATATATACAGAACATATTATTCTAAAGTAAAAGAATACACCTTCTTCTCACCACCCCATGGCACCTTCTCGAAAATTGACCACATAATTGGACACAGAAAGAGCCTCAATCGATATAAGAAGATTGAAACACTCCCATGCATCCTCTCAGATCACCATGTTCTACGGCTGGTCTTTAACAACAAGAAAGACAACAAAAAGCCTAAGCACACATGGAAACTAAACAAAGCTCTGTTAAACGATAGCAGGGTCAAAGAAGAAATAAAGAAAGAAATTAAGGACTTTCTAGAATTCAGCGAAAACAAAAACACAACATACCCATACCTATGGGATGCAATGAAAGCAGTACTGAGAGAAAAACTAATAGCCCTAAGTGCTTCCAAAAAGAAATTGGAGAGACCTTACATCAGCAACCTGACAGAACAGCTAAAAGCCCTAGAACAAAAGGAAGCAGATATACCCAAGAAAAGTAGATGGCAAGAAATAATCAAAATTAGGGCAGAAACAGACCAAATAGAAACAAAAAGAACCATTGAAAAAATCAATAAAACCAATAGTTGGTTCTTTGAGAAAATCAATAAGATTGATAAACCCCTAGCCAGACAAACTAGAGGGCAAAGGGAGAGTATACAAATTAACAAATTCAGAAAGAAAAGTGCTGACATAACAACTGAAACTTAGGAAATTCAAGAAATCATCAGATCCTACTACAAAAACTTATATTCCACAAAATTGGAAAATCTGGAGGAAATAAATGAATTCCTAGACAGATACAAGATCCAAAAGTTAAACCAGGACCAAGTAAGCCATCTAAATAATCATAAAACACCTAAAGAAATAGAAGAAGTCATAAAAAGCCTCCCAACCAAATAAAACCCAGGTCTACATGGGTTCAGTGCAGAATTTTTATCAGACATTTATTGCAGATATAACACCAATACTCTCCAAACTATTCCAAAAGATAGAATTAGATGGAATACAACCTAACTCATTTTTTGAGGCTACAATAACCCTCATACCTAAACTACACAAAGACCCTACAAGGAAAGAGAACTTCAGACCAATCTCACTTATGAACATTGATGAAAAAATACTCAACAAAATCCTTGCAAACCGAATCCAAGAACACATCAAAACAATCATTCATCATGACCAAGTAGGCTTCATCCCTGGGATGCAGGGATGGTTTAATATAAGGAAATCCATCAACGTAATCCACCATATAAACATACTCAAATAACAAATCACATGGTCATCTCACTAGATGCTGAGAAAGCATTTGACAAAATTCAACACCCCTTCATTTTAAAAGTCCTAGAAAGAAAAGGAATCCAAGGAATAAAAGCAATATACAGCAAACCAACAGCAAACATCAAACTTAACTGTGGGAAACTTGAAGCATTCCCACTAAAATCAGGGACTTGACAAGGCTGCCCATTCTCCCCCTACCTATTCAACCTAGTACTGGAAGTCCTGGCTGGAGCAATTAGACAGCAAAAGGAGATAAAGGGGATAAAAATCGGAAAGAAAGATAAAAACATCACTCTTACCGATGACATGATAGTCTACTTAAGTGACCCCAAAAACTCCACCAGAGAACTACAGCTGATAAACAAGTTCAGCAAAGTGGCTGGATACAAAATCAACTCAAATAAATCAGTAGCCTTCCTATACTCAAAGGACAAACATGTGAAGAAAGAAATTAGGCAAAAGTTACCCTTCACAATTGTCACAAAAACTTTGAAATACCTTGATGTGACTCTAACTAAACAAGTGAAGGACCTGTATGACAAGAACTTCAAACCTCTAAAGAAGGAAATTGAGGAGGATCTCAGAAAATGGAAAGATCTCCCATGCTCATGGATTGGAAAAATCAACATTTTAAAAATGGCCATCCTACCAAAAGCAATCTACAGATTCAACACAATCCCCATCAAAATTCCAACACAGTTCTTCATGGAATTTGAAAGATCAATGTGCAATTTCACATGGAACAACAAAAGACCTAGAATAGCGAAATCCATCCTCAACAACAAGAAAATATCGGCGGGAATCACTACCCCTGACCTCAAGCTATATTACAAGGCAATTGTGCTGAAAACTGCATGGTACTGGTACAGAAATAGGCATGTGGATCAATGGAATAGAATAGAAGATCCAGGAATGAGCCCTCACATATATGGCCACCTGATTTTTGACAAAGGAGCCGTAAACATTCAATGGAAAGAGGACAGCCTATTCAACAAATGGTGCTGGTCCAACTGGCACTCAACATACAAAAGAATAAAAATAGACCCTTTTTTATCTCCTCGTACAGAGCTCAAGTGTAAGTGGATCAAAGATTTCCACATTAAACCAGATAAACTGAAACTATTAGATGAGAAAGTAGGGAAAACCTTAGAACATATAGGCACAGGAGAAAATTTTCTGAACAAAACACCAATGGCTCAAGCTCTAAGGTCAAAGATTAACAAATGGGACTTAATGAGATTGCAAAGTTTCTGTAAGGCTAAGGACAATGTCAAGAAAACAAAAGGGCAGCCAACAGAATGGGAAAAGATTTTTACCAACCCCACATCAGATAGAGGCCTAATATCTAAGGTATACAAAGAACTCAAAAAGCTAGACACCAGAGAATCAAATAATCCTATTAAAAAATGGGGTACAGAGCTAAACAAAACGTTCTTAGTTGAGGAACACCGAATGGCCGAGAAACATCTGAGGAAGTGCTTGACATCCTTAGCCATCAGGGAAATGCAAATCAAAACAACCCTGAGATTCCACCTCCCACCAGTCAGATTGGCCAAGATCCAAAACTCAGATGACAACAGATGCTGGCTAGGCTGCAGAGAAAGAGGAACCCTTCTCTACTGTTGGTGGGGTTGCAAACTAATACAACCACTCTGGAAATCAGTCTGGCGATACCTCAGAAAATTGGACATAATACTACCTGAAGATCCAGCTATTCCACTTCTGGGCATATACCCCAGAGACACCTTAGTACACAACAAAGATATATGCACCACAATGTTCATAGCAGCTCTATTTTTAATAGCCAGAAGCTGGAAAGAACCCAGATGTCCTTCAGAAGATGAATGAATACAAAAATTGTGGTACATTTACACAATGGAATACTACTCAGCCACCAGAAACAATGACTTGACCAAATTCTTAAGAAAATGGCTGCAAATAGAGAATATCATTCTGAGTGAGATAACCCAGTCACAAAAGAACAGACATAATATGCAGTCACTGATAATGGGATGCTAACCCCAGAGGCTCACACTGTCCCAGAAACAACTCCCAGACTGTATGAAGTTTAAGAAATAAAAAAAACAAAACAAAACAAAAAAATCTTTATACAACAAGAAATCTTTGACTATTTCCATGTTACATTTTGTTTTACATGTACTTTATGCTCATTGTAACTATTAAGTTTTCAATGCATACTATCAAACCTTTAAAAAAATCAAGTACTGACTAACAAATATATTCATACAGTTTTATGTAAAAATTATTTTAAAATCTAAAAAAAAGTACTGACAAAAATGTATTTTATAATTTTATGCAAAAAATGATTAAAATCTGTATGTTTATCTTTGTTTTGTTAAATAAATTTGTTTAAAAAAAAAGAAAAGATCATTCAGAGACCACCAAACTCTGTCACTATTACTGATGCCAAGAAGTGCTTACTGTCAGGAGCCTGATATGGAAGCCTCTGGAGAGGTTCTTCCAGAGGCATACCAGTACAGATGAGGATGCTTGCAGCTCATCAGACTTAGTTTGGGGACTCCAATGTAGCATTTAGAGAAAGTACTGAAGGAGCTGAAAGACTTTGCAATCCCAGGGGAAGAACAAGATTATCTACCAACAAAACCCTTATGAACTCACAGTGACTAAAACACCAACCATTGAGCACACATGGAGGGACCCGTAGCTCCAGCTACATATGTAGCAGAAGATGGCATTGTCTGGCATCAATGGTAGAAGTGATCTTTGACCTAGTGAAGCTTACTTTTTCAGTGTAGGGAAATGCAAGTTGCTGAGGTGGGAGTGGGTGGTTGGAAGTGGGAGCACCTTTACGGAAGCAAGTGGAGGGGGAGGCTGGATGGGTAATAGGGGAGGGAATAACATTTTAATTGTAAATACAGAGAATATCCAATAAAAACTGATAAAAAAAAAGTGAAAAAAAATAGTCTTATAAGCCCTAGTAAAATAGAAGCAATAATTAAAATCTCTCTACACAAAAGCTCAGGGCCAGATCATGTTAACTCAGAAATTAAACAGATTTTTCAAAAAAAAAAAAAAAAAAAGAGTTAATGCGAATACTCCTCAAACTATTCCATGAAATAGAAAGAAAAAACATTTCTCAATTTGTTTTATGATGTGGCCGTTACCCTGATACCCAAATCATATAAAGAGCCAACAGAAAAAAGAGAATTACAGACTATTTCCCTATGAGCATAGATGCAAAAGTCTTTCCCCATTATATAAAAATTATATTGAAAACATTAATAATCCAAAAGTGCGATTCCGAAAGATTATATTAGCATAGGTTCTGAATTGTAGTCAGGAGTTAGAGAACATCCAGAGTAAGTTAGCTATACTTTTAATTGTTATTTTCAAAACTGCTGATGATATAAAAGCCATTTGCATGTAAGAACGAGTGAATAGTAGAGAACTTTAAAGGTTTTATCATTTTTTTAAAAAAAAATCTAAATTACATAGAATGTAAGTATAAAGGATACATAGCTAAACTTCTAAAAGTAAAGTTAAAAAAAACAACATACTTGGGTTTAAGTAAGTAACTACCCTAAAGGTTATATAGATTTCTGATGATGCAAACAGAGTATGGACTGAGACTTATAGGAAAGAAGAGAATATAAATATTACAGAGAGAGAAGACATGGCCCTAGAAAGGACACAAAACCTACCCATGTAGTTGGAAGTCCAAAACCTGGACAATAAGAAATGAGAGAGAACAAAGAGAGAAAATTGGAGAATTGCATGTTATAGTTGTACACTAAATTAAGCATAGTGAATTATGTTATCTTAAGCATATTTGACAAAACAGGTAGCCTTACTTAACATGTAAGGTCCTCTAGCATTGTCTGTTGGTAAATTCACATAAGAAAGAGCACAGAGTAGTTGATTACCCTTGCTTCTAAGGGTCAGCTAAATACAGGGAAAAAAAGTGAATTTTTAAAAAGACATTGAATTTCCCAAATATCTCATATTTGAAGAAAGTTCACTGATCTCTAACTATCAGTATTATCAACCAGTTGTCAATTCAGACTACACCCTCAAAGTTCATGGAATTGGGCCTGAGGAGATGGACCATTGGGTAAAATGCTTATTGTAGAAGTGAAAAAACTTGAGTTTGGATGCCCAGAACCCATGACAAAGCATGACCCAGTGCTACAAGGCTATATTCCCAGTATTGAGGTGAAGGCGTTGGTCATGAGAGAATGATAGACTTGCTAGACAGCCATTTTACCAAAAATAGCATGAACTAGGTTTGTTGAGAGGTCCCCAGTCAATAAATGTGATGAAAAACAGTTAAGGAAGGTGCATGATGCCAGTCTCTGACCATCATACTCACATGCATAGGTTAATTAATACTCTCCCAACAACGTGTGTATGTAGACACATACATACATGCACACACACACACACACACACACACACAAAGAGAGAGAGAGAGAGAGAGAGAGAGAGAGAGAGTGCGTACATAGAATCTAAAGGTTGAATGTATATCCTTTTGAAATTAACCTGCAAATATAGATTGTATGATACTTAGGTTCCTATGAATTCCTTGGCATGTCAATTAAGGTCCTCTGGAGAAAAGATGGTGATGTGGAATAGAGAGTGCAAAAGAATTAGTGGAGGACAAGTCTCTCTTTGGACAGAAAAGGCCAGGCTTACAGGCAGCATAGAGAAAGGTCAGTGGTCTTAACTCAAGAACAGAACTGATTTCTAGGACAGAAAGCTAGAGGTGGCTACCTGGTTTCATTATCAGCATGTAATCACCAAGTTCATTCTTACAGGCCAGTCCCTGGGGATGTGCTCCATTACTATCCCATCTGACCATGTTAATTACATAGGTAATGTATGAGCAATGGGAACTAGGCATGTGCAGACAACATGCTTCTACTGATTTATGTAAAGCTGAATAGAAAACACCAACAATGGAATACTAGGAAGAGTTAGAATAATTTAACTACCACGACTTAGACCTAGATCAACTGAGTTTTCTTTATAACGTTAGGGAGACATTCTCCATCTCAGTCTGTATTGAAACTAAACAAATGCACAAATGCAAAGCCGATTCGGTTTCAACTTACTCTCACCTGAAATGTTGATCTCAGTTTTAGGAAGTCCACACACAGCCACAGTCACTGTAATTATCCTCTGGGACAGTTCCCACACCTGCTAGAGTTTAAAAGTTGCTAAAAGAATGCATAGGTGAGGGCAGAATATCCAAACATTTGCTCTCAAATAGGCTCAAAATGAAAAAGGCACAGTAAAATAAATCAGTTGGAGTACTTAGTGGCAAATGCCTCATTTTCCTGTTGTGTTTACCCTCCTGACCCAACAGAACAGTAATGCAGATCCTCTCTCTGCATTCTTGATAAGGTTATTTACACTGCATAGCCAATGAGCTTCTGGCCTGTGCAATAAATCCTCAGCTCTGAAATGTGTGAGAGTGTAGCTGCTGTTATTGGAGGAATTAACCTTGTAAATGAGGAGCACCCTTACTGAAGCTCTGGATTTTGATTATTCAAGAGCAGCCCAGGAATACAGACTGTTTTCTGTAGAATTATGTTGATCATCCTCACAAATTACCACTGACTATGAATAAATAATAATATGCTGGCAACAGTAAAGAGCTTTAGCTTCATTTTTTATATATGTGTGTGCTGGTTGGTAATTTCCCATGCCATCATTGGAAAGAAATCGTGTGAGTTAAGGTCTTGTTACTCAGTAGTCATCTGTATTAGGAACTACTTAGGCTGCGGAAAACCAATATAAAGACACATAGAAAAGGCATTCGGTTTTTAAGTCATGCTGTCTGCTGCTCACACCCAACAATACTCCTCAGAGATTCTTCCAAAGTATTCCACCATCAACCCTGTGAAAGTATCTTCAACAATGCCTCCAAAGATTTTACAGGAAAAGCTAGATAGATTACCACTTGCTCATCATAAAGAAGTTATAAGAAGATAACAATATTACTAGAACCCTGAATTAAAGCTCAAAACTTAATTACTTGAGATCACAAAATAAACATGTTTCATCACTTAGGGAAAATCCTGACTCAAATGAAGTAATTCACTTCATTTGAGACAGGCTTTCAGCAAAGGAAAGCCCCAAGGGTTGGCAAGGAATTTTATATTCATCTACTTCCCTCTCCTTCAACTCATAATGAACTATGTCTCTTTTTTAATACCTTAAAGAAACACCAATTTTTTTCCACAGAAGCTATAGCTGAGATGAATATTAGAATCTATGATAATAGCTTGAATCCAAAAGTTCATTCATTTGATTCCCATTTGATGCTTATTTGAGCCTATATATGAAGCTCAGTAACCTGAGCATTGGGAGGAGTTCTCCCCTTTCTCCTAAATAGATATTTACAGAATATATGCTATTTCCAGCAATACAAATTCTATTACATATCATGGCATAGCTCATGTTGAAATCTATCAAAATTATACATCTAAGATGTGTGTCTTCCAGGAAGACTTCTACATCTTAAAGTAAAAATGTAAGCATCAACCGTATAATAGGAGAGGGAGCTGGTAGATTCAAAGATGGAATATTAACATCAAACTCTTGGTCATTTTTAAGCTGGATAATAAGCGTGTAGAGAGTTCAATATACTACTTTGTTTACATGTTATATGTTTTGTAAGCTTCTCATAATAAAAGAATTTTAAAAGACCAATTGTTTTGATAGCAACATCACCCCACAGTCACGGTGCTAATTACCATGATACTCATTAAAATCCACTCATATCTTTGACATTTAAAAGTGCAGACTGAAGACATTCCATTCATATAGCCTTACCTGAAGGAATAGACTGACGCTGTTTAACCTCTGACTCCTTAGTTGAATAGAGAAGGAAAATTAAAGAATACCATTCTGTTATCAAATATTATAAAACTGCCTCAAAAAAAGGCAGTGAAACCAAATACCAATGTATAGAGTTCTTTACCTCACACTAACTAAAGAAGGACACGGTCTACATCATTACAAACTTAACACTGATATAATCTACTATTTTCATTACTCCTAGATTAAGAATACTAAATTTATTCAAGCAAATATCCTAGCTAAAATACTAGTGTGTCAAACCTAAAGTATTTCTAAGAATGTTTGCAAAACATTAAGTATTTGCTTCCAACCCACTTAAAGATAAACCTGTTTCATGAGAAGGAATGTTTCATATCGCATGACAGTGTTAGTGCTCAATATATACTTATTGAATCTGTGAATGAAAAGAAATGGTTAAAAAATTGGAATTTTCTAATAGACAAGTAGAAAAAAAAGAATCTTTTAAAAGGCTATCAATATTACAAAACAGAAGTATCATCAAAGACATTTTACTTAGATTTATTAAAAAGGTACTGATTAAAAGTCAATTAATTTAATGGTATATTGAGGGATTTTTATTCACTTTACACCCTGATAGCTGCCCATCCTCCTGCCCCTATCTCCTACAGTCAGTTCCCCCTCCTACAGCCTACAGTCCCTCCCTTCTCCTCTGAGGAGGACCTTCCCACACACCTGGAATCTCTTTATGCTAAAACATCAAGTCTCTGCAAAGCTAGGCCATCTTTACCCACTGATACCAGACAAAACAGCCAGGTTAGAGGAATAAATTCCACAAACAGGCATTAGGGATAACTCTCGCTCTGATTATTCAGGACCTATGTGAAGACTGACCTGTATTTCTCTTATACCACCTATGTGTGCGTGGGGGATGAGGGGAGCTAGGTATGCCCAATGTATGGAATTTAGTTAGAGAACTCCATGAGTTCAGGTTAGGTGACTCTGTTGGTCTTCCTGTGAAGTTCCTATCCCATTCTGGGCTGCTTATTGCTTGGTCATGTCTTCAGTCTTTGCTCCACCCCCCATCACTTCATTTCTTGTAGGCAGCATAAATTTGGGTTCGAAAGTTCTGTGGATAGGTGTGTGTCCCTGTCACTCCACTGGGGTTCCTGCCTGTCTACAGGAGGTGGCCTCTACAGTTTCCATATCCCCAGTGCTCTGAGTCTCAGCTAAGGTCATCCACATATATTCACTGGGTCCTCCCCTATCTCAGTTTTCTATCCATATCCCTTTCCCACATCCTTCAGATGTCCCCCACCCCATCCCTGCCAGCTGCAGATTTCCATTCATTCTCATGAGCCAACTGGCCATCTTCCCTGTCTCTTCCTATACTGGTCCTTAACTACCCCATTCCTTTCCCCATCTTTTCTCTCATCCAATTCCCTCCCTCCATCTGCTTTCTATGACTATTTTATTCCCCCTCCTAAGTGAGATTCAAGCCCCTACTTTGGGAGTTCATTTTTGAATAGCTTGTTTGAGTCCACGGAATATAGTATGATTGTCTTATATTTTATGTCTAATATACATTTCTAAATAAGTACATACCATGCAAGTCATTTTGACTCTGGTTACCTTACTCAGGATGATATTCTAAAGTTTTCTCCATTTGCCTGCAAAATTCATGATGTCCTTGTTTTTAAAAACTGAATAGTATTCCATTGTGTAGATGTACTATATTTTCTGTATCCTTTCTCTAGTTGAAGGACATCTATGTTGTTTCTAGTTTCTGGATTTTATGAGTAAAGCTGCTATGAATATAGCTGAGCAAGTATCCCTGGGTATAGTGGGGCATCTTTTGGATATATGTGTAGAAGTTGTATTACCGGGTTTTGAGGTAGAACTATTCAGAGTTTTCTGGGAAAATGCCAAATTGATTTCCAAAGTGGCTATACAAGTGTCCACTCTAACTAGCATATATGTGTACTTATATATGTATATAATATATGTATGATGATATATTATAATATATTACTTCTAAATTAAGAAGGATTATATAATTAACTTAAGGGTAGTTCAAAGAACCAATCAGTTCTCTGGAAAAAGATACCTTTAAATAAAACCCATTTAAGAGAGAAATGTGACTTCAGTTTGTTACATTGGACTCTAGAAAGATTTGCTTTTGAAAGGTCTAAACTTCCAAACCTAAAATGAGACAAAAATAAAAAGGTTGTGAAGCCTAAATTAGCTTAATGCTTGTTTTTAATCTCCCCTTCACTTTTCATCTCTTTTTACCACATCTCCTGTGCCAAATATTAAGTAGTAACAGCTTGAGAATTCAAGTAACCCTAACCACTCATGACAACAACATAGCAAGGCCAAATCTGTATTAAGCACGCCACATGATAGTTTTCTTTTCATAGCAAAAATAGAAGACAAATTTAAGATTTAAGCAAAATCAGCTGAATTTTCTCCTGTCATATTTCCTGATACTTAAGTTTCCAATCCCCTATTTGTATGACAGTTAGACACAATGTTCAGTTTCCAGAAGCAGAAAAAATTCCATGCAACCTTCTCAGATGTCTTGTAAAGATAACCTGTCAGTCAAATGAATTGCATGCCTATAATATGCAAAACACTCAGAAGACATCAGAATAAAAGTCTCCTTCACACAATTGTGCAGGCCTGTCAAAAGTTGCTATGTTGGACTTGAAAACATCTATAAAGACTGAATCTAGGAATTTGATTTCATTGGAAATATATATATCATAGCTCATTACAGAGAAAGAACACACTACAGCTGAGATGCCGAAGAGACTTGCCATATAACCTCAATTTTCTCTCACTGGCATTTTTTTTGTGTATGTTTTTTCCTTGAGGGCTATAGTTTGTTTTCTTCTTGTAGTCAGCTTAGCAATGGATTATAATGAAAAACTTGCCCTAAAAATTTATTCTTCAGTTCATTTGGTTAGAAAGCATCCAAGGGAGGCAAGGCCATAGGCTCATAGAAGTATGAAACTCATATGGGATAAAAATTGTCCACACCAGAGATCAGTGCCTACTCTCATCACTGCATCCTTGTCAGAATATTGTAGGTAAAAGAGAACAGGTTGAAGATCAACAAGATATTCACATTCTCTCAACACAAATTGAGACTCAGTATTATGACAATTTTTACTGTTTGCCTTAATTGGTCTGTGAGTTGTTGTATTAGGTTAAGAAAGGAAATAAAGAGTGGGAGATATCTATCTTTTGCCCAGACACTCAAGTGAGAGAGTGAGAGCAATTAGGCACATTATAGAGGCATAAGTATGAATGGAAATATCAGCTTTTGTGGTATATTCAGGAGAAACATCTAGAAAAAGTGACCTGGGAGATGACACACCTAACCACAGAAAGGGCAAATGAAGACCCTTCTATTCTAGCAAAAACACAACTGAGGCACACCAGAAGGTGTAGAAGTCAAAAGTAGTTTTATTCCATTTTTGCTACATTTATGGGTCATTCTTTATTTGCAACAGAAAATGTGAGAGGCTACAGAACAAACTTTCTGAATGACACCTGCTGAGAGGACAGCATTAAGGAGAGCCATTTATGGCAACCAGTTCTCAAGGACTGATAACCTCCATAAAACAGCATATTGTAGATAGCTTAGCATAGATGCTAAAAAAAATCTTTTAGCAAATTATTCTTCAAATTGCTGCTCTCTACAGTGGAGAACAAAGGGTAACCAGAATACTTTATACATATGGACAGAACTGTTGAATACCAAAATTGATCAATTAAGAATTTAGATTTTATTGAAAAATTATGTCTGTCTTTTTTCCACTGGATGGTTTTAGCTCCTTTGTCAAAGATCAAGTGACCAGAGGTGTGTAGGTCTTCAATTCTATTCTGTTGATCTACCTGCCTTTCTCTGTACCAACACCATGCAGTTTTTATCACCATTGTTCTAATACAGCTTGAGGTCAGGGATGGTGATTTCCCCAAAGTTCTTTTATTGTTGAGAATAGTTTATGCTATCCTGGGTTTTTTGGTAATTCCAAATGAATTTGCAAATTGCTCTTTCTAACTCTGTAAAGAATTGAGTTGTAATTTTGATGGGGATTGCATTGAATCTATAGATTGCTTTTAGCAAGATGGCTGTTTTTGCAATGTTGCTCCTTCCATTCCATGATCATGAGAGATCTTTCCACTCTCTGAGATCTTCTTCAATTTCCTTCTTCAGAGACTTAAAGTTATTGTCAAAGAGATCTCTCCCTTGCTTGGTTAGGGTTACACCAAGGTATTTCATATTGTCTGTGACTATTGTGAAGGGTGTCTTTTCCCTAATTACTTTCTCAGCCTGGTTATCCTTTGAGTAGAAGAAGAGCAGTTAAATTGAAACTAATAGAAGAGAAAGTAGAGAAAAGTCTCAAACACATGGGCACAGCAGAACACCAATGGCTTATGCTCTAAGATCAACAATCAACAAATGGGACCTCATAAAATTGCAAAGTTTCTGTAAGGCAAAGAACACTGTCAATAGGACAAAACAGCAAACTACAGATTGAGAAAAGAACTTTAGCAATTCTACATCTAATAGAGAGCTAATATTCAATATATAAAAGAAAATCAAGAAGATAGACTCCAGAGAACCAAATAAACCTATTTAAAAATGGAGAACAGAGCTTAACAAAAAATTCTCAACTGAGGAAACTGGAATGGCCTGAAGCAACTAATGTTCAATATCCTTATTCATCAGGTAAATGAAAATCAAAATGGCCTTGAGATTCCACCTTATACCAGTCAAAATGGCTAAGATCAAAATCTCAGGTGATAGCAAATACTGATGAGGATGTGAAAAAAGGAGAGCATTCCTCCATTGTTGGTGTGACTGCAAGTTGGTCTAACCACTCTGGAAACCAGTCTGTCAGTTCTTCAGAAAATTGGACATTGTAGTACCTTAGGATCCAGCTATAAGCTTCCTGGGCATATACCCCAAAAATGTTCCAACATATAACAAGGACACCAAACCAAGACACTATTGTGGAAGCCAAGAAGTGCTTGCTGACAAGAGCATGATATAGCTGTCTCCTGAGAGACTCTGCCAGAGCCTGACAAATACATAGTCAGATACTCACAGCCAAACATTGGACTTAGCAAGAGATCCCCAATGTATGAGATAGAGAAAGAACTGAAGGAAATGAAAGGGTTTGAAACCCATAGGAAGAACAACAGTACCTACCAACCAGATCCCCCAGAGTTCCTGGGGACTAAACCACCAACCAAAGTGTACACATGGAGAGACACATGGCCTCAGCCACATATGTAAGCAGAATATGGCCTTATTGGACATAAATAGGAAGAGAGGCTCTTAGTCCAGTGAAGGTTAGATGCCCCAGTATAGGAAAATGCCAGGGCAAAGAGGTGGGAGCATGTGGGGGGGGTCATAAAAGCAGGGAGAGAGAAGATGGGAAAGGATGTTTCCAGAGGGGAAAATAAAATAAAGGGATAACATTTCAAATCTAACTAAATAAAACATCCAATAAAAATAATAAGTAGTTGTCTTTTCCTTGATTTTGTAATTTCAGTTCAAGAAGTCACTACTATATGCAACTAGCATTAAGCACATTAATATGTGTGCAATCATTTATGTTGCTAGTTGTTTTATGTTTGTTTGCTTGTTTATTGTCTTTGCACTTACAAGAGAATGAGCAAGTGTAAGTGCCTATTTGCAGAAGACACGTTAATTCCATTCTAGCACACTTACATGATAAATACCTTCAAGACATGAATAAATGAATAATGAATGATGTGAGTCTATATATACTGGTCTGACACTAGCACACTAACATCTGGTACATAAATGCTAGGAAGTAGCCATGAATATAAAGATCTCATGAAAGTGGCAGCACATATTCCACATTGTGTACACTAAAGGAACAAAAGGACACCAATAACTGGGGTGAAATGGATAAATGGCTGGGATGGGGGAATAAGAACTAGAAACTGTTGAGTGGAGTTCACATCTGTAATCCCAGAAATCAGGTTAAAAAAAGGGGGGGGGATAGTCAGCTGATGATACAAAGTGAAACCCTATCATGAACAAACAAAAGGAATGGAAAACTGGGGGCAGAACCTATTATATCTAAAAGGTCATGGCAGAGTTTTCCATTTTATCCTAAGTTTAATGATAACCAGAACAGTGTTATAAATAAATGTGACAATTTCTACTTTCAATCATTTTTATGGAACAAAACCTACAAAGGAGTATCAGTAGACTAGGAATGAGAGACCAGTGGTCATTGAAGCCAAGAAGTAGACTTAAAACGGTAACAGCAAAGATGTCAGGGCTTGGAGGAACTGGAAGAAGGAAAAAAAACATAATCAAAATATATTATATGAGAAGAAATTAAATAAGAAAATAAATAAAAATTAATGTCATGGATAGAGAGCTGGCTCAGTGGCTAAGAGTATTAGCTGATTTTCCAGAGGACTCCAGTTCAATTCCCACCACATCACGACTCTCAACCACAGATTACTGCATCTCCAGGGGATCTGATTACTTCTTCTGGCTTCTCAGGCACTAGAGATGCATGGTGCACAGACATGCATTCAGGAAAAATTCCCATATACATGAATGAAACCAGAATGAATATTTTCTAATGTGGCAAAGTAAATTATTTGGAGATAAAATGCTGGTCTTGACATATTCTGTAGTTTTAATGTTCTTATGTGTGTTCCTCAGAGAAGATAGAGTATAAATATAAAGTTCTAAATTGAAGTGCCTGTGTGTGTGAGAGAGGGGGGGGGGCAGCAAAAAAAAGGAGAGAGGAACACCAAAAAATATAAACCAGACATTCAAATTTGTGTTGTTAAGTATTTTATTTTTGTCATAATTAAAAGCTTGTGATTGCTAGTAACTCTGCTTAGGCTGGGAGGAAGATTAACAGTTCACAATAAAAATGCACAGGATAGTGTCCAGCACATTAAAGGGTCACTAATGGCCTGAGACTTTCACGAGGAAGATTTAGGGAGTTTTTATAAAAAGATAGAGTGTAAAGCTGTGTTTCAGGAAGATGTATCTTTGGAAGTGCTTCAGTATGAGACCCCTCAACCTACAGGAAACCCTTGGTTCAATCTACAGCACTAAAAACTATAAGCAGATGCATATAGAAGTAACATGTGAAGGGGAAAGACTATCTTGAAGATTATTGTGTTCTTCACAGTATCTATATTAGATAGTAAAAGAAAAGATCTCATTATCACCATTGACAGGCAAGGAAGAGAGGGCTCGCCTCCGGTCAAACAATAAATCAAAGAGAGAAATGAGACCAGGCTGCAAATCACACTTCCTAGTCTAAGCAAACTAATTCTCTAGACTTCTGCTGCTTACATTATTCAAATACAATACATGAATCCAGCAATTCACATGACCTTTTTCAAATATTAAAGCTCACTGAAACCCAGTAACTAAATAATATACCAAAGGTCAGAGAATAGAGAAAATAGTGATTCCCCAAGTTCAGTTTTTTTTTCTTTCTCCCCTTTGAGATTTACATTTTACTAATCCTCAACTTTAAAAAAAAATCAAAGCTGTTATTTAAATGGCATTAAATGCTGCTGCTGCTGAATCTGCACATGTATATGTGTATAAAATTTGTGTGGGTGTACTTAAATAAACACATCCTTCCTGGCTGTGAATGTGATCTGTTTGCATTAACTCAACAGTGCAAGAAACATTTCTAAAGAGCAATCATCACTCACTTTACCCCATTTTAGGGCAAGTACACATTTTTACTTGGAAGGATTATACTCAGCAATAATCAGTGGTGACTTAGGACTCATTCTTTTACCGCTGTGCTCAAGAAACTTGTCTGGAATAGACGTGGAGGCTGCAGAAACAGTGCCCAGTTAACAGACCATAAAAAGTTGAGTATATGTCAAAAAGATATGAAGCAGTAGTGAGAAGCATTCAGAAGATACAGGGATGGGAGGGATGGAGGGGATGCATTGGTGGGAGAAATGGAGGGGATGCAGTGATGGGAGGCATAGAAGGGATGCAGTGATGGGAGGCAAAGAAGGGATGCAGTGATAGGAGGCATAGAAGGGATGCAGTGATGAGAGGCAAAGAAGGAATGCAGTGATAGGAGGTATAGAAGGAATGCAGTGATGGGAGGCATAGAAGGGATGCAGTGATGGGAGGCATAGAAGGGATGCAGTGATGGGAGGCATAGAAGGGATGCAGTGATGGGAGGCAAAGAAGGGATGCAGTGATAGGAGGCATAGAAGGAATGCAGTGATGGGAGGCATAGAAGGGATGCAGTGATGGGAGGCATAGAAGGGATGCAGTGATGGGAGGCATAGAAGGGATTCAGTGATGGGAGGCATAGAAGGAATGCAGTGATGGGAGGCATAGAAGGGATGCAGTGATGGGAGGCATAGAAGGGATGCAGTGATGGGAGGCATAGAAGGGATGCAGTGATGGGAGGCATAGAAGGGATGCAGTGATGGGAGGCATAGAAGGGATGCAGTGATGGGAGGCATAGAAGGGATGCAGTGATGGGAGGCATAGAAGGGATGCAGTGATGGGAGGCATAGAAGGGATGCAGTGATGGGAGGCATAGAAGGGATGCAGTGATGGGAGGCAAAGAAGGGATGCTGTGATGGGAGGCATAGAAGGGATGCAGTGATAGGAGGCATAAAAGGGATGCAGTGATAGGAGGCATAGAAGGGATGCAGTGATAGGAGGCATAGAAGGGATGCAGTGATAGGAGGCATAGAAGGGATGCAGTGATGGGAAGCATGGAAGGGATGCAGTGATGGGAGGCATAGAAGGGATGCAGTGATAGGAGGCATAGAAGGGATGCAGTGATAGGAGGCATAGAAGGGATGCAGTGATGGGAGGCATAGAAGGGATGCAGTGATGGGAGGCATAGAAGGGATGTAGTGATGGGAGGCATAGAAGGGATGCAGTGATGGGAGGCATAGAAGGGATGCAGTGATGGGAGGCATAGAAGGGATGCAGTGATGGGAGGCATGGAAGGGATGCAGTGATGGGAAGCATGGAAGGGATGCAGTGGTGGGAGAAATGAAGGGCATGCAGTGATTGGAAGAATAGGGAAGAGCAGTTGTGAGAAGTACATGGTTTAGTCAACACCACCACCTCTGATCCTCCCACTTGCTACAATGCTATATTCCTAGAGGAATTTATTACCTTCTCCCAGTCTGCATTCTCAACTGATCTGTGCTGTATCAGTTTTTATTCTCACTGTTATTACATTTTCTTCACATCAATTATAAATCTTTTTACAGTTTTTGTCTCTAAAAATCAATAGGTCTTTTCATCAATATCAAGCTATCTTTTAATCCAACAAGCAGAGGAACAAGACTCAGTCCAGTTTTATCCTGCTTTGGGTTTTTGTTGTTATTATTGCTTTGGGCCCATGGATGCAGAATTATTTTGCATAAAATGTGTCTGTTGTGTAGCCCATTTGAGTTCTTTGCATTGGTAGCATCACATACAATTTAATTTACTCTGAAATATGGATCTCTAATTGTCACTTAAATGTCTGCAAAACACATTACATCAAGGCTTATGAGGGAGGCTGCATATACAGAAGACGGCCATGTCCAGATAATGCAATTAGCAGCAGAAGACATTGCCAGTGTTTCCCAATAAATCATCATACTTTTAAAGGTAGTGAAGCATAGCACAGCTGATTCAGGCATCATGAAAGACTGCCATCAGGCTCCAACAGCTGCCTGACAAATGCCTCTACTAGGTTTTCAAGAGAAGCTATTAAACTTCCAGCAGCATGTAATTCAATTAAGAGAAGAATGGAGCTATGAATTAACAAGTAGAAAACACAAACAAAACAACTAGCAATATCTACCAATAAGGAAGTCATGAGCATATATTATAAAAAGAATGTCAAGATTCAACTCTAATTTCAGCTACTCTAAAGAATATCTGAAGAATCACTGAGCTTTGACTGTTAAAGGCTCCTGGTTTGAATACATTTTTTAATGAGATGGACATATAGAATTGCTTTAACATAAGCTGTTGTTAATTTCTGAAACAAATCTTTGTTTTTTTGTAAAAGCAAAACTTATAAAACTATTTCTGTATCTTACAATAGGTGTTGTCACCTAGACAAACAAAATTATGTGAAATTGTTAGTTGAGTACACAGGAGTGTCATTCTTCCCCATTGCTATTTTAACAGATAATCCCAAATGTTGTGGCTGAAAATAACACAGTCTAAAGTGAAGGTGTCTGTAGAATTGAAGATTTGAGTAAAAAAGTTTTTGTTTTGCAACTCCCATGCAAATGGAAGCCATCCTGGTGGTTTGCCTGGGACTGGGTTTACAGGGCAGCACCCTGATATATTAAGTTAAAGTCGGCACTGATTGGTTCAGCCTTCATGTCATCTACCATTCACGGTTTGGCAGAAAAAGAAACAAGGCTTTCTATTTGGGAAGGCTTTCAGGCCAGCCTGTCTCTCAATCTCTGTCTTTCTTATTTCACCCACCAAAAGCAGTATTTTAAAGGAAGAATCTGCCCACCCTGCAATCTTTTCAAATAAAAATTTATCTGATTCGGTCATACAACTATACCATCTACCCTTTCAATTTCTACTTTGTAAAATTTGGAAACGCAAAGACCATTTAAAGAAGATAGCACTGTGTTTCAATGAACAAATGGAGTCACATGAGCAAGTCATGCTCGGAAAGCAAGGTGTTTATAGCCTGAGGACGAGGCTGTGATTCAGTCCAATCTTACCAGGCCTGTCTTGAAGAAACTTCTCCAGGAAGCTATGCCAAGAACAAGGGAGGTCTCTGACGCTGTTAATAACATCTGTGATCGAGACAAAGCATTTTAGGAAGGAAGTAGAAAATAAAAGTCTACATCAATTAAATTTTTAACTTTAAAAATTTAAATAAAAAAGTCAGGAAATGGGTGTTTCAGGGGAATCATAGCTTATTCATATTTCATATACTACATTCTGAAGTACATCACTTAAGAGTATAACTGGCTATTTTATCTGTGCATCATGAGTATTTAATATTATGAAATCTGTGATATTTTTCTCATTTCCTGTCTTCTGTGTTTGAATGTGTAACCTTAATATTGCTTTATTGTCCTGTCTCGCATCTGTTATTGATGGTCTGTAGATGAAGTAGATGCCCTCACAGGTCTTTTCTACCTCTAACTTCCATAGTTTCTGCAGACATACCTTGTTATGAACCAACATTACAGAAGCTCTATAAAAACATAATGGGAAAAAACAACACAGTTCTTAACAAAATGTATGGGAAATCTAAAAGGTTTTTTCAAATTGTAACAATTATGTTGACCTTTTGAAAGGTTGTTACATTTTTTTTGCTTTTTTATGTCATTACATTAATTCTACCTAGTGATGAAAACCTATTTCAAAACTTTAAGTTCCACAGCAATTTCCAACCTATCAAGGATAAATGTAGCCTTACAAAGTCTACACCATGCTGTTTGCTCAAAACAAAACAAAAAACAAAAACAACAAATAAAACAGAACTCAGTAAAAAAAAAAAAAAAAAAAGTACTGCAAAGTACACTGTTGTGAAAGTGACTGATTTTTTTTCTTTGATATTTATGATTTTCATTGTGGCAAAGTGGGAAATATATGTCTAATTAAAATTTGTATAGAATCAAAAGTCTACATATTTCAATTATGTGCAGTTTTATCAAAAGTTAAAAAAATACAAGTTAGTGAAATGATTCAGCTTGTAAAGTTCTTACCTCACTAACAGGAAGACCTCTATTTGATCCCTAGAACCCAGACTTTGAAAAATGAGGCATCTGAATATGGCTGTAATCCCAATTCTGAGAAACAAGAGACATGAAACACATAGATCCCTGAGGACTGGTAGCCAATCAGCCTAGCCTATTTGCCAAAGTCCAGGCCAGTGAAGGACCTTCTCTCAAAATAATTAAATTGGATGGCCCCTGAGAAACAACACACAAGGTTGTTCTCAGAAGTCTACATACAAGTACACAGAATACGTGCATGCATGAGAACCCAATACACATGTGTGTACACCTTCACACACAGACATTTCCCATCATCACACAGGATAGATATAACAGGCACCACTACATGAGTCTCCCCACTGAGTGAAGGAAGGGAGATTCCCCCTCTTCTGCTCACCCTAACAACTCTACTCTCACTTGCTAGCTTGATGCAGAATAATAATCAGTATTCAAACATCCAAATGCCTGTCATAACCTAGCACGGTTTCACTATTTGTTTCTTATTACACCAGTGAGGTTTGGATATCAGGGATTGCTGACTCTGAAATTAAAGACACCACATATAAGATGAGAAGATCTGCTTGCTGGAAGAAAAATTTTGAGATTAGATTTTCAAAGGGCTGTTGTGATTTTATGGGACAGTAAAGTCATGAAAAAGGACAGCTGTTAAATACACATCAGACCTGGTCATTGACTTCAGCATTGTTTTACAGTTTAATCAGTTCACTTACCTAAGGAAAGAGGTCTTAAAATTTTTCATGCTGTTTTAACATTTTCTAGGACTGTTTCAAACTTAGGAAACTCTAGTTCCTTGGACTGGCTGGATGGCTCAATGAGCATGGGTATCTTCAGCCAAAATAATAACCTAATGTTGATCTCCAGGATCCATATGGTAGAAAGTGACAAATGACACACAAGCTGTCTCTGACCTCCACTGACATACGATAGCACACAGTGTCTGCCAATTAGATCAATAGATTATAGATAGATGATAGATAGGTTGATAGATACATAGATAAAGAGATAGATAAATGGATGGAGGGATAGATAGATGATAGGTAGATAGATAAATAGATAGATAGATAGATAGATAATAGATAGATAGATAGATAGATAGATAGATAGATAGATAGATAGATAGATAAATGATAGATAGGTTGATAGATTACATACATGGATGCATACATACATACAAAGTAAAATAAAAAGAAGCCAGAAACCTTAAGCTGCAATACACAATCACAATATGTAATACCACTGTATAGAAAATGTATAAAAAACTTTCCATAAATTTATTATATTTTAGCCTCAGATAAGACAGTATCAATGTACTGGGTATATGCAATTTGAAAAAAAAATGAATGCAGCATTTATATTTACAGACTTTAAAGAGATGTTTTCAGAAAATTCTCTATCATAATTTGTGCTTGTAAGGTATGTGATATTTAAAATACATGTTATTGACCTAAGATATAATAAATCCTGACAAAGAAACAAATAAATATGATCAACTTTCTTCTTTTGGATAGCCTATGAAAATATCCTTTTCCTGGCATGCAAACTACTTATAAAAAGACAGTTCTAGCAGAATACTTGGGAGAAAAAAAAGGTTTCTAAGTGTTCTCAATAATGTTCAACTTTTCTATAATACAAATCCCTAATTCCTCCTATGTTCCTAAGAGAAAGTGGGTTCATAGAATGCATCATTTTAAAGCAGAAAGCATCATCCTTTTTCCATAGTTTACGTATTAGCTCTACCCATGAAAATGCCAATAAAATTCTTTGTTGCTAATTTAAATTTTGCTTTTTAATAATTCATAGAAATGTAATGTCTAAGCACCTAATATGTAACTCAGATGTTTAGAATTTGTACCTAGTATGCACTGAGGCCTTAGTTCAATTGGCAGTGTAGTATAAAATAGACAAGCTGAACAAACTTGTTGCAGGAATCAGGATGAAAAAGAAGAAAAACCTAAGCCCAAGATCTTTCTCAACTCCATAGCAAGTCTGAAGCAACCCTGGGATTAATGAGACCTCTTCTAACAAGCAAAACAAAGTAACCACAACAAGGCAAATGCCCATGATTATATCTGAGCCCTAGAAAGCAAGTCTTATGGAGGACTTAGCCAGCAGACCATGGTTTTTCTACTCCACTGACAGAGGAAAGGAAGACACTATCAAATTTAAATCCCTATTAGATTACATCTGATCTCCTAATGCTATTAACCTTTAAAACCTGACAAAGCTCTCCAAAATTTAAAAGTACAAAAGCAATCATGCATTTTGCTCAAAAAATCTGTGTAGCATCCTATTGTTAGTTCATACAGTACTGAGCTGGGGTTGTTCAGCTGGAACTCAGAGGCAGCCTTTCCGGATGGCTCACTCCTAGAGCTGTTAAAAAAGCACTGGTTGTTGCTCATACCCAGCAATTTTGTTGTATGCTCAACTTTCCCCTCAACCTGTTCTTCAGAACATAACCGTGTTTTGAAGATAAGTTTCCATAAGACAAAGCAGAAGCCTCTGCATATTTCATACAAGCCTCAAGTCACATGACATCAGTCTACTATAGTGACAATCTTTATCAGATACCACGAAAAGGAATATAGCCATTCCACATCTTCTTTTAATAGGAGAAGTATCAAAGTAGGGAGAGAAGGTATAAAATATTATTGTGGTGTTTTTAATATAACATAAAAAAGAAAAATTCAAATATAGACTTGATCATATAAATTATTTCTTCTCTGCTTTTGGACAGAGGAAAGTTCAAATAAGGATCAGCAAATAAAATAAACCCATGCTGTCTAGACTGAAGCAATCCTTGAGACCTTATAAAACTTTCTGCAAGTATAATCTATTTATGTGTGTAGTTACATGGTTTAAAACTTGAAAATAACCTCCATAATCTTCTTGCACACATGCACACTCAGAGAGAGCTGGGGCAAATATATATGTCCACAGACACAAACTCAGGCATACACACAAAAACACATACATACAGAAACACAGAGATATTCATAAACAAACACACACAAATATAATAAAATTTGAGCTCTTCAGTCTATCAATAAAAGCCAAGGAAGTGAATACCTATCAGTACGCCAAAGAAAAATCTTCTATTATATGTATCCTTTCTCTTCAAAAGGGAAAGAACTTTCTTATAAATTTGAAGGGGTGTAGTTTACTATAGTCCTGGGCTATTATGTTATTGTCTTATGATCTGTGATGCTTTCCCATTTTAGGAGCCTTTCAAATGCTTTAGATTGCAATATTCCAATAATCTCTAGAATTCAGAATATTGATCTAGAAATGTGGCTAGGGGTAGTCAGTTAAGCAATGTGTGGAAAGGAAACAAGCTCTGGTGTACTACCTATCCCTGATACCACAATAAACACTACAGTTTTATCGTGTGCATAGAAATCTGAATTCATCACGAAAACCTACAGTAGTTAACTGAAGTGAGAATATCTGGTTTCATTAGAGACTCAGTTGTGTCATATAATTTTTTTTTTTTTTTTTTTGGAAACTATCTTTTGCCAACATGTTTTGCTGAGATCAGATCCATGTATTTTTCTGGATGCTGCCTGGTGAAAGGGCATGTGATGTTTTGCTGGAGTGGATACTTGAGTAGACACTCAATGGTTGAAAAGTCTAGAAGTATAATCCAATAGATAGTGGATGATGCTCTGGCATTGGCTCACCCTGCTGCTGCTCTTCTCTGTTCTTTGCTGGTCCTGACTTTGTAGAGAGAAACTCACTAGAGAACTTTTGATGGTGTTCTGGCTGCTTCTTGCCCCTTCAGAAGACTTGTGATGATTGGTGGTGTCTCTGTGTTTCTTCTTGATTGAACTTTCACTGTGGACTCATGTTGGTGTTTTGCTAGAGGACTGAACTGCTGACAACAAAGATTGTAATCACCCCAACGAACTACTTCTAAATAAGTCCACTGTCCCTTTTTCTATTAGTCATCTTCCTCTACTACCTTTTGTTAATGAGCTATAATGAAGGTTGAAGCATTTAAAAACGCTTATTAAAGGCGGTTTTGAAAAATGTAAGCCTACAGCTAACCATGCATTTCATCTTCTGAGATGACCAGTTCTTTTCCTCTTGAATGGAGAAGCTTATAGCCTTCTCGGAGGCATCTGCATCATATTGAATTTTTAAATGAAAACCTTCAAATCTCAAAAACCTACTATTTGCTCTAAAAATCTTAGCACATGGTGTTGTCAATTTTACAACCCACATTACTCAGCAGTTTGTGAGTATAGATATGGGGTGAGTACATGAGCTTTTTTAGATATCTATTAATAATATGATTATACTAACACACTTTCAAATATGGAAAACTACTTAGATATAAATTAATGTGGGAAAGAATGTGGTTGAATGCTTTGAAGTTGCTTACCATAGTGAAATCTTGTTGTTTTTCAGTGGCTACTTTCTCAGGCTTAAAATTATTGTTATATAAAGAACACATAGCCTTATGAGTGATACATGTATTCCAAGTAGTTGCTGAATGGTACTTTAAAATGTCAGAGCCCTAAGTTCCCAGTCTCCATCAGGTCATACTTGGGAAAATACTCTGAAATCTGAAAGGTTTCCCAATATCACAAGGATAGCATGGCAAGTTAAATATCCCTGTTTGCTGGATTGCCAAAGCATACCGATTTCATGGTACTATAAAAAAAAAAAAGGCAGAATGACTACATTCTTGATGATTCAAGGATCCTGCATTGGAACTTTCTTAAAAATAAGGAATATATGGACTTAATGAGATTGCAAAGCTTCTGTAAAGCTAAGGACATTGTCAAGAAAACAAAACGGCAGCCAACAGAATGGGAAAAAATCTTTACCAACTCCACATTAGATAGAGGCCTAATATCTGAGATATACAAAGAACTCAAAAAGCTAGACACCAGAGAATCAAATAACCCTATTAAAAATGGGGTACAGAGCTAAACAAAATGTTCTCAATTGAGGAATATCGAATGGCTGAGAAACATCTAAGGAAATGCTCAACATCCGTAGCCATCAGGGAAATGCAAATCAAAACAACCCTGAGATTCCACCTCACACCAGTCAGATTGGCTAAGATCCAAAACTCAGATGAGAGCAGATGCTGGTGAGGTTGCAGAGAAAGAGGAACACTTCTCCACTGTTGGTGGGGTTGTAAACTAATACAACCACTCTGGAAATCTGTCTGGCGATTCCTCAGAAAATTGAACATAGGCAAACTGAAGATCCAGCTATTCCACTTCTGGGCATATACCCCAGAGACACCTTAGTACACAACGAAGATATATGCACCACAACGTTCATAGCAGCTCTATTTATAATAGCCAGAAGCTGGAAAGAACCCAGATGTCCTTCAGTAGATGAATGGATACAAAAATTGTGGTACATTTAAACAATGGAGTACTTCTCAGCCACCAGAAACAATGACTTAACCAAATTCTTAAGAAAACAGTTGCATCTAGAGAATATCATCCTGAGTGAGATAACCCAGTCACAAAAGAACAGACATAATATGCAGTCACTGATAGTGGGATGCTAACCCCAGAGGCTCGGACTGCCCCAGAAACAACTCACAGACTGTGTGAAGTTCAAGAAAAAAAAAAAAACAAAACAAAAAAACAACAACAAAAAAAAGTCATGCTCAATCCTTACACACCAAGAAAATGTTGACTAATTCTGGGTTACACCCTGTTTTACATGTACTTTTTGCTCATTGTAACTAGTAAGACCTTAATTCAGAGTATCAAACCTTTAAAAAAAGAAAAAAATAAAGCCAAGCACTGACACAATTTTATTTGTATACATTTATGCAAAAATGTTTAAATTTTTTTCTTTTATCTTTGTTTTTTAAAATAAAGTTTTTTTTAAAAAAAGAGTGTAAAGCATTTAACAGTGCTCTATAATATAAACTGCAGTTTCATGTAGAATGGTAGCTTGCACATGAGAAGCAAATATATTTTCAAAAAAGAAAGGTGAATTTAAATATTTAATGCAACCTCCACCCTTCTAATAAATTTGATTAAGCAACAAATGGTAGAGATCCCAAAGTGACCATGTTCTGCTAATTTTGATTAAATATATTCTAATTTCGTCATTGTAATCTTGGAAATTTTCCTTTGGATGACGATTTCGGTTGTTCCAAAAAATATATTTATATAACCTTTTTACATAGTTATGCCCTTGTGAACAAATTCTCTGTCTTCCTGCTCAGACATTAAATTAAAAGTTATTTCCATTAACAATATAGCCCATAATACATCATTTTAAATCAATGCTAAGGGTATTTCTGCTGTCTAGAGAAGAGATAGAGAGAAAGCCTAAAAATTCTGTTGCCCTCTGGTTTAAGTCATACCAATGACTTATCACGTTTGAATCAGGAGAGACCTGAAATTTTATGTGACAACAGGGAATTTCCTTTGAAGATGAACTTAGATTAAAAACAATGTGTTCTCAGAAAATGACAGCACAAGAGGCAACAGAAAACTGAGCAATGGTGTGATCCGTACCATTCTATTGTCGATGTAATCCAATAGGCAACAAAGATTAGGGCTTCAGTGTTTGGTCTTTGAGCCTAAAAAAAATTTCACTTGAATTCTAGTTATTCCTAGGGCAATCAATGTTTGTGACTACAAGTGACTTACCCAACCTTTGTAATCTTCTGTTTTCTCAACTGAAAACTGAATGGTTATATGCTAAGAATTACAGTAATTAATAAAATACTGTATCTATAAAAAAATTGTTGCATCTAGAGAATATCATCCTGAGTGAGATAACCCAGTCACAAAAGAGCAGTCACTAATAGTGGGACGCTAACCCCAGAGGCTCGGACTGCCCCAGAAACAACTCACAGACTATGTGAAGTTCAAGAAAAAAAGAAAATAAAACAAAAAAAAAATGTCATGCTCAATCCTTAAACACCAAGAAAATGTTGACTAATTCCTGGTTACACCCTGTTTTACATGTACTTTTTGCTCATTGTAACTAGAAAGACCTTAATGCAGAGTATCAAACCTTTAAAAAAAAAAAAAAAAAGAAAGAAAGAAAAGAAAGAAAAAACAAAGCCAAGCACTGACACAATTGTATTTGTATGCATTTATGCAAAAATGTTTAAAGAAATTTTTTCTTTTATCTTTGTTTTTTAAAATAAAGTTAAAAAAATAAGGAATATAATGTTTGAATTTTGGTCTGGCTTGAGGTTACTGGTGAACTGAAATTTCATGGCTTAATTTAAAGCCTGTGCTCAAATAAGATTTTCAAAGAGACCAAAGTAAGTAATAGAACTAAATCCACAACCACGCGTGAAGAAATCTAATTCCCTTATACTTTTAGTACTAAGAAGAGCTCTAGGTTAAAATGACAGGTTAACTATATATGTTAACCATCTTTGCCCAAGAAATTTTCACTAAATTACTAACAAAAGAATAACTCATAACAACTGAAACTTAGCCTCTTCATTATGAGGGTACCAGCTCAAATTTTCCTTTCTTTCGTTTTTTAAAAATGGGGTATTATCTCATGTACCTCAAACTACCCTTTGGCTCATTAGGCATTTGACAATGACATTGAACTGCTAATGCTCTTTTCTCTACTTCTAAAATGCTACCATTACAGACATACTCATTCTTAATTCCCCACTTGAGGCAACTGGGTGTTTGTATGTGCAACTTGTGCCTACACAAGTCACATAAAAGGGTGATGAAAAACCATGATGGAACCTGAATAAGAAAGCAAGAGAGAAAAGTTAAAAACCCGTGTGGGAGTGGAAAGCTGGAGTTCTAAATCCCAGGAGAGAAAGACCTGCATTAATACAGGAAAATTAAGAACTTCTAATGTCACTCATCAGGCACTGCCCACCTTATCTGAGGTTTGTCTGGAGCTCATTGGTTAGCCTCGGTTGACACGCTTGCAAGCCATAGAAGCTTCCCTGTCACTGAATCCCCATCCCTGGGGTCACAGGCTTGCCTGACCATGCCTGGATTTTGAAATGGAAGCTCAGGAACCCAACTCAGGTCCTCATGAACACATGGCAAGCACATTATCTACTGAATCATCTCCCTGGTTTCTATTTATTTTATTTTAATTGTCAAATAATAATTATACCTACTGTTGGCTATAATGTGATTTAATTAAGTACATGTGTAACAACATATAGAGAAATAATCTAAGTAATTATCATTTCTTCAAATATTTTATATGTTGATGACATTCACATTTCTCTCTTCTCATTGTTTTAAAATATTATATGTATAATAAATACTAATGTTTGCATTCGCATAGCATTGTGTAGAACCCCATTGTGTAGACTCATTTCTCTTCCTTAAGTCTATTTTGGAATTCATAACCCACCCTTCATCTGGACACCTCCAGCACCATACATTCTAGTCTTAACTGAACACTCTTCTCTTCTTTCATATCATATGTTGATTGAACAAAATGCTGAGCTTTGTCACAGCATTTTCACACTGGTATATAATGTACTTCTATCTTGATGCCCACTAATTTCAATTTCTATAAAATCAAATTTTAAGTTGCTTATTTGTGTTTTTTAATGTATAATCCCATATTTTGTTGATATATTTTGGAATATGAAATAACCAAAAGAGTAAGATTAAGTTTTCTAGGGACATCTATATGTAAAATGGATAAATAAATTTTAAACCAAAATTATTATGCTAGAAGAAATGCACACAGAGAGTACAAAGGTTAAAATAATGGCAGCTGTATCCACAGAGAGCAGAAAGAGGAAGAGAGTATGAGTGAGAGAGAATCTAACAATATTATAATAGTAATAATATCATTTGAATTTAAAGAAAAAATAGTAGCTGAAATAGTAAGTAAACAAAGGAATTTGGGACTCAGTAATTTTAGGGGAAAAGAACATAAAAACAAAAGAAAATACAAAAGAGGCAGAGAGTATGCCATTGTGCCATTAAAGAGGTCTAACTAACTGATCACCTATTGATATAGTCACAGAAGAGTAGGTGTGGATAATGTAAAATATTGATGTGCCAAAGATTAAAATTTTTTAAAGTCCAAAATGTTTCAGGAGTAATTAAAGTTACTTGAAGAAAAATAATCTGTAAAGCATTTATCATCTAACTAGAGCAATAAGACAACAAAAGGAGATCAATGGAATATGAACTGGAAAGAAGGAAAGAAAGTATCACTAACTACAGATGGTATGACAGTGAACATAAGCAACACCAAAAATTCTGCCAAAGAACACCGCATTTGAAATATAAATTCAGCAAGGTGACTGGACTCAAATTAACTCAAAATTAGCCCTTCTTTATACAAGTGATAAGTGGGCTGAGAAAAAAAATTAAGGAAACAACATCTTTCACAATAACCAAAAATATTATAAAATATCTTGGTGTAACTCTAACCAAGCAAATGAAAGGCCTATATGAAAAGAACTTCAAATATCTGAACAAAGAAACTGAAGATCTCAGAAGTTGGGAAGATGCTGATGGATCTACAAGATTACCATATTGAAAATAGCCATACTACCAAAATCAACCCATAGATTCAGATTAGATCAGAATTCCTACATAATTTTATAGACCTTGACACAGCAATTCTCAGACTCATATGCAATAACAAAAAACCCAGGATAGCTAAATCAACTCTGAACTATAAAAGAATACCTGGAGAAAATCATCAGGCCTGATCTCAAGCTGTACTAAACAGCAATTAGAATGTGGTAACCAAGACTCCAAAGGACATCTGTGGTCTATACTCACTTATAATTGGATAGTACAGGATATAATTGAAGTACAGGATACCTATGATATGCTCTACAGACCCAAAGAAGCTCAACAAAAACAAAGGACCAAGCAAAAATGCTGAAATCTCACTCAGAGGGGGAATAAAACAGTCATAGGAAGCAGACAGTGGGAGGGAACAAGGTGAGAGGAGATGGAAGGAGAATGAGTGGATGTCAGGATTAGATGTATAGCATGTTAAGAGAGATGAGAGGGCCAGCAGAATTGATGGGAGTATGTATGGTAGGAGGGTGGCATCTGTAGTCAATGCTAAAGACCTGGAATGGGGAGGCTTCTAGAATTCAAAGTGAGTGACCTAAGCTAAGATACACAGCAGTGGGGATATGGAACCTGAAAAGGCCACCTCCTGTAACCACGCAAAACACCCAGTGGAGGAATAAGAACACCAACTCACCAACAAAACTCTTGATCTTAACTCCAACAATGAGCAGGGGGCCTGTTATATATCTGTGAAATCCCCAACTGGTCTGTCCTGTCTGCCCTCAGTAGTAGAGGATGCACATAACACTGCAGAGACTTGATAAGTCAGGGTGAAGGGGATACCTAAGGAGACCCCCCACCCTCTCAGAGGAAAAAGAGATGGGAAACAGAAGAAGGTACTCTGTTAGGGGTGGACAGGAGTGGGGGAAGTGACTGGAATGTAAAATAAATAAACAAACAAAAAATAAATAAAAAAGCATTTATCTTCAGTAGATGACTCTAGAAAGTACAATGCAGTGTCTTCAAAATATGAGAAGAAAGGATTCTTAACACAGAAAGAAAGACAGAAAATGCAAAACGAATCAACAACAGGTTGTTTGGTATTGAGTTAATTTTAGTTTCTGATTTTTGTTTTTGTTTTGTTTTGTTTTGTTCAGAGGGTTGAGTATTTTATAAATAGTGAAGGTACACAAAAAAAAAAAAAAATGTCAAAACAGAAATGTGACATTGAACTGTATAAATACCTAAGCAGCTTTTCTGTTTGTAATATGCTTACATTTATTCATTCATTATTTGTTGATGGGATATATATGCATTGACACTTGTACAGAGGTCACAAAATGAATTTTAAGAATCCATTCTCTTCTCTCCTATGGACAATCTAGGGACATACCTCAATATAATAAAGCTGTTTACAGCAAACCCACAGCCATCTTCAACATAAATGGAGAGAAAAATCAAAATATTTCCCCTGAATCAGGATCAAAACAATATTTTCTATTCTCTATGTATGTACTCAATATAGTACTTGAAGTCTTAGCTAGAGCAATAAAACAACTGAAGGAAATTAATGGAAGACAAATAGGAAGAGGAGATGTCAATGAATATTTATTTATTTTCAGATGATGTGATAGTATATCTACTATTGCATAGTATTAAAATCTCTTAGAAATCCCACCATGAATCTCTTAAACCTGATTAGCACTTTAAGGAAAGTAGTGGAATACAAAATTAATATTCAAGCAGCAGTAGCCCTTCTATATACAAATGGTAGACTGGGAAAAACAAGAAAAGAATTCCTTTCACAATAGCCTCAAAAAATGTATCAAATTTGGGGTGACTCTAGCCTAACAACTGAAAACTTGTACTATAAAACTTTGAGATATTAATGATGGAATTGGTGGAGATATCAGAATATGTAAAGATCTCTCATGTTTATTCATTAGTGGGATTAAAATAATAAAAATGGCTATCCTATCAAAAGCAGTCTACAGATTCAATGAAAATCACTATCAAAATTCCAACACATTTTTTACAAATATAAATGGTTAATTTTCAGCTTCACATGCAAACATCAAAGTCAAAAAATAGCTTTAAAAAAGTCTTAATTTTTAAAAATGTTGGAGGTATAACCATTCCTGACCTCAAGTTGTACTACAGAGCTCTAGTAATAAGAGCAGCAAGATCACAAAACATTGATTGTAGAATCGAATCAAAGAATTATCCATAAACAGACACAGCTATGGACACTTATTTTTGATAAAGAAACCAGAAACATGACTAGGAAAAAGACAGCATCTCCAAAAAGAAATGGTGCTGGTCAAAGCTGTTGGCTTTGTATGGAAGAGTCTAAATAGATATATACTTATTACTCTGCATAAAACTTAACTCCAAGTGGGTCAAAGATCTGAACATGAGACAAGGTCCACCGATTTGACAGAAGAGAATGTGGGGAGTAGTTTTGAACTTGGCTCAGAGAAGAATTCTCTGAACTGAAGTCTGAAAACATGGGCAATAGGAAGTTAACACATGGGACCTCGGGAAAACAGTAAGCTTCTGCACATCAAAGTACAGCCACTTAATGGACTATCAGAACTGCTGTAGTAGTTCTTTGCTAATTTCATACAAGAATTATATGAAATAATCAAATAATCAATATCTTCCTCTAACTCTTCCTAGAGTTATCCCATCTAATAACAATAAAGCAAATGTACTTAACTTTTAAAAGATCAATCTAATAACAGTTCATAAATTTTCTTTCCTTGCCTTAAGTACTGATAGTACATAATAAATTATGTCTCTATTGTCCATCAGGAATCTAAGAGATAAAGGTTACCATCCACCATAAGCAAGATTATTCATCATTGATTAACTTTAAAATTTTATTATTAACTTTATTTGGATAAATAATTCATGTCTCAAATATGTCAAGATTTCTGAGTCTATTATAAACTACTTCAGCTGGAACTGGAGGAGCAGAAGCAATCACATATTTACCAAAAGCACAGAATCCATGTAGATAGCATAATTAATACTCAATAATGACGCTGTGAGATTTGTATTACTATCCCCTTTTTACAAATGAAAAATCCATTCAAATGGATATAATAAGTCTTCAAGCAAATTAAAGTTAATTGTCCATGAGTATTGAGCTAAAATTTCAAGCCACATTTTTCAGTACAAAGCCCATATTCAACTTTAGTACAATAACATTTTCCTTTCCATAGAAACTATAGTTACCACCTCAGACTTGATGAAAGATGTTTTACCAGGTTGTGATTACAGTATTCACAGGCTTATCTAGCCAATGCTCACCCCACACCCAAAAAATGCACAGAGTCAAAGTGCAAAAGAAAAAAATAACACACTATTTGCAAATCTTGCTTTTGTTGTCCTGCTAGAGTGATACTTCTATTCCATGTCAAATCATCCTAGGAAGGCTGACAAACATCTTTAGCTGCAATGGACTATCCAAAACATGAGAGGAAGAAAGGCCTTCCCAAGCTGTCACTCCCAAAGACTTACTTTGGGAGATAATCTGAAGTCAGAAATTTTCCCTTAAATTTTAACATGAAATTTTGAACATTACCTTCTTTTGATCAAAAATCAAGAACTGGAATGTTTCCAAAACGAAACACTATCATTAAAATTTGTGAGGAAACAATTAAAATTAGTGAATATGTAAAATTAAATGTACTAAATAAAAGCCTGTCAGTGGGTAAGAGACTCATGAAATACAAATGCCCATCTAATGGAACTGTTCCAGCTTTCTGATCCTTATGATCTCTTTCTAGTGACAGAAAGAAAGCTTGCTCGCATGGCTCTCATTACCTGTTACACTATGGAAAAGCTACTGTAAAACAGGCATTAACAAAGCCCACTAACATGCATATATGCAGTCTAAGCTGACACTGATGGGCAAAACAAAATGCTATATGCTATAATAACTGGAGAAGCACACTTTAACCTGTAAACCACTTTTAAGTGATAAAAGTATTCTTAGAGGATTTGTATCTCATTTTATTTCTTCCCCCACCCTCAGTATCTATCTATCTATCTATCTATCTATCTATCTATCTATCTATCTATCTATCTATCTAAGTGATTCAGCTTGGAAACTCTTTTATGGAAGATTTTTTTTAATTGGATTTTTTCATTCACATTTCAAATGTTATTCCCTTTCTCACCCTCCACCTCCAGAATCACCCAATCCCATCCCACCTCTTCCTGCCTCTGTGAAGTTGCTCCCCCACCCACCCACCCATTCCCTCTTTCCTCTCCACTTTGGAATTTCCCTACACTTGGGCATCAAGCCTTCATAGGACCAAGGGCCTTTCCGCCCACTGATGCCTGATAAGGCCATCCTTTGCTGTGTATGTGGCTGGAGCCATGGATCCTTCCATGTGTACTTTTTGGTTGGTGGTTTAGTCCCTGGAATCTCTGGGGATTCTAGTCAGTTGATATTGTTGTTCTTCCTATGAGGTTGCAAACCCCTTCAGCTCCTTCAGTCCTTTCTAGAATTTTTCCATTTGGGTCCCCATGATCAGTTCAACAGTTAGCTTCAAGCATCTGCCTTTGTATTTGTTAGGCTCCAGCAAAGCCTTTCAGGAGACATCAGTCTCCTGTCAGCATGCACTTATTGGCATCTACAATAGGAATGCTTTATAACAGTAAGGCCTGGCTGGGGCCAGGACAGGGGCTGGGGCTGGGCTGGAGATGGGGTTGGGGCTGGGGCTAAGCACAGCACAAAAGGCCATAATTGTTCTGAAAAACTTCCCACGATTAGACAGGAACCAAAATAAAATGACTCCATTACTAATTCAATAGATCTATATAATTAGATGGGCTTTACTTAAGCTAATAAAAATCTTCCTGCCAAAAAAAAGTTTGCTCAGCCTTGTTCAGTGCTGGCAAGTCCCTGTTTGCTTTCTGAATTTTCAATCCAGCTATATTCAAACTTGTTTTTTTTTTTTTTTTTTAAGAATTTGTTGTTGGTTTGCCTTATCTCCAGAGAAATTATATATATTTAAAGCATCCAATAAGGTTCAATTTATCATTTTGATTGACTGCTCTGAAAATTGAGTCAAGACTATCTTTACATTCATAAATGGAAAGGAAGTCACAGTGCTTTTAAGTGAATTGATGAGGTGCAATCATAAAATAATTTATGTGTAGTTGTTTACAAATTCTAGGGTTTTACTTTTTTTAAAGGTAGTTAAAAATTATGGGGTTTTGGTTGTCAACTATTGTGTTAAAAGGTATAAGCAACCCCAAAAAATTGTACCAGAAAATTTCTACAGGGAAGTGGCTGGATATAAAATTAACTCAAATAAGTCAGTAGCCTTTCCTTTATACAAATGATAACATGGGCTGAGAAAGAAATTAGGGAAATAACACCCTTCACAATAGTCATAAATAATATAAAATAACTTGGGGTACCTCTAACCAAACAAGTGAAAGATATTATGACAAGAACTTCAAGGCTCTCAAGAAAGAAATTGAAGAAGACCTCAGAAAAAGGAGAGCTCTCCCATGCTCAGGGATTGATAAAATTAACATAGTAAAATAAAGACACATAAATAAAACCATACTCTCATGAACACATAATCCTTGACAAAGAAGACAAAAAATATACAATGAAAGAAAGAAAGCATCTTCAATAAATGGTACTGGCCTAACTGGCAGTTGGTATGTAGAAAAGTGAAAATAAATTCTTATTTGTCTCCTTGCACAAAGCTCAAGTCCAAGTAGTTCAAGGACCGCAGATTTGTAAAAAATCAACACTTACCCCATATCCAATCGAGGGCTAATATCAAAACTATAAAAAGCTCAAGAGGCTAACCTCCAAAAAACCAAACAACCCATTCAAAACGGGATTGTGAGAGCAGAAAGAGGTTGCAACCCTATAGGAAGAACAACAATATCAACCAACCAGACCTCCCAAAGCTCCCAAGGACTAAACCACTAACCAACAAGAGTACACAGTAGGAGACCCATGGCTCCAGCTGCATATGTATCAGAGGATTGCCTTATCATTCTTTCAAAGGGGAGCCCCTTGGTCCTGTGAAGGCTTGACGACCCAGAGTTGGGCAATGCTTGGGTGTTGAGGAAGAAGTGGGGGGGCAGGTGGGGGAGCACCCTCATAGAGGCAGGGGGAGGTGATGGAGGCTTACTGAGGGGAAACTGGGAAAGGGGATATCATCTGAAATGTAAATAAATAAAATAACCAATAAAATGAAAAAAATTAAAATAAAACAAGGGAAAACTGGAATATGAAACAAAACAAAAGCAAAAAAAAAAAAAAAACAGCAGAGGAATCTGGAATGGCTGAGAAGCAGTTAAAGAACAGTTCAAAGTCTCTACTCATCGGGGAAAAAGGACAGCCTATTCAACAAATGGTGTTGGTACGACTGGCACTCAGCATGCAGAAGAATGAAAATAGACCCTTTTTTAAATATCCTTGTACAAAGCTCAAGTGCAAGTGGATCAAAGATCTCCACATTAAACCAGGTACACTGAAACTATTAGAAGAGAAAGTAGGCAAAACCTGAGAACACATAGGCACAGGAGAAAATTTCCTGAGCAAAACACCAATGGCTCATGCTTTAAGGTCAAATAGGGACAAATGGAACTTAATGAGATTGCAAAGTTTCTGTAAGGTTAAGGACACTATCAAGAAAACAAACTAGCTGCCAAAAGATTGGGAAAAGATCTTTACCAACCCCACATCTGATAGAGGCCTAATATCCAAGGTATACAAAGAACTCAAGAAGTTAGACATCAGAAAATCAAACAACCCTATTAAAAAATGGGTTACAAAGCTAAACAAAAAGTTCTCAATTGAGGAATATTGAATGGCTGAGAAGCATCTAAGCAAGTGCTCAACATCATTTGTCATCAAGGAAATGTAAATCAAAACAACCCTGAGATTCCACCTCATACCAGTCAGAATAGCTAAGGTCAAAAATTAAGATGACAGTAGATGCTGTCAAGTATGTGGAGAAAGAGGAACACTTCTTCACTCTTGGTGGGGTTGTAAACTGGTACATCCACTCTGGAAACCAGTCTGGCAGTTCCTCAGAAAATTGGACATAGTACTACCTGAAGACCCAGTTATTCTACTTCTGGGCATATACCCCAGAGAAGCTCCAACATACAACAAAGACGCATGCACCACAATGTTCATATCAGCCCTATTTATAATAGCCAGAAGCTGGAAAGAACCCAGATGTCCTTCAGTAGATGAATGGATTCAAAAATTGTGGTATATCTACACAATGGAGTACTACTCAGCTATCAGAAAAAAAAATGACTTTATGAAATTCTTAAGAAAATGGATGTATCTAGAGAATATTATCCTGAGTGAGGTAACCCATTCAAAAGAACAAACACAATATGCAGTCACTGATAATTTAATACTAACTCCAGAAACCTCTGAACACCCCAGAAACAACTCACAGACAATATGAAGTTCAAGAAAAACAAAGGCCAAAATAAAAGAAAAAGAAAAAAAGAAAATGAAAAACCATTATGCTCAATCCTTACACACCAAGAAAACTATTTCCAGATTACATCCTGTTTTACATGTACTTTATGCTCATTGTAACTAGTATGATTTTAATGCATACTATCAAACCTTTAAAAAAATCAAGTACTCACAATAATGTATTCCTATACTTTTATGCAAAAATGTTTAAAACCTGTACATTTATCTATGTTTTCTTAAAATAAATTTGTTCAAGTAAAAAAATAAAAATAAAAGAACTTATTGAGGTAGCTAAGAATTATAAAAATTAGCTTCAATGTTCCTTGCATAAGCATAAACAAAGCTTTCTAAATTTCAAAACAATAATAAAAAGTATTATATTTAAAGCTAACATTCTAACATAGTAAAAATAGCCTCTATGTCTAGACTTAGTAGACACAAGCACTGTGCCCAGCAAGCCACATAAGACTTGCTATGTTAAAAAGAATGTACTTCCTGTCTCATTCATTTGCCTTGAATATGCCCTGTATTATAGTTTTTATTTCTAAGAGTTGAGGGTCAATTGTCATAAAATGCTGATTTGAAGAATGCTCAGATGGGAATCTGGTTTAAATGATTAAACTGTTTTCCAATTTCTAAGGAAGTAGCCTATTCAATCTTAGTAAATAAGAGACTGAACTTTGAAAGAGAGAGCTTTCCTAAGCAGATTATACAGTTTTTGGCTCGCATCCATCACTGACTCCGGGTCATTCTTTCACTGCTCTCATTCACCTCTTCCTCAGGACCCTCTCTCAGGCTGGACCTCAGAGTATATTATTATAATGTTCCACTTGCTAACTATTATTTGGAAGCAGCAATATTTTTCTCATTGATTTTCAACAGAGAGTAAGCTTGCTTTCTTGATAAATAAAAAGTGCCCGGAATCATTATGTTTTTAAATGGAACACAAAGTTTACCATTGTGAGTAATTTCCCACTGAGCTTCAGTCTGACACACTAATAAATACTTCCTTTGATTCGGGTTCTGGTTTAGTAGCCATAGGCATACAAGATGTTACTCGTGGGTAATAAATAACAATGTAAAAATCAGTCATCACCCTTGGGTGAAAAATCACTAGTTCTAGAATAAGTGAAATTTAGAAGCTCAATTTTGACACTCAGCTCAATTACTATTGGTTTCCTACTATACTGAGTAATTTTAGGTAAATGGATATCAAACAAACATGCTTAAATGTTTGTTACATGATTCTTAGGAAATACTGTTTTTCAAGAAATTCATTAAAATACTTTTTAAATTAGATACTCTCTGTATTTACATTTGAAATGATATCCCCTTCCCCCACCTTGCTTCCATCCCCTCACCTGCCTTCACAAAGGTGCACTCCCTCCTAATCACCCTCTCTACCACATTGCCTTGACTTTCCTCTACTTTGGAAAAATGTGCCCTCCCTGGACCAAAGGCTTCTTCTCACACTGATGCCAGCCACTGCTATCTTCAACTACATATGCACCTGGAGCCATAGGTTTCTCTGTGTGTGCTCAAGAGTTGGAGTTTTAGTCCATGGGAGTTCTGGAGGGTTTGGTTGGTTGATAATGTTGTTCTTCCCATGAGGTTGCAACCCCTTTCATCTCTTTCAGTTCTTTCTTTAGCACCTTCACTGGTGTCCCCATGTTCAGTCCACTGGTTAGCTGAAAGCGTGCTCAGCTGCATCGGTACGACTCTGGCAGAGCCCCTGAGGAGGCATCTTTATCTGGTTCCTACCAGTAAGTACTTCATGGCATCAGCACTAGTGCTTGTGTTTGGTGGCTCATATGGGGTGGATCCCCAGGTGAGGCAGCCTCTGAATCATCTTTTCTTCGATCCTTGTTCCTCTATTTGACTTTGTGTTTCCTCTTATGATTGCTTTGTTCTTCCTTCTAAGAAAGACTGAGGCATCCCCATTTTGGTCTTCCTTCTTTTTGGGCTTCAAAAGGCAGCCAACAGATTGGGAAAAGATTTTTACCAATCCTACATCTGATAGAGGGTTAATATCCAATATAAACTAAGAAATCAAGATATTAGACTTCAGAGAATCAACCAATCCTGTTTAAAAATGGGCTAAACAAAGAATTCTAAACTGAGAAATACTGAATGGTCTGAGAAGCACTTACAGAAGTGCTTGACATCCCTAGTCATCAAAAAATAAAATTGTAAATCAAACCACCCTGAGAGTCCACCTCAAACCCTTCAAAATAGCTAAGATCAAAAATTCAGATGACAGCCAGCTAATGCTGGTGAGGATATTGAGAAAGAGGAATGCTTCCCACTGTTGGTGGGGTTTTAAGCTGGTACAACCACTCTGGAAATCAGTCTGGCAGTTCCTCAGAAAACTGGACATAGTACTACCCGAAGACCCAGTTATTCCACTCCTGGACAAATACCCCAATCATGTTTTAACACCTAACAAGGACACATGCTCCACCATGTTTATAGCAGCCTTATTTATAGTAGCCAGAAGCTGGAAACAACCCAGATATCCTTCAAGAGAGGAATGGATACCAAAAGGGTGGTACATTTACACAATGTCCTAGAGTCCTACTCAGCTATTAGAAAAAATGATGTCATGAAATTCATAGGCAAATGAATGGAACTAGAGACTATTGTCCGAAGTGAGGTAACCAAGTCACAAATGAACACACATGGTATGTATTGACTGATAAGTGGATACTAGCTCCAGAAAGCTCTGAATACCCAAGAAACAATTCACAAACCTTATGAAGTCCATAAAAGAACTTATGCTGATGAATGTTACTGTAACATAAAACTTGATTTAAAATTCATCTTGCAGATTTTTCAGAGGAAGCTTATTAACTATACAAAGCACCAGATACATCAAATAAATTATATGTTGCCATTCATCCAGCAACTCAATTTGACTATTAGGTGTGTTTCAGAACCTCTTTGGAAACAAAAACCGCATCAGAGCAAGAGAAAATTCTACAGAATATTACAGTAGTAAATTCTCAAAACAGCATGCCTGAACCAAATGGCATCTGAAGAGACCAGAAAATCTACATGGATTCATATTCTTTCCACATGTTTTAAGAGGAAGTTTCATTTTATACTGGCTTTAAAACATGCTTTTAGAGCACATATATTTTAAGGTTTCTGTCAGAAACATGCCTTTCAGCAAAGTTGATAAGAGAAAATATATTTTGGAAACAGTCATTTTGATAATTATAATCAAGTAATTTTTTAAATGATAGCTTTACTAATACTCTCTTCAAATTGTTTATCTGATTAAAATTAGTGGTCAGATATTTTCTGATAATTGTTTGTAATGAAACCAGTGACCTTCTGACTGAATTTTCTTTCCACTGTGTTTCTTGATTTTGAGTTTCAGCTTTTGGAATTACTCACATGTTACTGACACATAGCAATCAATACATAGATAGAATTGTTATTTCCACGTTATTACTACATGGCGATCAGCACATGAAGTTATTTCCTCAATAGGTTGAATTGGTTCGAGTTTGTTTTTGTTTTTGTTATCTTTTTGCTTCTCAAAATGATGACAGTCATAGATTGTTCAAAAGTTGAGCTGTCTACCAAAGTTGTGTGTGTTTATAATACCTAAGAACAGCGTCGCAGTTGCTTTTGGCGGAAAATTATTTCCTCCACTGGGACACAGTGTTAACTTGTGTCAGTCAGAACCAAGGTCCTGGTCTAGACTTCCATTGTCCTTATTATAGCCATCAGAATGTGTAAGAGGAGACACATGGCACACTGGAAGACTAGCTTTATTGAAAATTGGCAGATAATATCAGTGAATAAGAGCAGATGATTTGTAAACATATAATTGGTCTTGCCCCCAATCAAACAGGTTATTTACAATTTTCTAATATCTCTAGAACAAGCAGCTTTTCCTGAAAAATTTTGTTCTGTCCAGGTGATTGACAGCGTATTTGCTCTGAATCTTATAGGAGAAAGCCCAGTGATATGAAACACTGATAGATATGCTTTTGTTCATTATTGAATGCCTCCTGCTATGCAATTATCTTGTCATTTTTCAGTCTCCTGGAGCCAAGGTTATGTCATTTTTGTTAATGGTCTTTTATGAAACCAAGGATATCACAGTACCTTCAAAAGTCACAGATATGACTCAAATCCTATTCTAATGAATAGTATTTATATAGTTTCATTCCTTTATTGTATAAGCTTTTGAGTGTTCTCAAAACCTTTTAATAAAAACTTTTACAAAAAGCTCATTAATATACAATCTGGGGGAGAACAATAACTCAGGCATTTGGCATTGTCATTAGATAAGACCATTTGATCCAAAAAAGTGGTACCCAAAGAGCTTTATCACAAATTACAGATGTGCCAACACATAAATAAGAAATTCTATGGATTTAAGCTGTATGAACAAAATATAAAGTTTCCATATCAGGATTAATTACTATCGACGTGTGTAAAATGTATGGACCCATTCGCTCTTAATGATCAAGAAGGAAGCAAGTATCGGAAGAAAACCAAAAGTGAACAACTTTCCTCATCTCTGACATAAATCATTCTTCAAATGGTGATTAATGTTTTATGTTTGCCAATTTTTCCTTCCAATCAAATTAAAATGAACAAGCATCAAGTTACTCATGAGACTACATTCCATTGGTCTTCTCAAAGGATAATTTACTATTTATGAATGTGGTTAGATTTTGTGCTTTTTATGTCTCCTTAATGGCTTTAATAATGCTGAAGTCTATGTTGTATTTTATCCATTTAGTGGGCTTTGCCTTTTACTCTCCTGGGGTAGCTTTTTTTTTTTTTTTTTTTTTTTTTTGTGCACTTCTAGCATATGTTAGGCACATACTTGCTGCTGCTGTCAACACAGTAGCCTTGTAAGCATTGTGTAAGGTGACATCTTCCATTTGAAATAAGACATATATGAGATTAAGTATGGCATGTTGACTAATCTAGCTTGCCATGCTTTTATAAACCTCAGATACCACTGTTTTACCTGCTTAGATATTAGGATTGGTTGTAAGTCATGTATCTTGACACTTTACCAAGATAGCATCCCCTTTGCAACTTCTAACAGAAGACACACAGCATATAGCTGCCCTAAGTGCTAACAAAATAGTTATGAGCCTTACTTCTCAGTAAGGAGCTCTAGGTTTGGAGTGTCTGAGATCCAGAGTAGGTCAAAAAGAATAAAAATCTTCTACCCATGTCTGAGTAATATGGTTAGATTTGTATCTCTCCAAATATCCATCAGCAAAGCCTTGAACTAATTATTTGCCTTATAGTGTGATGGTTAGAGTGAAACAAATTTAGAGTTAAAACAACCCACCTACAGTAAAATTTTAATAAATACTTACTATTGTTGAATATATTAAATTTGAACAACCATATATTAATAAATTACTAATTTCTACTCGACTATATAATTCTATACTACTGTATTATTCTATTTGTAAACTTTGCAACCTTAATTTACAGTATTATTGGGTATATTATCAAATTGATGAATATAAGAATGCATCAGTTGATTATGGTGGCTCATGACAACAATCTTATTCTTGAGGCAAAAGAATTGTTGCAATTTTGAACCGTCAGGGTCCCATCATGAGATTCTATCTAAAAATAAATTTATAATGCATCATATGATTAGCTGACAATCACTTACATGAAAAATGAAATATGTTTCTTTGAAAAAATGCTCAGAAGAGTAGTAGTAACAGGCATAGTGCAGCAAAAAAGCAGAAGCAAATCACATATACATTTAGGTGTCGAATAACACATTTATTCTACAAAAGTAAAAAACAAACATATGCTAGAAACAATTGATTAAAGTGGCAATATTCATAAAGTAATTGAAAAACTAAAAAAGTTTCTAATTTCAAAATATGAGTTTGTTTTATGTTATCTTAAAAAATAGTATTATATTCTCAAATACCACATTTCAGTGGTTACATTTTATAGATTTCCTTCTTTTTTTATTTAGATGGAGTAAAAATATGTATAAATTCTTCCTTTATTTATACATATATATGTATATATATATATATTTGAATCCAAGTCTGCAATACACATGTGTGCAGAGGACAACTTTGTGTGTCATTCTCAGGAAAGTTATCCACCTTCTTTAAGGTGGTATTTTTTATTGGCCTGGAACTCAGCAGTTAGGTAAGACTACCTTTGCTTAAAAAGATAAAGGTTTAATTTACTTACTTTATTAATGTGTTATCACTGATTGGTTCAAATCCAAGTGCCTAAAATCGCTTTTTAGTTGTGTATCATACAGTCTAATGTAGCTCAGGCTGACCTCAAATGTACCATAGAACTGAGGGTGGCCTTGAACACTTGCTTATCACACCTCACTTTCCATATGCTAGAAACACAGGAGTACATTACCATATTTAGCTTGGAGCTATTTTTACTTATAAGGCATACAATATGACTAACAAGGTGTTTTTGAATAATTTATGCAAAATAAGCAAAGAAGATCAAGTGCAGTTAAAAGGGGAAAAGCTATTTTATTTGTTGAGATAAAATGTGAGGAGAAAAAATTAATGAATTAAAGATACATGGAAAAATATGAAATTATCTTAATTTACAGAATGCAAGCATGTATCTATGCTAAGAACAATTTAGAAAGAGGAGATATTAGAAAATAAACAGAAACCAGAAGCCATTACTAGAATTTCATTTTACCAAAAATAAAGTTTAAAATAAATACTAGAATACATCCTGTGAAATTACAACCCAAACACTAAATCAAGACCCTCTGATTGCCAGGGACTCGAGATGATTCTTCAAGGGAAGAATCTAAATGAAAACATGCTTTAGCCCAACTTATAAAGAAAATAAATGAACAGGCAAAAAATAAAGGTTCAAGAAAAGGTGAATTTTAATGTAAAGGCAAATTTTACTCACTTTATTGTCTTTTCACTGGACAAGACCAGATAGCCTGGTGCCCTGGGACTTTAAGAAACATAATTGCAACTAAAGATCAGCATACTGGAAAAGAATTGGATGGCTTAAATTCAAATAAGTAGTATTATTTCTGTCCAAGTATTTATTATTCATTGTCACTTAACTATGAGCAAGTATAAAATCCATTTCTGACATGAAAATATATTTTGTTTACTTTTTAGTCAATATTCTTCATCGCAAAGTTCCTATTAGAATGTCTAGCATGACTAATGTCTGGGTTAGGATTTGTAGGCCTACATCACTTGCCTATGCAGCAATTATACTTTTGCAAGTGATTTTAGCATTAAGAGAAGTTTATGATGGTTTCTCAAAGCAGTGTGCATTATAATTGCCCCATGGCCATAGTGACAAATTCGGTTCAACAAAGTAATTGGTGGAAATGTAGGGATATAACTTATGAAACTCTTAATTGTCTTTCCCTGAACACATACAATCTATTTTGCTAATAAGACTAATTGGCCCAGAAATGTGAAAGCTAATATTTTATTTTTAACTAGCAATTAGTTAGGATCACAAGGAATTTCATCATAGTTTTATTTCCATAGGCACACATGAACAACAAAATCATTGTAGGCTTGCATTGTTTTTAGATAACCCTGAAGATTATTTTTTACTTAAATCTCTAATAGATAGAAAGGGAGTCATAATTTAATGTCATTTTTCTAGAGGTAGTGATTTGGATGATCACTGAGTTTCTTATATACCTTAGACAAAGACACTAAAAGCATCTGTGGTAACTATTCATGTGAAAGTTAGTAAAATATGAACTAGCCATGCACACACAATTTTCACATACAATCTTCTAGGAGGTCCTCAAGCATATGCTAGGTATAGTTTTCATATTTCTAAAGACATTTGAAAATTCTGTTACCCTTACCTTTGATTTTGGGTTTCTAATTTAATACATGTTTTTTTTTTTTTTTTTTTTTTTTTTTTTTTTTTTTTTTGTTCAAAATGTAAGCATATTACATATTCGTGTTTTATGGCTTGTTTTTTATCTATAAAACAGAATAGATAACTCTTCAAATACAGAAAAATTGAAATAAAACAGTAAAAATGTTTCAATAATATAGAAGAATTATGTTAACATATTATCTTTGCCCTCAATCTACAAAGAAAACACAAAAAGAAGTGTAATTGTGTAAAAATCTTTTATTTGCTATATGTAGTTGTCACCTTGGGGGCTTACTGCTGAATAAGCTCACCCTTTCTAGTTCTTTCTGACTTCTGACTGGCTGGCTCAACCCAGCTGTTCTGGCTCAAATTCTCCAAGCTGACTGATTCAATCTGGCTTTTCTAGGCATCTCACTAAATTGTTCTGCTTGTTTTCAAACTAACTCTGGCAATTTGTTCTAATCTTCTGACTCCTTCTCATTACCTGGCTTGGTCTGCCTCTGCTGACCTGTTCTGAACTGCATAAACTCAGGAACAAACTCAACTCCACTTCACTGCACTCACTGCACTGACTCCCGACCTAAGGAACTGACTGATCTCTCTCCCTGTGTTCCTCTTCAGTGGCTTTTCTTTCCAGTGCTGTTCTCATGCTCTCATCCTACCCTGTCAAATCTTTCTCTGACTCATCACTTTGTCTATCAGTTAGGCAGCATTGTTTGGAACTAACAATGTGTACAAAGTGCAGTCTGTATTTCAGCCAGAAGAATTCAAGGTGTGTAGCTTGTCTGCATTCAAACTGGGTCACACAGATCTAGAAGGACTTTGGATGTGGTCAGCTCAGCCATGTTGAAGGAAATTTCCTCTACAAAATTTATCTTTATCTTGCTTTCTTCTCTTAGCCATAAAGGAAAGGTTAAATTGGGCCCTCCAAAACGGCATAAAGTGGTCTTCAGGTGATCTGAGACTTTCCTCTCCTCATGGAGCTAGGAAGCAGTGTGCATTATGAGAAAATAGAGTCTGTCACATTGGCAATGCCAACTCCAGGTAAGACCTCAGACAATAACAGTAACCTGAAAATACACTTGCTGTGTTTATAAAACTACAGAACTTTTCTCTTCACATCTTTAATCCTTGATTTTCTTGACTCAAAAATAAGAGTAATGACATAGTAACTGAGAGGATTTGAAATTTTTCACATTAATGAGAGTTCTACATATGAGAACCTACAGAGATGAAAAATAGAGGTAAGAGAAAAGTAAATCAATAAAAAAATTTAGAGGATATGAATCATAATCTAAAAACAACAATATTAGGAAAATGAAAACTACTGGTAAAGAATAATTGGTTAGGTATAAAAGAGAGTTTTTCATAGATATTAAATGTTTTGATTGTAATCATTAGTTCAAAATTCTAAATTATTATAAGCTAATCCATTGAAATAAAATGGCAGAAACTCATATTGCAAAAGCAAAGGCAAAATTCAGGGTGCTATATTACCTCACTGCTTCTCTAGTCACAAGAACAGAGGTCAATTAATCAAGTAAATCAACAGGTATTTAATAAGGACCCACTGTGCCTTCCAAAACACAAATTACCATATCATTACATGCTCTAATCTTAACTGTTTCTTTAACAGATCTAGAATTTGTTGCAAATATATTAAATTTTTCTTTCTGGTTTTATGTAAATTTATATAGCTTTACTTCAGAAAGAATGAAATTAGTATTACTTTTCAGCCCATATCTAAGATGATCAAACAAGTGTTGCTCTTTGAGTTAGAATTCCATGTTACACACCAAACTTTGATAACCCTGATTATCGGAGTTCATCCATGATGCACTTACCTACAGATTAGAGAAAAGTCGGTTCATGACTCAATCGTGGACTGCTTATTTCTGCTATGATGATAACTTTTTACTGTGAAGAATATAAAGGATCTTTTGGGGCTGAGGAGATGGCTTAGTGAATGAAAAGCTTGCTATTCAAGGATAAAAGCAAGAATCCAAGTACTTACCATACAAGTAGAACCCAGGTAGGGATGGCAACTGGGAAGCATTAACAGGAGATCACCAAAACAAATTAGATAACATAAAACAGAAAAGTTCTAGATATGAATCAGAGACAGTAGCTTAATGCAGAAAATGGAGAGTGATCTAGGAAGAAACCTGACATCAATCTCTGGCCTCCACCTTCGTGTGTACAGGTTTGCACACTCACAGACATGCAAATATGCCCGTGTACCATGTTATCACACACATGCAAAATAGTAAGAAATCCATTCTAATTACAGATGAATATTTAATGTTTATTTTTAGGATTCTATGGCTTATGAAAACAACATATATTTGCTTTTGATGGGTTAAGTAGATCCATTCGCTGAAAATTTGCCAAGGATATTTGTTAAGGCCCATGCAACTTTCAGATGAATGAACTTAAACAATTCTCAGAAAACACTTTTAAAAAGAAATGAAACAAAATAAAATTTCATAAAGCTCAGCAAAGAATTTACAAACCATATACTTGACAAAAGATTATTTTAAAAATATTTAAGGAACTACATAAATACAGCTCAGTTCAAATATGGGAAACAGATGTAAGATACACAGCTATCAACGGATGTGTATAATGGTGACCACTACCTCTAATCAATGGAGAGCTGCAAATAAAAACCAAGATGGGATAGGGACTCACAACTATTATGATGGCTATATTTAAATTTTTGTTGCTGACTTTTTTTAAAAAAATTGAAAACAAGGATTACCATGAATGAGATCATAAATTGGTTTAACTACCAAAATAAAATATTATGGATTTTCAAAAAATAAAATAAAATAATAGAGCCACCCTGTGATTCAGGGCATATATATGCCTCTGGGCAAATATACAAAAGAAATTAAGTTAAATATGGAAAAAACAATTATACTCCAATACTTACTTAGTATTATTCCTAATGACTAAGTTATTCAAGCATCTTAAAGGCACATCAATACAAGAATGCCTAATCAACACATACAATATACACATAATAGAATATTATTCATTGGCTAAAAAATGAAACCTGTTGCTTACTGGTTTGAAATTAAATTAAATATAAGAAATACAGAAGGACACTCATAGAAGCTAGGTTGGGGGATAGGAATGTGGGTATTTATTGACAATAAAACCTGAATTACATTTGGTGTTTCAGCTCTAGTGATTTGTTATGCAGTATTGTGCCTACTTTTATTGACATTGTGATGTATGCTTAAGATTTTGTTAATAATGTAGAAAATATACAAGAATATGAGTAGATAATCTCTGTAAGGGCACTATACTTAATAAACTGTGAAAACTACACAGACCATGCATTTCATGATAACATGGACTTGGACAATGCTTGGTGTACTATTTTAATCACATAAACATGAAACAAATCAATTAAAACAATTCTATAAAGAACATGATATATATATATAAATTTTTTCACCAGAATCAACACAGACACTAACCTGTAAATATCTTAGGGCAGGCTACTAGGATGTCCCTACTAAGCCTGCACTAACCCTGCTGGATTGCTGCAGTGTACAAAGTTGTACTGAGGCAGTAAGGAGTGGAGCAGAAGCTAGGGGGTGGAGTTACAGAATAAGCTATTTACCAACCACAGCAGGACTGTTTCAGGGCTGTAACAAGTTGCACAAGTACACACAATAGGGATAGCACTCATGAGGGTGATCATATTACTCCCATTTAATAGATTAAAAAATGAAGCTACAGGAGGATGAATGAATTATCTTACTTCAGCTATCATATTAAGGAGGCCCTTTTTTGAAATTAGGTTCCCATACTCTAGATGCCATATTTTAATTGATGTCTCATATTTGCCATGAAAATAATTGAGTTTTAAATTGATAACTTATTATCCAATGAAAGGATGCTAAGTACTATGAAAGACAACCTATAGAGAGATGTAAACAAAAATTGAACAGAACTTAAGAAAAGACAAGAGTTCTTTTTTGGTGGTAGGGGAGATATATTATATTTACATTTCAAATGTTATCCTCTTTCCTGGTTTCCCCTCCCACTGCCTCTATGAGGGTGCTTCCCCACCCACCCACCTATCCCCTTTTTCCTCTCCACCCTGACATTCCCATACACTGGTGCACTGAGCTTTAGCAAGAGTGATAACCAAAATTCCTTAATGGTGAAGAAAACTTAAACCTGGAGACAAAGATTTTTCCCAAATGAGCCAAAGGTGAAAATGTACTTGTTTGGATATATTATTTGAATAATTGTTCCTATGTTTTGTCATAGTGCATCAGAAGGCAGCAGACAGGAAACAAGAATGTGTGAGTTTCCAGTAATGTCCCCAGGGATGCAGAAGTCACTGCAACTGTAGCTTGGCCAAATCTCTCTTCATTTTGGAAGTAGATGATTGTCCATGATTGGTGACATTTGCTAGTGAGAACAGGCGAGAACTCAGTGGACCATGCCAAAATCTGTCCTAGGGAACAGTGAAAGAAAGCAGATGCATCACTTTTTCCTCTGCGTTTTATTTTTTGATCATTTCACACAGAGAAATTTTTCTACGCTGTTTCTAACTACCTGGCATTGGATTAGCAGTGAACACAGCCAAGGATTTGTGTTCAAGCCTCTTGAAAATAAAGAACATGTAAACTGCATCTGTATCACCACTTAAAAATAAATCGTGTCCTCAGCCTTCTATTGCAGCATTAACCCTTCTATGGAGTTAAGAAGGTAATCTGAGTTGAGTGTCTCTCTATAGTAATTTTAAGGTAAAAATAGATCTAAGAAATTGATAGCAGTGCCCCCCCCCTTTTTTTAATTAAAAGAAACAAAAACTAGAGACATGGTTGTTTTAAGAAATCCAAAAAGTACTTTTAACTAAATATTTTGACAAAGAATGCAGAAGAGATGGCTCAGCAGCTGAATGCAGTTGCTGCTCTTGCAAAGGACACAGCGTTGGTCCACAACAACCACATAGCAGCACACAAGCACCTGTAACTGCAGTTTCCGGGACCCAATGCCTTCGACTGGCATCTCCATGCACGAGGCACATACACGGTGCATAAACATACCTGAAGTCAAAACATTCATATGTATTAAATAACAATGAGCAAATCATTTTTAAAGCTTAAAAAGTAGATCGTTCGATTAATATTTATGGTTCTTAAACAGTCAAAAATACAAGAAGTGGTTAAATAATAAATTTAATACAATGGGCAACTTGATAGACATTTAATAAACTGAAAAATCCACCAACTAGCTAAGAGACCCAACTCCATAATGAGCTTTCGTTTCCAATGTTCTCCAGGTGGCTGCTAGCCATTTGCCACAGAGAAAAAACAAACAGCAACAACAAGTACAAAAATGAATGAAAACAAAAACAATTAAAAAACCTGACACTTATTGGAAAGCAGGTTTCAACCATTAAAATAAATAAATAAATAAGAAAGGCACACAGTAGAGAATAGACAATGTTGCACTAAAAGGCTATGTTATTTTGCCAAAAAATTTTCAATCTGTGTACAAAATCCCTCTCCCATTCTTTTGATCTGCGGCAGCACTTGTCCAAATGGATGGGCTCCCTAAAGGGAAAACCCATTTCAAACACAGAGGAGCTTGAACAAATGGGAAGCACTCAACCTCAGGCTTAAATATCCCAAATGGCCTCTTGCTGGTAACAGGAGAACAAAATCGGAGTCTCACTCAGAAAACAGCTTTCCTGGCTTTTATCTCCTGTTTCATTTGTGCATTGATACGAAGATCAGAGTCGTCAACTTGAATGTGATTTGGAATCTCGATACAAACAATAAGACATTAAAAACTTTTTGGTTTTCTAAAATTTGTATTCAGACTCTTCTCTTTCTTCAGGGTAGAATCACAGTCCCATCAGTATTCTAGGGAATTTTGCAACACAGGACGTCTCTGTCAAAACTGTAGCAAGTTAATGCATTCCAATATAGCTTAATCGTGCAAATAACCACCTAAGAAGGCTGTGAATTGAAACTTGACATACTCCATTGTGTGTGTGTGTGTGTGTGTGTGTGTGTGTGTGTGTGTGCATGTGTTATCCTATTTTTATTTTAACCATACTTAAATGAATATTTGAAAAATAAAATTAAACTTTTAAAGAAAATAAAAAATAGAAATAATTATGTCTAATTACAAAGACATAAAGCAGAAACTAGCATTAGCACCATTCTGAAGCCAGCAGAAACTAGTGAGAAGTGATAAGGGTGAAAAAGACTTAGATTTTACTTTCTGACTGTACAAAGTGACAAACAATGTCGCTAGAATTTATTCATTTCCTGGGACTTAACAACATGTATTGCTTTCTTTCATCACTTTGCCAATTTTCTTCAAAGAAAATTACTATTTCAAGCTCTTCAGAAATTCTATAACCTCTCCGGGCTTCGTTTCCTCGTGGGTAAAATGGGAATAACAATGTCGGGCTGTGGAGTTGGAAGGGATGGGTGGGGGTTAGAAATAATACATGAAAATCACCTAATAGTGCCTGGTGCATAATAGAAGCCATCACCAGTATTATTACCCCAAAGCCATATCTGGACATGTAAATTGGAATAAAACACTGAGGTAGTTTTCAGACTAATCCAAAATGAATACATTTTCTTGCAGATCCAAGGTAATTGAGGTAAATGTTAGAACATTTATTGGAATTATCAAAATACATAAATTGTTTCCATTTTCCACCTTATATGCCCAGATATGGCTTTTGTGCATAGCCCTAGAGTATGCCACATGCTTTTAAAACTGTCCATTACTGAAAGATCCCAGCATTAAGTTTAGCCAACCACGAAATATAGTTAAAAGTAAGTTACAGGACAAGCTCCATTCATTGGTCCAGTGGCTGCCTCAGATAACAGACAACAAAACTGATTCAATATCTAATCTAAATACCTACCATGTAACTTAAATCAATAAATTTATTTAGAAAGTAATTGAGCCATAGGCCATTTTGAGAAAGTGTCTTTTTTTTCTAATTTCTTCTACCATAATATTTTAGAGCATCTTGAAATAATTTTGAGAGAAGAAAATAAAATCTGCAAGAAATGAAAGGCTGAAATGAGCTTGCCTACCTAAAATCAAGAATAAGAATACTGTGCATTTGATTGAAACACATCCCCTGTTAAAATTATTTGCTTTGGAAGAAAAACTGTAATAATATCTATCTACTCTTCAAATTTTTTTTTACAAAAAAATAGTGTTTTATTGACCTCGAACTCAAATTCCTCCTGCTCCAACCTCTTAAACACCAGGATTTCAGTGAAATGCCTCTACTGCCAGCTAAAAACAAGTAAGTACTTGTAGAAAGAAGGTGAGCTTATTTATTTATTTATTTATTTATTTATTTATTTATTTATTTGGGAAAAAATTATTGGCTATTCTCTGTACTTTCATTTTAAATGTTATCCCCCTTCTCCCCCACTTGTATCCTACTTGCCCCTCTCCTTTCTTTCATAAAAGTGTTCCCTCATCCAACCACCCTCTTGAACTCAATGCCTTGGCATTCTGCTACTCTGGTAAAACACACCTTCACTGGACCAAAGGCCTCTTCTCCTATTGATGCCAGACAATGCTATCCTTTGCTACATATGCAACTGAAGCCATGGGTCTCTCCTGTGTACTCATTGGTTGGTGTTGTAAAGTGGATCAAAAATCTCCACATCAAACCAGGTATACTGAAACTAATAGAAGAGAAATGAGGAAGAGCTTAGAACATATAGACAAAAAGAAAAGTTTCCTGAACAGAAAACCAATGGTTTATGCCATAAGATCAAGAATTGACAAATAGGACCTCATAAAACTGCACATTTTCTGTAAGGCCAAGAACACTGTCAAAATGTCAAAATGGCAGTCAACAGATTGGGAAAGGATCTTTACCAATTCTACGTCTGATAGACAGCTAATATTCAATATATACAAAGAACTCAAGAAGGTAGACTTCAGAAAATCAAATAATCCTATTAAAAATAGGGTACAGAGCTTAATGGAAAATTCTCAACTGAGAATATCAAATAACTGAGAAGCACCTAGAGAAATGTTCAACGTCCTTAGTCATCATGGAAATGTATATCAAAACAACCTTGAAATTCCACCTCACTCCAGTCAGAATGGCTAAGATCAAAAACTCAGGTAACAGTAGATACTGGTGAGGATGTGGAGAAAGAGGAACACTGCTCCACTGTTGGTGGAATTGTAAACTGGTACAGACTGGAATTCAGTCTGGTGGTTCCTCATAAAATTGGACATAGTACTTCCTGAGGACCCAGCTATACCACTCTTGGGCATATACCCAAAGACAATCCAACATATAACAAAGACACATGCTCTACCATGTTAATAGCAGCCTTATTTATAATAGCCAGAAGCTGGAAAGAACCCAGATGTACCTCAACAGAGGAATGGATACAGAAGGTGAGCCTTAAAGAAATGTGTAATTCGTGTTTATACAAAGATAGTATTAATACCAGCAACTCCCAGGAACTGGTTCAGAATAAAGGAAATCTCAAATCCACCCCTGTTGTTACTATACACCAATCCACAGTCTCCACTGACAGTTGTTGATGCTTTCTTTTCTACCACATAACACACAATCCACAACTTTCTTTCACTAGTTTTCATCAAAATCCTATGAGAAAAGTAGGAACAGATTTCTAGAAGAAAGCTTAGGAAACAGGAACAAACCCAATCATCCTTCAGCTTTTCCCTTGGATACTCACATGTGTAATTTCCTGTTTAGATGCTATGTACTGTGTCTAACCAACTTAAAATTCCAAGCAACAAGAGTACTAATAGCAGCATGCCTCCACTTTAACTCAATGATCCTATCCTTAGTAAGGAAAAAGTATGGGCAGTCTTCCCTTAAATGATGTGCTTTTCAAATCCCATAAATCATTGTGTTCAACTATATTGATGTTCATTAAAAGTTTTCTTTGCTAAGGATTAAATATAGCTCTCTCTCTCTCTAAGATTGATTAAAACATGATTCTATAGGTTTTCTTACAGCATCATATAGGTTATCTTACAGCATGCAATGACCCCTGACTGAGAACTTTAGAAAAAGCATTTAGGGCAAGAAAGAGAGTTGAGGGTTTATTTTTTCTTCCTGTAAAGAGAAATTGATACCCATTACCTGATATAAAAGTATAAATTTGATCAAAATATTACCAGATGGGTGGCTGTTTTCTGCCAAGCAATGAAAGAACTCAAAACAATGACCAATGTTTGAAAGATTTAGTGTTCAATAGTAATGATAACCAGTTATGTCTTGATATAAATAAAACCATAATTTTTAGTCCATATATAATAAACTCAATTTCTAAAGCCATGGTCACAGAGTCAATTAGCCCATTAAGCTGGCTTAGGAATGGGCAAGAAAAAACGTTGCTTGGCATTCATGGAATAGATTTCTTGCTTGCCTGATACAAATTTTTGTACTATATCCCTTACATAAGAGTCCTATGTATAAATCTTTTCCCCAGACTTCTTTACTGTATTACTCATGTAGCACTACAATTCCATTATACTAAGTTATCATCTGACACAACTGTTATCTGTTTGTCTTATTCTTTTAGATGCATACTTCAATAATAGTTCTTTAAAGACAAATTGTCCATGTTCAACCTCCAGAACTCATAGGACATTAGAGTAGCTAACCTTTTAGTTGCACTGATATATGAAGTCTATAAACAAGGAAAAACATATTAATTATGTAATCATAATGCTCCATGGAGGTATATATTTGGGTAAGGAACTCACAGGAATAAAAGAACCTGAGCATGTGACTACCTGTCATTATCACTTAAATATACTATTCCCATGGCAAGCTTGTGCTTTATTTCCCACAATCTCTCCCATATGACAGGTCAGTCTTATGACAGACAATCTCTCCAATATGGCAGACAGAAAATTCATCAAGTGAATATTCACAAGGCACAGAGTTCAAGCCTTATCTTGGGTGGTACAGCCTCCTAAAAGGAGAAAAGTTTGTAACAAACAACATGAATAGTTGTATTTATATGTAATGCTGTAGAAGACAATAGTGCAATTGGAAGTCATGGTGGCCATAAGTAGGGTTAAAAGGAGAAATATAAAACTATGTCTGCATTCCATTGTCCAGAACTTGTCTAACTGCAAAATTTTAATGAGTTTCTTGGTTCCCTCTGCTCTACTCTACCAACACAAATGCAAACTTGGTTCTTTCAGAGACTGACTAGATCAGTGGTTTTCAGCAGCATTTTGGGCCAGTATCAACTGCATAATGAAGTGAGTTATTCTCTTACTACATTTTAGAATTATAAACCCAAATCTTTTTCAGTAGGGTCTAGCTTACTGAGTTCTAACAATCTCCCATGTGATTAATGTATAGCATTTATAAATTTTGTTCTAGAAGCAAAGGAAGAATAAGATAAAAAAGATATTACCTTATTTTATTAACTTCTCAAAAACATGTAAGAAGTGCCCGTACTTCCCAGGTGAGAGTTTGTTATTTTTTTCTTTATAGCTCCTCTAACTCATCAGGAAACTCTAGCAGGCTGTAATTTCTATCTTCATCCCCTCTGCTGAAGGAGAAGGAGGTGTCTTCTTACTTCTACTTAACATTTCTTTCTAATGGGTACCCTCAAGATCCAACTAATTAATGCAATGATGAAAGTAGACCACCTTAGTGTCTATAAACAGTGATACAGTTTTAAACCTTAAACCTTTAACAAGGAACAAAGGCTGGTCATTTCCAGATACCATGACAATGATCTCCACTACTCTAAAATGTTCTGTTCTGCTGTCTTAATTTAAAAATCAGCCACAATCACCTCTTGAATGTTTATTAAATCTTGGTTCTCAGTATCGAAGCTAGCAGAATTAGAACTGTTTCATTTGAATTTCAAAGTAAAGAATATTTATGACTGGTAATTTGAATTTATTCTTGTTTTCACTTACTTTCTCATTAGCAAATTCAATAATACAAAATTAACCTTTTGTACTTGGGAAGCAATTAAATTTTACTAAGTTTGATTTTGTATGTTTTAGTCTGGTAGGTAAATTGATATGCACCATAAGTTTTCATTCAAATGGCTAGAATTTTTTAGTAAACTACTCACTGGCTGAACAGTAGAAAATAAATACAGAAATGTTTTAAGGATTTTTTGTTGTTGTTGTTATTGATTTCTGGCTTTCAAATATTTAATGTACAATTTTTAGAAGTATTTTCATTTTCAACATGGACTAATTAGTATTTACTAATTACTGCTTTACAAAGTCTTAGAAAGTTATTTACCTTTAGAAATGAAAAGTATGGAAATATAGCTAAGCATGATTTTAAAAGTTGAAATATGATGCAAAAACAAAGAAACATAAAGTAAAGGGATATAGCTCATGAAGTGGGTAAGCCAACTTTGAAGTAGCACACTCAAGAGAACGGACAAAGGGTGAAGGAAAATAATAGACTCTTGGATAGCTGGATCAAAAGATAATATATATATATATGCATATATATATATAATGATATAATGTATTACTTTATGCCATCGTTTGTCTGAAAACCTGGCACACAATAATTTCCTCTACCTTTTACACTATGAAATTCTTTCTATCAATTAGTAGGGATCAATTCCCCTTTATCTGAAATTGGCTAATTTGTGACTTACGTGAACCAACAAAACATGACACAAGTAATTTTGTGTGTGTCCCACATTGTATTATGCCAGTTTCCATCATTACAATGAAATGCCTTGAGCAAGCTACTTCATAAAGAAAATAAGTTTAGCTTGGCTTTTAGTTTGAAGGCAAAAGGTACAGAGTTGAAACAGATCCTGATACCTTACCATTACCAATACCGTGTTAGAAGCAACATTCTCATCTTATAACCTAGCACATAGGCCCCAACACATGCCAAAGGGGAAACAAAGCCCTAATCCATAAAAGATCTAGTCCATAGTTCCAGGATCCAGGAAAGTCCTGAAATGTACTAACCTTGCTTTTTTGCTTCTATAGTATCTTTTCTCACTAGCCAGTCTTACTAACCATTATTTCTACCCACTGGCCAGCAATACAGTCTTTTTGTTCAGCTTTCAGAGTAATATTCAAGAGGAGTCCCAATGAGGTTCCAGTATTTATGATAGAGTATCAGAAGCCAGAAACCTCCTATCAGATCAAAAAAAAAAAAAAAAAAAAAGAAAGAAAGAAAGAAAAGAAAAGAAAAGAAAAGAAAAGAAAAGAAAAGAAAAGAAAAAGAAAAGCCAATGCAATGAACACCTACAAGGAAAGAAGTGTGGACAAAATGGTGTACCATAGAACTCACTGTGTCATACTACAGCTTCCATAATGACATTTTTTCTCTGTTGTGGAAGGGCAGGTACAAGGGGTGGGAAATATGAATGGGATTAGAGTACATGGGGTCAAATTTACAAAGAACCAAAACAGAGTTAAAACATAAAACTAAGTGCCTACGCTCTCTTGTGGAATTATCTCACAACAGAGTCTACACCTAGTGATGTTCTTCCAGCTTGTAGAGTATAAAAGGAGTGTAAAGAATATAAAGCAAGAACAAGAGAGTGCATATGTGTGTGTACATTTGTCTCTCTGTGTCACTGTCACTATCTCTCTCTCACTCTGTCTCTGTATCTCTGTGTGTATTTGTGTCTATGTGGTATGTGGTCTGTGTGTATATTGTGTGTATGGTGTGTGGTATGTGTGTGTAATGTATAAGTATATATGGTGTGATGTGTGGTATGTGTGTGTATTGTGTGTGGTGTATGTGTGTATTATGTGTTTCTATGTGCGTCTTGTATGTGTGTGGTGTAGATTGTGTGTGTGGTGTATATGTGTTTTATGTATCAATGTGTGTGTACTATGTGTGTTGTATGTTTGTTTTTAACTTATGTTGATATGTGTGTGTATACCATGTAAATTTGGGTGTCTATAAAGAACAAAGGAGGGCATTAAGTCCCCTAGAACATGAAATACATGGGGTTTTTTTTGTTTTGGATTTTTTTTTTTCTGTCTGATTTTGGTGCTGAGAACTGAATTCCAGTCCTCTTAGAAGAGAAAAAAGTACTCAAGTGCTGAGCCATGCCTCCAGCAAGAATCACACTTGCAAATCTTTGAACTATAGCTGCCAACTAAGTTATATCTCAATGCAGAACTTCTGTTGTGCTACTCTGCAAAAACAAACTGAAGGCTGAAGCTTTAAGGTTTTAGTGGAATTTTCTTTTGTGAGTGACTGAAGATGACAGAGACTTTCATTACACAAAGGCATTGCATGCCATTGTCTCCTGAGCTACAGGGATGAATTTTTCCTTTAGGGTTTAAAGCTACTTCAGCAGCTATAATGGACCTGTGAGGGGACCTGAGAGCTAAAATTAGACAACCCTAACTGTAATGATTTGCAGTTAGTGGCTGTGCCAGAGCCCAGGTCTAGATTCTTGTTAGTTGGGCCACTCCTGTCACAGTTTCTCCTCTGTGGGAAAGACCTGTGCTGCACTGGGAGAGTGTAGTCTTATCCTGCATGATGACTCTCATTCAGTGGCCTCAGACCCATCACACATTTTTCTTAAATCTTTGTAATGGTTAAAGGAGACAGTCTATTATGTATGGGAAAGGACTGGCAAAGAGAACATGCAGTAGTTGGTTACAGTGTAGTCTCAGTCAGCAATTTGGAAGTCCTGGCATTCTGACAAACATTTCTTGATCTCGCTATGTTCCAAGAGCCATGTGGAAACAAACCAAACAAAAGTGAATGTCCTTTGTCTAGCTAAATATATTAATATATGTAGTTAATCTGTAGATTTCATTTATATCCTATTTTCCCAATTAATGAGTTGAATCTTTCTATATGTAAGTCCATAATATATCTTATCTCTCACATAGCAATTGTTTACATGTCTGCAAGTGCATAAATATCTCACGGTAAAGAAAAATCATATAATAATTACGATATAACAAAGAGTCATTAGTAGCAAATGTAAACATTTCTGTGAGGCAGCTCAGTTTTATAGGCAAAAATTGTGTACCATATTATTTGTTGGAAGTAGGCAGACTATACTACAATATTATCACATAGGTCACAGACAGAGCATCAATTTAAGATGATGTTCATCACTCTTAGAAAAATTAGCCCATCTTCAGAATGGGAAGCTAAGAGGGAAAAAAAGAAGAAGAAGCTAAGATCATACCAATAGCTTTATAATTACGAAACCAAATTACCTCATACTTAGATTTTGGCTAAGCTTTAAAACTAAGTATGTTTCTAGATGTAGAGGGAAATAATGCTTTATGAAGTTCATTTGGTTTTATACAAACATGTCCAAAATCTTTCATCTAAAAAACCTGCAAAGTCAGGATTTACAAGGTCAGGCTACATTCAAAGCAAATGGAATGTAAGTGTTCAATAAACACAGACAGTGCTTTCAGAATGAAAGATACCTAAGGGGCCATAGTGATGTATTCACAGCTAAGACAGGATTATAAAATGGAGTGATTTATACAACTGTGTTTCACATCTTCCTAATGTTAAAATTAAACACATCAGAGGCTGTAAAGGTGGTTCAGAAATTATGAACATTTACTACTCTTGCAGAGGATCAGGTTCAGTTCAGGATCACGGGTCTACTTACAATCTTCAGAAACTTCAGCTTTAAGGAATCTAATGCCCTCTTCTGACCTCTGAAGGCATTGCATACATTTGTAGTGTATACATTCATACAGGCAATACACTCTTACACATAAAATAAAAACACATCAAATATGTCTTAAAGTAACACACCAACAGAAAAAACATTAGATATATAAAGGTGTGGATATTGTTGGATTTCTCTGGCTGCATTTTCCTTGCAATGTGTTTAAAAATCATGTACAGCTTGCTTATCTGATAGTACAATAGAAGTTTTTGTGACAAACCCATAATTAAACACAATTCCAGTGGTTACATATCATTTTGTCTAAATCCTCATTTATAACATTGATATGGATTTCCCTTTTCACTGTCTTGAATTATTAACATATTAAATGATCCTAGGGACCACCAGGAACAGCTGAGATCCAGGAACACAGGACTGGTGAGACTGTGCTGTGAGTAGCCCGGACACAGAACAGTCTGGGCCCAGCACCCAGAAAGTGACCCCGCCCCCACCCATTGGTTCAGAGGACCAGGAAATCTGCAGTAGGGACTTGGTTTCCAATTGGAGGGCCCTTGCATGCAGAACGAACACTCAGGACATCTGCCACCAGGAACACCTGAGATCCAGGGACACAGGCCAGGTACACAGGAGAGACAGGAACCAATCAATGACAACAAGACCATGTATAATCACTGACAACAAGATGGCAAGAGGAAAGTGAAAGAACTTACCCAAGGGAAAACAAGATAACCCAGCAACAGCAGACCCAGCTCTCCCATCACAGCAAATAGCGGAATTTGCAACACTCCAGAAAAAGAGACTCAGACATGAAATTATACCTCAAGATGATGATAGAGATCCTTAAACAAGAATGGAAGGAAAAGCATAAAGAACTAGAAGTTTTAAAAGAGGAAAAAAGAAAAACAATCAAAGAACTAGAGGAAAACAGAAACAAAGAGATGAAGAAATGGAAGAAGGAATTTAAAATAGAAATGGAAACAATATAGAAAACACTAAAAGACACAACGCTGGAGGTAAAAAACCTAAAAAAGAAATCAGGAGTCTCAGATGCAAGCATCTCCAACAGACTACAAGAGATGGAAGAGAGAATCTCAGGGGCCAAAGGCAACATTGAAAATATAGACAAAACAGTCAGAGCAGATGCAAAAACCCAAAAGCTTCTAACTCAAAATGTCAAGGAGATCAGGACACAATGAGAAGACCAAAACTAAGGATAATAGGAATAAAAGAGGGCAAAGAATATCAACTAAGAAGCACAGAAAATATCTTCAAGAAAATGGTAGAAAAAAACTTCCCTACCCTTAAGAATGAGTTGACCATGAGCATAAAAGAAGCCAACAGAACTCCAAATAGAGTGGACCAGAAAGAAATTCCTCCTGACACATAATAGTCAAAACGTCAAGTTCCCAATCAGAATTACACCTGACTTCTCAACAGAGATTATGAAAGCTAGAAGATCCTGGACAGACATAATGTAGAGCCTAGGAGAACACAAGTGTCAGCACAGGATGTTACATCCAGCAAACTATCAATCACCATAGATGGAGAGACCAAGATATTCAATAATAAATGTAACTTTATACACTAACTTAGCACAAACCCAACACTACAACAAATTATAGGTGGAAAACCCAATACAAGGAGGGAAACTACATCCTAGTAAAAAGAAGAAAATACCTAAACAAGAAAACCAAAAGAAAAAAGATACACAGCCACAATTCTACCTCTAAAAGCAAAAATAGCAGGAAACAGCAACCACTATTCCCTAATATCTATTAACATAAATGAACACAATTGTCCAATAAAAAGACATAAGATATCAGGCTGGATACATAAACAGAACCCACCATTTTGCTCCATACAGGAAACTCATCTCAGAGACAAAGACAGACATTATCTATCTCAGAGTAAAAGTTGGGAAAAAAAAAATCTTCTAAGCAAAGGGCCCAAAGAATCAAGCTGGAGTGGCCATTCTAATATTGAATAAAGTAGATTTTCAAACAAAAGGTATCAAAAATATAAGGAGGGACAATTTTACTCATTACAAAGAAAATTTGTTAGGAGGAACCTTCAATCCTTAACATATATGCTCCAAATACAAGAGCACCAATATTTATAAAAGAAACCCTACTAAAACTCAAAAAACTACATTGAACCCAACACAGTAATAGTGGGAGACCTCAACATCCCACTCTCATCAATGGACAGAAATGGGAAAAAAATGAACAAGGACACAGTGAAACTGACAGAGGTTAGGAATCAATTGCAATTAATAAACACCTACAGAAAATATCATTCTAAAAGAAAAGAAAAGACATTATTCTAAGCACCTCAAGGAACATTCTCCAAAATTGACCATATAATTGCTCACAAAACAAGCCTCAATATATATAAGAAGATTGAAATAGTCCCATGCATCCTATCAGATCACCATGTTCTATGGCTGGTCTTCAATAACAACAAAAACAATAAAAGCCAATATACACAATGAAAACTACAAAATTCTCTATTAAATGATAGCATGGTCAAAGAAGAAATAAAAAAGAAATTAAGGATTTTCTAGAATTTAATGAAAATGAAAATACAACATACCCAAACCTATGGGATGCAATGTAAACAGTACTGAGAGGAAAACTCATAGCTCTGAGTGCTTCCAAAAACAAACTGGAGAGAACATAAACTAGCAACTTGACAGCACAGATGAAAGCTCTAGAACAAAAGGAAGCAAATACACCCAAGAGGAGTAGACAGCAAGAAATAATCAAACTCAGAGCAGAAAAATGACCAAATAGAAACAATAAGAACCATTCAAAGAATCAGCAAAACAAAGAGATGGTTCTTTGAGAAAATTTACAAGATTGATAAACCTGATAAACCATTAGCCAGACTAACTAGAGGGAAAAGAGAGAGTATCTAAATTTACAAAAACAGAAAGAAAACTGGAGACATACAACTGAAACTGAGAACATTCAAGAAATCATCAGATCCTACTACAAAAGCCTATACTCAACAAAGGTGGAAAATCTGGAGGAAATGGATGAATTCCTAGACAGATTCCAGGTTAAACCAGGACCAGGTAAACCATCTAGATAATCCCATAACACCTAATGAAATAGAGCATTCACCAAAAGCTTCCCAACCAAAAAAAGCCCAGTTCCAAATGGGTTCAGTGCAGAATTCTATCAGATGTTTATTGACAACGTAATACCAATACTCTCCAAACTATTCCACAAAATGAGTCCGATGAAACACTACCTAATTCATTCTTTGAGGCCACAATAACTGTCATTCCTAAACCACACAAAGACCATACAAGAAAAGAGAACTTCCCATCCAGGGAGAGCCTATGGCCGTGCAGGAACAGCAGTGAGCCAGCGGTGATCCAGGGACACAAGACTGACAACAAGATGGCAAGATGAAAGGGAAAGAATGTACCCCAGGGAAACCAAGACAACCTGGCAACACCAGTACTCAGCTCTCCCATCACAGAAAACAGCAGAATGTCAAAAACGCCAAGTGCCCAAAGCAATATATATATATATTAAAAGCACTAAGGGGAAAAGGCCATGTACCTTAAAGGCAGACCAATCAGAATCACGCCCGATTTCTCAACAGATACTGTGGAAGCTAGAAGAGCCTGGACAGACATCATGCAGACCCTAAGAGGGCACAGGTGCCAGCCAAAGCTGCTATACCCAGCAAAACTCTCAATCACCATAGATGGAGAAATTAAGATATTCCAAGATGAAACTAAATTTACACAATATCTGACAAAAAACCCAGCACTATAACAAATTATAGGGAGAAAACCCAATACAGCGAGGGGAACTACATCCTAAAAATAAAAAAAAAAAAAAAAAAAAAAAAAAAAAAAAAAAAAAAAAAAAAAAAACAAGAAAACTCCTAAACTAGAAAACCAAAAGAAGAAAGACATACAGGCACAATTTAACCTCCAAACACAAAAATAGGAGGAAACAGCAAACATTATTTCTTGATATATGGTAACATAAATGGACTCAATTCCCCAATAAAAAGACATATGTTATCAGACTGGATATATAAACAAAACCCACCAATTTGCTGCATACAGGAAACTCATCTCACAGACAAAAACAGACACTATCTCAGAGTAAAAGGCTGGGAAAAAAAACCTTCCAAGCAAATGGCCACAAGAAGCAAGCTGGAGTCACCATTCTAATATTGAATAAAGTAGATTTTCAACCAAAAATTATTTGAAAAGATAAGGAAGGACACTTATTACTCATTACAGGGGAAATTTGTCAGGGGGAACTCTCAATCCTTAACATATATGCTCCAAATACAAAAGCACCCATATTCACAAAAGAAACCCTACTAATGCAAAAAAATACATTGTACCCCACACAATAATAGTGGGAGACCTAAACACCCCATCTCACCAATGGACAGATCATGGAAAAAAACTGTACAAGGACACTGTAAAACTAGCAGAGGTTATGAACCAACTGGAATTAATAGATATCTGCAAAATATATCAACCTAAAACGAAAGAAAACACCTTCTGCTCAGAACCTCATGGAACCTTCTCGAAAACTGACCACATAATCGGTCACAAAACAAGCCTCAATAGATATAAGAAGACTGAAATACTCCCATGCATACTTTCAGATCACCATGGTCTAAAACTGGTCTTTAATAACAACAAAGACAACAAAAAGCCTACATACACATGGAACCTAAACAATGTCCTATTAAACAATAGCATGGTCAACGAAGGAAGAAAGAAATTAAGTATTTTCTAGAATTCAATGAAAACGAAAACACAACATACCCAATCCTATGAGATGCAATGAAAGCAGTACTGAGAGGAAAACTCATAGCTCAGAGTGCTTCCAAAAATAAACTGGAGAGAGCAACTTGACAGCACAGCTGAAAGCTCTAGAACAAAAATAAGCAGATACACCCAAGAGGAGCAGACGACAAGAAATAATCAAACTTAAGGCAGAAATAGACCAAATAGAAAAATATAAAAACCATTGAAAGAATCAACAAAACCAAGATATGGTTCTTTGAGAAAATTAACAAGATTGATAAACCCTTAGCCAGACTACCTAGAGGGCAAAGAGAGAGTATCCAAATAAACAAAATCAGAAGAGAAAGTGGAGAAATAACAACTGAAAATGAGGAAATTCAAGAAATCATCAGATCCTACTACAAAAGCCTATACTCAACAAAGCTGGAAAATCTGGAGAAAATGTATGAATTCCTAGACAGATACAAGATACTAAAGTTTAATCAGGACCAGGTAAACCATCTAAATAATCACATATCACCTAAAAAATAGAGGCAGTCATCAAAAGCCTCCCAAACCAAAAAAAAAAAAAAAAAAAAAAAAAAAAAAAAAAAAAAAAAAAAAAAAAAAAAAACCCATGTCCAGATGGGTTTAATGCAGAATTTTATCAGACATTTATCATTTATTGATGACATAATACCAATACTCTACAAACTATTCCACAAAATAGAATCAGATGGAACACTACCTAACACATTTTTTGAGGCTACAATAACCCTCTTTCCTAAACCACACAGAAAACCAACAAGGAAAGAGAACCTCAGAACAATCTCACTTATGAACAAAATACTTAACAAAATCCTTGCAAACCAAATCCAAGAACACATCAAAACAATCATTCACCATGATAAAGGATGCTTCATCCCTGAGATGCAGGGTTGTTTTAATATAAATTAATCCATCAATGTAATCCACCATATAAAAGAACTCAAAGAAAAAAAACACATGGTCATCTCAGAAGATGCTGGGAAAGCATTTGACAAAATTCAAAACTCCTTCATTTAAAAGCCTTTGAAAGAACAGGAATCCTAGGCCCATACCTAAACATAATAAAAGCAATATACAGCAAACCAATAGCCAACATCAAACACAAGGGTGGGAAACTTGAAGCATCCCACTAAAATCAGGGACTCGACATGGCTTCCAACTCTCCCTCTACCTATTCAACATAGTACTGGAAATCCTGGCTGGAGCAATTAGACAGCAAAAGGAAATCAAATGGATAAAAATTGGAAAGGAAGAAGTAAAAACATCACTCTTTGCAGATGACATGATAGTGTACTTAAGTGACCCCACAAATTTTACCAGAGAACATCTACAGCTGATAAACAAGTTCGGCAAAGTGGCTGATATAAAATTAACTCAAACAAATCAGTTGCCTTCGTATACACAAAGGACAAACATGTGGAGAAAGAAATTAGGGAAAAGATACCCATCATAATTGTCACAAACACTATGAAATACCTTGGTGTGACTCTAACTAAGCAAGTGAAGGACCTGTATGACAATAATTTCAAAGCTCTAAAGAAGGAAATCGAGAAAAATCTCAGAAAATGGAAAGATCTCCCATGCTCATGGATTAGAATGATCAGCATTTTAAAAATGGAAATCTTACAAAAAGCAATCTACATATACAATGCAATCCCCATCGAAATTCCAACCCAGTTCTTCATTTAGTTGGAAAGAGCAATGTGCAATTTCATCTAGAATAACAAAAGAGCTAGATTAGCGAAATCCATCCTCAGCAACAAAAAAACATCTGCAGGAATCACTATCCCTGACCTCAAGCTATAATACAAGTCAACTGGGCTAAAAACTGCATGGTGCTGGTACAGATACAGGAAAGTGGATCAACGGAATAGAATAAAAGATCCAGAAATGAGCCCTCAAGTATATGGTCACCTGATTTTTGACAAAGAAGCTGTAAACTTTCAATGGAAAAAGGACAGCCTATTCAACAAATGGTGTTGGTCCAACTGGTACTCAGCATGCAGAAGAATGAAAATACATCGTTTTTTACTCCTTGTACAAAGTTCAAGTGCAAGTGGATGAAAGATCGTCACATTAAACCAGGTACACTGAAACTATTAGAAGAGAAATTTGGGAAAACCTTAGAACACATAGGCACAGGAGAAATTTCCTGAATAGAAAACCAATGGCTTGTGCTCTAAGGTCAAAGATTAACAAATGGGACTTAATGATATTGCAAAGTTTTTGTAAGGATAAGGACACTGTCAAGAAAACTAAATGGCAGCCAACAGATTGGGAAAAGATCTTTCCCAGCCTCACATCTGATAGAGGCCTAATATCCAAGGTATATAAAGAACTCAAAAAGTTAGACACCAGAGAATCAAACAACCTTATTAAAATGGAGTACAGAGCTAAACAAAAAAGTTCTCATTTGAGTAATATCAAAAGCCTGAGAAGCATCTAAGGAAGTGCTTGACATCCTTAGCCATCAGGGAAATGCAAATCAAAACAACCCTGAGATTCCACCTCACACTAACAGAATGTCTAAGATAAAAAATTCAGATGACAGCAGATGCTGGCAAGGATGTGGAGAAAAAGGAGCACTTCTCCACTGTTGGTGGGGTTGTAAACTGGTACATCCACTCTGGAAATCAGTCTGGCGGTTCCCCAGAATATTGGACATAGTACTACCTGAAGACCCAGTTAGCCCCTATCTGGGCATATACCCCAGAGATGCTCCAACATACAAAAAAGACACATGCATCACAATGTTCATAGCAGTCCTATTTATAACATCCAGAAGCTGAAAAGAACCCAGATGTCCTTCTGTAGATGAACGGATACAAAAATTGTCCTGTATTTACACAATGGTGTACTACTCAGCTATCAGAAACAATGACTTAACAAAATTCTTAAGAAAATCTAGAGAGTATCATCCTGAGTGAGGTAACCCAGTTACAAAAGAACAGACATAATATTCAGTCACTGCTAATTGGATACTAATCCTAGAAAGCTCTGAACACACCAAAAACAACTCATAGACAATTTGAAGTTTGAGAAAAACAAAGGCCAAAAAAAATGAGTAATCATTATGCTTTATCTTTACACACCAAGTAAACTTTCACTATTTCCAGGTTACATCTTGGTTTTACATGTACTTCATGCTCATTTTAACTAGTAAGATTTTATTGCTTAGTCTCAAACCTTAAAAATATCAAGTACTGTCAAAAATTTATTCATATACTTTTATGTAAAAATGCTTAAAATCTGTACATTTATCTCTGTTTTTTAAAATAAAGTTTTTCAATTAAAAAAAGAAAAGAATAGAAAGTGTTTCATTGAAAATATGAGCATCTTTTTTCAGTAAGCATCTGGTAGATCATGTGGAGACATTCATGACAGAGAGCTGTAATTTAAAGTTCAGAGTCAGATTTTCTGAAAAGCTCTCTCTTTCTGCATGTCACAGAGTCCTGGTTGGCCTTATACGTTTCTCTTCTTTTCCTGCTCAGTTTCACAAGACCATAATTTAATTATCAAAATGGACATAAATATCTTTGTCATTGATATTAGTTAAAAATAAATGGGCATTTTTCAAAGACATGATAATACACACACACAAAATAAAAGTGACCCTAGGATGTTAGGTGCTGGTTTTCTTAGTTTAGGGAGATAGAACAAACCTTTCCCCATTCTTACTTAGGTTTTATTCTCATGTGTAAACTTTGTTGTAATAATTATTTAATCTCAATCAAGAGATTCTACACCATTTCTGGTTATTCAGTTCCCAGATAAAAGACACATAATAAGTTTTTAAACCATTAAAATCCCACCTGCCTCTCTTATTTCCAGCTATAGGCTGTCGGCATCCTTATTCAGCCAATAGTTTTAAATGAAAGAGCATGGTCACAGAGCATTACTTTGTGTACGTACAGATTCTCTCATCCCTGGGTTAAGCAGGCCTTGGGGATAATATTTAGCCAACATAGTAAGAGAAGAAACATTAACAAACTTAAATAATATGGATATTTTACGGTGGCTGTATGTGTTGCCAAGTGTGGTATCCAAACTCGAAAATCTTGTAAAACAAACCCTACATTCCTATCCATGAATGAACTATTCTTTGAGAGCTTGTTCTTAATGATTTCTGGTGATCTGATGCCAAGATGTGCTATAGATTCTAGTATTTTAGATTTTTATCCTTTAATACACAACCTGACTCCACTAAAAGCTACAATAATTTTAATAGACAAGCTAATATTCTATAAATGGAAGGAAATGTCTTTTTTCTTATTCTTGAAAAACTGGGACATTTTAAATTTGATTTTCTTAATTGCAAAAAGTTTTTAAGCAGGCAAGAAAAAAAATATTTCATTACATTAATTTTAATTGTTTCACTCAAATGAAAATTTCCTACCTCTTAAATCAAAGCTTACCCATTCCAAATCAATAGTGGCCTCTGGAAAACACAAACCTACAAACCTGTCTCTACAGTTGAAGAAAAACACATCAAACATCTTCTGACAACTCTATTTTGCTGTAACTACCTGGAAATTTTTTAAAAGATCATAAAATTAGGTATACCAATGGAAGGCTAATAAAATTAAACAAAATAACACTCAGAGACACACATCTAGATCATTTTCTCAAGATATATTTTCAATGTTATTCAAACAAGTTGGGACAATGGAAACTACTTCGGGGGAGAATCATGGTTCTCAGAACTTTAGAACAGATTCAATTTCTGAAATTAAAAAAGTTCTTATGAACTATAGTAACGTATTTAGAGCATGTGATGATGAATAAAATGTTTAAAATGAAACCCCAAATTCTGAACTTTGGAGCTGAAATCAAGTGAAGATATCAGAATAGGATTACAGGTAAAATTACAAATTATTATTAACTTGTCATGGAGAAATAGGAAGGAATCCCCTGAGGATATCAGAAGTAGAGATACTATTCTGTGACTTTAGGCACAATAAAGAGACAAGTTGTATGTTATCTGTAGCAACATTTTTCATTCACGTGGTGGATAGATCGTTGTCAGGAAATTATCATCCATGCCAACACATCAAAGGCTAAACTACAAAGCTAGAATGAGTATTCTTAGGGATATTTCTGACTTGTTTACAATCCACAGGAAGTTACCTGATGTTTCCAGAGTATGAGAAGCATACTCTGAGATAAGCATATTCTTCATACCAAGACAAAAAGTTGGGTAATATATAAGTTCATTCCTTAAATTATTTATTATGTAGCACTATTTTAGGGCCAAAATAAAAGCTGCATTATGGGCACTTGAGTACTTCCATTTATCTTTCAGAAAATATTCATTTTCCCTTAATGTGTAAAAAAATGTTAAAGTAGGTTTTTTAAATAAAGTTTGTCTTAGTATCCCCCAAGAAACCCATGAAGTGTTTATTTCTGGTGTTTTTATTTAGTAGAAAGAAAGCCACAGTCTTGCAAAGTCATGTGTCACAAAATGAACCAAGATTCTAAGCACAGCAGTTTTGTAAAGTAAACCAAAGAAATCTCCTTCTGACCCTGAAATTATTCATGTTGAAGCCATCTTAACAACAGATGAAATTAAACAGCCTTGATTGGGGAGACTCATAAAAAACTTTATCTCTAAAATACTTAACTCATGCCCATATAGTGCCTTCACAGTGACCCGTAATCTGCTGAAAAATTTTCTCCCATAGCCATTTCTCTCCTTCCCAAATAAATAGATTTCCTTTTTTCTGTGGTCACATTTCTTGGATCTCTTCACTCACAAAGCTGACTTCTTCCTTTCCTATACTTCATGTTCTACGACCCTACCACCACCCCATAGCTTTTATTCCAAGACCTCTGCAATGCATCTGTTCTTATTAAAAGCCAGTGGATACTTTGTTGTTTGCAATTTGTTGCCTCTCAAATGCATCCAACCAAGTTGGCTATGAATTTCATGACACCATCTGCAGCATTCTCCCTGGGTTATTATATTGAAATGACTTCTGTCTCATGTGGTCGTCTTATCACTAAGTGTTCAAGGGCTTATTTCCTATCCTGAGCCCCCTACTTTTATGAGTAGATTACCTTAGTCAATGTAATATCCTCAACAGCAGTAGCTCTGTCGGAACATCAGATATATGAAGACATTCTGTGCCTGACATTGCTGCTAGGCCACTGATTGTATCAATTTGTTCCCCAAAATGTTCTTCTCTTCTTGGTTTTTTTATTTTGGAAAATTATACCATGATTTTATACAATTGCTGCATAATACCCTAAGAGTTGGTCTTGACTCTTGATAGTTTTCACTCCTCATACTCATCTTAGTTTACAATATTCTCTATTGAGCCTCCAAACAAAGCTGAACTTTCTCATTTGTCTCCATCCCCAGTTGTCTAAAACACTATCTATTTAGTACAGCATGTTTTGAGATAGTCTCATTGCAAAGCCTATGTAACCCTGCACAACTTGATGCCCCATGTGTAGACCAGGCTGGCCTCAAACTCAGAGTTCTATCTGCTTCTGCTTTCTGTGTGTGGGATTAAAGAAGTCAAATTCTATCAAGATCCTTATTTTGTCTTTCTGGTTCATCTTTTCACTCTAGTAAGCTCTCTCTAAAATTTCAAAATTTGTTCTAGCATGTTTACTAAAATATACCATATATAGTCTAAGGTTTTCTGAAGCTTCTGGGTTAACAAATGTAAGCCAGAAAAATCCTCATTATGACAGAGTCTGCACTCTAGTGGGAAAATTAGATAATAAACATAACAAACAAAAAGAATGTGAGACAGTGACAAGTGGTAAGGAAAAACACAAGCCTATAAGATTTTCATGTTGGAAACACCAGGAAATAATAAATTGTAATATAAAAAAATAATTGTGTCCACAAAATCTTTTAGAGTAAAATCTGGGCTTGGTTTTTATTTAGGAGATTTTTCCTTTTTGTCCTACTCAACCATGAAACTCTTCCCCATCCCTATACCGAGGTAGCTCTACACACTTACTTAGAACCGTAAAGGTCCTGTCTCAAAGCCTCTCCACTGTTATCTCCACCTAGAACTCTCAGTTTTATTTTCATAAATCTTTATTTTTTTCAGAGAGCAAGGACTGACTTTCCTAGATGTCCTACCTCTCATGTCACAACTTCCTGCTCCTCACTTACTTGCTTTTTTGTAGAATCTCAAAATTGCATTAAATACACATTGTACAACTCATATTTTTCCTCTCTAGAAGGAATATTATGTGAAGATTTATGTTCTTTTTCTCCCAACTTGGATTATGTCTGGCACGGCAGAGGTACTACCTAAACAACATGTTCATTGATTGATTAAATAAACATAAATTTTAATCCTAGCTGTTTTCATGCATGAAAATTTACTATGTCTGCCAGATTCAGGCACAATTCTTGGTATCTGGATGGCCTACAGAATTCAGGCTAGTTTCCATCTTGTTCAAAAATCAGTAAAATACAAAGTTCTAATAATGAAAAGACTTTAAAGTGGTTTTTGTAATCCAGTGTTTCTAGAAGCTAAATGATGTTGAACTGTGTGTCCAAAGCACACAGCAAGTGCACAGTAAAACCACTTATCAGAGCTAAAGACTTCTCATTCCCAGTACATTTCCTTTTAAAGGACAAAATCACTCTACTAAGGACATGAAGAACAAAGTGTCTCACGATTGAGAATGTCACTGTGAATGTATGTAATGCCCACAAAAGACAACAAATGATGTCAATGTTGACAATAACATAAGATTATTACATATTTTAAGAAAATCAAGAGAGAACAAGTGTAGGTAATACAAAACAACCCACTTCTCTTGAGGTCCCATGAGGACCAAGAATCAAAGATAGAATAAAAGCATATAAATTTATTAATATTTTATAAACAGCATGAAATCCATCATAAGGAAATCAGTACTCTAAGAGGCTGTTGGATTCAGTCACTTATACATTAGACACAGAATACTGGTGTCAAGTGTGACAAAGTAAAAGGCTGAGGTAGGAACAGGTAATGAGGAAGTAAATGACAAGGTAAGTGTGGCTTATTCAAGGTGTGTTTATGCAAATGTCCCAGGATTCAGCTTTTCATCACTGTTGATAAAAATGCTGTTTTCAGGTTTGTTGCAAGTTTTAGACGGAAGGAAATTACATGTTCAAAGCCAGCCAAAGATACTTATCAAGAGCCAGTCTCAAAAATTTTTAGCTGTTTTCCTTTTGGTTCAGAGAAGATACCTTTCACATTAAAATTTCATTTCCAGTCTCCATCTCTTGCTGTTATGAAAGAGGCTAAAGGTCAGAATGATACTGAGACTGCTTTAATTCAAAAATGGTACATCAAAACTTCATATTGTAGGGTATCTTTTTAACTCTTTCATACCATGCATTTGTAATGTTTTTCTGTGAGTTTCTGGACAGCTGTAATTGAAAGAGAGAGAGAGAGAGAGAGAGAGAGAGAGAGAGAGAAAGAGAGAGAGAGAGAGAGAGAGAGAGTGAAGGGAGGAAGGAAGGGAGGGAGGGAGGGAGGGAGGGAAGGAAGGAAGGAAGGAAGGAAGGAAGGAAGGAAGGCAGGGACTCAAAAGATACATCCAAAACTGCCTACCATTATTTTTTTCTTTTACCAAACCCTAGTCAACAAATGTATAGTAATTTTTAAAATATATATTTCAATTAAAGAAAAAGGATTAAAGGAGACAAGAGTAGAACATTCAAAGAAGCATCTCTAGCCAAAGAAGCTAAGAATAGCAGCTTCAATCAGGACCCTTACAGAATAATACACATGTGAGATCCTATAATGTATTCAAGGAGGGTATTCAAAGTACTTAGGGAGCAAATGGTAAGAATTCTATTCTGAAAGTGAAAGCAAGAAGACACATTGCAAGACAACGTATATAGAAAATGAAGTTAACACCTAAAGTGAATGAAAACTCTTTCCTGTGAAGAGACTGAAAAGATTGAGAGACGATACATCCTAACACATGCAGAAACATACAAGGAAGCAGACAGCCCCTGCTGCTGCCGCCCTCTAAGCCAGAGAAGAAATGATGAAAAAGCTAATCCCCATGTGGTGGGGTGGAGCATTATTTTCACTGCTTTACTCATAAATATAAACAACCAATGTTGCCAGGCTTTTGAAGAAAACTGCCAATATTAAAGAAGAAACTAAAAATAAAAATTACTCCTGAGATGTGAGGAAGAGAGATCGCTTAAGGAACAGAAAGTTATTAAATAACTATAAAAAATAAGTTCTAATTAATATCAACTAGATAAAAGAATCATAGATAGAAATAACAGAACAAGCTTACTATTCCTTGATAATTGTTTAAACTGTAAATTTATAAGTAAGACATAAGTAACTTTGTAAAATAAGTAACTGAAAAATAGCTTCTAAGTAGACTAATAAGAAAATATTATAAGGTAATTTCCTCAAGGAACACACAGACTTTTTAATTTTTATTTTGTATTTATTCTTTCATACAATACATGAAACAGCAGCCTCCTCTCCCTTCCTCCACTCCATCCAGCCCTACCACCACCACCTCCCTTCTCCCCAGATCCATTCTTCCTCCATTTCCCTTCAGGAAAGAGCAAGCCTCCCAGGGATATCAACCACACATAGCATAATAAGATGCAAAAAGACTGGGCTTATACCCTCATATCAAGGCCAAACAAAGTAACCCACAGAGGTAAAAAAATCTCAAGAGCAGGAAAGAGTCACAGACACCATAACGACCACTGTTAGGAGTCCTGAGAAAAACCTCAAACAAAACAACCACTATATATGTGTGGAGGACATAGAATAAACTTGTGCAGGCTTCTTGGTTGTTATTTCAGTCTCCGTGAACCCCTGTGAGCCCTGCTTAGCTGATTCTATGGGCTATATTCTAGTATCCTTGACCTTCTGGCTCCAACAAACCTTCCTTTTACTGTTCTGTGGGGTTCCCCAAGCTCTGCCTAACATTTGACTGAACAGAGACACTTAAAGCAACATAGAAAGTCTTTACAGTTAACCAGAAGCTTCACAAAGAACTTGCCCAAATCATGCCGTTCTGAACCTTACAGTTCTTGGCTTTATAAGCATAGAAAGTACACCCTGGCTGGACATACTTCAATTATCAAGAGCAATTAGCAAAAAACAGAGCCATAGAAGCCATAAGGCAAGGTAAGTGCACTTAGAAACATTCCCAGGCTCATCCTTGGACCATTGAGAGCCTTTCTTTCTGGTGGATGGGTTCTTGTATTAGCAGGTATGGGTCCCACAACCTGAATGGGTTTCAATCATGGCTTTAGTTGTGCTAAGGTTTGGGAGTCTACTAAGGCCCTACAAATTTTAGGGACTTGTCACAAAAAAAGAGATAAGATCCTTTTCAATGAGAAACATAAAGAATGGATTAAGGAGGCCTAATACCAATTAGTAATGCATGACATATTATATATTGTTACATATGGCAATAATATAATATTACAATTAACAATACAAACAGATAATATGTACCTATATGTGTAATTTAGCAGATATACATATATGTGTGTATTGTATGTATATGTATAAAAAATAGGAGAGGAAATTATTACCAAAAACTCAGATCTATCAAGGGCTTATACATAACTAAATTTGTTATAGTTGTTATAGGCCAGGCTTTAACCCTAATAACCCCAGTAACATTTAAAATGGTGTTAAATATATTTCTCTACTTTTTGTGCTCTAGGAAATGCTTTATTGCAGCAAGAAACATTCTTCCCCAAATGACTTAGATAAACCTTACAATTGCCCCCACCTCTGCCCAGGGACAAGGCTAGACATTAGGCCTCTGAATTCTATTATAGACGAAGTTCTCCTGTAGACCTCTGGTTATTGATCAAACCTGACTTGAAGCACTACAGGACCCCTTAGTAATGGCCTTTACTGAGGATTCCCATTTTGGTGTGAGCATTCTGATCTATTCTCTAAACATAGTTATGCCAAGATTCTATTTTGCACCCCTAGTTCTGTGTTCTCTTGCTAAACATATGCTCCTTTCAGAGCAGCTTCTGAAACACTTTGATCAAGCATCCTCCCTTTCCCATGGTCCACCTCTCCCAAATGTAAAACTTTCCTTTCCAGCTTGTAATAAAGTCACTATTTAATTAAGTCTAGCTCTTTAACACTTTGATGCTGAGACAAGGGACATGACTCCATTAGTAATGTGTTCGACATGCAAGCCTGAAGGTGTGATTTCCAGAACCCACAAAAAAAGAAAGAAAAACCATATTCAGTAGTGTATAGTTGTAATGCCAACCCTGAGACAGGAAAGATGAGTCTACTTGGGCTTAATGAGCAACAAGCTTAGCCTACTAGGTAAGGTCAAAACTATGTTTTAAGATCATGTCTCAAAGCAAAAACAGAACCCAACAATAGCAAAATCCAATATTGATTGATTATATTAAAAAAATCAAAATTTGACATCTGGCCTATAGAGATGCATACACACACACACACACACACACACACACACACACACACACACACACACACATGTACATATGTACTCACACATTCACATATACCCATATGAACATGTGTTCATATGAACCACCCTCAAGTACACATAACACAAGTTGAATCTCCAAAGGGAACTGGAGAAAACCTTAGAAGAAAACGAAAAAATAATGAATACAGGACTCCTCAGAAGCATCTAGTGACAATGGGAAAGGAGGGAAGCCTACAAGTCATTGAGATTTCAAATTGATTTCTGGAAAGGCATATGTATGTCCAGAGAGAATATCTTCAAATCCTTGGTACAATGTATGACTACATTGTTGAACTGATGGTAGAAGTATACAAAGCTGTAGCCAGAGGACAAGAATGTTGCATAGGCCAGCAGTGCACAAGAGATTGGTAACAGGCAGGTCTAGGAAGGTATGAGCTGAATGTTAAAGCAAAACTCTGAATAAACCCAAATCTAGAGCTAGGGACCTCCCACTGCTATCAGGACAAAAACCTGCCTACAGGAAGCTGATCTCCCAAGAGTGCACTTATTCCTAAGCCCATATATCCTCCACTGACTATCCAAAGAGACCTATCCAGGGCTCACAAAGCACAGAAATGGTGGGGCTTCCTGGAACTGTACTCTTCTGGTCTTCATATGTGTCCAGAGCTAGGACCATTTCACTGCCATGGAGACCCAAAATCTGCCTACAGATAGTTGATCACGCAGAAGCATGCTCACACCTAAGCCCACAAACTCACCAGCCCATAGGAGAGACAAGCTCCAATCAAAGACAACAAGAACAAATAACATAAAAGATGAGAAGATGGTAGGAGGCATGTGCAAGAAACTAAGCAACAGAAACCAAGACATCATGGCAACATCAGAACCCAGTCTCCCACCACAGCAATAAGTAAATACACTAGCACTTCAGAAAAGAGAATATTTAGACTTAAAATCAGCCTTATGGTAATGATAGAGGGCTTCAAGAAGAACACGAATAACTCCCTAAAAGAAATACAGATGACTACTGGTAAGCAAGTAGAGAAGTCCTTAAACAGGAAACACAAGTATTCCTTAAGGAGCTACAGGAAAACACAACCAAACAGGTGAAGGATTTGAACAGAACCATCCAGGATCAAAAAATGGAAATGCAAACAATAAAAAAATCACAAAAAGATTTCCAACCCTGGAAATAGAAAACATAGGAAAGAGATCAGGAGTCAAAGATGCAAGCATCACTGACAGACTATAAGAGATAAAAAGAAGAACCTCAGGGACTGAAAATACCATAAAAAGAACGGCAGCTTGTAGAGGCTGAGCAACTGGTGGGTGGGAGACCTGGGCTGCCTAGGAGCAGAGAGATCTCTGCAGAGTGCACACAAAAATGCACACCCTGCTTTGCCCTGCCCTGCCTTGCCGGATCCAGCGACTGGGAACAGAAAATTAGAACTTCTGTTTCCACCCAGAGGCAACTTCAGGACGCAGATCGGAGACTGGCCCATCTGCCACCTGGAACAGCGGCTCGAAGAGGCTGAGCAACTGGTGAGTGGGAGACCTAGGCTGCAGGGGAGCAGAGAGATCTCTGCGGAGTGCACACAGAAAGTGCACACCCTGCCTTGCCCTGCCCTGCCGTGCCCGATCCAGCAACTGGGAACAGAAAATTAGAACTTCTGTTTCCACCTAGAGGCGACTTCAGGACACAGAGCGGAGCCTGGCCCTTCTGCCACCCGGAACAGCAGCTCGTAGAGGCTGAGCAACTGGTGGGTGGGAGACCTGGGCTCCCTGGGAGCAGAGAGATCTCTGCGGAGTGCACACGGAAAGTGCACCTCCTGCCTTGCACTGCCCTGCCTTGCCCTATCCAGCGACTGGAAACAGAAAATTAGAACTTCTCTTTCCACCCAGAGGTGACTTCAGAACACAGAGCGGAGCCCGCCCCATCTGCTACCCGGAACGGCAGCTCATAAAGGCTGAACAACTGGTGAGTGGGAGACCTAGGCTGCAGGGGAGCAGAGAGATCTCTGTGGAGTGCACACAGAAAGTGCACACCCTGCCTTACCCTGCCCTGTCATGCCTGATCCAGCAATCAGAAACAGAATGTTGGAACTTCTGCTCACACACGATGACTCTGAGGCATAAAACAGAGCTCGGCCCATCTGACACCTGGACGAGTGGAGAACCAGGGACACAGACCAGATACAGGGAAAGGCAAGAACATATCACTGACAACAAAATGGCAAGAGGAAAGAGAAAGAGTATATCCCAAGGAAACCAAGACAATCTAGCAACACCAGAACCCAGCTCTCCCATAACAGCAAACATCGGAATTCCAAACACTCCAGAAAAAGAAGACACAGACCTGAAATCATACCTCAAGATGCTGATAGAGATACTTAAACAAGAAAGGGAGGAAAAGCAAAAAGACTCAGAAGCTTTTAAAGAAGAAACAAGAAAAACACCCAAAAAAATAAAAGAACTAGAGGAAAACAGAACTAAAAAAATAAAGGAATGAAAGAGGGAAACTAAAACAGAAATTGACACAATAAAGAAAACGCTAAAAGAGATAACCCTAGAGTCAGAACACCAAGAAAAGAAATCAGGAGTCACAGAAGCAAGAATTTCCAATGGATTACAAGAGATCGAAGAGAAAATCTCGCGGGCAGAAGACAACATTGCAAACATAGACAAAAAAGCAAGAGAAGATGCAAAAAACAAAAAGCTCCTAACCCAAAATGTCCAGGAAATCCAAGACACAATGTGAAGACCGAACCTAAGGATAATAAGAATAGAAGAGGGGGAAGAATATCAACTAAGAGGCACAGTAAATATCTTCAACAAAATCATAGAAGAAAACTTACCTACCCTCAAGAATGAGATGACCACGAGCATAAAAGAAGCCTTCAGAACTCCAAATAGGTTGGACCAGAAAAGAAATACCTCCCGACACATAATAGTAAAAACATCAAGTGGCCAAAGCAAAGAAAGAATACTAAAAGCAGTAAAAGAAAAAGGTCAGATAACATATAAAGGCAGACCAATCAGACTCACACCCGACTTCTCAACAGAGACTATGAAAGCTAGAAGAGCCTGGACGAACATCATGCACTCCTTAAGAGAGCACAAGTGCCAGCCCAAGCTGCTATACCCAGAAAAACTATCAATCACCATCGATGGAGAGACGAAGACATTTCAAGACAAATCAAAATTCACACAATATCTGACCACAAACCCAGCACTACAACGAATTATAGGTGAAAACCAAATACAATGAGGGAAAACACAGCCTAGTAAGAACAAGAAAACTCCTAAACAAGAAAACTAAAAGAAGACAAAAACACAGACACAACTCAACCCAAAAATACTATAATGGCAGGAAACAGAAACAATTATTTCTTGATATCTATTAACATAAATGGTCTCAACTCCTCAATAAAGAGACATAGACTATCAGACTGGATACATAAACAAAATCCAGCCTTTTGCTGCATACAGGAAACTCATCTCAGAGACAGAGACAGACACTATCTCAGAGTAAAAGGGTGGGAAAAAAACTTCCAAGCAAACAGCTCCAAGAAGCAAGCTGGAGTGGCTATTCTAATATCGAATAAAGAAAATTTCCAACCAAAAGTTATCAAAAAAGATAAGGTAGGACAATTTTTACTCATTACCGGGGAAATCTGTCAGGAGGAACTCTCAATCCTTAACATATATGCTCCAAATAAAAAATCACCCACATTCATAAAGGAAACCCTACTAAAGCTCAAAAAATACATTTCACCCCACACAATAATAGTGGGAGACTTTAATACCCCACTCTCACCAAGGGACAGATCAGGGAAACAGAAACTGAACAAGGACACTGCAAAACTAGCAGAGACTTTGAACCAACTAGAATTATTAGATATATACAGAACATACTATCCCAAAGTAAAAGAATACACCTTCTTCTCACTATCCCATGGCACCTTCTCGAAAATTGACCGCATAATTAGACACAGAACAAGCCTCTATCGATATAAGAAGATTGAAATACTCCCATGCATCCTCTCAGATCACCATGGACTAAGGCTGGTCTTTAACAAAAACAAAGAAAACAAAAAGCCCACATACACATGGAAACTAAACAACGCTCTTTTAAAGGATAGCAGGGTCAAAGAAGAAATAAAGAAAGAAATTAAGGATTTTCTAGAATTCAGTGAAAACGAAAACACAACATACCCAAACCTATGGGATGCAATGAAAGCAGTATTGAGAAGAAAACTCATAGTCCTAAGTGCTTCCAAAAACAAACTGGAGAGAGCTCACATCAGCAACCTGACAGCACGGCTAAAAGCCGTAGAACAAAAGGAAGCAGATATACCCAAAAAGAGTAGATGGCAAGAAATAATCAAAATTAGGACAGAAATAGACCAAATAGAAACAAAAAGAACCATTGAAAAAATCAACAAAACAAAGAGTTGGTTCTTTGAGAAAATCAACAAGATTGATAAACCCCTAGCCAGACTAACTAGAGGGCAAAGAGAGAGTATACAAATTAACAAAATCAGAAAGGAAAGTGGCGACATAACAACTGAAACTGAGGAAATTCAAGAAATCATCAGATCCTACTACAAAAGCTTATACTCCACAAAATTGGAAAATCTAGAGGAAATGGACGAATTCCTAGACAGATACAAGATCCCAAATTAAACCAGGACCAAGTAAACCATCTAAATAACCCTATAACACCTAAAGAAATAGAAGAAGTCATCAAAAGCCTCCCAACCAGAAAATGCCCAGGTCCAGACGGGTTCAGTGCAGAATTTTATCAGACATTTATTGGGGATATAACACCAATACTCCCCAAACTATTCCAAAAGATAAAATCAGATGGAATATTACCCAACTCATTTTTTGATGCTACAATAACCCTCGTACCTAAACCACACAAAGACCCTAAAAGAAAAGAGAACTTCAAACCAATCTCACTTATGAACATTGATGCAAAAATACTCAACAAAATTTTTGCAAACCAAATCCAAGAACACATCAAAACGATCATTCATCATGACCAAGTAGGCTTCATCCCTGGGATGCAGGGATGGTTTAACATAAGGAAATCCATCAACGTAATCCACCGTATAAAGAAACTCAAAGACCAAAATCACATGGTCATCTCGCTAGATGCTGAGAAAGCATTCGACAAAATCAAACACCCCTTCATGTTAAAAGTCCTGGAAAGAACAGGAATCCAAGGCCCATACTTAAACATAATAAAAGCTATATACAGCATACCAACAGCCAACATCAAACTTACTGGCGAGAAACTTGAAGCAATCCCACTAAAATCAGGGACTCAACAAGGCTGCCCACTCTCTCCCTACCTATTCAACATAGTACTGGAAGTCCTGGCTGGAGCAATTAGACAGCAAAAGGAGATCAAGGGGATACAAATAGGAAAGGAAGAGATAAAAACATCACTCTTTGCCGATGACATGATAGTGTAGTTGAGTGACCCCAAAAATTCCACCAGAGAACTCCTACAGCTGATAAACAAGTTCAGCAAAGTGGCTGGATACAAAATTAACTCAAACAAATCAGTAGCCTTCCTATACTCAAAGGACAAACATGTGTAGAAAGAAATTAAGGAAAAGGTACCCTTCACAATCATCACAAAAACTATGAAATACCTTGGTGTGACTCTAACTAAGCAAGGGAAGGACCTGTATGACAAGAACTTCAAAACTTTAAAGAAAGAAATTGAGGAGGATCTCAGAAAATGAAAAAGATCTCCCATGCTCATGGATTGGAAAAATCAACATCTTAAAAATGGCCCTCCTACCTAAAGCAATTTACAGATTCAATGCAATCCCCATCAAAATTCCAACCCAGTTCTTCATGGAATTGGAAAGATCAATGTGCAATTTCATATGAAATAACAAAAGACCTAGAATAGCGAAATCCATACTCAACAACAAAAAAACATCTGCGGGAATCACTATCCCTGACCTCAAGCTATATTACAAGTCAATTGTGCTGAAAACTGCATGGTGCTGGTACAGAAATAGTCATGTGGGTCAATGGAATAGAATAGAAGATCCAGAAATGAGCCCTCATGTATATGGTCACCTGATTTTTGACAAAGGAGCAGTAAACATTCAATGGAAAAAGGACAGCCTATTCAACAAATGGTGCTGGTCCAACTGGCACTCAGCATGCAAAAGAATGAAAATAGACCCTTTCTTATCTTCTTGTACAAAGCTCAAGTGTAAGTGGATCAAAGATCTCCACATTAAACCAGATACACTGAAACTATTAGATGAGAAAGTAGGGAAAACCTTAGAACACATAGGCACAGGAGAAAATTTCCTGAACAAAACACCAATGGCTCAAGCTCTAAGGTCAAAGATTAACAAATGGGACTTAATGAGATTGCAAAGTTTCTGTAAGGCTAAGGATGTCGTCAAGAAAACAAAACGGCAACCAACAGAATGGGAAAAGATCTTTATCAGCACCACATCAGATAGAGGCCTAATATCCAAGGTGTACAAGGAACTCAAAAAGCTAGACACCAGAGAATCAAATAACCCTATTAAAAAATGGTGTACAGAGCTAAACAAAACGTTTTCAGTTGAGGAACACCGAATGGCCGAGAAACATCTGAGGAAGTGCTCGACATTCTTAGCCATCAGGGAAATGCAAATCAAAACAACCCTGAGATTCCACCTCACACCAGTCAGATTGGCCAAGATCCAAAACTCAGATGACAGCAGATGCTGTCGAGGATGCAGAGAAAGAGGAACACTTCTCCACTGTTGGTGGGGTTGCAAGCTAATACAACCACTCTGGAAATCTGTCTGGCGATACCTCAGAAAATTGGATATAGTACTACCTGAAGACCCAGCTATTCCACTTCTGGGCATATACCCCAGAGACACTTTACTACACAACAAAGATATATGCACCACAATGTTCATAGCGGCTCTATTTATAATAGCCAGAAGCTGGAAGGAACCCAGATGTCCTTCAGAAGATGAATGGATACAAAAATTGTGGTACATATACACAATGGAATACTACTCATCCACCAGAAACAATGACTTAACCAAATTCTTAAGAAAATGGCTGCATCTAGAGAATATTATCCTGAGTGAGATAACCCAGTCACAAAAGAACAGACATAATATTCAGTCACTGATAGTGGGATGCTAACCCCAGAGGCTTGCACTCCTCCAGATACAACTCACAGACTGTATGAAGTCCAAGAAATAAAAAAAACAAAACAAAACAAAAAAATATTTACAAAACAAGAAAACTTTAACTATTTCCATGTTACATTTTCTTTTACATGTACTTTAGCTCACTGTAACTATTAAGTTTTCAAGACATACTATCAAACCTTGAAAAAAATCAAGTACTGACTAAAAAATATATTCATATAGTTTTATGTAAAAAATATGTTAAAATCTGAAAAAAGTACTGACAAATAATATATAATTTTAAGCAAAAAATGTTTAAAATCTGTACATGTATCTTTGTTTTGTAAAATAAAGTTGTTTAAAAAAAAAAGAAAATACCATAGAAAACATTGACACAGCAGTCAGAGAAAATGCAAAAACCAAAAATCTCCCAACCCAGAACATTCAGGATAACCAGGACACAATGAGAAGACCAAAGCTATAATAAAAGTGTAGAAGAAGACTAAGACTCCTAACTAAAAGGCAAAATAAATATGTTCAAAAAATCATAGAAGAAAACTTACCTACCCTTAATAATGAGATGATCATGAACATACAACAAGCCTACAGAACTCCAGATAGATTGGACCAGAAAAGAAACACCTCCTAACACATAATTGTCAAAACAAATGTTCAAAATATTCAAATGTTCAAAACAAAAAAAAAGAATCCTAAAAGCAGTAAGGAAAAAGTGGCAAGTAACATATAAATGCAGAGCAATCAGAATTGCACCAGAATTCTCAACAGAGACTATAGAAGCTAGAAGATCCTAGACAGACTTCATACAGTCCCTAAGAGAGCACAAATGCCAGCCCAGGTTACTATATCCAGAAAATCTCTCAATTACCATAGATGGAGAAACCAATATATTCCAAAACAAAACAAAATTTACACAATATCTGTCCACAAATCCAGCCCTACAAAGGAAAATATATGGAAAACTCCAACACAGGAGAGGAAACTACACCCTAGGAAAAATAAAAATGGTATCTGCTTGCAACAAACCCAAAAGAAGACAAACATAATTTTACCACTAAAAACAAAAATAACAGGAAGCAACACTCACTATTCCTTAATATCTCTTAACATCAGTGGACTCAGTTCCCCAATAAAAAGACATAGACTAACTAACTGGATATGTAAATAGGACCTAGCATTTCGCTGAATACATGGAACTCATTTAGTGACAAAGACAGATACTACCTCAGAACAAAAGGCTGAAAAAATTTCCAAGCAAATTGTCACAAGAAACAAGATGGAGTATTCATTATAATATCAAATAAAATTGACTTTCATCCAAAAAGTTATCAAAATAAATAAGGAAGGACACTTCATACTAATCAAAGGAAAATCTACCAAGATTAACTCTCAATCCTGAACACCTGTTCTCCAAATGCAAGGTTGTCCACACTGATAAAGGAAACCTTACTAAAGTTTGAAGCATATATTGTACCACACACAATAATAGTTGGAGACTTCAAAACACCACTCTCATCAAAGAACAGCTTATGAAAACAAAAACTGAACAGAGACACAGTAAAACTAACAGAAGTTATAAACTGAAGGGATTTAACAGATATCTATACGACATTTCATCCTAAAACAAAAGCATATACTTTCTTCTCAGGACTTCATGGTATATTCTCCAAAATTAACCAAAAAACAGGCCTCAACACATACAAGAACATCAAAATGGTTCCATACATCCTATCAGATCACCATGGACTAAAAATGGTCTTCAACAACAAAGAAAACAAAAAAACAAAAATCAAAAAATCCCACATACACATGGAAACTGAATAATGTTCTAATCAATGAAAGCTAGTCAAGGAAGAAATAAAAAAAGAAATTAAAAACTTTTTAGAATTTAATGAAAATGAGGGCACAACATACCCAAACTTATGAGACACAATGGAGCAGTGTTAGGAGAAAAACTCAGAGTGCCTCCAAAAAGAGATGGGAGAGAGCGTATAATAACAGCATGATTGCACATATAAAAGCTCTAGAATAAAAAGAAACAAATATACACAAGAAGAGTAGAAAGCATGAAATAATCCAACTCAGAATTGAAATCAACCAAGTAGAAACAAACAAGGGGAAGAAACATACAAAGACTCAACAAAACTAGGAGCTTGTTCTTTGAGAAAATAAAAAAGATAGATGAACATTTATCCAGACTAACCAGAGATCACAGAGACAATATTCAAATTAACAAAATCAGAAATGAAAAGGAAGATATAACAACAGAAACTGAGAAAATTTTTTAAAAAATTATTCGATCCTACTACAGAGCCTATACTCAACAAAACTGGAAAATCTGGAGGAAATGGACAACTCTCAAGACAGAAACTACATACAAAAGTTAAAACAGGGTTAGATAACTCATATCAACAGTCCCATAACCTCTAAAGGAATAGAAGTCATCAAAACTCTCCCAACCAAAAGCATCCCAGGACCAGATTCATTTAGTGAAAAATTCAGACCTTCATAGAAGACCTAATACCAATACTATCCAAACAATTCTGCAAAATAGAAACAGAAAAAATACTACCCAATTCATTCTTTGAAGCCAAAATTACACTCATACCTAAACTACACAAAGACTATAAAAAGAAAGAGAGCTTCAGAACAATTTACCTCATGAATATCAATGCAAAAATACTCAATATACCTCTTACAACCAAATCCAAGAACACATCAAAATGATCATTCACCATGATCAAGTATGTTTCATCCAATGGATTCAGAGTTGGTTCAATATATGAAAATCCATCAATGTAATCTACTATATAAGCAAACTCAAAAGAAAAAAATAAAAACTTCATGACCATCTCATTTGATGTGGAGAAAGCATCTGACAAAATTCATCACCCCTTCATGAAAACAGTCTTGGAAAAATCAGGAATTCAAGACCCATACTTAAACATAGTGAAAGCAATATACTGCAAACCAGTAGCCAACATCAAACTAAATAATGAGAAACTTGAAGCATTCCGACTAATTCGTGGATGAGACAGGCTGCTCACCCCCCCCCCCACCTATTCAATATAATACTTTAAGTCCTAACCTAACATATTAGACAACAAAAGAATGCCAAAGGGATACAAATTGGAAAGGAAAAAGTCAAAATATCACTATTTGTAGATGATATGATAGCATAATAAGTAATACAAAAAATTCCACCAGAGAACTTTTACAGCTGATAAACGACTTAAGCAAAGTGGCTGGAAGTAAAGTTAACTCAAACAAATCATTAGCCTTCCTCTACTGAAATGATAAACAGGCTGAGATAGAAATTAGAGAAATGAAACCCTTCACAATGATCACAAATTATATATTATACTGTAGTGTAAACCTGAGCAAGAAAGTGAAAGATCTGTATGACCAGAACTTCAAATATCTGAAGAAAAAAATTAAAAAAGACCTCAGAAGATGGAAAGATTTCTATGCTCATGGATTGGCCGGATTAATATAGAAAAAGTGTCCATCTTGCCAAAAGCAATCCACAGATACAATGCAATTTCTGTCAAAATTCCAACTCAATTATTCACAATGTTAGAAAGAGCAACTTGCAAATTCATTTGAAATAACCAAAACACAAGATATTGAAAACTATCCTCAACAATAAAAGAACTTTTGGGAAAATCACCATCCCTGAACTCAATCTGTATTACAGATCAATCATGATAAGAACTGCATAGTATGGGTACAGAGACAGGCAGGTATATTGATGTAATAGAATCAAAGACCTGAAAATGAACCTACACACTTTTAGTAACTTGATCTTTAACAAATAAAGCTAAAAACAGTATATGGAAAAAGATAGCATTTTAAACAAATGGTGCTAGTTCATCTGGTAGTAGACATCTAGAAGAATGCAAATTGATTCATTCTTATCTTAGTGTACAAAGCTCAAATCTGAGTTGGCTCAAAGGTCTCTATATAAAACCAGATACACTGAAACTAATAGAAGAGAAAGTTGGAAGAGCTTAGACACATAGGTATGGGGGTAGGGGAGATTTACTGATTAGAGCACCAATGACTTATGCTCTAAGATCAAGAATTGACAAAGGAGATCTCATAAAATTGCATATCTTCTGTAAAGCAAAGGATACTATCAATAGGACAAAATGGCAAACAATAGATTGAGAAAAGATCTTTACTACTCATACATTTCATTAATCCTACATTGAAAGATGATACAATCACTCTGGAAATCAGTCTTGCAGTTCTTCAGAAAGTTGAACATACTGCTGCCACTCCTGTGTATATACCCAAAAGACTCTCCAACATAATAAGAACACATTCTCTACTATGTTTAAAATGAGCTTATTTATAACAGTTAGAAGATGAAACAAGCAAGATATCCTCCACAAAGGAATAATTTTTTTTTTTAAAGTGGTGATAGGCCACCAGGAACAACAGAGATCCAGAGACACAGGCCTGGTGAGACTGTGCTGCAAGTAGCCAGGGCACTGAGAGGTATGGGCAAAGCATGCAGAAAGTGTTCCACCCCCACCCCAATGGTTCAGAGGAATGGGAACATTGCAGTAGGGACTTGGTTTCCACACAGAGGGCCCGTGCGTGCAAACCAAAACTGAGGCAATCTGCCACCAGGAACAGCAGAGATCCAGAGACACAGGCCCAGTGAGACTGCTCTGTGACTGGAAAGGGCACCCCCTCCTCCCCCCGATTGGTTCAGGGAGCAGAAACTCTACCATAGGGAATAGTTTTCTGCCCAGAGAATCCGTGCATGTGGACAAAACACTCAGGCCATCAGCTACCAGAAACAGCAGAGATCCAGGGACACAGAAAAGGTACACAGGAGAGACAGGAAACAATCACTGACAACAAGATCATGTATAATCACAGACAACAAGATGGCAAGAGGAAAGCAAAAGAACTTTCCCAATGGAAACCAAGACAACCTAGCAATACCAGAACCCAGCTCTCCCATCACAGCAAACAGCAGAATGTCAAACCCTCCAGAAAAAGAAGACTCAGACCCAAAGTCATACCTGAAGATGATGATAGAGATACTTAAACAAAAACAGGAAAAGCATAAAGAAATACAAGCTTTTAAAGAGGAAACAAAAAAACACTCAAAGAAATAAAAGAATTAAAGGAAAACAGAACCAAAGAGATGAAGGAATTGAAAAGGAATTCAAAATGGAAATGGAAACAATAAAAAACACTAAAAGAGACAACCCTAAAGGTAGAAAACCTACAAAAGAAATCAGGGGTTACAGATGCAAGCATTTCCAACAGACTACAAGAGATGGAAAAGAGAATCTCAGAGTCCGAACACAACATGGAAAACATAGACAAAACAGTCAGAGAATATGCAAAAGACAAAAAGTTCCTAACCCAAAATGTCCAGGAGTTCCAGGACACAATGGGAAGACCAAACCTAAAAGTAATAGGAATAGAAGAGGGTGAAGAATATCAATTAAGAGACACAGTAAATATATTCAACAAAATCATAGAAGAAAACCTCCCTACTCTTAAAAATGAGATGACCATGAGCATAAAAAAAGGCCTACCGAAATCCACATAGAGTGGACAAGAAAAGAAATTCCCCCCTACACTTACTAACTCATTTTTCAAGACCAAAATAACCTTCATTCCTAAACTACAAAAAGACCCTACAAGGAAAGAAAACTTCATACCAATCTCACTTATGAACATTGATGCAAAAATACACAACAAAATCCTTGCAAACTGAATCCAAGAACACATCAAAATGATCATTCACCATAATCCAGTAGGATTAATCCCTGGGATGCAGGGATGATTTAATATATGGAAATCCATCAGTGTAATTCACCATATAAACAAACACAAAGAAAAAAACCACATGGTCATCTCACTAGATGCTGAGAAAGCATTTGACAAAATTCAACAGTCCTTCATGTTGAAAGTCTTGGAAAGAACAGGAATCCAATGCCCATATCTAAACATAATGAAAGCAATATACAGCAAACCAATAGCCAATATCAAACTTAAGAGTGAGAAACTTGAAGCAATCCCACTAAAATCAGGGCCTAGACAAGTCTGCATACTCTCCCCCTACCTATTTAACATACTAATGGATGTCCTGGCTGGAGCAATTAGACAGCAAAAGGAAATCAAAGGGATACATATGGGAAAGGAAGAAGCAAAAACATCATTGTTTGTAGATGACATGATAGTGTACATAAGTGACAACAAAAATTCCACCAGAGAACTTCCACAACTGATAAACAAGTTCAGCAAAGTGGCTGGATTTAAAATAGAATCAAACAAATCAGTAGCCTTCCTCTACTCAAAGGACAAACATGTGGACAAAGAAATAAGGAAAAAGACACCCTTCAGAATAGTCAAGAACCATATGAAATACCTTGGTGTGACTCTAACTAAGCAAGTGAAGGACCTGCATGACAAGAACTTCAAACATCTAAAGAAGGAAATCGAGAAAGATCTCAGAAAATGGAAAGATCTCAATGCTCTTGGATTGGAAGGATCAACATTGTAAAAATGGCCATCTTACCAAAAGCAATCTACAGATACAGCACAATCCCCATCAAATTTCCAACCCAATTCTTCATAAAGCTCAAAAGAGCAATGTGCAATTTCAACTGGAATAACAAAAGACCTAGAATAGCAAAATCTATCCTCGACAACAAGAAAACTTCTGCAGAAATCACTACCCTTGACCTCAAGCTATATTACAAGGCAATTGTTTCAAAAAATTGATGGTCTGGTACAGAGATAGGCACCTGGATCAATGGAATAGAATAGAAGATCTAAAATGAGCCCTTACATATATGGGCACTTGATTTTTGGCCAAGGAGCCATAGTAACATTCAATGGAAAAAGGACAGCCTCTTCAACAAATGGTGTTGGTACAATTGGCACTCAGCATGCAAAAGAATGAAAATAGACCCTTTCTTATCTCTTTGTACAAAGCTCAAGTGCAAGTGGATCAAAAATCTCCAAATTAAACCAGGTACACTTAAACTATTAGAAGAGAAAGTAGGAAAAAATTAGGCACAGGAGAAAATTTCCTGAACAGAACACCAATAGCCTGTGCTCTCAGGTCAAATATCGACAAATGGTACTTAATGACATTGCATAGTTTCTGTAAGGCTAAGGAAACTGTCAAGAAAACAAAATGGCAGCCAACAGATTGGGAAAATATCTTAGCAACCCCACATCTGATAGAGGCCTAATACCCAAGGTATACAAAGAACTCAAATAGCTAGACACCAGAGAATCAAACATCCCTATTAAAAAATGGGGTACAGAGCTAAATAAAAAGTTCTCATTTGAGGAATATCAAATGGCTGAGAAACATCTAAGGAAGTGCTCAACATCCTTAGCTATCAAGGAAATGCAAATCAAAACAACCCTGAGATTCTACCTCATACCAGTCAGAATGGCTAAGATCAAATATGCAGATGACAGCTGATGCTGGCTAGAATGTGGAGGAAGAGGAACACTTCTCCACTGTTGGTGGGGTTGTAAACTGGTACAACCACTCTGGAAATCAGTCTGGCGGTTCCTCAGAAAAATGGACATAGTACTACCTGAGGACCCAGTTATTACACTTCTGGGCATATACCCTAGAGATGCTCTAACATACAACAAAGACACATGCACCACAATGTTCATAGCAGCCCTATTTATAACAGCCAGAAGCTGGAAAGAACCCAGATGACCTTCAGTAAATGAATGGATACAAAAATTGTGATATATTTACACAACGGAGTACTACTCAGCTATCAGAAACAATGACTTTAAGACATTCTTAAGAAAATGGATGCATCTAGAGAATATCATCCTGATTGAGATAAGCCAGTTACAAAAGAACAGACATAATATGCAGTCACTGATATTTGGATACTAACCCCATAAAGCTCTGAACCCCCCAGAAACAACTCACTATATGAAGTTCAAGAAAACAAAGACCAAAAAAAAAATGAAAAACCATTATGCTTAATCTTTACACACCAAGAAAACTTTGACTATTTCCAGGTTACATCTTGTGTTACATGTACTTTATGCTCATTGTAACTAGTAAAATGTTAAGGCATACTATGAAACTTTTAAAAAATCAAGTACTGACAATAATGTATTCATATACTTTTATGCAAACATGCTTTTAAAATCTTTACATTTATGTTTTTTTTATATAAAGTTGTTCAATTTAAAAAGTTGTAAATTGCACAATGGAGTACTACTCAGCTATTAAAAACAATGACTTCATGAAATTCTTAGGGAAAAAAATGAATGTAGAAAATATCATCCTGAATGAGATAACTCACTAACAAAAGAACAAGCATGGTATGCACTCACTGATAAGAGGATTCTAGCCCAAAAGCTCAGAATACCCAAGAAACAATTCAGACCTTATGAAATTCAAAAAGAAAAAAGAAAGACCATTATGTGGATCCTTCAGTCTTTATTAAAAGTGAGAACATAATACTCACTGGAGAAAATACAGGGACAAAATGTGGAGTAGGGACTGAAGAGAAGTTCATCCAGAGAGTGCCTCACCTGGGGATCCACATCATATGTAGCCACAAAACCCTGTCAACATTGTTGATGCCAAGAAGTTCTTACTGCCAGAAGGCTGATATGGATGCCTTCACAGAGGCTCTGCCAGAGCCATCGTGATATAGATGAGGATGCTTGCAGCTAACCATTGGACTGAGCACAGGGACCCCAATGGAGAAGCTAGAGAAAGGACTGGAGCAGCTGAAAGGGTTTGTAACCCCATGGGAAGAGCAACAATATCAACCAATCACACCCCCTAGAGCTCCCAGGGAATAAAACACCAACCAATAAGCACACATGGAGAGACCCATGGTTCAAGCAGCATATGTAGCAGAGGATGGCATTGTCTGGCATCAATGGGATGAGAAGCCTTTTATCCAGTGAAGGCTTGTTTTCCCATTCCAGGAAAATGCCAAGGCAATGAGGTGGGAGTGGTTGATTGGGAGTAGGATCATCTTAATGGAAGAAAGGGGAAGGGAGAGGGGAAATGGAAGCAGGGAAATAACATTTGAAATGTAAATCTATAGAATATCCAATAAAAATGATAAAAAAAAAAAAAAGCCCAAATCTGACTGTCAGTCTTCATCATCAAAATAACTGTCAATCTTCTTCCTGGCTTGGACCACAGCAGCCTTAATGAGGCCCCCATATGAGCAGAGTCAAAAGATGCATCTTTGGATGACAAAAACACCTTTTAGGCTATAATTCTTCTGATCTCTTCTCAGCAAAACCCATGATGCCTTAGGCACAGAGAATTCAGCTTTCCTGCTGCTCCTGAAATATTGTTAGGGCAACTCAGCAGGAGAGTGTCTGATCTTTTGCCCTAAAGCAAGAAATCAAGAAAGAGCACAATGCTTGAATCCCTTCTTTTGCAGCAAAGTAAGCTCAGGATTATGAGTATGGTATCATCCTCAGCAATGAGAACCTTTGTTTTCAAAGCTAGTGAATCACCCTACAGCATCCATTAGTAAGTAGACAGACATCATGCAGAAGTATAGCTCTTGACTCTCCTATGTTAGTTAATATTCACCAAAAAATAAATCCATCCAATGATCCTTATGTCTGTTACATAATTTTATGTCCTTCAAGTTTATTATAAATGACACATGAAAAATACACATCTGTTCATTGCATGTTGTTTATTTACCTTATTTAAATTTTTTGTTTTGTTTCTCTTTTTTATTAGATACTTTGTATTTACATTTGAGATGTTATTCTTTTACCCCGTCCTGCTCCCATCCCCCCTCCTCTCCAGTTGCCTTCACAAAGGTGCACTCCCTTCTGATCCCCCTCTCCACCCCTCTAAGTAACCAATTTGGGGACAACTTAAAAAATGTAGTTTAACCATAAATGACAGCAAATAGGTATATACTGACATTGAAAAATAGCTATGTTTTGCCAAAAAAAAATAAAAAGTGATATATAGAATAAGATGAGGTGCACACCTTAAGCTACATCCCATAAGTAGAGATAAGGAAACATTAAATACATTTGCCTCTGGGAAGTGGAATTATAGGGAAGAGAAAGTTAAGAACAGGTCTTCAACCTTTATGTTTCATGTACTTCCTTTTCTTTGCAATACATCTGCCCCACTTACACATTCAAACCAACCTGTTTCGATTTAATGAAAATGGATATTGAGCTGTGGGCAAATGCATTTTAAAAATACAGACAGTGAATTGGCAATACAGTGATCCTTTCACAGAACATATGAACTCGAATAAACTGCCCTACACAGATAACACAGAGAAGACACTTAAAATGTAAGGAAGTGAGGAGAACAGGAAATACAGCATCCTGTCTAGACTATACCTCAGCCTCTAAAAGCAGGCTGCCTGTAGCAGGCATGATTGGGGAAAAAAATAACATCGTATTATTCTGTGATAGATGTGGTTTTTCTGTGAGGTTCTTCTTTTTAAAGATTTATTTATTTATTTTACACTGTAGTGGTTTTTAGACACACCAGAAGAGGACATCCGATCCCATTACAGATGGTTGGGAGCCACCATGTGGTTACTGGGAATTGAACTCAGGACCTCTGGAAAAGCCATCATCTCTCCAGCCCTTCTGTTCTTTTTTTTACTCATCCTCATACCTATCTATTCCCTTGAACTTTTTTACACAAAACACAGCTTTGATGGTGAAATTATGAGGAATTTCAAGAGAACAACAAATAAGAGGGATTATAGCCAAGCAGAATCTCTTCAAGCATCCTGCCTTCCAAGAACGCTCCTGCAAGCCCATAAAGGCAGTCTTTAGTTTTGCCTTGAGAAGGGACATTAAGACTGTCTCAGGTAGCATCCATCTGAAATTTGGGCAGGGGGGTCCTCTTCAAAGTTGATACAACACATTACAAAAACAAGCTGACCTATCAAGCTGCTTGGCAATGGACTTTCATTTATTTTTCAAGAAACTGCTTTATTACTGATGAGCCAAAATGGCACAAGATCATGTTTTCTTTAAAACACAAATGCTGAAGTTCTTTTTCTCAGGAAACTTGATGATATCCATATAATCTGCAGTGCTTTTCCATGTCCTCCACCTAGGTTTAAAGGCATTGTAACTCAAAACCTACATCCGATTCAAGTTAGTAGCTATTTCAGAAAACACAGATTCGATGTCAACAGTTTGCCGTGTACCTCTATACGACTCTATCAAGCATAAATTTTCATTATGATACAAAGATTCTTCTTCTAAATTAATTCCACTCTTATTAAAACCTATGAAATATGAAATGATAGCTGCTAATGTGCTGCCTCCATTAACTGTAAAATTTGCAAATGTTAAATGATGTCAGTTACATATTAATGCCATTGTATGTTACAAATAGAACATTGATCCATTGTAATAATGGCCTAATAATTTCATCAAAACTGTGAGATAAAATAAAGTTTTGAAGTTCATTTGTTCAATGATAAGACAGTTGACTGCGTTCAAATTTAGCTACGTGATAATTAAATGTGATAAAATTCAACCACTTGTAATAAATTAATAATGAATTTGACAGATGTGAACTCATAGGTAAGCATTATCTTAATAAATACATAGACTGTTCTAGCCATTATTTGGTACACAGCCACAAGAGGCACCCATTCAGCAACAGTAAATCTTCCAGTTTCTATAATAAAATGAAATCATTATTCTTCTGCATCTGGATTATTTTACTCAATATGACATTGATTCATATTGTAGCATGGATCATTGCTTTGTCTTTTGTTAGAGAATACATCAATGTATTTAACCACTTACCAGTTAACACTTGCTTGTTTTTAGATTGAGGTTATGATGTTCAAACCATCATGACAATTCTTGTGCTGATCTTTGTGTTTAAATACATATGAGTGGGATTTCTTTATCAATTATGTATGCTTCACTTGACAAAACTCTGCTAATGTATTTTTGGAAATAGCTGTATATATTTGAACTTGTACAAATCTTTATGAGATTTCCTGAGTCTTCAACTTTGCAACAAGGACAAGAAACTCTAATGTTTCAGAAACTGGTTAGTTTATTTTTTAATAATTTATTTATTCTATAAAATATTATTATATCTCACAAACTTTGTTACATAATAATATAGGAAAAAAACAAAATTTTTCCTTTATCTTTCTCCTTTTTTAAGAAAAACTGAGGCTTCTACATTTTGGCCTCCCTTCTTTTTGAGCTTCATATTGTCTGAGAGTTGTTTCTTGGGTATTTAGAGCTTTCTAAGGCTAGTTTATATTTTGTGCATTTTTGTATTCTTATTTGACACTCTTATACTTACTTTGTAAAGTATATAATCAATTTTTCTGCTATTTCTGTTGAGGAATTAGTTCTTAGATTTATTTTTTAAGTAACAAGGTTGTAATATCTAAATGCAAAAGTTAAAACTCATGCCTTCACAAGAATAAAAATAAAACTTTCATGATTTTTGGAGCAACAAACATTTCTTAGTCTTGGTAAGATATATAATAATAAACAAATCATGATAAATTGAATTTCATCAGATTACAATGTTTGCTTTATTTGAGATACACCATTAAGAAAGTATGTGTGAATGTACAATAAAATACAGACTATGAAAAACTTGGTAATGGCATAATATGGCTAAGAACTTATATCCAGAATGAATATTCATGAACAATGGAGTTTTAGAAAACTAGAGGGGTTTTTTGTTCATCTATAATGGCCCAGGAAAAATATGCTTATGTTCAATACTCTAATATCTTTGTTTAAGATTCATGCATCTTTTTATGGTAATTGTTTGTATAATTTGGTTCTGTTTTGTTGTTGTTGTTGTTGTTGTGTTTTGTTTGGTTTTGATGTACTATCGTGTTTTTATTTGTAAGTTTGACCTTAACTCGGAAAACAGAGCACATCTTTATTTTCATTGAAAAATTATTCCCCAATTTGAAATGAACAAAAAGAAAACAACAATTTTCTTCATACAGATAGAAATGTCTGAAAAACACATCTTAAAATAAAACTACTAGGATGCCTTAAAGCTCTGCTTTAAAATAGGTAATAAACAATGAAATTCACTAAAAGAAATCTGGATCATAGCTCCTGGTCTAACTTAAAATCTGGCCCAAACAGAAGCCAGTTATCAACGGCGAGATGCTAGCAGTTGAGAAGGCTGGTGTAAGCATGGCTGATGTACTTACTCGGTACTGGGAAAGAAATATGAATACACTCTGGCTTCTACTGCCTGAACCACACTGATTGCACTCGACGGGAAGACACATCTGTTCCTCTTCTGGAACAGACCGTGGATCTGCTAAGAGGATAGATACTCTAGGACTGAGGCAGGACTGTTAAGCACAGACCAAAACGCCAGGCTGTTCTCTTAATGCCTTCCATGTGAATCCACGCCATTTCCCAAGTGTAGAAATGGAGACTTTGCTGAGTGCCAACAGCATCAAATTTTCAAAGTTACATCTTACTAAAGATAAATGAACACTTTGCCCTGAGATACGGGGCTTTTACAAAAGCATTTTCTCTCTATGCTAAGACTTGCTTATTCGTTTACCTTTAAAAATATATATAAAAGGTTCAAGAAGAGTTCAGAGCTTTATTCAATTTTTAAAATGCACTGTGTAGAAATGTACTACCCCAACAAATATCAACATGATGCTGTTTAAATGTAACCTAAAGTTAGTTAAATTAAAATTAAAATTGAGCAGCTCCCCAATATGCAAGACATAGTGGGCACACCATAGCACTGTGACCCTGAGCAATTACTGCTTCTCTCAGTGTAAGCAGAGCTCAAGCTGCACCACTGCAGAGTCTGGGAGGGCAGTGCACCAGCTTCAGCTATAAACATGGGACAAGATCAAAAACTGAGAGCATCATCAAATACATTTTAAAAAGCTCTTTGACTCAGAATCAAAATTTACTCAGTAGATTTGTTTAATCTTTCAAACATCATGAAACAATAAATAGATTTTTTTAAAGGCATAAAATAAAGAGCATTTAACAAACTGTAAGTGACCTTGAAAATTACTACCAAAGGAAAACACTGAGAAATGGCAGTTATGAAGACCAGTGCCAGCTATGAAGCACCAGGGAATTCTAAACCCTAGAGGGCTAGAATTCTGCTTTTTGCTTTTTGTCCTGAAATTACTTGTTATGCAGATACTTATTTTTCAAATTTCTCTTACGAGAAATAGCAAATATGAACAAAGTTTTTTAGAATTAGATACCATAAAAATGAAATTTTCCTACTGTTAATTAAAACAATTTGATTTCCTCTCCTAAAGGATTCATTTATGGAAACAGAGCTTTGCTGATGACTTTTGGGCATCAAAAAGTCCTGTCTACTTTTGCTATAGTTGATTAATCTGATATACTCCCCAGCGGCACCCTGCATTCTCCTCCCTACGCACACCAATGCTCTGGAATCTCAAATAAAAGACACACACACACACACACACACACACAAACACACACACACACACACACACACACACACAAACAAACACACACACACTCACGGCGGGGGGGAGGGGGAGATGAAGAGGGACAGAGAGACTTATACTTAATATGCCTTAAATAGCTCAATGGTTTGGCACTTTCATACTCTCCCCTCCAATATTCCTGAATTATAACTTACGAAAACCTATATTCCATCTAGGCCACCTCAGACTGAGGCCTGGAGTCTGCCTGTGCCATCAACCCCTGCTCTTTAATGCTGGCAGTCTTTCTGTCTCTCTGTCCCACACTTTTCAGACCTGGACCTTCTTCCCTAGCATGGTGCCTTCTTTACTCACGCACTTGACTATGCTCGGCCCCACTGCACCTTGCCGGATTCGGATGAGCCTGGCTAACGAGGGAGTAGCGGGTGACCTGAGATAGGCCAGTGAAAATAGTTCTTTGAAACAGAACCTCACACTTTATTTAACAAACTGAGCATGCTAGATTGCAAAGCTGCCCTTTTTCTTGTTGCCAACAATAATGTATATGTTCTTTAAAGATACTTAAGCTGTCCTCGACCCCACTGCTCCTAATTCTGACAAAGTGTCCTTCAGCCAGCCATGGTCACTGCTGCCACTTTTTTTTTAAATAAAGTCGATTGCTCCATTACTAAAAGCAAGAGATTTAACATCAGACTAAAATGAGTAAAGCATCCTTTCTCTGCTGGAAACTACACATCATTTCATTAGTCACTTCTCTGACTTCTCACCTGCTGGATGAAGAATACCTAGAAATGTTTATTCCCTCTTGTGAATGTTAAATTGTGCACGTATAAGAACTGTAACAGAGTCTGCGTGGCAAGCGTTTGTCTGCTTGCTTTGTTTGCTCGATTTTTGAAAACTTTCACTCTTTTTGTAACAGCCAGGAGCTGCAGCTTCAGCGATTAAGCAGGCAGTTGATCCTCAGATCCATTGGAATTATTTGACCAAATGTACAGGAAAATCACCAAGTAGGCAATTTGGAGCTAGGCATGGTGGTGCAGAACTATACTCCCAACAATCAGGTGGCTACGGCAGGAGGATCAGCCTGTGCTACACAGTGAGTTCCAGGACAGCCTAAACTAAGGAGTGACATTCTGTTTCAAAGAACTAATTAGCCAAAAGATACTTTGAAAGTTGTTGAACACTTATTGGAATTCTGATGATCAGGAAGTATAAAGAGAATGACAGTTCTCACTACTTTTTCATCTGTAAGCACTTTAAAACGCGGTGTGAATTGGTTTGGAGATATATTAGTGCTTCTCTAAAATAAAACTTACCAACAGAATACAATCAAGTATTTAGTACAAGTTGTCCTTTCACATCTTAAGAATAAGGAATTATTGTATTGTGAAATTTATTTCTTTTTTGTTATTGTATTTATTTCGAATGTCCCGCTTCCTGGTCACCCCTTTGCAAACCCCCATCTCATATCCCCTCCCCCTTGCTTCTATGAGGGTGCTCCCCCACCCACTCTAGAATCCATTTATGCTAGGACAACTAGCCTCCACCAAACCAAGGTCCTTCCCACTCATTGATATCAGATAAGGCAATCCTATGGCCATGGGTCTATTCATGTGCACACTTTGGTTGGTGGTTTAGTCCCTGAGAGCTCTGAGGGGTCTGGTTGATAGATATTGTTGTTCCTTCTATGGGACTGCAATCCCCTTCAGGTCCTTCAATCCTTATGTATTTAATAAAGAGTTGCGTAATTGTTTCTGATAGCTGAGTAGTATTCCATTGTGTAAACGTACCACAATTTTTTTTATCCATTCACCTACTGAAGGACATCTGGGTTCTTTCCAGCTTCTGGCTATTATAAATAGAGCTACAATGAACATTGGGATGCATGTATCTTTGTTGTGTATTGGAGTATCTCTGGGGTATATGCCCAGAAGTGGAAGAGCTGGATCTTCAGGTAGTACTATGTCTAATTTTCTGAGGAATCGCCAGACTGATTTCCATAGTGGTTGTATCAGCTTACAACCTCCAACAGTGGAGAAGAAATCCTCTTTCTCCACAACCTCGCCAGCATCTTCAGTCATCTGAGTTGTGGATCTTGGTCAATCTGACTGGTGTGAGGTGGAATCTCAGGGTTGTTTTGATTTGCATTTCCCTGATGGCTAAGGATGTTGACCACTTCCTCAGATGTTTCTCAGCCACTCAATATTCCTCAATTGAGAACGTTTTGTCTAGCTCTATACCCCATTTTTTTTACAGATTTTAAGCATTTTTTGCATGAAAGTATATGAATACATTTTTGTCAGCACTTGATTATTTTTTAAACGACTTTATTTTACAAAACAAAGAGAAATGTAAAGATTTTAAACATTTTTTTGCTTAAAATTATACATTTTTGTCAGTAATGTTTTTAAGACATTAAAATAATTTTTACATAAAACCATGTAAATATATTTTTCAGTCAGTACTTGATTTTTTTAAAGGGCTTGACAGTATGCATTGAAAACCTAATAGTTACAATAAGCGTAAAGTACATGCAAAACAAAATGCAACATGGAAATAGTCAGTCTTCTTGTTTTGTAAATATATATATATATATTTGTTTTCTTTATTTCTTGGACTTCATACAGTCTGTGAGTTGTTTCTGGGAGAGTACAAGCCTCTGGGATTAGCATCCCACTATCAGTGACTGCATATTATGTCTGTTCTTTTGTGACTGGGTTATCTCACTCAGGATGATCTTCTTTAGATGCAGCCATTTTCTTAAGAATTTGGTTAAGTCATTGTTTCTGGTGGCTGAGTAGTATTCCATTGTGTCTATGTACCACAATTTTTGTATCCATTCATCTTCTGAAGGACATCTGGGTTCCTTCCAGCTTCTGGATATTATAAATAGAGCCGCTATGAACATTGTGGTGCATATATCTCTGGTGTGTATTAAAGTGTCTCTGGGGTATATGCCCAAAAGTGGAATAGCTGGGTCTTCAGGTAGTACTATATCCAATTTTCTGAGGTATCGCCAGACAGATTTCCAGAGTGGTTGTATTAGGTTGCATCCCCACCAGGAGTGGAGAAGTGTTCCTCTTTCTCCACAGCCTCTCCAGCATCTGCTGTTATCTGAGTTTTGTATCTTGGCCAATCTGACTGGTGTGAAGTGGAATCTTAGGGTTGTTTTGATTTGCATTTCCCTGATGGCTAAGAATGTCTAGCACTTCCTCAGATGTTTCTCGGCCATTCGGTGTTCCTCAACTGAAAACCTTTTGTTTAGTTCTGTACCCCATTTTTTCATAGGGTTATTTGATTCTCTGGTGTCTAGCTTTTTGAGTTCCTTGTACACCTTGAATATTAGGCCTCTATCTGATGTGGTGTTGGTAAAGATCTTTTCCCATTCTGTTGGTTGCCATTTTGTTTTCTTGACGATGTCCTTAGCCTTACAGAAACTTTGCAATCTCATTAAGTCCCATTTGTTAATCTTTGAACTTAGACTTCAGCCATTGGTGTTTTGTTCAGGAAATTTTCTCCTGTGCCTATGTGTTCTAAGGTTTTCCCTACTTTCTCATCTAATAGTTTCAGTGTATCTGGTTTAATGTGGAGATCTTTGATCCACTTACACTTGAGCTTTGTACAAGGAGATAAGAAAAGGTCTATTTTCATTCTTTTGCATGCTGAGTGCCAGTTGGACCAGCACCATTTGTTGAATAGGCTATCTTTTTTCAATTGAATGTTTACTGCTCCTTTGTCAAAAATCAGGTGACCATATACATGAGGGCTCATTTCTGGATCATCTATTCTATTCCATTGATCCACATGCCTATTTCTGTACCAGTACCATGCAGTTTTCAGCACAATTGCCTGTAATATAGCTTGAGGTCAGAGATAGTGATTCCCGCAGATGTTTTCTTGTTTTTGAGGATGGATTTCGCTATTCTAGGTCTTTTGTTATTCCATATGAAATTGCACATTGATCTTTCCAATTCCCTGAAGAACTGGGTTGGAATTTTGATGGGGATTGCATTGAATCTGTAGATTGCTTTAGGTAGGATGACCATTTTTAAGATGTTGATTTTTCCAATCAATGAGCATGGGAGATCTTTCCATTTTCTGAGATCCTCCTCAATTTCTTTCATTAGAGGTTTGAAGTTCTTGTCATACAGGTCCTTCACTTGCTTAGTTATAGTCACACCAAGGTATTTCATAGTTTTTGTGATGATTGTGAAGGGTACCTTTTCTCTAATTTCTTTCTCCACATGTTGTCTTTTGAGTATAGGAAGGCTCCTGATTTGTTTCAGTTAATTTTGTATCCAGCCACTTTGCTGAACTTGTTTATCAGCTGTAGGAGTTCTCTAGTGGAATTTTTGGGGTCACTCAAGTACAATATCATGTAATCGGCAAAGAGTGATGATTTTATCTCTTCCTTTCCGATTTGTATCCTCTTGATCTCTTTTTGCTGTCTAATTGCTCCAGCCAGGACTTCCAGTACTATGTTGAATAGGTAGGGGGAGAATGGGCAGCCTTGTCGAGTCCCTGATTTTAGTGGGATTGCTTCAAGTTTCTCGCAATTAAGTTTGATGTTGGCTGTTGGTTTTCTGTATATTGCTTTTATTATGTTTAAGTATGGGCCTTGGATTCCTGTTCTTTCCAGAACTTTTACATGAAGGGGTGTTGGATTTTGTCAAATGCTTTCTCAGCATCTAGTGAGATGACCATGTGTCTTGGAGTTTGTTTATATGGTGGATTTCTTTATGTTAAACCATCCCTGCATTCCAGGGATGAAGCCTACTTGGTCATGATGAATGATGGTTTTGATGTGTTCTTGGATTCGGTTTGCAAGGATTTTGTTGAGTATTTTTGCATCGATGTTCATAAGTGAGATTGGTCTGAAGTTCTCTTTCCTTGTAGGGTCTTTGTGTGGTTTAGGTACGAAGGTTATTGTAGTCTCAAAAAATGAGTTGGGTAATATTCCATCTGATTCTATCTTTTGGAATAGTTTGGGGAGTATTGGTGTTATATCCTCAATAAATGTCTGACAAAATTCTGCACTGAACCCATCTGGACCTGGGCTTTTTTTGGTTGGGAGGCTTTTGATGACTTCTTCTATTTCTTTAGGTGTTATAGGGTTATTTAGATGGTTTGCTTGGTCCTGGTTTAAGTTTGAGACCTTGTATTTGTCTAGGAATTCATCCATTTCCTCCAGATTTTCCAATTTTGTGGAGTATAAGTTTTTGTAGTAGGATCTGATGATTTCTTGAATTTCCTCAGTTTCAGTTGTTATGTCTCCACTTTCCTTTCTGATTTTGTTAATTTGGATACTCTCTCTTTACCCTCTAGTTAGTCTGGCTAGTGGTTTATTAATCTTGTTGATTTTCTCAAAGAACCAACTCTTTATTTTGTTGATTTTTTCAATGGTTCTTTTTGTTTCTATTTGGTCTATTTCTGCCCTAATTTTGATTATGTCTTGCCATCTACTCTTTTTGGGTATATCTGCTTCCTTTTGTTCTAGGGCTTTTAGCTGTGCTGTCAGGTTGCTGATGTGAGCTCTCTCCAGTTTCTTTTTGGAAGCACTTAGGGCTATGAGTTTTCCTCTCAGTACTGCTTTCATTGCATCCTATAGGTTTGGGTATGTTGTGTTTTTGTTATCGTTGAAATCTAGAAATTCCTTAATTTCTTTCTTTATTTCTTCTTTCACCCTGCTATCCTTTAACAGAGCATTGTTTAGTTTCCACGTGTATGTTGGCTTTTTGTTGTCTTTGTTGTTGTTAAAGACCAGCCGTAGACCATGGTGATCTGAGAGGATGCATGGGAGTATTTCAATCTTCTTATATCGATGGAGGCTCGTTCTGTGTCCAATTATGTGGACAATTTTCGATAAGGTGCCTTGGGGTGGTGAGAAGAAGGTGTATTCTTTTACATTAGGATAGTATGTTCTGTATATATCTATTAATTCTAGTTGGTTCAAAGTCTCTGCTAGTTTTGCAGTGTCCTTGTTCAGTTTCTGTTTCCCTGATCTGTCCATTTCTGAGAGTGGGGTATTAAAGTCTCCCACTATTATTGTGTGGGGTGAAATGTATTTTTTGAGCTTTAGTAGGGTTTCTTTTATGAATGTGGGTGATTTTTTATTTGGAGCATATATGTTAAGGATTGAGAGTTCCTCCTGACAGATTTCTCCGGTAATGAGTAAAAAGTGTCCTTCCTTATCTTTTTTGATAACTTTTGGTTGGAAATTTACTTTATTCGATATTAGAATAGCCACTCCAGCTTGCTTATTGGAGCTGTTTGCTTGGAAGTTTTTTCCCCACCATTTTACTCTGAGATAGTGTCTGTCTTTGTATCTGATATGAGTTTCCTGTATGTAGCAAAAGGCTGAATTCTGTTTATGTGTCCAGTCTGATAGTCTATGTCTCTTTATTGGGGAGTGGAGACCATTTATGGTAATAGATAACAAGGAGTAGTTGTTTCTGTTTTCTGCCATTATTGCTTTTTTGGGTTGAGTTGTGTCTGTTTTTTTCTTCTTTTAGTTTTCTTGTTTAGGAGTTTTCTTGTTTTTACTAGGCTGTATTTTCCCTCATTGTATTGGGTTTTCCACCTATAATTCATTGTAGTGCTGGGTTTGTGGTCAGATATTGTGTGAATTTAGATTTGTCTTGAAATATCTTCGTCTCTCCATCGATGGTGATTGATAGTTTTGCTGGGTATAGCAGCTTGGGCTGGCACTTGTGCTCTCTTAAGGAGTGCATGATGTCTGTCCAGGCTCTTCTAGCTTTCATAGTCTCTGTTAAGAAATCTGGTGTGAGTCTGATTGGTCTGCCTTTATATGTTACCTGACCTTTTTCCCTTACTGCTTTTAGTATTCTTTCTTTACTTTGGGCACTTGATGTTTTTACTATTATGTGTTGGGAGGTATTTCTTTTCTGGTCCAACCTATTTGGAGTTCTGAAGGCTACTTTTATGCTCGTGGTCATCTCATTCTTGAGGGTAGGGAAGTTTTCTTCTACGATTTTGTTGAAGATATTTACTGTGCCTCTTAGTTGATTTTGTTGAAGATATTTACTGTGCCTCTTCTCCCTCTTCTATTCCTATTATCCTTAGGTTCGGTCTTCTCATTGTGTCTTGGATTTCCTGGACATTTTGGGTTAGGAGCTTTTTGTTTTTTGCATCTTCTCTGACTGTTTTGTCTATGTTTGCAATGTTGTCTTCTGCCTCTGAGATTCTCTCTTCGATCTCTTGTAATCTATTGGAAATACTTGCTTCTGTGATTCCTGATTTCTTTTTTTGGTGTTCTGACTCTAGGGTTATCTCTTATAGTGTTTGCTTTATTGTGTCAATCTCTGTTTTAATTTCCCTCTTCCATTCATTTATTTCTTTGGTTCTGTTTTCCTCTCGTTCTTTGATTTCTTTGAGTGTCTTTCTTGTTTCTTCTTTAAAAGCTTCTGAATCTTTTTGCTTTTCCTCCCTATCTTGTTTAAGTATCTCTATCAGCATCTTGAGGTATGATTTTAGGTCTGTGTCTTCTTTTTCTGGAGTGTTTGGAATTCCGATGTTTGCTGTTATGGGAGAGCTGGGTTCTGGTGTTGCTAGATTGTCTTGGTTCCCTTGGGATATACTCTTTCTCTTTCCTCTTGCCATTTTGTTGTCAGTGATATGTTCTTGCCTTTCCCTTGTATCTGGTCTGTGTCCCTGGTTCTCCACAGGTTCAGGTGTCAGATGGGTCGAGCCCTGTTTTATGCCTCAGAGTCGTCCGGTGTGAGCAGAAGTTCCATTGTTCTGTTTCTGTTTGCTGGATCAGGCATGGCAGGGCAGGACAAGGCAGGGGGTGCACTTTCCCTGTGCACTTCTCAGAGATCTCTCTGCTCTCCTGAGGTCTAGGTCTCCCACTCACCAGTTGCTCAGCCTCTATGAGCCGCCGTTCAGTGTGGCAGGTAGGCCAGGCTCCGCTCTGGGTCCGGAAGTCGCCTCCGGGTAACAGAAGTTCTAATTTTCTGTTCCCAATCGCTGGATCGGGCAAAGCGGGGCAGGGCAAGTTAGGGTGTGCACTTTCCTTGTGCACTCTGCAGAGATCTCTCTGCTCCCCTGCGGTCTAGGTCTCCCACTCACCAGTTGCTCAGCCTCTATGAGCCGCCGTTCCGTGTGGCAGGTAGGCCAGGCTCCGCTCTGTGTACCCCATTTTTTAATTCATTGTTTGATTCTCTGGTGTCTAGCTTTTTGAGTTCTTTGTATACCTTGGATATTAGGCCTCTATCTGATTTGGAGTTGGTAAAGACCTTTTCCCATTCTGTTGGCTGCTGTTTTGTTTTCTTGACAGTTTCCTTAGCCTTACAGAAACTTTGCAATCTCATTTAGTCCCATTTATCTATTGAAACCCTTAGTTATTCAAATTATAATTGTTTTTTTAGAGGAAAGTGTTGTCTACATCAACATTTGAAGGAAAGTGTTTACAGCTTTTATATAGGTAATAGAAAAAAACTTGCAAAAACTATAAATAGCAATGAATTGTCATTAAGTAATGAAAAGAAATAAACTATAAGGTGAACAAAGACAAGGTAGGGGGGTAAAAATATTTAGACTGGTAAGATAAACCAGGCAGCTTGGGGGTACTCATTATATAACTCTATTTAGATTTACTTCTAGAGAAACAAACTAACCTATAATGAGAAAGAATCTGCCATAGGCTGTTTACAGATAAGAAGAGGAGACCAAGAGAGTCAGCAATCTCAGGAGCAAGAATTATAAAGAGCCAAAAATAAGCTGTAAAGATAATAAAGAAAATAGTTGTGCAGCATGCTAAATATGATCTATAAACTACAATAAAATATGCACTTCTCAAAATTCGAAATGGTTAATACTTTTACAAAATAATCAAAGATAGCAATAAAAATTCTCTACATAGAATTTGTCAAAAATAAATTCACTTCCTGACCTCTGAGTTAAACTTAATTATTTCAATTTAAAATTCACTTCCTAAAAGGTTTGAAGATTTCAATCTGAAAAATCTAAACCCAAACATGGTGTCAGATACCTTTGTCTTTAAAGTTTAATTTATTCCCTGCAGATATTTATCTTCTTTATCTTGAAGGATTTCTTTCCTTCTGAGTAACTTCTCTCTCTCTCTCTCTCTCTCTCTCTCTCTCTCTCTCTCTCTCTCTCTCTCTTCTCTCTCTCTCTCTTTCTCTCTCTCTCTCTCTCACACACACACACACACACACACACAATCAATTTGGCGTTCTCTATCTCCAGTCCACTACTGTGAAACTTAACTCACAATATTCGTGAAGCCAAGTCAGTGAGCACATAAATTCTTTAATTTCTATTCTCATTTTCCAGAAACCATAAATCCAGTCCAGAAATGAGTCAGACACTATTTTTGAATAAAAGTTCTACTTTTAATTCAGAAAGAAAACGTTTGATTTGATTTTTTTCACAAACCTTGCCCTTTGCAGTTGTTCTTCCAAAGCATATCCTTTCTCTCACGAACTCTCTAGACAATCTCTAGACATTCACACCATGCTCCCTCTCTCCACTGCTTCCCACAGACAAACATGATGAATGGGCTTCTCAAAGACCAGACACTCACAGCACTTTACACTATGCCTCAAGCCTCCAGCTACAGGATGACCCTTTTTAGCCATGTTCTTACCAATTCTTTGGCTGAATGCAATCCAGGGCAGTTCACACTGACATGGAACAAACAGACAGCTAAGTGGTTTGTAAGGGAGCTGATGCATTCTGCCTGATAAAATTAACCCACTCTGTACTTGAAAAATAACAAAGAATGAATTACAATGTTCCCTCTTAATCTTAACCATAAATATTTAGAAGATGATTATCTCTACAATATCCAGGCATTCATGAAGAAAGATTACTAGTTACTAACATATTTTGAAACTAGAGAAGCTGAAAAATAAACAATTACAAGTGGCTAAATCAGGACTGATACTTAGACTAAGCACTGCAAAATGCATCCTACCAGTGTGTTTTATTTGACAGTATAAATGTTTTCAAAACAGCTATAATATAAATTTTTCAGGCAGGCACGAGCTCTCCAAATTGTCATGTCATGACTACTATCTATAGCTAGCCAACAATTTTACACACTCCATTACCTGGCTCGTACAAAAAGACATTTAAGTTCACAACACCTAATTTATAAAACTTTAGCAGTTTTAGATAAAGTAAAAGCGAAAACCTAAAGGAACTTAGAGACGCACTGCTCACCACATCACCTGCAAAGCAGAGACATGATTTGTTCAACACTAAACGCTGCATTAGCAGCAGAACAGCAGAGGAATTGGAATTCGTGTTCCTAATGACACTGCTTCATTACAACACTCTGTCTTTTCAGCTTCTAGTTCAAGCATCAGATTTACTCTTTATGAACATTCGGTTTAAAAGGAGTGGGACCTGTTATGTCCTGTGGAACGATTCAGCCCTAGGGTTGAAAAAGAACTAAGGGAACATTAATGTTTGCTAAGGAAATGAATAAGACTTCAAAGTCATATGGAAAGTACGCAGCTTGATAATAATTTTCTTTGCCATGTTGCAAGCATTTATATGTGTGTGTGCATGTACAGATGCATGTGTGTGTGGATCTATAAAACAGCATTTAATTCTTTTGAAAACATTGCAGGAAAAACATCATTAATCTCATTTTATAAATGTGGAAACTGATGCCAGTAGCTAACAATACATATAATTTGCCTGATTAAATTGTCATACAGCATTCACTACAATGTTCACAGATGTAAAACAAGTATCTTGGTAGAGACAATTAAAAAATTCTTAGATGAGAAAATGAAGTGTGGAGATTTTGAAATTTGCTCATTCACACAACTAAAAATCAGACAGAAACCAAAAGAAACTATCTCCAGAGCCCATGCAAGTACTAGAATAAACTGACCCATAGACTAAGGTGGTCAACCTCAAATTAATTCTCCAATACACACACAGCAGTCTCTCACCATCACCAGAAAGTGGTAGAAATGCTGTGCTTTAAAGCCCTGTCAGTGAAGATCTGTGACAGTGACCATACTTGAGCAGCTAATCACAGAATTACAGACAATGCTAGAATTTTAGAAGCACTGAATGAAGAAATGATACTACTTATTTTTTGAGATTATAAATTTATCATTTCCTGCCTTCTTTCCTCCATTCAAACCCTCCGATTTTTCCTTTTTCTTCCTCTCTCAACATTACTTACTAACAGTTTTAATTATCTTAGGATCACCTTTATACAAATATACCTCTAACATTTTTCTAAGCATGTATAATTTTTCCAAGTTTTACTATGATGTAGTATATTTTTCCTCAAGGCTACTGTTCATAAAGATTTTCATATACTGAAAATATTTTAGAGAAATATAGCCTTCAGTAGGAACTCAACTACATATATAATTTGCTAGAGAAATATCCTCACTGTATTAAGAGCCATGAACATCTGAGGTTTCTCCCTATATGTAACCATACGAGTTAGCATGTTACCAATTGGTATATAGTGACAGAAGTCTCAAAGCTCCTGGGCCTTAAAAAAAAAACTATCACTCAGAGTACTACAAGCAGTAGATCATCTTCATATTTTCATTGGTTGCCTTGTCCCTATGCCCCAACACATTCTACCACAGTGTCAGTTCATACATAAATAGAAGAGATTTTGATTACAAAAGAAAAACCCAGAAATTTCTGAGGTACAGCAACCATAGTAACCACCATCATATAAACACATCCCTTCCTTTCTAGGATCATACATTATTACATGGTAATCTGGGCTCCTTGACCCGCCCAACTTTCCTATATGATTATCTACAAACACTTCACTCACTGTTAAAAACATGTAACCTTGCAATCTAATATAGCTTAGAAGAACAGAGAAGAATGCTTAGGGGTCAGGCCCATAGAAGACCAACAATTGTTCCATGTTTACAGGGTTTACTTGTCTTTATTCTTTTAAGTAATGCTACAGCAAATCATTTTGTAATTAGCATTTTAAATTTTTTATGTTTACTTAAGATAAAATGGTAGAAATAGAAGTTTGTGCACAATGTCTCTCTTTTGCTCATCAGAATGACTTAGTGGGTAAAGGCTCTTTTAGCTAAACCTTTACAACATGAGTTTTTTGTTCCCAGGACCCACACAGTACAGAGAAACATCTCATACAGGTTGTCCTCTAATCTCTATGCCATTAAAGATGTATGCACACCCATATGAATATAATAGCACTTTTAAAAAATTCAAGAAGTAGGGCTAGAAAGGTGGCTCAGCAGTTAAGAGCACTGACTGCTCTTCCAGAGATCCTGAGTTCAATTCCCAGCAACCACATTGTGGCTCCAACCATCTGTAATGAGATCTGATGCCCTCATCTGGTGTCTCTGAAGACAGTGACAGCATCCTCACATACAATACAATACATACATACATACATACATACATACATACATACATACATAATTTTTTTAATTCAAAAGTAGATTCTCCTTCCACCTCTCCACGCACCTTTATTAGACTTACTGATCAGAAACCATACAGGTTAGAGTCCCTATCTAAACATATCTCCCCTATCCACTGAGTCTGCTAGGGCATCTCTGCCAATCCAGAACCATACAGCCTAAGGAAATACACCAGAGGACTGTCAAACAAAGATCATCAAGGTTAGGCCTTATCCCAGTACCCACTACAGCAGGAACATCCAGAGACTAAAGCTAGCAAGATGGCTAAAGCCCTCAAAAGAACAGAAACAACAAAATCCATGGCATTATGAAACTATCACAGCACAGCTATCTTACTTTGGCAAGCCCTGGATATCCTAACACAATAAAATCACAAAAAAAAATACATTAAATCCAATCTTATGAAAATGATAGAGGTCTTTAAGAAATGAATAGATTTCATTAAAAATACAGAAAAATACAATCAAACAGGTAAAAACCTTTAAAGAGAAAATAAATCCCTTAAAGACATACAGGAAAATACAATTAAACATGTAAAGGAATTAAACGGAACTGTTTGCAAGACATGAAAGTAGAAACAGAAGCAATAATAAGTGCACAAACTAAGGAAATCCTGGGGAAGAGAACAGGGTAAGAAATGCATGCATCACCAACAGAATTAAGGAGATGGAGGAGATAATCGCAGATGTAGAAGATACAGATGAAGAAATTGAAACATGAGTCAACGAAAATGTTAAATCTAAAAAATTCCTAACACAAAGCATTCAGAAAATCTGAGATACCATGAGAAGACCTAATCTAAACATAATAGAATAAAAGAATCTGAAGAGTCCCAGCTCCAGTGACAAGGAAATATTTTCATAGAACAGAACTTTCTAAACCTAGAGAAACAGATGTTTATAAGCATACAAGAAGTTCACAGAATACCAACCAAACTGGACCAGAAAAGAAAATCTTCCTGCCACATAATAATCAAAGCTCAAAATATACTAAATAAAGAATAGTAAAAGCAACAAGAAAATAGGGCCAGGTGATATATAAAGGCAAACCTATCAGAATTACAGCTGACATCCCATCAGAGACTCCAAAGCTAGAAGGGCCTGAACAGTTAGATATGTTGAAACCTTAAATAACTACTAGACTAGTATGCCCAGCAAAACTCTCAATCGCCATAGATTAAAAAAAAAAAGATAATTCAAGAAAAAGGCAAATTTAAACAATATATCCACAAATCCAGCCCTATGGAAAATTCTAACCAAAGGAGGATAACTACATACAAGAAAAACCACAGAAAATCAGTAATACCATACCGGCAAAAACAACACACAAACACACACATTAATACCACAAACATCAGAGTAACAGGAATTAACAATCACTGGTTGTTAATATCTGTCAACATCAATGGACTCAATTACCTCATTAAACAACACAAAATGACAAAATAAATGAAAAAGCAGAATTCTGCTGCATAAAAGAAACAAACCTCAGCAATAAAGATAGACAATACCACAAGTGAAAAGAAAAATAAATGTAAGCAAATAGACCCAAGAAGCAAGCTGAAGTAGCCATTCTAATATCAAATAAAATAAACTTTCAACTAAGATTAACCAAAAGACACAGGGAAAAACACTTCAAACTCGCCAAAGTAAATATATATATACCAAGAGGTTAAATCAATTCTGAATATCTAGGCCCAAGCATAATGTCACCCACATGTGTAAAAGATACATTGCTAAAGCTTAAATCAGACACCAAACCCCATGCATTAATAATGGGAGCCTTCAACACCCTGCTCTTACAAATTGACAGGACATTAACACAAAAACTGATCAGAGAGATAATGAAACAAACTGATGTCATTAATCAAATGGACATACTGGACATCTACAAAATATTTCACCAAGAAGAAGAGGAGGAGGAAGAGGAGGAAGAAGAGGAAGAGAAGGAAGGAAGAAGAGAGGAGGAGGAGGAGGAGGAGGAAGAGGCAGAGGAGGAGGAGGAAGAAGAAGAAAAAGAAGGAAGGAAGTAGAGAGGAGGAGGAGGAGGAGGAGGAAGAAGAAGAAGAAAAAGAAGAAGAAGAAGAATAAGGAGGAGGAGGAGGAGGAGGAGGAGGAGGAGGAGGAGGAGGAGGAGGAGAAGAAGAAGAAGAAGAAGAAGAAGAAGAAGAAGAAGAAGAAGAAGAAGAAGAAGAAGAAGAAGAAGAAGAAGAAGAAGAAGAAGAAGAAGAAGAAGAAGAAGAAGAAGAAGAAGAAGAAGAAGAAGAAGAAGAAGAAGAAGAAGAAGAAGAAGAAGAAGAAGAAGAAGAAGAAGAAGAAGAAGAAGAAGAAGAAGAAGAAGAAGAAGAAGAAGAAGAAGAAGAAGAAGAAGAAGAAGAAGAAGAAGAAGAAGAAGAAGAAGAAGAAGAAGAAGAAGAAGAAGAAGAAGAAGAAGAAGAAGAAGAAGAAGAAGAAGAAGAAGAAGAAGAAGAAGAAAAAGAAGAAGAAGAAGAAGAAGAAGAAAAAGAAGAAGAAGAAGAAGAATATTCCTTCTCAGCACCTCATGGATCCTTCTCCAAAATTGCCAATACTGCCAGACACTAAGCAAGTTCCAATGAATACAAGAAAAATGAAATAGCACTTTGTATCTTATCACATCACCATGGATTAAAGCTGGACATCAACAACAGAAACACCAGAAAACCTACACTCTCGTGGAAATTAAACAATTCTCTACTCAACAATCTCTAGGTCCCGGTAGATATAAAGAAACAAATTAAAGACTTTCTAGTGTTCAATGAAAATGAAAGAAAGCACAATATATCCACTTTTATGGGTACAATGAAAGCAGTGCTTAGTGTGAAGTTCATAGCACTAATGTCCTCGATAAAGAAATTAGAAAGTTCTCATATCAGCAATTTAAAAGTATATCAGCAAGCAAAAAAAAAAAAAAAAAAAAAAAAAAAAAACAAAACAAAGAAAAAAAAGCAAAGAGAAGTAAAAGGCAGAAAATAATCAACTAGAAACAAACCAAACAATATAAAGAATCAACAAAACCAAGAGAAAAATCAACAAGAGAGACAAATTCTTAAAAAAACTAAAAGTCAGAGAGACAGTATTCAAATAAACAAAAATTAAAAGAAAGACATAACAACAAACAACAAGGAAAAATTAGGTCTTACTTTAAAACCCTGTACTCCACAAAGTTGGAAAATGTTAAGGAATGCTTTTTCTAGACAGATACCACTTACCAAAGGTAAGATCACATAAACTGTTTAAACTGCTCTATAATCCCTAAGGAAATAGAGACAGTCATTAAAACTCTCCAAGAAAACCCAGAACCAGATTTTAGTATAGATTTTAGTACAGAATTCTACCAGATTTTCAAATAAGAGCTATGCTCTTCTCAAACTATTCCATAAAAGAGAAACAGAAGGAGCTCTGCCAAACTCATTTCATGAGGCCACAGATACCATGATGCCTAAACCACATGAAGACACAACAAAGAGAATTTGAGACCAACTTCTCTTATAAACATTTGTGGAAAAATGCTCAGTAAAATTGAATCAACCAGAATTCAAGAACATATTGAAAACATCATCTACCATAATCAAATAGGCTTCATACAAGTGATTCAGGGATGGTTCAATATGCAATATACTTGAGGTTCTAGTTAGATCAATAAGACAACCAATCAAGATCAAGAGGATATAAATTGGAAGTAACAAACTCAAGGTATCTCTTTTTGGAGATGATATGATAGCATACATAATCGACCCCCAAAATTCTACCAGGGTACACCTTCAACTGATAAACAACTTTAGAAAAGTGGCTGGATATATATATTTGTCTTAAAAAAACAAACAAACAGTAGCCCTCCTTTATACAAATGATAAACAGGCTGAGAAAGAAATTATGGAAATAACATCCTTTTACAATAACCACAAATAATATAAGATCTTGGTATAACTCTAACCAGGTAAGTGAAATATCTGTATGACAAGGACTTCAATTTTCTGAAGAAAGAAATCAAAGAATACCTCAGAAAATGGAAATTCTTCCATGCTCATGCATCAGTAGGATTAACACCAAAAAAAAAAAAAAAAATTGCCATCTTACCAAAAGCAGTCTACAGATTTAATACAATTCCCATCAAAATTCCAACACAATTGTTTACATATCTTAAAAGAGAAATTCTCAACTTCATATGGAAAAACAAACACTCAGGATTGCTAAAACAATCTAACAATCCTGAACAACAATAACAAAGAAAAAAAAAGAACTTCTAGAAGAATTATCTTCCTTGACATCAAGATAAACTACAAAACAATTATAATAAAACCTGTGTATTATTACTATAGTAACAGACAGGTTGATTATTGAAATAGAATCAAAGGCCATAAAATAAACCTACACACTGAGGAACACCTGATTCTTGGCAAAGATTATACTTTAGGGGGCTGCAGAGATGGTTCAACCAATAAGAATACTTGCTATAACCACATGTGGTGACACAAAACTTCCTGTTTCTCCAGTTCTAGGAGTTCTTATTCTCTCTTCTGACCTCCACAGGCCTTAATTGCATACAAATATGCAGGCACCCACATACACATACACATAAATAAAACCAAATAAAAATGTAAAGGTTGTATTTTAATCTACATGTAAAAAATATGAAGATACTTCTTAAAAATATTTTGCTCAAGGACATTGTTATTAGGACAAAACATAAACCAACAGATTGGGAAAATATCTATGCCTTACTGATACAGAGAAAGATGCTTACAGCCAATGATTGGACTGAACACAAGGACTCCAATGAAGGAGCTAGAGAAAGAACTAAAGGAGTTGAAAGGGTTTGCAACCCCATGGGAAGAACAATATTATCAACCTACCGGACCCCGCCCTCCAGAGCTCCCAGGGACTAAAACACCAACCAAAGAGTACACATGGCTTCAGATGCATATATAACAGAGGATGGCATTGTCTAGTATCAATAGGAAGAGAAGTTCTTGGTCCTGTGAAAGGTCATTTCCCCAGTGTAGGGGAATGTCAGGGTGTTGAGGTAGGTGTGGGTGTATGGCAGGAGGAGCATTCTCATAGAAACAAGGGTAAGTCAGACGGGAAAAGGGGGAACTGAGAAAAGGGCTAACATTTGAAATGTAAATATATAAACTATCCAATAAAAACATATTTTGCTCATTTGTGGTGTTCCCTGTGACTTCTGGTCCTGCTTACTTCTGTCCTATGATATTATTGTAGTATACCCGTAAATGTTTAACAGGATTACAGCATGGAAGGGCTGAGAAAAGTAAAGATCTAAAAGACTTCCACTAGCTCAGTTCTCCTATTTGGTTTTGCTGGACCTTTCTAACTGTCTTTAATAGTTCCTATGATTGGGATCAATGTCAACCCAGCTCGAAGCACACTCAGCCAAAACCATGACTTATGTTTCAGCTTTGGAAAGTATATTTGAGGTCTCACACTATACAAGTAATTCTAACAGGGTCTAAGTATTGATCATACAGATCTGAGAAACCAAGAGTTTCATAAACCAGGAAACACTGATGACTTTTAGCCTTCATCCGATACCAATGGTCTCTAGAGATCACATTGACCCTGACATAACTTCAGATGCTATTTAGCTACAATCAGTTAATCTCGGTTATTGCTGTCAACTATAAATAATATCTGCCTACTACAGTTAGAGTATATATGAGTAAGCAGGTATTTAGTAAATATTATTAGTGACATTTGTTGTGTTTTTTTCATTAGCAGTATTTTTGAGGTTTTATATCATTTATTTTAAATCAAAAAACAGGCATTTTAAAGTAAAAATATACATTGAAAAAGTACATTTATATCACAAAGCATCATCAACCACATAATAGTTGCAAATACATTTGCAGGAATGTGTACATCTACACTAAAGACTAAAAACAAGCCAATTTTTATTTCTACACAGAAATATTAACCTCCTATTAGCAGTGATGGATATTTTGTGCAATTTAAAAATAAAAAATAAGAGGGGGGAACACTACTTTAAACCAAAAAACAAAATTAAGACTTTCATCAAGTCATCTGCATACATATATTTAGCGAAGGATTTTTTCCCCCACGCAATGAAGCAAATGCTGTATTGTCCACTTATTATTGGGCCTGAGGTTGTGGAAGATGCTGCAGCATTCCCTGGGGATTTGTCTGGGCATAATATGCTGCTCGCTGTCTATAGTATTCAGCCCGGGCTGCACTATACTCTGGTTGACCACCAGGTGGGGCTCCAGCAGAAGCAGGAACTGCTTGACCCATTTTCTTGTAGTCCTTTTCCCAAGCCTTTGTATAGTAAACCTGTCCAGCTGGAGCTGGATTTTGCTGATCTCCATAGTTACCTTATCTATTCGTTTGGGTTGTACTTGGTGCACCCGCAGAAGCTGCAAGCGGGGGTTGTGCCTGCAGCTGGTAATAGTGAGCACAATAAGCAGCCCAAGCTGAGTTCCTGTCCTAGCTGTGTCAGGAGGAGCCTGTTGCTGCCAATGTGGAAACGCATTTCCCCATCCCTGAGGAGCATATGAGGCTGGAGGACCACTGGGGCAGGAAAGATGAGGAGCGGGGCCAGGTGGTCCTGGATTATAAAGTGCGGGGTTGTATGGTCACTTTGTAGTTCCAGGCCCTTGAGGACATGGAACGCCATGGGGTACAGGTGCCCCTAAAGGATTTATTTGACCCCGATCTTTTATGAGTTGTTGAACATAATATATTTATTGTGGGGTGCCCCAGACTGTAAATAACTTCACATTGGGATCTGCATTAGGTGGAGGATTTCTCTGAAGTTCTACTGTGCACCAGACTGCTGGTCTATGCTTTTTATAGTTTCACCTCCTTTTCCAATTATCGATCCAGTTTTCCCAGTTGGCACAATCAACTTAAATTCCTGAAGTCCACCAGGTGGTCCCATGTTCCAGCTTCCTTGACCTCTACCTCATCCTTGACCACAAAGTCCAGATCCACCAGGGTTGCCAGTCTGAACACTTCGTAGAAGGTCTGTGATCATTTCTGCAGCGTGCTGACATCTGTCTGGAGGTCCTGCTATTTGTACTATCCTATCAGGTGCTGTTCCATCGTCTGGTTTAAACTGGTTGAGAACATCAGAATCATTTTGTATTTTTTTAATCATTTCTCCATTTCTTCCTATTACAATGCCAACAGCAAATCTTGGAATGTGGACATTATCCCTTCATTTCCTCCTCTTCTTGAGCCATATTCATTTGGCACTTCTCTGAAATCACCTTGATCATGAATTAACTCTCAACCCATTCCCTTGGCTTGCGGAACTTTTTATGGGTCAACCATAATCCTAAAAGGCTTATCAGCACCAGTGTTTTGAGGCCCATCTTGAATCAACCATTTTAACACCAGCCTGTTCCTGAAGTTTTTTAAGAGCCTCTCCCCTCTTTCTGATAACCAGTACTGCTTGGCTGAATTGAATCATGATTTCCGGAACTGCATTTCCAGGTCCATCACCATGATGAAAGACAGGGGCTGATCTTCTCTTTTCGACAATCTGGTCCAATAATCCTTTCGCTGATTAGACAGATTAGGGTGTTCCAGATAGCATACAAAATCTTTCTGGAAGGCCAACACTATCAGGAGCTATCTGTATTTTGCATCCAGATTCCTTCTGTATGCGTGAGATCTGTTCACCTCCTCTACCAATTGTAAATCCAACCATTCCATCTGGAACTTTGTGTTCTTCTGTCATTACAGATCTTTGCTGTTGATGCATCAGAGGTAACTGTGATCCAAAAGAGTCATTTTGGGGAGGTACTTTCTTAGCATATGGTTGATCTCCATCTCCTAAGGGTATCTTCGAAAGCACCCTTAACTCCTCCTCCACTGCGACTCCCAGCTGAGTCAGACAAAGGCAAGGCACTGTTGAGTAGTCAGCCATACCATGTTACAGCAGACCCTGCTATTAGAGGGGAGGGTTCCCCTCCCCGCTAATTGATAAGAAGGAAAGAAAATGTCAGCAGTCAAGGATGTATCACATTCTTGCACAACCCTCATTAGCAGTTCTTAAAAGCTCTGTTTTTATTTTTTAAAGTGTCCTGAATTAAAATTACTGAAGATTTATAGAATCCAGTTCTTTCTGGTACACAGAATGTGCAATTTGTTGGATCTATTGAAAATCCGGAGAGAGGTTCATCAAGTTACTCAGACCAAGGTGGGTCTTAGGTCATCTAGCATTTCATTACATTAATTCGTTATGTATTCACCTGCAGTGGATGTCAGTTTCATGGCTTTCTCCTGAGGAGATTTTTGTGTCTCTTTCCCTAAAAATCCTCTACAGAATAATAATAGCAATTGAAGTACTTTATCAATTGTGTTGCTTACAATTTTTAATACACCAGAGTTTCAAATTTTGTGTAGAAAAAAATTATTTTATTCTTTTATGAATATTGCTTGTGTCTATATATCCCAAGAAATCCTCTATCATTAAACAAATAATCACCCTAATTGTCCTCTGATCTGTTAGAAGATTTACAGAGACAGAATCTCACTATGTAGCCTAGGCTGGCCTTTAACTCATAGCCCTCTGGCATCTGCATCTCTATTGACAGTATCATACATATGTCTCACCATACCCACTTTTCATTAAAAAAGACACAAGTTGATTATTTTTTTTCTTTGTTTTTAAACAACTTTATTTTACAAAACAAAGATAAATGTACAGATTTTAAACATTTTTTGCTTAAAATTATACATTTTTGTCAGTATTTTTTTTCAGATTTTAACACAATTTTTATATATAACTATATGAATATATTTTTTAGTCAGGACTTGAGTTTTTTCGAGGGTTGATAGTATGCCTTGAAAACTTAATAGTTACAATAAGCATAAAGTACATGTAAAACAAAGTGAAACATGAAAATAGTTAAAGTTTTCTTGTTTTGTAAATATTTTTTTGTTTTGTTTTGTTTAATTTATTTCTTGGACTTCATACAGTCTGTGAGTTGTTTCTGGGGGAGTGCAAGCCTCTGGGGTTAGCATCCCACTATCAGTGACCGCATATTATGTCTGTTCTTTTGTGACTGGGTTATCTCAATCAAGATGATATTCTCTAGATGCAGCCATTTTCTTAATAATTTGGTTAACTCATTATTTCTGGTGGCTGAGTAGTATTCCATTGTGTATATGTACCACAATTTTTGTATCCATTCATTTTCTGAAGGACATCTGGGTTCCTTCCAGCTTCTGGCTATTATAAATAGAGCCGCTATGAACATTGTGGTGCATATATCTTTGTTGTGTATTAAAGTATCTCTGGGGTATATGCCCAGAACTGGAATAGCTGGGTCTTCAGGTAGTACTATATCCAATTTTCTGAGGTATCGCCAGACTGATTTCCAGAGTGGTTGTATTAGCTTGCAACCCCACCAACAGTGGAGAAGTGTTCCTATTTCTCCGCAGCCTCGCCAGCATCTGCTGTCACCTGAGTTTTGGATCTTGGCCAATCTGACTGGTGTGAGGTGGAATCTTAGGGTTGTTTTGATTAGCATTTCCCTGATGGCTAAGGATGTGGAGCACTTCCTCAGATGTTTCTCCGCCATTCGGTGTTCCTCAATTGAAAACGTTTTGTTTAGCTCTGTACCCCATTTTTAATACGGTTATTTGATTCTCTGGTGTCTAGCTTTTTGAGTTCCTTGTACACCTTGGATATTAGGCCTCTATCTGATGTGGTGTTGGTAAAGATCTTTTCCCATTCTGTTGGTTGCCGTTTTGTTTTCTTGACAATGTCCTTAACCTTCCAGAAACTTTGCAATCTCATTAAGTCCCATTTGTTAATCTTTGACCTTAGAGCTTGAGCCATTGGTGTTGTGTTCAGGAAATTTTCTCCTGTGCCTATGTGTTCTAAGGTTTTCCCTACTTTCTCATCTAATAGTTTCAGTGTATCTGGATTAATGTGGAGATCTTTGATCCACTTGCATTTGAGCTTTGTACAAGGAGATAAGAAAGGGTCTATTTTCATTCTTTTGCATGCTGAGTGCCAGGTGGACCAGCACCATTTGTTGAATAGGCTGTCCTTTTTCCATTGAATGTTTACTGCTCCTTTGTCAAAAATCAGGTGACCATATAAATGAGGGCTCATTTCTGGATCTTCTATTCTATTCCATTGATCCACATGCCTATTTCTGTACCAGTACCATGCAGTTTTCAGCACAATTGCCTTGTAATATAGCTTGAGGTCAGGGATAGTGATTCCCGCAGATGTTTTTTTGCTGTTGAGGATGGATTTCGCTATTTTAGGTCTTTTGTTATTCCATATGAAATTGCACAATGATCTTTCCAATTCCATGAAGAACTTGGTTGGAATTTTGATGGGGATTGCATTGAATCTGTAGATTGCTTTTGGTAGGATGGCCATTTTTAAGATGTTGATTTTTCCAATCCATGAGCATGGGAGATCTTCCAATTTTCCTATATTTTCCTCAATTTCTTTCTTTAGAGGTTTAAGGTTCTTGTTGTACAGGTCCTTCACTTGCTTAGTTAGAGTCACACCAAGTTATTTTATAGTTTTTGTGACGATTGTGAAGGGTACCTTTTCCCTAATTCTTTCTCCACATATTTGTCCTTTGATTATAGAAAGGCTACTAATTTGTTTGAGTTAATTTTGTATCCACCCACTTTGCTGAACTTGTTTATCAGCTGTAGAAGTTCTCTGGTGGAATTTTTGGGATCACTCAAGTATACTATCATGTCATCGGCAAAGAGTGATGTTTTTATGTCTTCCTTTCCGATTTGTAACCCCTTGATCTCCTTTTGCTGTCTAATTTCTCCAGCCAGGACTTCTAGTACTATGTTGAATAGGTAGGGGGAGAGTGGGCAGCCTTGTCGAGTCCCTGATTTTAGTGGGATGTCTTCAAGTTTCCCGCCAGTAAGTTTGATGTTGGCTGTTGGTTTGCTGTATATTGCTTTTATTATGTTTAAGTATGGGCCTTGGATTCTTGTTCATTCCAGGACTTTTAACATTAAAGGGTGTTGCATTTTGTCAAATGCTTTCTCAGCCTCTAGTGAGATGACCATGTGATTTTGATATTTTTGTTTGTTTATATGATGGATTACATTGATGGATTTCCTTTTGTTAAACCATCCCTGCATCCCAGAAATGAAGCCTACTTGGTCATGATGGATGAGTGTTTTGATGTGTTCTTGGATTCGGTTTGTAAAGATTTTGTTGAGTATTTTTGCATCAATGTTCATAAGTGAGATTGGTCTGAAGTTCTCTTTCCTTGTAGGGTCTTTGTGTGGTTTAGGTACGAGGGTTATTGTATCCTCAAAAAATGAGTTGGGTAATATTCCATCTGATTCTATCTTTTGGAATATTTTGGAGAGTATTGGTGTTATATCCCCAATAAATGTCTGATAAAATTCTGCACTGAACCCGTCTGCACCTGGGCTTGTTTTGGTTGGGAGGCTTTTGATGACTTCTTCTATTTCTTTAGGTGTTATAGGGTTATTTAGAAGGTTTACTTGGTACTGGTATAACTTTGGGATCTTGTATCTGTCTAGGAATTCGTCCATTTCCTCCAGATTTTCCAATTTTGTGGAGTATAAGTTTTTGTAGTAGGATCTGATGATTTCTTGAATTTCCTCAGTTTCAGTTGTTATGTTGCCACCTTCCTTTCTGATTTTGTTAATTTGGATACTCTCTCTTTGCCCTCTAGTTAGTCTGGCTAGGGGTTTATCAATCTTTTTGATTTTCTCAAAAAACCAACTCTTTGTTTTATTGATTTTTTCAATGGTTTTTTTTTTGTTTCTATTTGGTCTATTTCTGCTCTAATTTTGATTATTTCTTTCCATCTACTCATTTTGGGTATATCTGCTTTCTTTTGTTCTAGGGCTTTTAGCTCTGCTGTCAGGTTGCTGATGTAGGCTCTCTCCTGTTTCTTTTTAGAAGCACTTTGGGCTATGAGTTTTCCTCTCAATACTGCTTTCATTGTATCCCATAGGTTTGGGTATGTTGTGTTTTCGTTTTCGTTGAATTCTAGAAAATTCTTAATTTCTTTTTTTATTTCTTCTTTGACCATGCTATCCTTTAACAGAGCATTGTTTAGTTTCCATGTGTATGTTGGCTTTTTGTTGTCTTTGTTGTTGTTAAAGACCAGCCGTAGACCATGGTGATCTGAGAGGATGCATGGGAGTATTTCGAACTCTTTATATCGATGGAGGCTCATTTTGTGTCCAATTATGTGGTTAATTTTCGAGAAAGTGCCATGGGGTGTTGAGAAGAAAGTGTATTCTTTTACTTTAGGAGAATATGTTCTGTATATATCTATTAATTTTAGTAGGTTCAAAGTCTCTGCTAGTTTTGCAGTGTCCTTGTTCAGTTTCTGTTTCCATGATCTTTCCATTGGTGAGAGTGGGGTATTAAAGTCTCCCACTATTATTGTGTAGTGTGAGATGTAATTTTTGAACTTTAGTAGGGTTTCTTTTATTAATGTGGGTGCTTTTTTATTTGGAGCATATATGTTAAGGATTGAGAGTTCCTCCTGACAGATTTCTCCGGTAATGAGTAAAAAGTGTCCTTCCTTAACTTTTTTGATAACTTTTGGTTGGAAATTTACTTTATTCGATATTAGAATAGCCACTCCAGCTTGCTTCTTGGAGCTGTTTGCTTGGAAGATTTTTTCCCACCCTTTTACTCTGAGATAGTGTCTGTCTCTGTCTCTGAGATGAGTTTCCTGTATGCAGCAAAAGGCTGGATTTTGTTTATGTATCCAGTCTGATAGTCTATGTCTCTTTATTGGGGTTTTGAGTCCATTTATGTTAATAGATATCAAGGAATAGTTGTTTTTGTTTCCTGCCATTATTACTTTTTTGGGTTGAGTTGTGCCTGTGTTTTTTACTTCTTTTAGTTTCTTGTTTAGGAGTTTTTTTGTTTTTACTAGGCTGTATTTTCCCTCATTGTATTGGGTTTTCCACCTATAATTCATTGTAGTTCTGGGTTTGTGGTCAGATATTGTGTGAATTTTGATTTGTCTTGAAATATCTTTGTCTCTCCATCGATGGTGATTGATAGTTTTGCTGGGTATAGCAGCTTGGCCTGGCTCTTGTGCTCTCTTAAGGAGTGCATGATGTCTGTCCAGGCTCTTCTAGCTTTCATAGTCTCTGTTGAGAAATCGGGTGTGAGTCTGATTGGCCTGCCTTTATATGTTACCTGACCTTTTTCCCTTACTGCTTTTAGTATTCTTTCTTTGCTTTGTGCACTTGATGTTTTTAATATTATGTTTCAGGAGGTATTTCTTTTCTGGTCCAACCTATTTGGAGTTCTGAGGGTTTCTTTTATGTTCATGGTCATCTCATTCTTGAGGGTAGGGAAGTTTTCTTCTATGATTTTGTTGAAGATATTTACTGTGCCCCTTAGTTGATACTCTTCTCCCACTTCTATTCCTATTATCCTTAGGTTCTGTTTTCTCATTGTGTCTTGGATTTCCTGGACTTTTTGGGTTAGGAGCTTTTGTTTTTTGCATCTTCTCTGGCTGTTTTGTCTATGTTTGCAATGTTGTCTTCTGCCCCCGAGATTCTCTCTTCGATCTCTTGTAATCTATTGGAAATGTTTGCTTCTGTGACTCCTGATTTCTTTTTTTGGTGTTCTGCCTCTAAGGTTATCTCTTTTAGCGTTTTCTTTATTGTGTCAATTTCTGTTTTAATTTCCCTCTTCCATTCTTTTATTTCTTTGGTTCTGTTTTCCTCTAGTTCTTTGAGTTCTTTGAGTTTTTTTTCTTGTTTCTTCTTTAAAAGCTTCTGAATCTTTTTGCTTTTCCTCCCTTTCCTGTTTAAGTATCTCTATCAGCATCTTGTGGTATTATTTCAGGTCTGTGTCTTCTTTTTCTGGAGTGTTTGGAATTCTGATGTTTCCTGTTATGGGAGAGCTGGGTTCTGGTGTTGCTAGATTGTCTTGGTTTCCTTGGGATATACTCTTTTGCTTTCCTCTTGCCATTTTGTAGTCAGTGATATGTTCTTGCCTTTCCCTTGTATCTGGTCTGTGTCCCTGGATCTCCACTGGTCCAGGTGACAGATGGGCTGAGCCCTGTTCTATGCCTCAGAGTGGTTGGGTGGGAACAGAAGTTCCAAGGATCTGTTCCTGGTTGCTGGCTCAGGCAGGGCAGGGCAGGGCAAGGCAGGGGGTGCACTTTCTATGTGCACTCCGCAGAGATCTCTCTGCTCCCCTGCAGCCTAGGTCTCCCACTCACCAGTTGTTCAGCCTTTACTAGCTGCCGTACCGGGTAGCCGTTGGGCCAGGCTCCGCTCTGCGTCCTGAATTAGCCGCCAAGTGGAAACAGAAGTTCTAATTTTCTGTTCCCTGTCGCAGTTGTTCAGCCTTTATGAGCTGCTGTTCTGGGTAGCTGATGGGCCGGGCTCCGCTCTGCATTTTGAAGTCGCCGGGTGGAAACACAAGTTCTAATTTTCTGTTCCTGGTCACTGGATCAGGCACGGCAGGGCAGGGCAAGGCAGGGGGTACACTTTCCCTGTGCACTCCGCAGAGATCTCTCTGCTCCCCAGCAGCCCAGGTCTCCCACCCACCAGTTGCTCAGCCTTTACGAGCCGCCGCCGTTCCGGGTGGCAGAACAAGTTGATTAATTTAATCCTTGTCTGAATGTGTTTTAAATATCTCAAAGTCTAAGTAAGGCTATTTCTCCTCTACCTTTCTCTTTTATACAATACTTCATTAGATATGTTATGCTTATTGAAAGGAACAAAAGTGATGTCATATATATGAATAAATGACTGACACATAACGTCATTGCTTTTAGTAGCTGAGTAGAACTCCATTGTTTAAATATACTACAATTTTGAATTCCTTCTTCTCTTGAAGGACAACTGGTTATTTCTAACTATTATAAATAAAGCTGCTATGAACATAGTGAAACAAGTATCCTTGTTATATGCCTAGGAGTGAACTAGCTGGGTCATTAGGTAGCACTATGTTCAATTTTCTGAAAAATCACCAAACTGATTTCCAGAGTGGTTGTACCAGCTTACAATCCCACCCACAATGAAGGGGTGTTCCTCATTCTCCACATTCTCACCAGCATTTGCTGTCACACAAGTTTTTTATATTAGCCATTATGACTGGGGTGAGGAGGAATCTCAGGGTTGTGTTTATTTGCATTTTTCTGATGACTAGAGATTGTGGGGCAGAAAGGTTAAAGTTGGAAATACAAAAGAATGAGGTCAGTTGAAGCCCCGAAGATGGTTATGCAAATAATCATAAAGTGGTAGGTGTTTTCTGAACTCTCGATTGTAAATCCACTTTGCCTAGTTGCACCACAATGGGACAGCTGTGCAGAACTTTAGCCGTACCCGAAACTCTCCTCCCAGAGAGTGACATAGACTCTAGTCAGATCAGTCACTCCCTAAGTCCATTCCCTGCTCACACATGTACCATTAGATAAACAACTATGGCCAATCTCAGAGGCAAAAGAATGGGAATCAGGTAGTTGGATCCCTGGCTGTTTAAACAGGACAGAACAAAGGAGAGAAGTGCACAAAAATAAAGACACACATTGAAAGACACACATCTTTTCCTCAGTCCTGTCTTCTATGTGGTTCTGGCTCCTTTGTCCTCTGAGAACTCTATTCCAGAGCCTTATTGCCAGCTCTGCACAGCTTCCTGACAGCCAGACTAGGGTTAATAGCCCACAGGACTTTAATCTCAGCACCCCGCTGAGCATTGACCCAGCCAGAGTTCACAAGCCTGGTGACACCCCACTGGGATTTGTATCCATTCTTCTTAGCCTTAACTATATGCCAGGCTAAAAAGTGAAAAGCTACCTTCCTACAGAGGGGACTTGCAAGACTCCACCTAGAGTACAACAAGGGATGTTGAGCATTTCTTTAGGTGCTTCTCCACCATCTGTTGTTCTTTGGTTGAGAATTATTTGTTTAGGTTAGTACCACATTTTTAAAAGAATTATGTGATTTTTCTGGAGTCTAATTTCATGAGTTCTTTGTATATATTAGATAGTATCCCTCTATCAGATGTAGGATTGGTAAAGATCCTTTTAGTCTTTTTAAAAATGTCCTTAGCCTTACAGAAACTATGCAATTTCATGAGGTCCCATTTGTTGATTCTTACTCTGAGAGCATAAGCCATTGGAGTTGTGTTAAGGAAAATTTTCTCTATGCTTATGTTTACTAAGCTATTCCCCAATTTCTCTTCTACTACTTTCAGTGTACCTGACTTTATGTGTAGGTCTTTGATAAACTTGCAATTGAGCTTTGTACAAGGAGCTAAAAAATGTAATTACTTGCATCCTTCTGAATGCTGACTGCAAGTTGAACAAGCCTCATTTGTTGAAGAAGATGTCTTTTTTCCACTAAATGTTTTAGCTCCTATGTAAATGGTTAAGAGACAAGAGATGTGTTGGTTCACTTCTGGGTCTTTAATTCTGTTCTAGTGATCTACCTGCCTATCTCTGTATAACACCATGCAATTTTAATCATAACTGATTACAGCTTGAGGTTAGGGATAGTGATTACCCCTAGAAGTTTCTTCATTGTTGAGAATAGTTTTTCTATCTTAGGTTTTTTTGGTATTCCAAATGAATTTGCAAATTGCCCTTTCTAACTCTATGAAGAGTTAAGTTACAATATTGATGGGGATTGCATTAAATTTGTAGATTGATTTCAGAAAGATGGCCATATTTACAATGTTGATCCTTCCAATCCATGAGCATGAGAGATCTTTTGATTTTCTGAGATCTTTTTCAACTTCCTTCTTCAGACATTTGAACTTTTTGTCACAGATCTTTCACTTGCTTAGTTAGTGTCACAACAAAATATGTCATATTGTTTGTAACTATTCTTAGGCATGTCTTTTCCCTAATTTCTTTCTCAGCATGTTTATCCTTTGAGGAGATGAAGGCCACTGATTTGTTTGAGATAATTATATATTCAGCCAATTTGCTGAATTTGTTTATCACCTATAGAAGTTCTTTGGTGGAATTTTTGGACTCATTTAAGTATACTATCATATGATATACAAATAATATTTTGACTTCTTCCCTTTCGATTTATATCACTTTGACTTCATTTAGCTGTCTAATTGCTCAAGCTAGTACTTCGAGTCCTATATTGAATAGGTAGGGGGAGAGTGGGCAACATTCTCTAGTCCCTGATTTTAGTGACATTGCTTCAAGTTTCTCACCATTTAGTTTGATGTTGGCTACAGCTTTGTTATATATTATTTCTACTATGTTTAGGCATGGGCATATACTCAACAAATCTGGAAAATCTAGAGGAAGTGGACACATCTCTAGACAAATACCTGATACAAAAGTTAAATAAGAAACAGATGAGCCATCTAAACATCCCAATAACCCCCAAAGAAATAGAATGAGGGCAGAATTCTATCAGACCTTTAGTGAAGAATTAATAGCAATACTCTCCAAACTAAAGAGAAACAAAGGGAATACTATACAGCTCATTCATTAAAGCCACAATTATGCTAATTCCTAAACCACACAAAGACCCTAAAAAGAAAGAGAACTTCAGACAAACTTTCCTCATTTACATTGACACAAAAATATTCATAAAATTCTTGCAAACAAAATCGAAGAATGCATTTAAAAACATGATCAAGTAGGCTTCACCCCCAGGAAGGAGAGATGATTCAATATATGGAAATCCATCAACTTATCCCACCATATAAACAAACTCAAATTAAAAAAGAAACACATGGTAATCTCACTGTATGCTGAGAAAACATTTGACGAAATTCAACACCACTTCATGATAAAAGGCTTGGGAAGAGCAGGAATCCAAGGCCTATACCCAATCATAGTAGAAGCAATATAGAGCAAACTGGTAGCCAATATCAAACTAAACAGTGAGAAATTTGAAGCAATCCCACTAAAGTTAGGGACTAGACAAGGCTACCCACTTTCCCCCTACCTATTCAACATAGTACTGGAATTACTGGTCAGAGCAATTAGACTACAAAAGAAAGTAAAAAGAATACAAATATAAAAGAAAGAAGTCAAAATATCACTATTTGCAGATGATATGATAGTATTCATAAGTGAGCCAAAAAATTTCACCAGAGAACTTTTACAGGTGATAAACAATTTCAGCAAAGTGCCTGGACATAAAATTAACTCAAACAAAATCAGTAGCCTTTCTCTACTCAAAGGATAAACATGCTAAAAAAAAAATTAGGGGAAAGATATGCTTCACAAGAGTCAAAAACAATATGAAATAACTTGGTGTGACCCTAACTAAGCAGGTAAAAGTTTTTATGGCAAGACGTTCAAATCTCTAAAGATGCAAAGAACTTTTATGTTCATAGATTGGAAGGATCAACATTTTAAAAATGGGAATCTTACCAAAAGCAATCTAGAGATGCAATGCAATACCTATAAAAATTCCAACTCAATTCTTCATAGAATTGGAAAGAATAATTTGCAAATTCATCTGGAATAACAAAAAACCTAGGATGGCCAAATATATTCTCAACAAGAAAAGATCTGTGGAAATCATCATCCCTGACCTCAAGATATATTACAATGCAATTGTGGTAAAAACTGGATGGTACAGAGATAGGCAGGTAGGTCGATGAAACAGAATTAGAGATCTGGAAGTGAACCCTCACATCTACAGTCACTTGATCTTTGACAAAGCAGCTAAAAACAATCAATGGAAAGAGGACAGCCTCTTCACCAAATGGTATTGGTTCAACTGGAAGTCATTATGCAGAAGAATGCAAATTGTTCCTTTTTTTAATCTCCTTGTACAAATCTCAAGTGCAAGTGGATCAAAGACCTTCACATAAAACTAGGTACACTGAAACCATTAGAAGAGAATGTGGGGAGAAGCTTAGAACATATAGGCACAGGGGAAATTTTCCTGAACAGAACACCAATGGCCTATGCTCTAAGATCAAGAATCAACAGATTGAACGTCATGGAATTGCAAAGTTTATGTAAAGCTAAGGACACTGTCAATAGAACAAAACAGCAACCAACACATTCATAAAAGATCTTTACCAATCCCACATCTGATAGAGGGCTAATATGTAATATATACAAAGAACTCAAGAAGTTAGACTTCAAAGAATCAAACAATCCTATTAAAAAATTGGGCACAGAGCTAAAGAAAGACTTCTCAACTAAGGAATATCGAATGGCTGAGAAGCACCTAAACAGATGCTTAACATCCCTAGTCATCAGGGAAATGCAAATCAAAGCAACCTTAAGATTCCACCTCATACCAGTTAGAATGGCTAAAATCAAAAAATCAGGTGGCAGCTGATGCTGGCAAGGATTCAGAGAAAGAGGAACACTCTTTCATTGTTGGTGGGATTGCCAGCTGATACAACTACTCTGGAAATCAGTTTGGTGGTTCCTCAGAAAACTGGACATAGTACTACCTGAGGACCAAGCTAAACCACTCCTGGGCATATACCCCAAAGTCACTCTAACATTTAACAAGGACAAATATTCCACTGTGTTCACAGCAGTCTTATTTATAATAGCCAGACACTGAAAAGAACCCAAATGTCCTTCAACTGATGAATGGATACAGAAAAAAGTGGTACATTTACAGAATGGAATTCTACATAGCTATTATGAATAATGACTTTATGAAATTCATAGACAAAATGATGGAACTAAAAAATATCATCCTGAGTGAGGTAACCCAGACACACAAGTACACACATGGTATGCACTCACTGATAACTGGATAGTATCCCAAAAATCTTGGAATATCCAAAAAACAATTCACAGACCTTATGAAGCTCAAAAAGATGGAAGGCCAGAATATAAACGCCTGAGTCCTTTTTAGAAGGGAGAACAATGTACTCACAGGAGGAGATAAAGGGGCAAATAGACAAGCAGGTATTTAAAAAAATCATCCAGAGACTGCCTTACATGTAAATCCATCTCATATGCAGCCACCAAACCCAAGCACCATTGTTGATGCCAAGAAGTGCTTACTGGCAGGAACAAGATATGGATGCTTCCTCAGAGGCTCTGCTAGAGCCATAGTGATACAGATGAGGATGCTTGCAGCTCACCATCAGACTGAGCACAGGGAATGAAGGAGCTGAAAAGGTTTGCAATCCCATGGGAAGAACAACAAATCAACCAACACTCCCAGGGCTCCCGGGAACTAAAACCCCAACCAATGTGTACACACAGCAAGACCCAAGGCTCCAGCTGCAGATGTAGCAGAGGATGGCATTGTCTGGCATCAATAGGTGGAGAAACCTTTGGTCCTATGAAGGCTAATTTTCTAATTGTAGGGAAATGTCAGGGTGATGAAGTAAGAGTGGGTGTGTGGGAGTGCATTTTTATGGAAGCAAATGAGAGGGAGAGAGAGAGGGGCTATGGGGGAAAGGGGGAAGCATTTGAAATTTAAATAGAATATTCAATAAAAACAAGGAAAAATGAAAAGAATCTAAAACAAGAATAAAAAAGAATATACACAGCAATAGAAGATATAGGAATTTCTGCTATCAAGGACATATTGTTGATTGCTTGAATGATTAATAAGAATAATAAAGATGTGATATATTGCTAAGCCTAGCAAGAGAACTGAATCACATTGTGTATATAAATCTAATCTATAATGTATATTCATGTACATTAGTGGATTGTGGATTTATAACTACTTTAGAGAAAAAGGTAGAGATGTTTGGAACAGAGCCATAGCCTTTTTGAGTTGATGAAACAAATGTTTACTGTGTTTTGCCACGCTACAATACAGAAAATTCACAAGGCACCTTAAAAACTGGAAAGGATATATTTTAGGGATGGTCCACTACAATATTTCTTAAATTCTTACCTTAGAGCATGACTTCCAATTATATACTAATTGGTGACATACACCGTTGTGTTAACTATAGCCAGTACTCTTTTTCACTCATAATTTATACTGTACTGATATTTTTAAATTTAGAACAATTAGCTGTTACTTTTCTTCAAAAGAGAACACTGGTTTAGAATAAGCTTTATAATTTTATTCATGAGCTCTATCCACCCTTATATCAATAGCAACTACTCAATTATAATTAATCATCATGAGGAACAAGCTACTGTTTTTCATAAATCAGCTGCTGCATATGCATTTCAGTAAATTCTCATCTATACTCTTGTCAAACTCCTGATTTTTAAAAATATTCTTTTTAAATTTTTGGGATGGAGAGGAATCTTTGAGATCCTCTTATCCAATTTTAATGATAAAAAAAATTGTCACTGAGAACAGCCAAGGAACTTATTCAGGATTTTGTCATTTATTAGTATCAGACATAGGGCAATAAAGCCAGTCTCCAGATTGTTTTTAAAAGTTCTTCTTGGTGAGTTTTTTGACTTCTTTTGAAACCCTTACCCAAAATCAGAAAAGAAGTGTCTTGTTCCCATTTAATTGAAATATATATATATATATATTATATTTTTATATGTCATATAATATATTTTATGTTTCATATGTATCATATATATGATATAGAATGTTATAGAACTTTATATTCATTGATATAGTCTCACATTTTCCCTGACCCAGTGCTGTGGACAGTGATCCTGATACTAGAATACAGAAAGAAAACTTAACATCATACCCTGAAAAGATCAGTCTAGTAAGTTTATATACATGAATAAATAATAATTTATCATTTAATTAAATAGTTACTAGAATGATGTTGATGTCTATATGCAGGTGAGGGTAGCACAAGATAAAGCAAGGCCTGTGATTAGACAATGAAACTATTCCAGGGAGCCAATCACTGGGCAAGGAGTAGGCAGAACTTCCAGGATCAATAGATAGAGAGAAAAGGCAGGAGAAGAAGCCAAGATGGAGAAGGATGAAGCACCCTCATATGGATTTAAATATCCACAGGTAGCTATGAATATCGTATAAGGAATGCATTATTACAGGATAATTTGTCATATTAGGCAGGCAATTTATAGCAATATCAATTGGCTCTGAGTTTATTGTGTAGTGTTTTCCTGCACATGGCGACTCAAATGAGTTTAAGAGAAAGGTATGGTGGCAGGATCCACCAAGCTCACCAAAAAATTGGGATGCATAGGGCTGGTGTGGCAACCACCCATCATAGGAACTTAGTGAGTTGGGTGGAGACATTTTCTGATTGAAATGAAAATGCCCCATAGATGCCATGTGGCCCTACACTGCCTATGATAGCAAGAGTTTGTGTTTCCTTTTGTTAATATGTACCTCTAAAAAATGATGCTTGGTGAACATTATAAATGCTTAGAATTTTGATTGACAGTTATTTATAACTGAACCACAAATACTGTTTTAGTCAACAAAAAAATATAGAGTGGTCGTTCCAAATGATTATAACTAGTTGAGAAGTGTTCACACCAGTGACATAATACTGTTATGATGACATATTCAAGCCTACATGTCTGTAATGGTGTTGATATACATGGATTGTGTTCATGAGAAACTATTCATTGCATTACTAATCATGTAAAAAACATGACTAAAACATACAATTATATAGAGTAAATAATAGTAATACTTACAACAAAGTCTATAATTTTAAAAGTCTGTAATTTGCTACTATTTTTAAGTTTGTTATATAAAGTCACCAGCTGTCTCATACAAGCCCTGCTTGCTATATCAGTCACTTGCATCAAGAGCCTAATCAATGATTGGCCTATTTAGGGTCAAAAAAAAAAAAAAATCCTTTCATAGGCATTGCCTAAGATTATGAAAAAAACACAGATATTCACACTGCAACTAATAACAGTAGCAAAATTAGAGTTTTGAAGTATCAGCCAAAAAAAATGTATGGTTGGGGTCAATACAGCATGAGGAACTGTATTAAAGGGTTGCAGCATTAGGAAGGTTAGTAACCACAGCTCTGGGTATGTGATATCTTCACACAATGATTACATCATGTAATAGTGCACTTGTCAGAATGTGCCATGATTGTGAAGTGAGAACTGACTCTAACTTACTCACTAAGGTGATTTAAAGCTTAATTTTGAATTTGTAAGTTTATATTTGCTTTTGTTTATAATGCATTAATATAATGTTTAATGTATAATGACTTACACTAATATTTAAAATAACTATTTTATTATGTTTCAGTGTATCTTTTCTTTCAGTGTACCTTGCACAAAACTAACCACTAGCTTATGAGACTGACTGATGATCTATTGGATATCTTATATATCACCATCATACTCTGTGTCTTCCTTTTTATTTTGTTTTTCAATTTCCATTTTGAAATTTTCAATGTTTAAAATTTTTTTTATTTCTCTTCCTCATTAATAACAGCCTTTCTTGTTAAGAATCCAAGAATCAAGTTTTTCAGAATTGTACAAATGGCTACATATTTCCTGCTGTTTATTAGGGCATCACCAATGTCGTACTTATTGCCCTCTGTGTGTATAACTTCCTTTTACTTCCTGGAAAAGTATAACTTGGTAAGTTGATATGATACCTCTAGCTCCTTTTCACAACATTTAATCTCTGTATTATGGTTTTTATTTTAATCAAAGTACTTTTTAAGATCAGAAAAAGATATTCTTGTGTTACTGTTTTATTTTTTTTTTTAATCACTCAACATGATCATGTAGGCTTGATCCCAGGGATGCAGGAATGGTTGAAGATACAGAAATCCATCAATGTAATTCACCATATAAATAAACTCAAAAATAATAATAAGATCATCTCACTAGATGCTGAGAAATCATTTGACAAAATTCAAAACCCCTTCATGTTAAAAGTCTTGGAAAGAACAGGAATCCATGGCCCATACCTAAACATAATAAAAGCAATATACATCAAACCAATAGCCAACATCAAACTTAACGGTGAGAAACTTGAAGCAATCCCACTAAAATCAGGTACTAGACAAGGCAGCCCACTCTCTCACTACCTATTAAATATAGTATTAGAAGTCCTGAAAGGAGCAATTAGACAACAAAAGGTCAAAGGGATACACATAGGAAAAAAGAAATTAAAATATCACTATTTGCAGATGATATGATAGTATACTTAAGTAACTCCAAAAATTCCACCAGAGAACTTTTGCAGTGGATAAACAACTTCAGCAAAGTGACTGGATATAAAATTAACTATATAAAAAAAATAAGTAGCATTCCTTTACTCAAAGGATAAACATGATGAGAAAGAAATTAGGGAAAAGACACCCCTCACAATTGTTAAAAGCAATATAAAATACCTTGGTGTGACCCTAGCTAAGCAAGTGAAAGATCTGTATAACAAGAAGTTTAAATATCTGAAGAAAGAAATTGAAGATCTCAGAAGATGGAAAGATCTCTCATGCTCATAGATTGGTAAGATCAACATTTTAAGAATGGCCATTTGCCTAAAGCAATCTACAGATTCAATGCAATCCCCATCAAAATTCAAATTCAATTCTTCATAGTGTTAGAAAGAGCAATTTACCAATTCATTTGGAATAACAACCCAAAATATCAAGAACTATTCTCAACAATAAAAGAACTTCCCAAAAAATCACAATCCCTGACCTCAAGCTATATTACAAAGCAATTGTGATAAACACCGAATGGTATAAGTAGAAAGGTAGGTAGGTAGATCAATGGAACAGAGCTAATGATCCAGAAATTAACCCACACACTTACGGTTACTTGACCTTTGACAAAGGAGCTAAAAACATTCAATGGAAAAAGAACAGCTTCTTCAACAAATGATGTTTGTTCAACTGGCAGTCAGCATGCAGAAGAATGCAAATCGATCCATTCTTATCTCCTTGAACAAAGTTCAAGTGCAAGTGCATCAAAGATCTCCACATACAACCAGGCACACTAAAACTGTTAGAAGATAATGTGGGGAGGAGCTTAGAACACATAGGCACAGGAGAAAATTTTCTGAACAGAACACCAATGGCTTCTAAGATCAAGAATCCACAAATGGGACTTCATGAAATTTCAAAATTTCTGTAAGGCTAAGAAAACTGTCAAGAAGACAAAACTGTAGCCAAAAGATTGGAAAAGAGTCTTTAACAATCCTACATCTGATAGTGGGAAAATATCCAAAATATACAAATAACTCAAGAAATTAGACTCCAGAGACTCAAACAATCCTATTAAAAAATGGATACAGAGCTAAGACTTCCAACTGAGGAATGTTGAATGGTTGAGAAACACCTAAAAATGTTCAACATCCCTAGTCATCAAGGAAATGTAAATTGAAACAACTCTGAGATTCCACCTCACACCAATCAGAATGGCTAAGATCAAAAATGCAGATAACAACAGATGCTGGTGAGGATGTGGAGAAAGAAAACGTCCTTGCTGTTGGTGGGGCTGTGAGTTGTCACTGCTTTTATTTTACTCTTTCTTTTGATCTTTGCAGATAATAAGGTTTCTATATATGTGACATGGCTTATGGGTGCTTGTATTTTAATATCCTAAATGAAATATTTAAAAAACTTTTTACATGTATGTGTATGCAGTGTCCTTGTGTACCTGGGTGTTGGTGTTTGTATGTATATTTCTATAGGTATGACCATGTGTGTATGCCTGTGTTTTCTCTCTGTGTGTATATGTGTGTGTATACATGCGTGCATGTGGGGGTGTGTGTGAGTGTGTGTGTGTGTGTGTGTGTGTGTGTGTGTGTGTGTATGCTGTGTTGTATGCCAGAGGCTGAAGTCAATTTATTTCTTAGTCCATTTTACCCTGATATTTTGAGGCAGAATCTCTCATTTAAGATTACAGATTCAGTATTTCTTGGGTTTGGTGACTGCATATGGGGTGGATTCCCCAGGTGAGGCAGTCTCTCAATAATCTTTTCTTCAATCCGATGTGCTTACTGGCAGGAACCAGATATGGATGCCTCATCAGAGGCTCTGCCACAGTCATACAGGTACAGTTGAGGATGCTTGCAGATAACCATCAGATTGAACATGAGGACCTCAAAGAAAAAGCTAGAGAAATAACTGAAGGAGCTGAAAGGGTATGAAACTTCATGGGAAGAACGATATTATCAACCAAACAGACTCTTCAGAACTCCCAGGGACTAAAGTACCAACCATTGAGGACACATGGAGAAACCCATGATTCCAGTTGCATATGTAGCAGAGGATAGCATTGTCTGGCATCAATAGCAGAAGAGGCTTTTGGTCCTGTACATTTTTCCAGTGTAGAAGAATGCCAAAGCTAATGCCAAGGTGGAGAGAATAATTGGGAGAGGGAGCACCTTCATGGAAGCAAGTGGGGGGGGGAGTTAATAGAAGCAGTGTGTGGGGGGAGGGGATAATTTAAAATGGAAATACAGAAAATATCCAATAAGATAAAGAAGGATTATAGATTCAACTATTCTAGCTAGCCTTCTTGTCCTAGCCTCTGACTCCCTGCTGAGAACTGAGGTTACAGGTGGGTCACATGGAATTTACATGAGTTCTTGGAATCCCAACTTGAGTCCTTTCACCACACTCACATTTCACAGTTATTTCAGAATTTTCTCTGTCCTTTCAGCACTACAGTTTGAAAATTCCTATGACTTGGTCTTCCATAAAACTTATTTGGTTCTATAATGCATCTGCTACTCAGTCTTGTATACTTCTCCTTTCCTGTAGTCTCATCATTTGACTGTGCTATCAGAGTCATTCTGGACTTACAGAAGGGCTCAAAAGATTTTTCTTCTTTTCAAATTTTGGAAAATTGATAAACATTGGCATTAGCTTATCTTTAAATGCTTGATAGAACTTACCACTGCCATTTGGTTCTGGGCTTTTTCTTGTGTGAGGTCATAGATCACTGATTTAATCTTTCTTATCACTTAACCTTTTAATTTGGTTTGGTTTGGTTTGGTTTGGTTTGGTTTGGTTTGGTTTGCTTTGCTTTGCTTTGCTTTGCTTTGCTTTGCTTTGCTTTGCTTTGCTTTGCTTGAGTTGGGTTGGGTTGGGTTGGGTTGGGTAGGGCTTGGCTTGGCTTGGCTTGGCTTGGCTTGGCTTGGCTTGGCTTGGCTTGGCTTGGCTTGGCTTGGCTTGGCTTGGTTTGGTTTGGCTTTGTTTCATTTGAATTGGTTTTTGTTTTCAAAATTCCTATATCTTTCTGAGTCATAGATGAGATGTAGTATGCTGCATGCTTCTAGGAATTTACCAATTTCTTTTAGGTTACCCAATTCAATATCATTTTGGTATGAATCTTAGTAACTCTTAAACTTTGTTGAATCATTTGTAATATATCTCTTTAATTTATAATTTTATTTATTTGAGTGTTATCTTTGATTTTTGTAAGGTTTTTGGTTTTATCTTTTCAGAGAATCACCTCTTGTTTTGCTGATATACCCTTTTGTTCTTCTAATATGTGTACTTATTGTTGACATCAAGTAATTGTTATAATTTAGTTAAGTAGTTGGTAAGTGTATCTTGATTCTTTTTGTTGCTGTGGTTTAAAAAAAAGTGAACAAACTCAATGTATGGAAGGAAGCCTTTACTTTGGCTTTTCCAGAGGAGGGGACCATAATGTCAGAAAAGGTGGCCAGAGCTGACCACAGCTGGCTGATCACATTTCCAACCACACACAAACAGCAAAGAGGGTTAACCAAAAGTGAGGTGAGTTTACAATCCCGCAAAGCCCAGCCACACTGATGCACTTCTTCCAGTAAGGCTCTTTCTTCTGAAGACCACCAACCATGAGGTTTCAATAATGGAGCTCATGGAGAACATTTCTTATTCAAACCACCACAGGGGGTATGTGTTTAGTCACTTTTTCTTCAGCAGATCTTTAATTAAATTGACAATCTGTTCCTGTTTACCTTATCTTTCTTTGCCCTAAATTCTGTAAGAATCCATAGTTTCTCCAGTTTAAATACATACTCTATTTGTCTACTAGATGGCAAAAAATCTTGAGCATGATGAGATTTTATGTCACTGACTTACAAGGACACTTTTACAAAGTGACTCTATGCTATATCTATCACTGTATTAATAAGGGCAATAGTATAATTCCATACATAATTTTTTAAGAAACATAATTTTTAACTTTTTTCTTTTATTTTATTGGATATTTTCTTTAATTACATTTCACATCTTAGCTCATTTTTTGTTTCCCCTCCAGAACCTTCCTATCCCATTCCCCCTACTTCTATGAGGGTGCTCCCCACCCACCTACACACTCCCTCCTGCCTCCCAACCCTGATATTCCTCTACACTGGGGCATTGAGCATTCACAGGACCAATGGCCTCTCCTCTCACTGATGCCCTACAAGACCATCCTCTACTACATATGTGGCTGGAGCCATGGGTTGATCCATGTATCTTTGGTTGTGAGCCATCTCTCCAGCCCTTCCACGCATAATTTTTTATTGATATTTGAACCCTAAGTCTCAAAACTATGAGTCTTTCAGTTTACATTAAAACTTGGTCATCACTTGATAACATGAGTAACCTTCCACAGTTCATTACTCGCTTTTCTGATGTAGAAAGAAAAATAAAAAATACCACCACCACAGAAAGTCACAGAGGGAAGAGTTTATTTTGGCTTATGGTTCTAGAATCATATGAATACATCATGGTGAGGAAGCCTGGCAGTCAAGGGGGAAAGCTGAGAAGGGACTTCTAAACCATAAGTGTGGGTTGATGTTAAAGTGATGTATGATTAGACAGTGGAGAGGTAGGTAAGGTAAGGGCACAGAAACAGAAGAGGAGGAGGAGACATTCTGGGAGGAACAGAACGGAGGCAGATGTGTGTGTTTCTCTCAGTTCATCTCTAGCTTAAGGGGGTTGTTAATGTTTCTCTTTTTTCTTACAACTTTATTTTTTTTAAAAAAGGGACACATATACAGATTTTTAAAGGCATTTTGGCATAACATTATATGAATATTTTTGTCAGTACTTAATTTTTTAGAGGTTTGATAGGATGCATTGAAATCCCACTAGTTATTGTTAATATTTCTAAGGATTTCTGTGGGTCTTTTTATCTCATATAGAATGGCAGTTTGTAACTTTGTCCACTGGTTGTAAGTTTATTGTGTAAAGAGATTGTGAATTGAGAATTTGACATATAAACGTATTTGATAACCTACTGGGCTTCGTGCAGGGTGGTGGAGGATAGCAGCATGCTGGGGCAGTCATGCCCACCTGGGACAGAAGCAGCTGGGCAGGTGGAGTGAATTGCCTGGAAAGGGAACTTCATGGAGAGGGCAGCTTGTGGACCGTGTGACGGAGTCCATGTTCTCGCCTCCACACTGGAGCGGTTCCTGCGGTGTGAGACTGCGTAGGCCGATAAAAGGTTAAGCCTTCTCCTTAATATTTACTGCAACATACATGTGTGAAGCAGAACAAGCTAGAAGTGATGCAAGATTATTAATTTTCAAAACCCATCCCCAATAATGTAATTTCTCCAGCAAGTCCATAACTTCCAAAGCTTCCCCCAAAGTACTGCCAACTAAAGACCCACATGTAAAAATATGTGAGTTTATGAGAGACAGTTTTATTTAAACCACCAAACATGGCTCAAAGTATTGCTAGTCCAAGCAATAAAGTTTGAAATAGCCTATTCTCCAAAACTTAGATTTTAATTTGTGTGCTGTTGTTTTTGCCAAATTGACAAAAGCCTAGACATATATAGGAGGAAGAAATATTAACTTTAAAAAATGCTTCTATAAAATGGGCCTTCAGAAAAGCCTGTTGCATATTTTCTTAATTAATGATTGCTATGGGATGGACCGTCCCACAGGAGACAGTGCCATACTGGGCATGTGGTCCTGAGTTGTATAAGAAATCAGAATGAGCAAGCCATGAGGATCAAACCACTAAGCAGCACTTCTCCATAGCTTCTGCCTCTGTTCCTGTCCCCAGCTTCCTCCCTTGACTCCCAGCTCAATGATGGACTGTAATATTAAAGTATTACCTTAAATAAACTCTTTTCTCTCCAAGTTGCTTTTAGGCATGGTGCCTTATCATAACAATGGAACCCCCTAATTAAGAGAGAAATTGGTGACATGGTCTTAGGAATATTGTTGTGAAAGACCTGACCATGTGTTTTTGAGACTGTATGGTAGCATTTGAAGTCTGTGTTTAAAAAAATGTTCAGTGAGCTCTTCTATAGGAGCTTGGGAGACAAAAAATAATGTTGAATAATTAGGTAAATTAATTAAGGGAAAAGTTAAGAATAGTGCAGACAAAATAGTCCTGAGTTGTGAAACTTCACAGGGAAGTCTGAGAATCCCTTAAAGACTCTATAAGAACCACTCAGTATTTTAAATTAAGAAGAATGTGTTTCTGGCAAGCTAGGACTGAAGAATTGGCTATGATTAACAAGAAACCATAATCACTAAAGTAAGACATTTGCTTTGTAGGAATAATCAGTATTGGTCAGCTGGGCCTAAAGAATTAGCTATAATTAAGCAAAGACCAGCACAGTTGAGACCAAACCTTAGCATCATCACACAGAATCTGTGGTTCAAAAGAGGCCAAATCTATAACTTGTACTGACAACAACTTGATAATGTGTCGGAGCCCACTTGTTTTAAAGGAATAAAGTGATCATGCATAGCTTAACATCCTGAATCCAGAAGTCATTGGTGAAGGCGTCACCTCAGTTGTAGTAGAGGCCCCAGGTTTGAAGGTATCGTGGAAAGAATTTGTGGCTTGCACCATGTGGAAGGACTGGAGTAAGCAGTAAGACCAGAAAGAGGCTATTGTTAAAGGTGCAAGCTAATTGTAGTGGAGACCCAGCAGTGGATATATCAGTACCATGAGATTGCCATCAAGGTCATCAACAACTATGGAGCAGAGCCATTCTGAGCCTATATGACAAACTGTATTTTCTTGAGTGGCATAGCCAGAGAGAAGGATCTAAGAGGTAGAAGTGACTAAATTCTGGGAGAGCAGATGACCTTGAATCTAACGCTGAAATTTACACTGTTGGACATTGATTTTGCTTTGATCTGATTGCAACTGTGTCCTGGCTCTTCCTCTTCCTCTTTAAAATAAGAAGTATGTAACTTTTTATTTTACAGGAACCAGCCATTAAAAGACTTTGGAATTTTTGAGAAACTGAAATTTTAGAGAGATTTCAGGATTTGAAACAGAATTAGGAATTTAAGAGAGGCTTTGGATAGTTTAGAGAGGCTTTGAACTTTGAGGTTTGGGGTGCTTTAAACAGACCAGACTTTTAAAGTACTTGAGTTTTTGAAGATAGTGAGAACTTCTAAAGTTATTTATGCTTCACAGTTATATTAAAATTAATATGATATCTTGGCTGAATATAAAAGCAAAGATGATGGTTTCATAAGGGATATATATTTTATGTCAAGATGACAATGGGTCAATTATGTTGGCTGCTTTTTGTCAGCTTGATAGTACATAGGCCTAGACATAACTGGGAAGAAGCAATCTTCATTGAGAAAATATTTCCATCAGATTGGGATATTGCCTTGATTAATGATTGACATGGAACATCTCATTCCATATTGGAAGGAGTGTCATCCTTGGAGAGGTGGCCGCAGTTGCTGAAAAAGCAGGGGGAGCGAATAATGAGCGGAAAGCCAGTGAGCATCACTTTCCCATGACTTCTGCTTCAGCACTTCCATTCCTTACTTGTGTTCCTGCTGGATGACTGAGGGCCATGTAGAAGTATAAGCTGAAACCAATTCCTTCCTTCCTATGTTGCTTTTGGTCACAGGGCTTTAGCACAGCAGCAGAAACCATAATACAATTGGTGTTCCTTGCATTATAGATCATATAAATCACACTTTTTCAATAGTGATTTCCTCTTTGCAAACATGTACTGTATGCTTCTGGAATTTTCAGAAACCCTAGCAGTCAGAAAGGGAATACAAATATAAATACTCCCCAAAAGTAAATGGGGTCTTATAAAATCTTTTATTCTTTATGTAAATTTCCTCTTATCTCTCCAATAATGTCTCCACATCCCAAAATCAGAGTAGAAGCAGGTAATGTGAGACAAACATGCTTCTATTACCATTTTCCCAATGAAAGGGGGTTTGTCCATGCAAGAAATAAATTATCTCCAGGGAAACTATTCTTGTCAATTTAGATTAAAACAGATTTTGGAAGTTAAGAATATTACAATCTTCATTAAAAAAAAATTTTTATAATAGCCAATCCAGCACTACTGACAATAATTGAAAGGAATAGAGAAATAAGCATGCTCCTGAGAGTCACAAAAATAACAAATTACACTGGAGTAGTAGATAAATAAACAGGGACTAAGATAACTCTAAACAATACAAAATAACAGAACAAAATTAATACATTCCTTTCAAAAATAACTCTTGGTGTTAATAGCAAAAAACACAGGGTAGCATATTTTATTCAAAAACAAGACTTATATATGCAATCATGCCAAGAAACAGACCTAACTGATATATACATGCACAACCTTAGGGATCAAGGATGAAAATTTTAATTCAGAGAAGTAAATAGAAAGAACAAAGATATAGCTGTATTATGTCTGAAAATTAGGTTCTAAACCAAAAATATTCAGAAGAGACATAAAGGTTTACTTCATATTAAAAGACAGAACAATTTTAAACATATTTCATGAAACAAAATACCCCCAATATTATAAACACTATAGGACTTAACGACAGAGATTGCTCTCAGTATAATAAAAATGGGCAACTTTGGCACCAAGTTCTCACCAACAAATGAGTCATCTAGACAAAAATTCAAAAAAGAATCATGAGTTAAATAATGTTGTGGTTCACACTGACATAAATATGTTTTAAATGTTCTACCCAAAGACTAAAGAGCACATATCATCTTAACACCTTATATAAATTTCTCTAAAATAAGTCATATTATAGCACACAAAATAACAAACAGGAAGTTGAAATGATTTCTTGTGCTCTATATCATCTTAGAGTACTAAAACCAGACATCAACAGAAAGAAAAACTAAACAAAACGAAGATACATGGAAACTGAGAAATATAATTTGAATGATTAAGAGGTCAACAAAGTATCCTAGATTTGTGATAAAATCCAAAGAGGCTTTGTGTATTATGTGATAAGTCAGAACTCAAATTTATCACTCTTGTGTCTTTTTCTTTCAAATGAAGCATATAATAAAATATATAGTGGAACGAGAAAAGAAGAGGTCAACAAAGAAATTAGGGAAATTCTTGAATTCCTAAAATCAAATAATAATGAAAACAGGCAAAGATAGTTATACCTGGGGTGAAATGATCAGCCAGAAAACCCTACTTGGCAAGTTCCAGGCCAGAAAGAAACCCTATCAAAAGAAAGAAAGAAGGTTGGACAGTGCAGAAGGAACAATATCCAAAGCTGTCTGGTCATGCACCTACATTACACAAATTACATGCACTTACACAAATACACACACACACACACACACACACACACACACACACACACACACACATTCACCAAATGAATAACAAAAATGCAAGAAAATTTTGCAGTAGTGTGAAGAAATGTGAACTTCTTTAATTTATGTCCAGTCATTTATAAAAATCATTGTCGAGATTCCTCAAAAAAGTAAGAATAGAATTATCATAATATCCAGTTGTACCACTCTGGTAAGTACTGAAACTCTGAAACAATATACTACAGAGATACTTGCACATTGTGTTAACCACAGCATGATTCACAATAGACAAGTTATAGAATCAACCAGTCTGGTGATAGATGAATGAATAAACACACACACACACACACACACACACACACACACTGGAGAGGAGTGGGAAAGGAACAAAGGAGAAAGAAAATGGAGCATAATTTAGCCATTAAAAAGTCAATTATGTATTTAAAGGAAAATTCAACATCACACTGTGCAAAATAAGTCATGCTCAGAAAGACAAGTGTCATGTGTTTTCTTTTAACTGGATTCCTTATGTCGTTTAGATACACAAAACTACTATGAGCATAAGATATAAGAGAAGAAGCAAAACAATTCAGGGGAATAAGTGGAAATGAGAGTGGACAATAGTGTGTGATATAGTCAAAGCTCATGATATATTTGTATGAAAGCCTCTTTATTAAACCCAGTAGACAATATGTGAATAAAAATAATTTTAGTTTCTATATTGTATTGTTTATTGCAATAATCTTACTGTAGTTGTTATATCTCAAATTTTTTGAGTTCATATTTTATCGATAGTGTGCTTTAGACATATAAATGTAGTGACCCTCAAAGTTTAAAGTTTTAATTAAATAATTGCAATAATTTTCTTCTGTAAGGAAGAAATTCATTCAACTTATTCAATTATTACTTCAACTGGCTGTCTACTGTTACATGCTTTTATGTTGTTATTTTCCTTAATTATATAGATATTAAGTGTTCACTTCTAAGTGAGAGTATAGAATGATTCACACATGTAATACCCACATTTCTCTCGATAGGGAATTTTATAGCAAATATGAGAGCGCTGTATAGAGTCTCTGCTGGACCCAATTAACTTCCCAAATTCTACTTCTCAAATCTATCCCAATGGAGGTTATAGTCAACTCATAAATCTGTGCAGATATACAATGTATTCCATAACAGATACATAGAAGCCTGCCCCATGGTTAGTCAAGATCTCCACTGGTTCTTATTTAGGCCAACCCTGTCAACTCAGAGGCCACACAGAGAAAATCACATAAAAGTAGAAGACTAACTTCTTGAAAAGAAAAGGGGTAAGGATGAGAGGAAATTACGGGGTAGAATAACTAAACTTCATTACATAAATATATAAAACTGTAAAAAAAAACATTAAAGAAGTAAAAGTGCTTATTGTTCTTTTATTCACCTTACATTTCAATCACAGTCCCCCACCTCCCATAAGTTTGTGATTGGACAGTAGAGAATGGGTGGGGACAAAGAGAGAAAAAGATAGCAGATTTAAGATGGAGATGGCAGAGGAGGATGGTTCAGATCAAGGTGACCTAGATCAATTTTATCTTGTCTTGGTGGGCAGTTTGTAACTTTATTAATTGGCTGTAAATTTACTGTTTGCATGTATTGTGGATTGAGAATTTAACATATAAATCTGTTTGATAAGTTATTGTTGAGTCATGTTTTTACTAGGCTGTGGAGGACAGTGGGTAAAGGCAAGGCTGAGAGGATACTGAAGCGTACAGTTCCAGCTTTGTTGTTTGTGAGAAGTGAGAATGCTCAGGACCCATGGAACGAGATATGTGGATACCAAGCATGGTAGCTAACTGCCTAGAAAACCATGTGGTAGAGAAATAGAACAGGTGCTCAGCTCCACACTGGCGTGGCTCCCTCAAAGTGAGAGCTCCCTCCCATGAAGTGAGATCCTGTGGGACTGGTCGCAACAAACCTATTTTATTTTTACCAAAATAACCTCCCTCTTCAGAGTCCCACCCTTACAAACCCCTCCCCAGAAGAATGCCTATTCTTGAAGCCATTATTGCTCAGGGAACCAGTGAACTTTCCTTGACAGTGTTGTAAATGTCCCTTGTGTATTTTCTGTGTCAGAATCCATCCTTTTTTTAGGGATCTCTGTTCTTAACTTTTTTAAAGATTTTATAGATAAGTAATGGATTTACATCATTTTCACCCTGACTCTCCCTTCTCGAACTTTTCCTGTGTGTTTCTTACCATTCCCTCTCAAACTTATTTCTTCTTTAATTATTTTAAACACACACACACACATCCTTATTCTCTCTCAAACTATCTGTGCCAGGTCTGTTAGAGATGCTGGGAACTCTGTTCCAGATACTTTTTTTTTTTTTCAGTTTTGTTTCTTCTTTATCTTTTTTTTAATTGAACAATTTTATTTTAAAAAGCAAAGATAAATGTACGAATTTTAAGCATTTTTGCATAAAAGTATATATTTTTGTCAGTGCTTGGCTTTTTTTTAAAGGTTTGATAGTGTGCATTAAGATCTTACTAGTTATAATAAGCATAAAGTACATGTAAAACAGGATGTATCCCGGAATTAGTCAAAGTTTTCTTGATGAGTAAGGATTAAGAATAATGGTTTTTTTTTTTTATTTTTCTTTTCTTTTCTTGAACTTCACACAGTCTGAAAGTTGTTTCTGGGGTGTTCAGAGTTGTTTCTGGGGTTAGTATCCAATTATCAGTGACTGCATATTATATCTGTTCTTTTGTAACTGGGTTATCTCACTTAGGATGATATTCTCTAGATGCATCCATTTTCTTAAGAATTTCATAAAGTCACTGTTTCTGATAGCTGAGTAGTACTCCCAACATTCTGCTTTCTACTTTCATCAGATGACCTAAAGGTGAACTCTGTCCCTAGATCCTAATAACTATGGCCTTTAAGTTTTTCCAAAGCCTTGTTGTTTAAAAAAAAAAAATCTGACGCTGGAGAGATGGCTCAGATGTTGAGAACACCACAAGCTGCTTTTCCAGAGGACCTGAGTTCAATTGCCAGCAAGCACATGGTGGCTCGAGGCCATCTATAATGAGATCTGATGCCCTCTTCTAGCCTGCCAGCACACATGCATGCAGAACACTGTATACATAATAAATAAACAAATCTAAAAAAAAAAAAAAAAAAAAAAAAAAAAAACACTGACAAAGTCCTTCTTTCGCCATTATTGCTGACTCAAATTTGTATTAATTGTAGTTATTCTTCTGTTTTGCATCTTCCTAATATCTGTTGCTTCTTCATGTGTTGCCCTTAAAATTTCCTAGTGTGACATTAATGTTATCCTTTATTATTATTTTTTTTACCAAAGAATTTTTAAGGACCAAGTAGTAACAGCATAAATCTAAAGAAGACATTAGCCTTCTCAAAACATTTTTGCTTTTTGCTACAAAGACTAGTGGCACAACTAAATATCTATTTAATTATGCTCTTGTCATTAGTAAATAATGTCTAGGACATACAACCATGCTAGCATATTTTTCAATAAATGAAGTAAATTACCAATACTCCACAGACTTCAGTGCATCTGTGTATAATTGAAACCCTATGCAAGTAGCAGCTGATTACAGTTCTTCGGCAAAACAGAAGATATTTATCAGCAGAGAACTAGAAACTCCAAAGCAAATAAGACAACCAACCATGGGACTAGTCTAAAAGAAACTGAGCATTTCAAGTTTGAGATTTCTGTTTGGCTTTGTTTTTTGTTCTTGCGTGTAAATTTTTATGTAAGGGCTTGTTTTTAAGTTTTTCTTTCTATATCAAAGAAAAGAAGTGAGGACTATTTAAGGACTACTGAAGGGAACTCACAAGCTAAGTGAAAAAAATAGTCACCTTCAGCTAATATCAGAATACATAGACATCTTAGGCTATATCCTAGTTCCAATACTCACATTATTTAATAATTTCTTGTATTATTTTTCTCCCTATGAAACAAGACAATGTTTCAGAAAACAAAGGTAGCAACCAACTTTATTGGGAAGTTTCATCATCTATATGAGCATGAGCAATGCTGCCTTACCCTGAATGCCAGATGTGAGCACATCTGTATGGATTTGTACAAATAAGAATGATACTGATGGCTCCAGGGAAGTAAGTCCAGAGGCTTAACTACCTCGTTAGAGACACTGGTGCTTTCTCCTTTTTACCTGCCATCCACACTGTTCATTTTATCCCAGATTGTATTATGTTTCCAGAATGTTTTGAGTAAAAAAAAAAGACTTGATGTTTACTGGTTCATGTTCCCTAGAAAAGAGATGGTGGCTTCCCCCCCCCCCCCCGCTCAGAAGACACGCTGCTTTTTAGACTAACTGAGATAACTTAGCTCATGTGCTTATCTCTAAATAAATAATTAGCACCAAAGGGAGCTATGGACTAATTAGCATAGGACTCAGCTACTGAACAATCCTTTTCAAGTGTTAAGAGACACCCCATGCTTTATTTGCAATAATCAGAAACTAAGCAAGAGCCCAATCAACTGTACAAACTGCAAATGAACGAAACAGAATCATCAGAGGACTTTTAAAATGACATGGTAAATGCCAAGAATGATGTTAAGAGTATATAGCAATCACAACTTAGAATGATCCCAGTGGTTGCTTTCAAAATGGCAGTCTTCAAGACAAAGAGTCTTGAAAGACAGAATTTATATATACACTGTCCCTGTCTTCAGACACACCAATAAAAAAGCATCAGATCCCATTATATACGGTTGTGACCCACCATGTGGTTGCTGGGCATTGAACTCAGGGCCTCTGGAAGAGCAGTCAGTGCTCTAAACCACTGAGCCATCTCTCTAGCCCTGCGACAGGATATTTGTTTTCCCTCTAAGATTAAATCCCCTCCCCTCCTTGCAGAAATCTTCAACTGACTGTCTTCATGACTATTCTGCAAGAGAAACATGGGATCAACAGCAGCCTTCTCTCCCTCTTGGATGCCTTTAAAGTTGGAGCAAATTATCTTCCTTTTGTGTTTCAGCAGTTCTGTTAGTGGGCTTCTTCTTTTTTCATTTTGTTTTTTTTTTTAAATTTTAAGCTGATCATTACAGATAAACATAAAATTTCTAAATAGATTTTCCTAGTCGGTTAACCATATTCTTGAGGGAAAACATAAGGTAGAATCATTATTAAAGAGCATTCTTAGTAATACTCACATCTTTATTATGTCAGTCTTTTGCCAAAAAAAAGCACAAGATTGATAGTAAAATCCACTTAATTTTTTTCTTCACAGAATCAAGCCATCTGCCTCAAAATACACCAGCAGCCTCTTTTAGATGAATCCACACATTTGAAAACCCTGGAGTAACCATTTGAATGGAAATTGGACACTTCTTGTCATTTAGGAAGGCTTTTTAAACTGGAAAGGCTTCTCATTTGTTCAATTAAATGTGTGTGTGTGCAATACACTTTATGAAATTTATCCCAAAACAGTGAAGGCTGAAATAATATTTGAAACAGATGGTGCAGCTGCTGTAGTATCGAGCTTCCTTTGGACCTAGATGGAGACATTGAGGGAAGTATAAAGTACAAGACAAAATATTGCACCATCAAGGATCTCAGCCATAGCCATTAAAATTGGAGAGGTGTTTATTTCCAACTCCGCCCCTAATGGAGAGGTATATAATCAAAGACTTGGCAAAGAGCTTCTATGCCCCACTCTGGATGAACTCTTTTCTTCTCAGTTGAGTCTTCAGTTTTGAAAACGCTGTGTCTGTGGCCTAGGGATTTTCTTTCTTGAATATTACTTTAAAATGATGCTGATACATTGTTCCCACTGCAAAGTAAACGAATAGGTAGACACAGCAGAGCAAAGCAGGTTAAGTAAGATGTTAGAGCTAAATCTAGGGCCAGGGAGGCCAGTAAGGCTATCCCAGTTGTTCTATACTAGAAGAGTGGAGAAACAAAAGACTAGGTAGAGTAGGCAGCCTCATATCCATTCCACTGAACTGGTCTCCAAAGACTACCACTAGGCCTCTTCCTCTTCTTCTGGAAGTGCTGCTCACTGGCAGGAAGAGAGAATGTTTTGATTCTGTGCAACTTTATCTCATTTCCTTCCACTTCAGTTTTAAAGAGAGCCTTTACAAAAGTTGCTACTTTTATAAGGCAAATTTACAATTCCAATGTAGAAGACCAGAAGCGAGAGATACAGGTCTGGTGAAAAGGGGTTCCGACTATCCAGGGTACAGAGAGATCTCGGCCAAGCATGTGCAGAAAGTATGCCCCTGCCCTACCTGATCCAGGGACCAGGAACCAAGCATTGGACCCTCTGTTCCCAGCTGACTGCTTTTGCGTTCAGAACAGAGCTCTGATCATCTGCCACCAGGACCAGTAGGGACCCAGAGATACAGGTCTGGTGAGAAGGGGTTCCGACTAGCCAGGGAGCAGATAGATCTCTGCCAAGCACACGCAGAAAGTGTGCCTCTGCCCTGCCTGATCCAGAAACCAGAAACCCAGTATTGGACGCTCTGCTCCCAGCTGATGGCTTTTGGGTGCAGAACAGGGCTCGGACCATCCACCACCAGGAACAGCAGAGATCCAGGGACACAGGCCAGGTACAAGGGAAAGGCGAGAACCAATCCCTGACAACAAAATGACAAGAGGAAAGCAAAAGAACGTACTCCATGGAAACCAAGACAACCTGGCAACACCCAACTCTCCCAACACAGCAAACAGCAGAATGCCAAACACTCCAGAAAACAAGACTCAGACCCGAAATACTACCTCAATATGATGATACAGATCCTTAAACAAGAATGAGAGGAAAAGCATAAAGAATTAGAAGCTTTTAAAGAAGAAACAAGAAAAACACTCAAAGAAGTCAAAGAACTAGAAGAAAACAGAACCAAAGAGATGAAGGAATGGAAGAAAGAATTTAAAATGGAAATGGACACAATGAAGAAAACACTAAATGAGATAACCCTAGAGGTAGAAATCCTAAAAAAAAAAAAAAAAAATCAGGAGTTACAGATGCAAGCATTTCCAACAAACTACAAGAAATGGAAGAAAGAATCTTGGGGGCCGAAGACAACATTGAAAACATAGACAAAACAGCCAGAGAAGATGCAAAAAACAAAAAGCTCGTAAACCAAAATGTCCAGGAGATCCAGGACACAATGAGAAAACCAAACCTAAGGATAATAGGAATAGAAGAGGGTGAAGAATATCAACTAAGAGGCACAGTAAATATCTTCAACAAAATTGTAGAAGAAAACTTCACTACCCTTAAGAATGAGATGATGATGAGCATAAAAGAAGCCTTCAGAACTCCAAATAGGTTGGACAAGAAAAGAAATTCCCCCAACGCAAAATAGTCAAAACACCAAGTGCCCAAAGCAAGGAAAGAAGACTAAAAGCAGTAAGGGAAAAATGTCAGGTAACATATAAAGGCAGACCAATCAGAATCACACCCGACTTCTCAACAGAGACTATGAAAGCTAGAAGAGCCTGAACAGACATCATGCACACCGTAAGAGAACCCAAGTCCCAGCGCAAGCTGCTATACCCAGCAAAACTATCAATCACCATAGATGGAGAGATGAAGATATTTCAAGACAAGTCAAAATTTACACAATATCTGACCACAAACCCAGCACTACAACGAATTATAGGTGGAAAACCCAATACACCCTAGTAAAAACAGGAAAACCCCTAAGCAAGAAAACCAAAAGAAGAAAAAGACAGAGAAACAACTCAACCCACTAAAGCAATAATAGCAGGAAACAGAAACAACTATTCTTTGATATCTATTAACATAAATGGTCTCAACTCCCCAATAAAGAGACTTGGGCTATCAGATTGGATACATAAACAAAACCCAGCATTTTGCTGCATACAGGAAATTCATCTCAGAAACAAAGACAGACACTATCTCAGAGTAAAAGGTTGGGAAAAAAACTTCCAAGCAAACAGCCCCAAGAAGCAGGCTGGAGTGGCTATTCTAATATTGAAAAAAGTAAATTTCCAACCAAAATTATCAAAAAAGATAAGGAAGGACACTTTTTACTTATTACCGGAGAAATCTGTCAGGAGGAACTCTCAATCCTTCACATATATGCTCCTAATAAAACAGCACCCGTATTCATATAAGAAATCCTACTAAAGCTCAAAAATACATTGCACCCAACACAATAATAGTGGGAGACTTTAATACCCCACTCTCACCAATGGACAGATCATGGAAACAGAAACTGAACAAGGACACTGTAAGACTAGCAGAGTCTATGAACCAACTGGATTTGATATCTACAGAACGTATCATCCTAAACTAAAGAATACATCTTCTTCTCAGCACTTCATGGCACCTTCTCAATAATTGACCAAATAATTGGACACAGAACGAGCCTCAATCGACATAAGAAAATTGAAATACTCCCATGCATCCTATCAGATCACCATGGTCTAAGGTGGTCTTTAATAACAACAAAGACAACAAAAAGCACATATACATATGGAAACTAAACAATGCTCTGTTAAAGGATAGCAGGGTCAAAGAAAAAAATAAAGAAAGAAATTAAGTATTTTCTAAAATTCAATGAAATGAAAACAGGACATACCCAAACCTATGGGATGCAATGAAAGCAGTACTAAGAGGAAAACTCATAGCTCTGAGTACTTACAAAAAGACACTGGAGAGAGCATACACTAGCAACCTGACAACACAATTGAAAGCTCTAGAACAAAAAGAATCAGATACACTCAAGAGGAGTAGACAGGAAGAAATAATCAAACTTAGGGCAGAAATAGACCATATAGAAATAAAATGAACCATTGAAAGAATCAACAAAACCAAGAGCTGGTTCTTTGAGAAAATTAACAAGATTGATAAACCCTTAGCCAGACTAACTAGATGGCAAAGAGAGTATACAATTTAAAAAAATCAGAAAGGAAAGTGGAGAAATAATGACTGAAACTGAGGAAATTCAAGAAATCATCAGATCCTACTACAAAAGCCTATACTCAACAAAGCTGGAAAATCTAGAGGAAATGGATGAATTCCTAGACTAATACAAGATACTAAAGTTAAACCATAACAAGGTAAACCATCTAAATAATCCCATACTAGAAGAAGTAATCAAAAGCCTCCAAACCAATAAAAGCCCAGGTCTAGATGGATTCAGTGAAGAATTTTATCAGACATTTATTGATGACATAATACCAATACTCTCTAAACTATTCCACAAGATAGAATCAGATAGAATACTACCTAAATCATTTTTTGAGGCTACAATATCCCTCCCTCATAAACTGCCCAAAGACCTTAGAAGAAATGAGAATTTCAGACCCATCTCACTTATGTACATTGATGCAAAAATACTCAACAAATCCTTGCATACCAAATCCAAGATCACATCAAAACAATCATTCACCATGATCAACTAGGTTTTATCCCTGGGATACAGGGATGGTTTAATATAAGCAAATCAATCAATGTAATCCACCATATAAACAAACTCAAAGAACAAAATCACATGGTCATCTCACTAGATGCTGAGAAAGCATTTGACAAAATTCAAAACCCCTTCATGTTGAAAGTCTTGGAAAGAACAGAAATCCAAGGTCCATACCTAAACATAATAAAAGCAATATACAGCAAACCAACAGCCAACATCAAACTTGACGGTCAGAAACTTGAAGCAATCCCACTAAAATCAGAGACTTGATAAGGCTGCCCACTCTCCCCCTACCTATTCAACATAGTACTGGAAGTCCTGGCTGGAGCAATTAGACAGCAAAAGGAGATCAAGGGGACACAAATCCAAAAGAAAGAAGTAAAAAAAATCACTCTCTGCAGATGACATGATAGTGTACTTAAGTGACCCCACAAATTCCATCAGAGAACTCCTAGAGCTGATAAACAAGTTCCGCAAAGTCGCTGGATATAAAATTAACTCAAAAAATCAGTAGCCTTCCTATATTCAAAGGAAAAACATGTGGAGAAAGAAATTAGGGAAAAGATACACTTCACAATAGTCACAAAAACTATGAAATACCTTGGTGTGATTCTAAATAAGCAAGTGAAGGACCTGTATGACAAGAATTTCAAACCTCTAAAAGAGAAAATTGAAGAAGATCTCAGAAAATGGAATGATCGCCCATGCTCATGGAATAAAAGGATCAACATTTTAAAAATGGCCATCTTACCAAAAGCAAACTACAGATTCAATGCAATCCCCTTCAAAATTCCCAACCAATTTTTATTGACCTGGAAAGAGAATGTGCAATTTCATATGGAATAACAAAAGACCTAGAATAGCAAAATCCATCCTCAACAAGAAAATATCTGCAGGAATCACTATCCCTGACCTCAAGCTATATTACAAGGCAAATGTGCTAAAAACTGCATGGTACTGTTACAGAAATAGGCACATGGATCAACAGAATAGAATAGAAGATCCAGAAACTAGCCCTCACATATATGGTCACCTGATTTTTGACAAAGGAGCTGTAAACTTTCAGTGGAAAAAGGACAGCTTATTCAACAAATGGTGTTGGTTCAATTGGCACTCAGCATGCAGAAGAATGAACATAGACCCTTTCTTATCACCTTGTACAAAGCTCAGGTGTAAGTGGATAAAAGATCTCCACATTAAACCAGGTAAACTGAAACTATTAGATGAGAAAGTAGGGAAAACCTTAGAACACATAGGCACAGGAGAAAATTTCCTGAACAGAACACCAATGGCTCGTGCTCTAAGGTCAAAGATTGACAAATGGGACTTAATGAGATTGCAAAGTTTCTGTAAGGCTAAGGACACTGTGAAGAAAACAAAATGGCAGCCAACAGAGTGGGAAAAGATCTTCACCAACCCCACATCAGATAGAGGCCTAATATCCAAGGTATACAAATATCTCAAAAATCTAGACACCAGAGAATCAAATAACCCTATTAAAAAATGGGGCACCAAGCTAAACAAAAAGTTCTCAATTGAGGAATATTGAATGGCTCAGAAACATCTAAGAAAGTGCTTGACATCCTTAGCCATCAGGGAAATGCAAATCAAAGCAACCCTGAGATTTCACCTTACACTAGTAGATTGGCCAAGCTCCAAAACTCAGATGACATCGGATGCTGGCGAGGTTGTGGGGAAAGAGGAACACTTCTCCACTGTTGGTGGGGTTGTAAACTGATACAACCACTCTGGAAATCAGTCTGGCAATTCCTCAAAAAATTGAACATAGTACTACCTGAAGATCCAGCTATTCCACTTCTGGGCATATACCCCAGAGACACTCCAATATACAACAAAGAAGCATGCACCACAATGCTCATAGCAGCTCTATTTATAATAGCCAGAAACTGGAAATAACCCAGATGTCCTTCAGTAGATGAATGGATACAAAAATTGTGGTACATTTACACAATGGAGTACAACTCAGCTCTCAGGAACAATGACTTAACAAAATTCTTAAGAAAATATTTGCATCTAGAGAATATCATCCTGAGTGAGATAACCCAGTCAGAAAAGAATAGACATAATATGCAGTCACTGATAATGGGATACTAACCCCAGAAAGCTCTGAATACCCCAGAAACAACTCACAGACTGTGTGAAGTTCAAGAAAAAGAAAAAATAAAACCATTATGCTCAATCTTTACACACCAAGAAAACTGACTAATTCCCAGTTACATCCTATTTTACATGTACTTTTTGTTCATTGTAACTAGTAAGACCTTAATGCACATTATCAAACAGTTGAGAAAAAAAAAGCCAAGCACTGACAAACTGTATTTGTATACTTTTATGCAAAAATGCTTAAAATTTATTCATTTATCTTTGTTTTTTTAAAATAAAGTTGTTTAAAAAAAGAACAGAAGCATTTTAATTGCTTTAATGTGCAAATATTTATAAAATGAAAGTATATATGCACTCATATATCTATGTATGTGTTTGTATTAATATGATTTTTGACTGGTTTATTTTGCATTATTTTGTTATACAGACACACTTTGTGGTACATTTTTAAGTAGCTAAAAGCTATATCTCCATCTGATCAAATAAAAGCTCAAACACAAAATTACTGAGGTCTTCAGTATGAAAACGTACCTGAGTATGCACAGAGAGACAGAGAGATGAGTGTATACACTACATAGTGCTTTTGAGTGTGTAAGAACATTGCTTTCAAACGCAGCCATATTGAGGCTTTGAAGGTTCACACATTTTCTTCTTAACTGCAGATTTGTAGACATGGGTGTTGAAAGCAAATGTCATTCATTTATTTCAGGGTGAACCCTGCACTACTGTAAATGACAGATCTCAGCCATCACATCCAGGTTCCCTATGTGTGTACACTGAAAAGAAATGGATAAAAGCCTTAATAAGAAACACAACAAATGACTATGATTATCTATAGTCTTCTCCACAGTCTTAACAAAGGAAGCCAAAATGAAAGTGTAACCACCTTCAGAGGAGTGCTTCCCAATACAAGCATCCTTTTGGGAGATTCCCACTAATGAGAGCAAATTGATTTTCTAATGTATACTTAGTTGTTCCAAGGACAGAAGAGTGTCACAGCCAGACACATTAACCTCCTGACAGTTTATAAAACCAGGTCTATACACTAGAACAAAGGAAGAATTAGGGTGACTGCAGGTCACTGCAACAGAGTCCATTAGGTCTGAACTACCTCCAAATTGGTTGATTTCTCACCTTTGTCCCACCAATTATTTCAATTTCACTACCTAACCTAGCCCAGCTTTTGTTTCTGTGTTCAGTCAGAAGCAGTTTCTAAGGAATATGGACTGCATAACCCAAAGTGTGAGCTAATTCTCAGCTAGGAGCCTCACAAATAAATAAATAAATAAATAAATAAATAAATAAATAAATAAATAAATGTTCTGATTTTTTTGTGTTTCTCTTTATACTTAGAGACAACAAAGAAACTTTCCTAGTATCAATAGAAATTCCAGCCCACATTTTTTTCCTCACATAATCTTTTTGACAAGTTTTTTTGTAAAGAACTTTAAAATCAGAAAAGCTCTAACCCGTTGATCTTAGGATTTCTTTTAAGTTACTGACATTCCTTTTCTCACATAATTAGTGGTGAAAGCTAGTCGACAGTCGGAGAGTTTTCTTTTCTTTGATGTGCTCTTAAACTTGAAAAACAAATTCACACTGAAATTCATTCCTATAAAGTTCTACATCAGAATGTGTGAGGCACCCGTACAAACACATATGCATTCACTCACTCACCCCATTAACTGCAGAAAGCAGAGAAAAGTGGAAATCAATTTGGAAAAAAATCAGTATAGTACAAGTGTGCTTCAGTTGTGTTTATCATTTAATTTTTGTCTGTCATGGTGGAATGTCTACGTGAGACAAGATGATCATTCATTCATGGAAGTTTGTACTGAAGGGCTGGGACTTCATTCTAATGTGAGGACCACCTGGAGCTTTCTTGTTGCAAGGGTTGACTGGAGTGCTGAAATTCTACAGCCTTAGTCAAGTGATATTAAGGCAAACTATAAACCTCTGGGGACCTGTAAGTAGCTAAATGAGCTTTAGCAAAAAAAAAAAAAAAGGGAAAAAAAACTGTAAGCAACAAGACAGAAAGCCTTCATTTATATTCTAAAGAACTGGGATTTTGGCAGGAAGTACGTCCATTCTCCATTCGTGACCTGTTTAATGACAGAAGAGGAAGTACCATTGTAGGTAATAAAATGCTACCAAATAATATGACAATATGCATAAGGGACCTGAAAATTCTACCGGGAAATGTTGATTGCTGATCAACACTTCTAGAAAAGTAACTAAATACATTAACTCATATAAATATATTGCCCTCCTAAATACAAATGACAAATGGATTGAGGGATTAAAAAAAACAGGAAAATAACAGGTTTCACAGTAGCCTCAAATAATATAAATCAAATAATATAATCTTAGTGTCATTCTAACCAAGCAACTAAAAGACTTGTGTGATAAAACGTTAAGTCTTTGAAGAAAAAATTTAAAAAGATATCAAAACATGGAAATATCCTCCATGTCTGTGGATTAGTAAGATTAATATAGCAAATATGGCCATCCTACCAAAAGCAGTCTACAGACTCAGTACAATACCCATTCAAATTCCAACACAGTTCTTCACAGATCTTGAAAGGACAATAGTCAGCATCATACAGAAAACCAAAAAACCCAGGATGACTAAAACAATTCTTAATAATAAAAGAACTGCTGGAGGCATCACCATCTCTAGCCTCGTATTGTACTCCAGACCTACAGTAATGAAAATAGCATGGTATTGGCACAAAAACAGACATACTGATGAATACAATCAAATTGAAAGACCCACATCAATTCACAATCAATGGGCACCTAATCTTTTATAAAGAAATTACAAAACTAGAAGAATAGGGTTTTTAAGAAATGGTGCTGGTTAAAATGGATGGCTATATGTAGAAAAGTCCAAATAGATCCATACTTATATCACCATGCACAAAGTTCAACTCCAAAAAAATTCAAAGACCACAGCATAAAGCCAGATGCACTGAATCTCATATAAGAGAAAGTACAGAATAGTCTCAAATGCACTGGCATAGGAGATGACTGACTCCCTGAATAGAATACCAATAGCTCAGGCACTAAGATAAACAATTAACAAATGAGACCTTGTGAAACTGAAAAGCTTTTGTGTAGCAAAGAACACATTCATTCAAATCAAGCAGCAGCCTACAGAATGGAAAAAATTTTTACAAATTGTACTTGCCAGAATGGTTAAGCCCATCACTAAGGGAATACAAATTTGTACAGCTTACTGTGAAAATCAATGTGGCAGATGGAAGCGATCTACCCCATGATATAGCTATACAACTCTTAGGCAAATAAGAAAAGAGCATTTCAACCCTACTACAGAGACACTTACTCAACTATGTCCATTGCTGCTGTACTGTAATAGTCAGAAATTTGAGATAACCTAGATGTTCCTCAACAAAAGAATGGGTAAAAAAAATGTAGTACAGTTTACATAATGGAGCACTACTTGATCATTTATACATATACACAAAAGATGCTCCAACATATAACAAGGACACATACTCCACTATGTTCATAGAAGCTTTATGTATAATAGCCAGAAGCTGGAAAGAACCCAGATGTCTTTCAACAGAGGAATGGATACAGAAAATGTGGTACATTTACACAATGGAGTACTACTCAGCTATTAAAAACAATGGCTTAATGAAATTCTTAGGCAAATGATGGAAGTAGAAAATATCATCCCGAGTGAGGTAACCCAACTGCAAAATCACACACATAGTATGCACTCACTGATAAATGGATATTAGCCCAAAAGGTCAATATACCCAAGATACAATTCACATTCCACATGAAGCTCAAGAAGAAGGAAGACTGAAGTGTGGGTGCTTCAGTCCTTCTTAGAGGGGGGAACAAAACATTCACAGAAGAAAATATGGAGACAAAGTATGAAGCAGAGACTGAAGGAAAGGCCATCCAGAGACTGCCTCACCTGGGGATCCATCCCAGCTATAGTCAACAAACCCAGACAATATTGTGGATGCCAAGAAGTGCTTACAGGTAGGAGCCTGATATGGATGCCTCCTCAGAGGCTCTTCCAGAGCCTCACAAATACAGAGGTAGATGCTCTCAGCCAATCACTGGACTGAGCACAGGATCTCCAAAGGATGAGTTAGAGAAAGGACTGAAGGAGCTAAATGGGTTTGTAACCCCATGGGAAGAACAATATCAACCAATCAGACCACCTCCCTAGAGCTTCCAGGGACAAAACCAGCAACCAAAGAGTACACATGGAGAGATCCATGGCTCTAGTCACATTTGTAGCAGAGAATGTTCTGGTAGGACATCAGTGGGAGGAGAGATTATTGGTCCTATCAAGGCTTGATGCCCCAGTATAGAAAAATGGCAGTGTGAGAAGGCAAGAGAAGTGGGTGGGTGAGTGGGGAAGCACCCTCATAGAGGCATAGAGAGGAGGGATGAGATAGGAGGCTTTCCAGAAGGAAACCAGAGAAAGGGGATAGATAACATTTAAAATGTAAATAAAGAAAACATCCAATAAAAATGATTTTAAAAATCATGAAATTTGCAGGTAAATGGATGTAACAAAAAAACAAAGCAAACAAAAAAGACATCCTGAATAAGGTAACCAGGAAAACAAATATGGTATCTACTTACTTGTATCTACATTAGCTGTTAAGTCAAGATTAACAGCCCACAGAATCATAGAGAGTAGGTATAGAATAGGAACAAAAGAGGACAGAATGATTTTGTTACGAAATGGAAATAGATTTGATAGTTATAGATGCATAGTTGGGGAAGGCACAAAAGGATTAAGTGGTGAGGGGATGGGGATAAATGAGGGAATATGGGGAGAGACAGATAAAATTAAGGTTCATCTGAGCCATTTGAGAGGTAGAGTGGAAACTTAAAACAATAGAAGCATACACACACACACACACACACACACACACACACACACATACACACACTCATACAAATGATATAAATTAAATCACTAAGTAATGTAGAATACAGATCCCCAACTGGCCATTTCTTGTCACCACTAGATGAAGCTTGCTGTACTGGGACTGGGTTACATCTAACTGAGAAGTTGACCAAGAGGATCCCATGAAAATCCCTAAACAACCTAAGCTGTTGCCAAGACTGTTGGTTGTTCTCCACAAACTTACATCTACTATTTAGTGAGTACATACCACAAATGTTCTTTTGAGTCTGGCTTATCTCACTCAGAATATTTTCTAGTTCCATCCATTTGCCTGGAAAATTCATGATGTTCTTGTTTTTCATAGATGAATAATATTCCATTGTACAAATGAACCATATTTTCTGTATTCTTCAGTTTAGGGAAATCTGGGTTGGTTGCTTCCAGTTTCTAGATATTACCATATGAACATAGTAGAGCACATTTCTTTGTGATATTATGAAGCATCTTTTGGGTAGATACTCAGGAGCAGTATACCTTGTTCTTTCGGTAGAACTATTTTCAATTTTCTTAGAAACTGCCAGTGGTTGTACTACTTCAAAATCCTAACAGCAATAAAGAGTGTTTCCCTTTCTCCACATACTCACCAGCACATGTTGTCTCTTGAGGATTTTTTTTTCTCAACTCAAATTCCAGCTGGTCAATATGGACAAAATGAGGATAAGCAGCGATTTGATATTGTACCACAAGAATTCAGCTGTATAATTAATAGGTTATGCTTACATTTCCAGCTTTCTATAGTAAGGGGAATTTGGTTTTGGAGAACCTCATCCAGATGGATGGTAGAACTAAAGACAGCTAGATTTTTACATAAAACAAATGAATTCTTTTTTTTCTTACACCTTTTTTTAAAAAAAGAGAGATACATGTACAGATTTTTAAAAGAATTTTGGCATAAAACTATATGAATATATTTTTGTCAGTACTTGATTTTTTTAAAGGTTTGATAGTATGTGTTGAAATCTTACTAGTTACCATAAGCATAAAGTACATGTAAAACAAAACATAACATGAAAATTTTTATCTTAGCCATCCTGATTGGTGTAAGGTAGAATTTCGGGGTCACTTTGATTTGAATTTCCCTGATGAATAAAGATTTCTTTAAGTGCTCCTTAAACATTAAAGATGTCTGTGCTGAGAATTCTTTGTTTAGCCCTGTACCCCATTTTTAATTGGGTTATTTGGTCTTTGGTTTAACTTCTTGAGTTCTTCTCATATTTTAGATATTAGCCCTCTATCAGATGTAGGGTTAGTGAAGATCTTTTCCCAGTCAGTAGGGTGGCTGTCTACTCCAACTGAAGGTGTCTTTTGCCTTACAGAAGCTTTTCAGTTTGCAGAGATGTCAATTGTCAATTGTTGTTCATAGAGCCTGAGCCACTGGTGTTTTGTTCAAGAAAAATTCTCCTGTGCTAATGCATTCAAAGCTATTTTCCACTTTCTTTTTTCTTAGAATCAGTGTATCTAATTTTATCTAGAGGTCCTTGATCCACTTGGACTTAAACTTTGTTCAAAGTGATAAATGTGGATCAATTTATAGTCATCTACATACAGACTGACAGACCAGCACCCTTTGTTGAAGATGCTTTCTTTTATTGTATTTATCAAAGATCAAGTGTCTGTAGGTGTATGAGTTTATTTTTGTAGTTATTCAGAATTGTTTTATCTATCCTGTGTTTTTGTTTTTCCAGATTAGGTTGAGAATTATAAGGTTTGTGTAAAATTGTGTTGGAATTTTGATGGAATTGCATTGAATCTGTAGATTGCTTTTGGTAATATGGCCATTTTTACTATCTTAATTCTACCTATCCATGAGCATGGTAGATCTTTCTGTCTTCTGCATTTTTTTTTTATTTTTTTCTTTAGGGGGGTTAAAGTTCTTGCCATACAGATATTTCACTTACTTGGTTAGAGTTATATCAAAATATGTTATAGTTTTTGTGGCTATTTTGAAGGGTCTTGTTTCCCCAATTTTTTTCTCAGCCCATTTATCATTTGTATAATAACAGGCTATTGATTTCTTTGAGTTAATTTTGTATCCATCCACTTTGCTGAAGTTGTTTATGGACTGTGGGAGTTCTTTTGGAGTAAATTGGAGGTCAGTTATCATATTCCTAAATACTAATACCTTGATTTCTTTCTTTTCATATTGAATCCTCTTAATCTCCTTTAGTTGTTTTATTGTTCTAGCTAGAACTTCAAGTATTATTTTAAATAGATAGTGGGAGAGTAGGCATCATTGTCTTGACCCTAATTTTAGTAATATTGCTTAAACTTTCTCTCCATTTAATTTGATGTTAGCTATTGGTTTGCTGTATTGCTTTTATTATATTTAGTTGTGGGCCTTGAATTCCTGATCATTCTAAAACTTTTAACAGAAGGGGTATTGGATTTTGTCAAAGGCGTTTTCAGCATCTAATGAGATGCTCCTGTGATTTTTTTTTTTTTTTTTTTTGAGTTTGTTTATAGAGTAGATTACTTGGTGGATTTTCTTACAGTAAATGATCCCTTTAATGAAGCCTACATGATGGAGATCAATAATGTGTTCTTGAATTTGGTTTGCAAAATTTTTATTCAGTATTTTTGCATCAATGTGAAATCAGTCTGAAGATCCCTTTTTTTGTTGGGTCTTTGTATCAGTGTAACTGTGGCCTCATAGAATTAGTTAGGCAGTGTTCCTTCTATTTATATTTTGTTAAATATTTTAAGGTATTAGCTATTAGCATTGGTATTAGCTCTTCTTGGAAGGTCTGGTAGAATTCTGCACTAAAACCATCTGACTCTGTGACCCTGTGTGTTTTTCTGTTTGATTGTTTGGTTGTTTGTTTTTGTTTTGTTCTTGTTGTTGTTGGGAGATTTTCATTTACTATTTCTATGTCCTTAATGGTTATGGGACTATTTACATAGTTTCCCTGATCTTAGATTGACTATGGTATGCGATACCTGCCTAGAAAATCTTCTGTTTTGTCTAGATTTTCTGGCTTTTGTGGTAAATCTGATTTTTTTCTTTTTTTCTTTTTTTTCTTTTTTTCTTTTTTTCTTTAGTTTCCTGAGTTTCTGCTGTTATGTCTCCCTTCACATTTCTGATTTTGTGAATTTAGGCACTGTCTGCACCTTTTACTTAGTTTGGTTAAGATTTATTTATTCTTTTGATTTTCTAAAAAATAACAACTTAGTTATGTTGATTCTTTCTATTGGTCTCTTTGTTTCTGATTGGTTGATTTCAGCCCTGAGATTGAGTATTTCCTGCCCTCTACTCCTCTTGGGTGTATTTGCTTTGTTTTGTTCTAGAGATTACAGATGTGCTGTTAAGTTGCTAGTATAGACTCCTCATTTTTTTCATGAAGGCACTTAGTGCGAATTTTTTGTCTCAACATGGCTTTAATTTCATTATTTCTTCTCTGACAAAGTTACCATTGAGTAGAGAGAGTTGTGCGGTTTCCATGGGGCTTTCTGTTGTTTCTGCATATTTAGTGTTTTAATTATTATGTGCCATGAATATTTTCTTTTCTGATCTAATCTATTTGGTGTTCTGTAGGCTTCCTGTATATTTGTGGCAATCTCTTTCTTTAGGCTAGAAAAGTTTTCTCCTATGATTGATTTTGTTGAAGACTTTTTTTTTTACTCTTAGAATTAGGAAATGTTGTCCTCATCTTAGCTTTGGTGTTTACATTGTGTCTCAAATTTCCTGTGTGTTTTAGGTTAGTAACTTTATCCACTTGCCATTTTCATTGACCCATGTATGATCCATGTATCTTCTATGGTACTTTCTATGCCTTAAATTCTCTCTTAGTCTCTTGTATTCTGATGGTGATGCTTAAGTCTTTAGTTTCTGTTCTCTTTCTTAGGTTTTCCATCTCCATAGTTTTATCCATGTGTGATTTCTTCATTCTTTTTGTTTCCATTTTTAGGTCTGGGACCATTTTGTTCAATTCCTTCTCCTGTTTGATTGTATTTTTATCTGTTTCTGTAGGGTAATTATTTATCCTCTTTAAAGACCTCTATCATCCTCATGAAATGAGATTTAAGGTCATAATCTTTTTTCAGGCGTGTTAGGGTATCTAGATCTTGCTATGGTAGGAGGGCTAAGTTTTTATGGTGCCAAATTACATTGGCTTCTGGTCATTTTGTTCTTGGTATTGCCTTTCACCATCTGGTTGTCTTTAGTGTTAACTGGCCTGTGGGTCAAAGATTGGAACAGGCCTCCTTGGAGGCAGGCAGAGTTGTGCATTGTGAATTAGAGCAGGTCTCCTGGGAAGCAAGCAGCACCACCTCTAGTTAAAGCAGGCCTCCTGTGTCCCTGTGAGATGTAATCTACTCTGCTAGGGTCTATAGGGGTCCCAGATAATATGGGCATTGAGGCAGGGGTCTCACCTGTGTCTCTGGTTGGAGATCTCCTGGGAGACAAGCAGGCCTGTAGGGTCCAGGAACAAGCACACCAATCTTCCATGAGTCCTGGTGGAGGTTCCCAGTGAAAGGGCAAAGGTGTTAGGTATAGTTTTTTTTTTTTATCTTTTCTATTTTATTTTGTTTTATTATCTCTTAGAAGCCTGTTGGGATTTTTGTTGTTTTGTTTTATATTGGTTTTGTTGTTGTTGCTGTTGCTGTTTTCTTTTAGGTCTGAATTGCTGCTCCTCTTTCTGGTCAATCCCTTTCATAATCCCTCCCATCAGTCCCTTCCTCTTCTTCTCTGGGATGGTGGAGGGAGGCCACCCCTGGTTATTCCCTTCACCCTGGCACATCAAGTCTCTAAGCAGGGTAAGCACATCCTTTCCCACTGAGGTCAGACAAGATAGCCTAGCCAGAAGAACTTATCCCACAAACAGTCAACAGCTTTTGGGATAGTTCCCTCCCCAGCTTTTCAGGACCTACATAAAAATGGAGCGCATCTGCTACACATGTGCAAGGGTACTAGGTCTACACTGTGTATGCTCTTTGGTTGGTGGTTCAGGCTCTGAGAGAACCAAGGGTCGAGGTTAATTGACCCTTTGGTCTTCCTGTGGAGTTTCTACCCCCTTCAGGATGTTGGATCCTTCTGACTCTTCCATAAGAGTTTCCATACTCTATCTACCATTTGGCTGTAAGTGTTTGCATCTAAGTCAGTTGCTGGGTGGAGCCTCTCGAGGATAGCCATGCCAAACTCATGTCTGCAAGCATAATAGAGTATCATTAATAGGGTCAGGAACTGGTGCTGGCCCATGGGGTCCTCAAGTTGAGCCTGTTATTGCTTGGCAAAGTCCTTAGTCATAAGATAAATATAAATCAAAATATCTCTTAGATTCCGCCTTACACTGGTCAGAATGGCTAAGATAAAAACCTCAAGTGATGGCCTATGCTGGTGAGGATTTGGATCAAGGGAAACACTCCTTCATTGTTGGTGGGAGTGCAACTTATATAGCAACTTTGGAAAGTCAATTTGGTTGTTTTTCAGAAAACTGAGACTTGTTCTACCACAAGACTCAGCTATACCACTCCTGTGCATGTATCCAAAAGATGCTCCACCATCCCACAAGGACACTTGCTCAGTTATGATCATAGCAGCTTTCTTTTTAATAACCAAACACTAGATGTCCCTCTACTAAAAATTGGATACAGAAAATTTGGTAGATCTATACAATAGAATACTGTTCCAATATTAAAAGCAAAGACATAATTCTCACAGGCAACTGGATAAAACTTGAGAATATCATCTTGAGCTAGCCCAGACCCAAAATGACATGAATGGTATGTACTCACTCCCAAATAGTTATTAACTATAAAATACAGGATATCCATGCTACAACCCACAATTCCAAAAAACCTAAACAAGAAGATAGGATGCTTAAATCTTAGAAGGAGGAATAAGAGTCATAAGAAACAAATGGACAATAGGAACAAAGAGAGAGATGAGATGGAGAGGAAAATGGGAGGTTCAGGACCAGATCTGGAGAAAGATAAAGGAGATGGGCAGATGATCAAGAGAATTAATAGAAGTCTGCAACTGATGGAGGATTCTTGAGGATGCAACAGAGTCCTGGGATAGGGAAAATGGCCAAGAATCAGTGGGGGTATGACATTAGCTGTGATGCACAGGATTGGGTATATGGAACCACATAAGAGGCTATCTCCTATTACCAGGCAAGAACCCCAGTGAAATAATAAGAATACCAAACCACCCACAAAACCTACAGTTCATAATGTATCCAGTCTACAAGAAATGCAGGTATGGGGAGTGGAGCCGAGTGAGCCTTTTGGGTTTTTACAATAGACAGAAAGAGACTGGATCCAGATGGGAAGGAAGTATGGAGAACCAAAAAAAAAAAAAAAAAAAAAAAAATAGAGGAAGAGGAAATCATAATCAGAATATATTATATGAAGTAAAAAATCCTGTTTTCAACAAATCAATAAAGGTTATTAAAATAAATGATTTGTTCTCAAAGAACTAAGAAATCAGAGTAGCAGCAAGAGGAGACCACATCAAATTTGGCTCAAACAAGATGAAATTAAAGTTTTCACACAGAACATACAGGACATTCTGAATATCTGAATTTCTGTGTATCTTCCTCTATTCTGCATTTATGAGCCATCTGGTTATATTTCTTGATAGCTCACAGTTCTTCCCTCCCAACAGGAAACTGCCTCTGATCAGCTCTTCCACTTCTAAAGAAAATGGTGAATTGTGATGTCAAGTTATTTGTGCGTCATCTTTCTAGCAAGAAATAGGTACATTCTTGTCAGAGCCAGATCTCTTGTTGTCCAGTTTTCCTCCCTAGCCTTTGTATATTTTGAGCACCACTGTTATTACCCACTAGTTCCTTTGCTCCTTCATCTATAACATTGATATCAGAATTGCTATATCAAATTAATAAGATTCACAGATTCATTTGATTACAGTATTGAGATTCATGAAGTCAGACCAACCTAACTTACTGAACCAATCTCTTCCAATAATTACACCCAAACTGTAAAGACAGGCAAAATATAAAATCACCTCCACTTCCCTGGTTAAACTAACTTCTCCCCCACACACATGCACCCACATCCTATAAAAGGTAAGAAATAAATGACACAAGCCCAAAGGATTCTTGTGAATGGAAATCTAATGGTATGAAAGCATTTGCACATGAAAAGAAAAATCCTCTGACCAGAAAACTCACTTAGGGTAATTTAATTCACAACCATTACATTTAAATAATGTTTTAGAAACAAAGCTGTACCTCCATCTTTCTGATCAATGCCACCCAGTCAAAAGTATCATTGTCTATAAAGACGGAAATTCCTCCGTCCATTCTCATGTCTCTGGCTTTAAAAATAGAACACAATTTCTTGGTATAAGATGGCTAATCTGCCATACAGTTCCTGTCTGCCTTTCTCTTCTTTTTGCTGTCATGATTATGAGTCCTTTCTATAACAAAAACATGATGGCACTGTCATCTTCGTGAAGTTATCACTGGTGTTTTAAGAAAACTTCCTCTTTATTTTCTACAACTGAACAGTGTAATTCAGGTATAAATTGTTGATCAAAGAGAGCAAAAGTTTTTGCTGATTTCTAGGAGAATTGTTCTTCTCTAAAATAATCTCAGCTTTAGATAGTCTCCATATCCAAAATTTCTGTATACTTCATAAAATAATCTGTTTACTCTTATATTCAAAGCATGTGCAGTGAGTGTGACCTCCTGCCATCATATGTTAGAAGTGGAGGAACCTTTAAGAAATAGGCCCAGTGAAGAGTAAGCTATTAGTGTTACTGTTTTTGAAAGGATCCCCAGTTAAGTTTTTCAGATAGTAAGTTGTAAATTGTTCTATCTGGGCTCCTACTTTCTCTTGATTCCTGCCTTGCTGGGTGACTACTCTCCCCTTCTTTTATTCCCCTACACTGTATCTAGCCACATGCTAATTTTTTTTCTTTTTCTTTTTATTGGATATTCTCTCTATTTGCATTTCAAATGTTATTCTCCTTTCCCCCCATTCACATATTCTCTCCCCCTCCACTTGCTTCCATGAAGGTACTCCTACTCCCAACCACCCTCTCCCATCCCAGCACCTTGGCATTCTCCTACACTAAAAAAAAATGAGCCTTCGCTGGACCAAAGGCCTCTCCTCCCATTGCTACCAGACAATGCCATCCTCTGCTACCTGTGCAACTTGAGCCACAGGTCTCTCCACCTGTATGCATTGGTTGGTGTTTTAGTCCCTGGAATCTCTGGAGGATTTGGTTGGTTGATAATGTTCTTCCCATGGTATTGCAATACCTTTCAGATCCTTCAGTCCTTTCTCTAGCTTCTTCAGATCTTTCTCTAACTCCTTCATTGGGGTCCCCATGTTCAGTACAATGGTTAGCTGCAAGCATCCTCAACTGTATCAGTAGGACTCAGGCAGAGCCTCTGAGGAGGCATTCATAAGGCTCCTGCCAATAAGCATTTCTTGACATCAGCAATAGTGCTTGGGTTTGGTGGTACATCACTCTAAGATCAAAAACTCAGGTGACAGCAGATGCTGGTGAGGATGTAGAGAAAGAGGAACACTCCTCCACTCTTGGTGGGGTTGTAAGCTGGTACAACCACTCTGGAAATCAGTCTGGCAGTTCCTCAGAAATTAGACATAGTACTACCTGAGGACCCAACTATTCCACTCCCAAAAGATACTCTAATATATAACAACGACACATGCTCCACCATGTTCATAGCAGCCTTAGTTATAATAGCCAGAAGCAGGAAAATCTCAGATGTCTTTCTGATACAGAAAATGTGGTACATATAGACAGTGAAGTACAACTCAGCTATTAAAAACAATGACTTCATAAAATTCATGGGTAAATGAATGGAACTAGAAGCTATCATTCTGAGTGAGGTAACCCAATTACAAAGAAATACATATGGTATGCACTCACAGATAAGCAGATATTAGCCCCAGAAAGCTCAGAATACCCAAGAAACAATTCACATGCTGATTTCTAAAGCCATTGTTATATATCCTCCAGGTCCATGCTTCCCTGAGACTGAATTTCAGTTAGCCACATCCCTTCTCACTGTTGTGTTACAGCTGTTTGGGTGCTGGGAGCTCGGCTCTACCAAAGCTACCCTTGTATTTGAGCTGTTCTTCAGCCTCTGGTTCCCAGTGTTCCTCCCCTCTCCTTGTTGCTCTCTCACTGCCCTGGGCCCAAGTTTCTCTGTTTTCTCCTTCTCCTTCTCTCCACCCTTCATTCCCAAAACTATTTAGCTTGAATCTTGGTACCACAGTCCTTCTCCAGGTCACTATAACTTTATTCAATTATACCCCAAATTAGGTGGAGATCAGGTCTCAATCTTGAATCACAGAATTCCATTACAGGCTGAAATATTACTCATAGCCTTCTGGACAGAGGTTTAAATATCTAATTCTAAGTGAATTTGAGCAGACTTTTGTTATGATAGTTTATTCCAAATTAACTACCAATTATTATATAGTACATGAAGTTATGCAGACACCGACTCATTGTTACTTGATTTTTAATGTTGATTGTTGATGATAAACAACCCACATTCTTTTTTACTCACTTTACATCCCAATCAGTTCCCCCCCCACAATCTCTCTCCCTGTCTCTCTCTCCTTCTTCTCTGAGAGAGTGGAGACCCTCACTGAGTATTCCCCACTGTGCCACACTCTCCTCCCCCACTGGGGCCAGACAAACAACCCAGCTACAAAAACATATTCCTCAGACAGGCAACAGCTTTTAGGACATTCCCAGCTCCAGTTGTTCTGAACGCACATGAAAACCAGGCTGAACAGCTGCTCTATATGTGCAGAGGGACCTACGTCCAGCCCCTGTATGCTCTTTGAGAGCCCACATTCTTTACCGATATTTCTGGTGTAGTTAGAAATAAATGCTATGTGGGGATGATATGTGATTTTTCTGGCCTCATCGTACACTCTTACAGCACCTACATCTTGTAAGAGATGGGCTTAGTGTTAAGCTTAGGGAGAAGGGACTCTGTAACATTGAATGTAAAGATGCTTAGACCTAATTGCCTTCCTTTTCCAGAGGGTCCATTACAACACAAAGGCAAACAAAGCAGCAGTTTTATTTATGAGCCTTTCATCTCCTGTCAGCAGGAAGAGCCAGAAAGCTCTCAGATCGAGATGCTAATCTAATTCCAAGGAAGCTGGTGCATTTTATCAAAGTTCTATGAGAAGGATAGCTTATGAATATGACCAGATGGTGAGCTACATAACTTTGTAGGGGAGAAATTCCCATGAGAATTGCAATGAGAGGAGGGGAAAAAAACCCTACGAAGTTCTAGTTTCCAGACACTCCCAGTATAAATATTCCTAAATTAAAAGCTTTTCAAATTAGGTGCAGCTGAGCTAGCCAATACACTGAAGAAATATATCAGAATAAAAGCTATGTTAGAAGCAGGGAAACCTCCCCAGGGCAAACTAATATGGGTGCAGACAAGCTTGTTGTTGTTGTTGTTGTTGTTTTCATTCACACACACACACAAAAAAAAAACATTTTTATTACTACTCAGTGCCACAAACTCGTAGGAAAAAAAGTACTTGGATTTTCCCCTCTGCTTTCTTGCCCCATACCATGCAGTGTATATAATTGGAATATGCAACCCAGGATGAAAAACTGAAATTCAAGGGCAAAGAACAGGGTATCCCAAGGTAGCATTGAGGGAGAAATGTGCACTTATGGCAGGAACCTCAATTACCTCTCCTTCCCAACCAATGACCTATGCACGATCCCAAAACGTATTCTTTTGCTCCCAGAACTCTCACTTAAGTAGTTTAACCCAACCTGAGTAAGATGGACCACTAGCAGACAGGTTCGCCCTCCCTATAACCAAGGCTGGTGGATGATGGGACAGAGAGCAGATATAAGAGGAACAGTAACTCACAGTGACTGAAACAGCTAGAGGAGGGCACCCTCTAGAAGATTCCTCAAAATAGTGAACAAAGCAATCTGTCTGTGACAGCGTTGACCTATCTTCTGTTGTAATAACAAAATTTCTGAGACTAGATACTGAAGAAAGCAAAGGATTATTTATTTAACAGTTTTAGAGCCTGACAGCCTAAAACTGAGTAGCCCCATCTGTTCAGCCTTTGAAACAACATTGAGACTACATCACAACACAGCATAACGCATATGACTGGAGCATATGCAGGAAGGGGAGAGTAGTCACCCAGCACAGCAGGAAGCAAGAGAAAGTAGGAGCCCAGATAAAGCCTTTTAAGACTTACTATCAGAAAACACTTAACTGGCGACCTTTCAAGAACATTAACTCTAATAGCTTACTCTACATTGGGACCACCTCTTCAAGGTTCCCCTCTTCCTAACATATGATGGTGTGAGGTCACACTCACTGCACGTGCCTTGAACAAGGGACACATTCAAACCAAATACAGATGATGTCATTGAACTTTTCATGCTTTTGGCTCTCATTCCTTCTCCAAGTGTCCTTTCAAATTTACTCTCCTCACACGTTTTTCCTCTAAAATTACTCTCCCCATATGTCTTCAAGTAAATTGTACTACAGACCCATTGCCTTTAGTATTTCCAAATGTCTGCCGACCTGTTTCAGTGGGATGAGGCATTTAGAGCCCAGAATTAACTTCTAAAAGAACAACTAAACCCTGACTCTCTAACCCAATACTTTCTTCTTCACTTTACTAATGAGCTGAATTCTTCAGGAACTGAAGTTGGGAATAACCTAAGCATGTTTATCAACCCTTCCCTGACTCCATATTTAAAAGCAATCAGGCTTGACTCCTATGACCTCTACTCTGTCTCTCCTCTACAGTGACTGGAAAGAGAGTTAACACTGTTCAATGTGCAAAGCAGGTCAAAGAAGCTGTGGGGGTTCTTGATGTAAAATTGGAGGTGACAGAGAGTTGGCAAGAGAAATGAAAAAGAACAAAAATACGCTTTTTAAAATGACTTATACTAGTGAGGCACAGACAAGTGTTCAAGATCCGTGACGTGCTACCCTCCCACAACTAGTGAGAAAGCAAAAGTGGTTTAGATTGGTGAGATCACAGAAGTCTTCAAGCTGCCCCATGGTATAGGACTGAGGAGGAATCTGCCCACACCGATGGAGCTGGCATGTAGGGGACTTGCCAGCTCATCCATAAAAAGCAGCAAGGCTCCAGCAAGTAGCACTATTTCTGCCAACATGAGAAGGGACTAAAACCTTCATCAATCACTGAAGAAGTGTGATCAAACTAATTCAATATCTCATTAGCAGAATTACGTGTTAAACATATCTGTCCTATAGTTCACACATGTACAGGGGTCTACACAGCACCACATATTAACAGTCCTAGACAGAAATGTCACTGGGAGTAGATTCAAAATACCTCTGTTGACTGCCTCCTGGGGATTCATCCCATATGCAGCCACTTAACCCAAGCACTGTTGCTGATGTCAAGAAGTGTTTACTGGCAGGAATCTGATAAAATGCCTTGTCAGAATCTCTGCCAGAGTCATACTGATACAGAGGAGAATGCTTGCAGCTAACCATTGAACTGAACACAGGATCTCAATGGAGGAGCTAGAGAAATAACTGAAGGAGCTGAAAGGGTTTGCAACCCCATGCAAGGAACAAAATTATCAACTATCCAAACCCACCACAGCTCCCAGAGACTAAAACACCAACCAATGAGTTCTTATGGAAAGACCCATGGCTTCGGCTGCATATGCAGCAGAGGAGAGCATTCTCTGGCATCAGTGGGAGGAGAGGCCTTTGGTCCAGCAAAGGTTTGTTGTCCCATTGTAGGGAAATGCCAAGGTGCTGAGGTGGGAGAGGGTGGTTGGGAGAGGGATCACCTTCATGGAGGCAATGGAAGGGGAAGGGGAGATGAGATTGGAGATGAGAAGGGATAACACCTAAAATGTAAATACAGAGAATATCCTATTAAAAAGATTTTTAAAATACCTCTGTTACTTTTTCTGTTGTACATTACTCACAATGATGCTACCATGGCACTAAGCTCCAGTGACCTCCCAGTTATTCCCCTGGAAATTAGGCTTTCTCCTCTTTATTCCTTAGACAATTACTTTTTTAAAAAACTTAATTTTACCAAATAACATACAATATTTGTAATATATGCTAATAAAAGTAATAGAATTTCTCTGATGTGAAAGAAAACTTTTCACAATCTGTATCCAACTTAAGTTTCTTTATGGCATTGCATCAAAAACATTTTATCACTAAACACATTTGATGCAAAAAGGGAAGGTCTTTTTTTGTTCCTTTCTGGTTAGCTTCTGTAGTTCCAGAAAGTTTTACACAGGGTGCTGTAGAAGAAAAACCACTGATGGTTAGCAGTGGATCATGGATGATACTGACATGACAGACAATGACATGCCTAATGGTAAAATAGTGACATCACTGTTATGAGATAAGCCATCAATTTCTGCTTGGATCTGAGACCTGCTCCAAAGGAGCAGATTCACTCCTGATAAAAGTCTCATCATAAGCACATGGCTGAGGAGGTCATAGGTTTAAGAGGGAAGCCTATTACTCTTGTTCCACTAAATGTATATGTCAAACTGTTTTTATAAATATTTTGTTTATAGGCATAGTAGAGTGATGTTCTCATCTTTAACATGAAAAGTTTATTTTTGTGCTAGGTAGTGTTGAGATACGTGCCTTGAGAAAATACTGAGAATAAGTGGCTATAGGGTTCACAGTACTAAAGTATGCTGGCTGCTTTATTGCCAACTTGACATAAGCCAGAGTCATTTGAGAAGAGTGAATGTCGGTTGAGAAAATGTCATCACAAGACTGTCCTATGAACAAGTATGTAAAACACTTTCACAATTGATGATAATGTGTGAAGGCCCAACTTAATGTGGATAGTACCATCCTTGGGCTGGTGGTCCTAGGTGCTCTAAGAAAGCAGTCTAAGAAAGTCATAGGGAGCAAGCCAGTAAGTAAGCAGTACACTCTAACTTCTACATCAATTCCCATCTTTAGTTCTTGCCTAGAGTTCCTGACCTAACTTCCTAGTGCTATGGTAAACTACAAACCATAAGATAAACCCGTTCCTTCCCAAGATAATTTTGGCCAAAATACTTTATCACAACTAAGAGAAACCCCAGCTTAAGACAAGAGGACACCTATATCACCTTATTTAAGGCTTAGGGAAGAGGGAGCAGTAAGCACATATGAAACAGAGGATGAAAAATACCTTGTGAAGCATTGCTTTCTGAACAGCTCATGGCCATTGCACTTACAAACTCATAGAAGCTGTTGTTAGTATCACAAGGCCTCCACATTGGACATGGAAGAGACAGAAAGCAATCTTCTTTGAGACACCTAAATAGACAATAATCCCATCTGTCCAATCTCATAATTTTATCTAATGCTAAAAATTTTCTGACAGTCCCTAATATCATTAGATTTGAGGGTAGGGATTAACAATGAATTTTAAATAAGTGCATGTGCTCTATATAAAAGTTAATTTTGAGTGACAACTTAAGACCTTAGTGCAGTCCATCTGTGTTTCCAGAGGGGATTTATTAACTAAATAGGTAATACCTATATTGAGCATGGGATGTACAATTTTTTATGCTAAATTCTGAGGATAATAGAAAACCAAGAGAGATGAATGAAAGCTGAGGGATAGCATTTCCTTTTCTCTGCATCATGGTGTGTAGAGGTGGGAGCAAGCAGTCTTACACCTTTGCTGTCACAGAGACATCCACCACTAGCCCTTCACCATGATGAATTGTATCCCTTCAAACTGTGAGCCAAAATAATCCCTTCCTCCCTAAAGTGGTTTTTTAATAGTATTTTACCTTACTGACACCCCCCCCCGAAAAAAAACAGTAATGAATACAGAATACATAAAACTTCCCTATACCATTATTGGGCAAATACGTTTTCTAGACTTAGGAAATCATGCTCAAACATAAGCAGTTCTAAAAAATCTATACACGGTCTATATTGAGGAAGAAAAGAATAGGAAAAACAATAATTAATTTAAAACAACACCTAAAGGGCATGACAAAACACCTTAAGAAAGAAATGTTTGAAGAACCTGGGTGAGAAATAAAAATAACCAGACTCTGGGAGTGGTTAGAAAATGCTTACAGAAGACAGCGAAAGGATAAAAACTAAGGAAAAAATAAAGCAATTTGAGCATAACGTGTAGAACAAATGAAATTACATCATTAGAGAAATAAAGACAAAATTATAAAAATCTAAAATGAGGAGACAGTTTTTAAAATATGGTAAAAAAAAAAAAGAGAGAGAAAGGAAGGAAGAAGTTAAAAGCTGAAGGTAATTAGAAAACTATAGACCACAGAGACACAAAAGAGAAACACATTGCATTGATACAAATATGAGGAAAAGAGAACAGAAGCCATTTCCAGATCTGAAACAATGTCTATAATTCATTATGGGAGATGAATTGGATCAAATATTTCACAGGTAACCAATGTCTAATTAGAAAAGTAATAGACACCTCATCAGAAAGAGAGGAACACAATAAACATAAAATAATTTCTGAGGTGCTAGAGAAGTGGCTCAGCAGTTGTGTACTGGCTTCTCTTCCACAGGACCTGAGTTCAATTCCCAGCACCAACAGAGCAGCTAATAACTCTCTGTAATTCTAATTCAGGTGCATCTGACATTCTCATAAGGACATACATTGAGGCAAAACACCAGTGAAAATAAAATAAAAATATCATTTAAAAAATAACATCTGAGACTTCCTTGGAAATTTTTAACAACTTTATTTACATGAAATCAAACAGATTTATAGTCAGAAACCTAAGCAAGATGCTATGGAATGGGGAAACTGAGGATGTCTAGGTGATGAAGAAAATAAAAATTGTATTATACATTTAAATATTTTAAGACAGCATACTTTATTTATGGAACAATTCAGGGGGTAGAATAAATGGTGTGCTTGTTTTCACACATATTAAAAAGAAAATTCAATTAAAAGCATTCACAATCAAGAAACCAACCTATGTAAACATGCAGATTGAGAATACTATATACCAAAGACAAGCACAGGTTGAGACCTTTCTGATTATAAAGTGTAAAATAAAAACAGAATATTGAGCAAAAATAAATTGATTCTGAAGTCTATCAATGCATCTGGATGACAGCTAAGTCATAAAACAAAATATGACATATGCTTGAAAGAGAAAAAGTCAAATCAAGCAAAGAATAAAAATGAGGCAAACATTGTGTTGCAGCATGAATAAGGGATGAATTTGCACAAGAAAGGACATTCCACAGGTAAAACAAATTTTTAAACCTGTAAGACAGATAGGGAGTATCAGGACTCTAACTTAGTGCCAGGATACACAAAAATATATAGCATATATAAGGTAGATATACAAGAAAGTACTATCCTTTTCCTTACTTTTCTCAAGAAGTAAGGATCAAGACAACTCCCTAACCCTTTGTCAATTTGATAAAATAGAATAAATACAATATATAGACTTTCAATTATCGTAGGGTACTGGCTGGTTTTGTATCAACTTGAAAAAATCTGAACTTATCACAGGTCTGTACTAGCTGGTTTTGTGTCAACTTGACACAAGCTGGAGTTATCACAGAGAAAGGAGCCTCAGTTGAGGAAATGCCTCCATGAGATCCAGCTGTAAGGCATTTTCTCAACTAGTGGTCAAGGGGAGAGAGCCCAGCCCATTTTGGGTGGTCCCATCTCTGGGCTGGTAGACCTGGGTTCTATAAGAAAGAAAGCTGAGCAATCCATGGGAAGCAAGCCAGTAAGTGGCATCCCTCCATGGCCCTGCTTTTTGACCTGCTTAGGTTCTAATCCTGACTTTCTGTGGTGATGAACAACAATGTGGAAGCATAAGCTGAATAAACCCTTTCCTCCCCAACTTGCTACTTGGTCATGATGTTTGTACAAGAATAAAAACCCTGACTATGACAGGTATTTCTCTCTGCTCAGCCCCCACTGTTGATGTAGACCACTCAAATTGTTGCCTGCTTTTCCTGTTCACTCCTATGAACATGGCATCCATGTTTCCATCCATTCATATGTCTAGACCCAAACCCTACCTTTCTTTCACTGCCACAAATTGATTCAATTACACATCTGAATCCTGCTAACAGCTAGCACCCAGAGGATGCTCTCCCACCATCCTCTACAGCCCACCCCACAAAGTCCATTTTGTGTGTCTGTCAACTTCCAGCTATGGCTTCATCCCTCTGACACTCTTTGCCTTGTTAATTCTTTGTAGTCATTCGATAACCTACGTATGTAAAGACGTTCTTATTGTGTGATGTGTCATATGCAATCTGCGAGTTAATGTTAGTTATCAAGACTAGAATAAAAAAAAAAACCTGTGTATAGCTGAGCCAGGACAATGAAGGAAAGTGGGAATATCTAGAAAATTGCTGCCAACGCAACCACTATGCCTTGTGAATTTTTTCAATCAATTAATAAAATTTGACTTGATAGTGTGTAAAGACACAGATGTGCTCATCTACATTCCTGACATAGCGTGCTCATAACAGGCTCACACATACCTAAGATGACAGCCTACATCTCAAGGCCTTGTTTTAATAAACATGGGAATGAAAAGGTATATTATATCTTAGTGCCAAAATCATTCGGATTGATTCCTCTTTCCTTCAAGTATCTTGAGATGAAAATAATTTATGTCATTAGAACAAACGCAGAACAGGTTTATGAAGTGAATTCTCAGTTAGTGTAAAGAGCATTTCAAAAATCACATTCGGTCACAAAAGAATTTCCATATAAAACAAACAAAACACCTGGATTAAAGACCTAATGTAAGCTTCTACTTTCCGAACCCATAAACAACTCGAAAGCATGATGATCTTTCTTCTTTTTATGATGTTCACCACTCGCTGGATATTATGAAAGTCCCTGACTCACAACTATATTTTGTGAAGCATACTGAGTTCTTCAGGAAAATAAACTGCCACATAATAACTCTGCACAGGATTTATTGATTTTTTTCCTCTTTAGTAGAGTTCCAGGATGCATTCCTTACCTCCCAGAACTATTCACCTTAAGAATGCAGCTACTTCCTGTTTCCCTTCTCTCTGCAACCTCTAATAATGTGGTTTTTATGTAGCCCAGCTCCCACTGATTCTAATCAATCCTGACTTTGGTTTTAGTAGCATGTTACTGATAATATTTCTTAGACATTGCTTTTTCAGTATGAAGCCATTTCATCCATCCCCTACTAGTAATGCTAAATTATGCCCCAGAGATATGTTTCTAATAATGCCCTATTCTTCTTTCCCAAACATCTATAACACTTGCAATGCAATAGCAATTTTCTCACAATAAAAAGTAAATACGAGGAATTTTACTCTTTCTCAGATTGCAAAGAACTCCGTTGAATGGAAGTTATTGCAAGATGTATTCCCTCTAGGAAACAGCTTACATTTATAGTTAACATCCCTATACTATGCATCGTTTGAAAACCAAAATTACTCGAGAAATGCAATGTTGAAACAGAGCCATCACTTAGAAACTTTAAGGTAGATGTTTCATTTCATTAGAAGCTTTTGTCTTTAAATTGCTGATATGAGCTAATATATCCCAACATATGGATTGTTTTATTACTCTGATAGAGGTATTTGGATCCATAATGAAAGTTTGACCCCAATTTGATTTTCATATTTTCTTTAAAGAGTTTCTAAAATCCCACTGATTCTAAAGAAAAGCCTCTTTTTGTGGAACAGATGTGTATCAGTGGGAATTAAGCAAACAATCGGAGGTCTATTATCAGGAATATTTTTCTAAGAAACATATAAATGAATGCTTCTATTTCAGGAAACTCCCCCACAAACGATCATTGAAACTGCCTATAGAAGATAGTATTGTTACCAGTCATTAGTGAAATGTGAATAAAGGAATTATATAGATCAAAGAGAAACAGTGACCACATCCTTTCCTCAGTAGGCAATTTAGAAAAGAAATTTAGGCTTGGACGAACTGCCACCAGGAAGAGCGGAGTGAGAACTGGTTCCAACTAGCCAGGGGGCAGAGAGATCTCAGCGGAGCACTGGGAAAGTGTGTGCCTGCCCGGCTTGATCCAGACCCAGGAACCTGGCATCGGGCCCACTGTTCCCAGCCAATGACTTTTGGGGTGCACAACAGGCCCTCGGATCATCAGCCACCAGGAAGAGCAGAGACCCAGAGACGCAGTACTGGTGAGAACGAGGGGAGACCGTGTTCTGACTAGCCAGAAAGCAGAGAGATCTCTGCAGAGCACACAGAAAGTGCACACCTGCTCAGCTTGATCCAGGAACCCAGGAACCTGGCATCAGGCCTTCTGTTCCCAGCCAGCGGCCTTTGGGGTGCACAAGAGGCACTCGGACCATCGGACACCATGAACAGCAGAAATCCAGGGACACAGGCCAGGTACAAGGGAAAGGCGAGAACCAATCACTGACAACAAGATGTCAAGAGGAAAGAAAAGAACGTACCCCAGGGAAACCAAGACAAACTGGCAACACTAAACCCAGCTCTCCCATCACAACAAACAGCGAAATGCCAAACTCTCCAGAAAAAAAAGACTCAGACACGAAATCCTACCTCAAGATGATGATAGAGATCTTTAAACAAGAACGAAAAGAAAAACATAAAGAATTAGAAGCTTTTAATGAAGAAATAAGAAAAATACGCAAAGAGCTCAAAGAACGAGAAGAAAATAGAACCAAAAAGATGAAGAAATGGAAGAAGGAATTTAAAATGGAAATGGACACAATAAAGAAAACACTAAATGAGACAAACAGAGAGGTAGAAATCCTAAAATAGAAATCAGGAGTCAGAGATGCAAGCATTTCCAACAGACTACAAGAGATGGAAGAGAAAATCTCGGGGGCCGAAGACAACATTGAAAACATAGACAAAACAGTCAGAGAAGATGCAAAAACTAAAAAGCTCCTAACCTAAAATGTCCAGGAGATCCAGACACAATGAGAAGACCAAACCTAAGGATATTAGGAATAGAAGTGGGCGAAGAATATCAACTAAGAGGCACAGTAAATATCTTCGACAAAATTGTAGAAGAAAACTTCCCTACCCTTAAGAATGAGATGACCATGAGCATAAAAGAAGCCTACAGAACTCCAAATAGATTGGATCAAAAAAGAAATTCCTCCAGACACATAATAGTCAAAACACCAAGTGTCCAAAGCAAAGAAAGAAAACTAAAAACAGTAAGGGAAAAAGGTCATCTAACATATAAAGGCTGACCAGTCAGAATCACACCCAATTTCTCCACAGAGAATATGAAAGCTAGAAGACACTAGACAGACATCATGCAGACCCTAAGAGAGCACAAGTGCCAGCCCAAGTTGCTATACCCAGCAAAACTATCAATCACCATAGATGGCGAGACGAAGATATTCCAAGACAAAACTAAATTCACACAATATATGACCACAAACCCAGCAGTACAATGAATTATAGGTGGAAAACCCAATACAATGAGGGGATATACATCCTAGTAAAAACAAGAAAACTCCTAAACAAAAAAACCAAAATGAGAAAGAGACACAGGCGCAACCTACAAAAGCAATAATAGCAGGAAACAGTAACCACTATTATGGCTATCTATTAACAGAAATGGACTCAACTCCCCAATAAAAAGACATAGGCTATCGGACTGGATACATAAACAAAATGCAGCATTTTGCTGCATACTGGAAATTCATCTCAGAGACAAAGACAGACACTATCTCAGAGTAAAAGTTTGGGGAAAACAACCTTCCAAGCAAATGGCCCCAAGAAGCAAGCTGGAGTGGCCATTCTAATATCGAATAAATTAGATTTTCAACCAAAAGTTATCAAAAAAGATAAGGAAGTACACTTTTTACTCATTACAGTGGAAATCTGTCAGGAGGAACTCTCAATCCTTAACATATATGCTCCAAATACAAAAGCACCAATATTCATAAAAGAAACCCTATTAAAGCTTAAAAAATACATTTTACCCCACACAATAATAGTGGGAGACTTTAATACCCCACTCTCATCAATGGAAAGATCATGGAAACAGAAACTGAGCAAGGAAACTGTAAAACTAGCAGAGGTTATGAACCAATTGGAATCAATACACATCTACAGAACATTTCACCACTCTGGAAATCAGTCTGGCGGTTCCTCAGAAAAATGGACATAGTACTACCTGAAGACCCAGTTATTCCACTTCTGGGCATTTACCCCAGAGATGGTCCAACATACAGCAAAGATACATGCACCACAATGTTCATTGAATCTCTATTTATAAAAGCCAGAAGCTGGAAAGAACCCAGATGTCCTTCAGTAGATGAATGAATACAAAAATTGTGGTACATTTACACAATGGAGTACTACTCAGCTATCAGAAACAATGACTTAACAAAATTCTTAAGAAAATGGATGCATCTAGAGAATATCATCCTGAGTGAGATAACCCAGTCACAAAAGAACAGACATAATATGCAGTCACTGATGATAGGATACTAACCCCAGAAAGCCCTGAACACCCCAGAAACAACTCACAGACTGTGTGAAGTTCAACAAAAAAAAAGAATATATTTTAATTAAAATAGAACTGTATCACATCCCCCTTTCCTCCCTAGAACCCCTCTCAGTTTCTCTCCTATCCCCTCAAATTAATAGCCTCTTTTCCTATATTATTGTTACATATATACATATGTGAATGTATATGTATCCACAAATACTTAATTACACCCTTAAAATGTATTCATATACTTTTATGCAAAAATGCTTTAAAATGTGTACATTTATCTTTGTTTTTTAAAATAAAGTCTTTCAGTAAAAAAGTATTCCCAAGAATAAAAAAAAAAAAAAAAAGAAATTTAATGGAAATGATGAAAGCAGAGTCATAGGAGGAGCCTTTCAGGTGAGTCTCCTAGGAGTCATGCAATGAGCACAGATTGAGGAAGATTCATCCAGATCTCTTCCAACTTTTATAGGCCATTAAATTATAATTTACCAATAATTAAGAGAAAACATGACTGTCCATCTTCCTTGAATCATAAACCAGATTTGAAGGAAAAGAGAAACAACAATATATGTCCATTGCAAGCCTTTGGCATGGCAAAGCCCTAAAATGCCAATGTCGGTCCAGAGAAAGGAGAAAAGGTAGAGAAATATGCAAAAGAGCCAAAATGGGCATGTCACCTACTACAGATGCCTTCCATTCACACAACAGATTACAAGGACTTTTCCATTTATTTTCTGACAGAAAACTAAAGCTCAGCAAGGTTTCCATGCTATAGTACTGGGCCTACTCTTGGAGCATGGCCTGGGAGAGATATAAAACAGAAATAAAGCACAGATCTTACTTTGACACTATATCTTAGGCTGGAGTTACTCTCTGATTAAATAGTCTATTGAGAGCATATCTGGTTTTTAGTGAGTCTTTAAATAGATGTTTTCACAAATGAGTGGTCTTACCTAATAGGTTATTAAATTTTTAAACATTTTTCTCTTTTACATATTTCTCTTCCAATTCTCCATAAAACTTTTGATGAGGAGTAAGTACTCTCTGTCCTGATTATCTTTGATTCTAAGATAGAAACTTAGGGGTATGACCTGATTGGTAATCCTATTTCCTCTAAAACACACAATTAAGAAGAGTCCAGTAGTGTACCTACTGATGGTCATCAGTTCATTCATGTCTGCTTTAAATGAATTTTTTTATCTGTGTTTTTGTCTCTGTTCAGCTACCATTCCTGAACATATTCCTTTCTTCTTTCAGAGATATTATTTTAATTAATTAAGATATTAATTACTATGTCCTGATTGACCTTTTTAATATTGGTTTACATCTATCTAAAACACTAGAAGAAAACTAGAACATAATCATATGTAACTTTACATTGCCTGAAAGATTTTGCTGGGACACATAAGCAATGGAAGGAAAATAGAGTGGAGAGCTGGAACACTGCTCCTTCCATCTATCAGCTATGTGTATGTACACATGTATGTAAAGTTTGTGTGAGTGGAGGGCTGAGACATTGTTCCAGACGCATATGTTTGTATAATTTTAATGTGCATTAGCTAGTTTTACTCAGCTGTGACAAGGAGCTGAGAGAATAAGAACAACACATTTATTTGGAATCCTAATTTCATAGGACTTCAGTCTGTGTCGCCCTGGCTGTGTAACTCGGGAAGAACTTCATGATAGCAGGAATGTAGATGTTCCTCACTTTGTTGTATAAAAAAGAACTTAAAGAATGAGGAACAAAAAAGTAGGTGTATGCTTTAAAAGGATACCCCTCATGACCTACTTCCTACAACTAGACTCTACTGGCTAAAGTTTCTATCAGATCCCAAAATAGTGCTGCCAAGCTGTAGAACAAGAATTCAATATATAAGCCTATGGGGGTGGGTGGAAAGCATTTCATATTCAAACTAGAACTCTCTCTCTCCCTGTCTACAAAGACTCATAACCCTCTCATAACAGATTATTCATTTTGTTGATCCCAAATGGTCACTAAAATCTCAACAGTTCCCACATGATTCATAAGCTAAAGTCCAATGTGTCCTCTGACACTTAGCTGTAGCTCTAGTGTAACAATCAAAGGTCAGTTATATATTTCTAAAGTACACTTGCATAGGGAACATATTCCCATTACCACAGGGGGAAATGGGAGTAGAGGGAAAAGAGGAGCAGAAAGAAAGAAACACTGAAATCCAGAAGGGCAGATAGTAACTCCCACAGTTTGGTCAGGGGCCATAAAGGGACAGGCTAATAACTAGCAGGTGATTTTTCTGAGATGACCTGCTTCAGATTATTACGTAATCTGCGACAATTTGGCTCCTATTAGGCAAAGCCATAGAAGAATTCATTTTTAGGAAAGATTCCTGCTATTAATATGCTTTTCTTCTTATTATTAAACACATAAAACAATTACTAAGTAATAGCCCACCCCTTTGAAGCACATCTCTGCAGATCTACAAAGATCTATCTTGTAGCAATGTTCTACAGACAAATAGGTGACTTAATGATAATACTATAAGAATTTCTAAAATTAAATTGGTAGTTATTAATTTCTTTTATAGTGGGACTGCTATTAGCTCCTTTTCTGATAGTCAAAACTGCAATGAGAACTCTGCCAGTCTCCATTGCATCACCAGTTAATTGCTCTTAGATAGTAACCAAACTTTCTCCCCCTCAGTGCACATTCCAAGAGGTTGTAAAACAACCAAAAGTCATAAAAAGGAACTAATGATTTCTTATAGGTGCTAGGACAGAAGATAAAATATTGACTGGGTTTATCTATACGAAACTTCACTACTAACTTAGTTATAGTTTTAAATCTTCAATGAACCTGTGGAACTGTGACAGGTGATGGATATTTATCAGATAATTATTCCTAATGGATAAGCATGTAAACATTTTCTGATGTAAACATCTATTTCAATTTATGATTTGATTTTTTGTATGAACTTGTGATCAGCTTTTTAACATGAGATCATGTATTCTAAAAGATGTATAAGTACTGAGGACAAAGAGAAAAGAGAAAATTTTTTTCTCTAAAACAAATTTTTTCCTTTTCACCTCCTGGGAGAAATTTTTTTCCTTACTAGAATTTTTTGCTTTACCTCTCTCTTAGAGAAGAATTTTTTCCCTTTCCCTGCTTAAAATCCTTCTCCTTTTTTTTTTCTTAGATAGCTTTAATAGGAAACTAGTAATAAACTCTATAATTACTTTTCAAAGTGTCCCTTTTCCTTTCTGTAACTTCCTACTAGCAGGCAAAAAGTGAGAGCCATGGATTTCTGCTGAGATAGTACAAAGGCTGCTTACTTAATCCTTTGCTGTTTTAGAAAGAGGTGCTACCTAAGTGCCATAGGCTGCAGTTTCTGGCCTCAGAGGAACACAGAAGGCAGGTCAGCTAAAGTAGCATAGTAACTTAGACTTAGATAAACATTTTATTATTATACAGAAAGCTTAAATATCTCATAAAACCAAGGCTTACCCTCCACTGATGTTCTTCCATTTGCCTCAAGAAGAACCAACAACTAAAACAAATCAGTAGCCTCCTCTATTCAAAGGATAAACAGGCTGAGAAAGAAATTAGAAAAATGATACCCTTCACAACAGTCATAAATAATATAAAATACCTTGGTGTGACACTAACCAAGCAAGTAAAAGATCAATATGACAAGAACTTCAAAACTCTGAAGAAAGAAATTGAAGATCTCAGAAGACAGAAAGATCACCCAGGTTCATGGATTAGCAGGATTAATATAGAAAAAGAAAATGACCATCTTGCCAAAAGCAATCTATAGATTCAATGAAATCCCCATCAAAATTCCAACTCAATTCTTCCTAGAGTTAAAAAAAAAGCAATTTTCAAATTCATTTGGAATAAAAAAAACCCAAGATAGCAAAAACCATCCTCAACAATAAAAGAATTACTGGGAGAATCACCATACCTGACCTCAAACTGTATTACAGGTCAGTCATGATAAAAACTTCTTGGTATTGGTACAAAGACAGGAAGATAGATCAATGGAATAGAATTGAAGACCCAGAAATGAATCCACACATTTATATATGGTCACTTGATCTTTGACAAAGGAGCTAAAACCATCCAGTAAAAAAAGACAGCATCTTCAATGAATGGTGCTGATTCAGCTGGCAGTCAGCATGTAAAAGAATGCAAATTGATCAATTCTTATCTCCCTGTACAAAGCTCAAAACCTAGTAGATAAAAGACCTCTACATAAAACCAGGTACACTACATCTAATAAAAAAGAATGTGGGAGATACACTCCTCTATTGTTGTTGGGATAGCAAGCTGGTACAACCACTCTGGAAATCAGTCTGGCGGTCCTTCAGAAAATTGGACACAGTACTACCTAAGGACCCAGTTATACCACTCCTGGGCATATACCCAAAAGATGATCCAGCATTTAACAAGGACACATGTTACAGTATGTTCATAGCAGCCTTTTATACAACAGCCAGAAGCTGGAAAGAGCCCAGATGTCTTTCAACAGAAGAATGGATACAGAAAATGTAGTACATTTATACAGTGGAGTACTACTCAGCTATTAAAAACAATGACTTCATGAAATTCTTAGGCAAATGGATGGAACTAGAAGCTATCATCCTGAGAGAGGTAGCCCAGTCACAAAAGAACACACATGGTATGCTATGCACTCACTGATAAGCAGATACTAGCCCAAAAGCTTGGAATACTCAAGAAACAATTTACAGACCTTATGAAGCTCAAAAAGAAGGAAGTTCAAAATGTGGATGCTTCAGTCCTTCTTAGAAGAGAGAGCAAAATACAAGAGGAAATACAGAGACAAAGAGTGGAAGGACTGATGAAAAGACCATCCAGAGAATACCTGATATGGATGTCTCCTCAGAGGCTCTGCCAGAGCCATACTGATACAGAGAAGGATGCCTGCAGCTAACCATCAAACTGAACACAGGGAACCCAAGGGAGGAGCTAGAGAAAGGACTGAAGGAGCTGAAAGGGTTTTCAACTCCATGGGAAGAACAATATCAACCAACCAACCCCCCACTCCAGAACTCCCAGGGACTAAACCACCAACCAATGAGTACACATAGAAAGACCCATGGCATATGTAACAGAGGATAATATTTTCTGGCATCAATGAGGGGATAGGCCTTTGGTCCAGTGAATACTTGATTCCCCAGTGTAGGGGAATGCCAAGGCAATGAAGTGGGAGTGGGTGCTTAGGAGTGGGAGCATCTTCATGGAAACAAGGAGAGATGAAGGGGGGTATGGGAGAAGGGCAGAAAAGAGATAACACTTGAAATGTAAATACACAAAATATCTAATAAAATAATTTTAAAAAGAAGAACCAATTAAAAGAAGAGCCCTCCCCCAGTGGGGCTGGTCCCCAGCACACTTCCAGATGCTGCAGTAAGAACTCATCGTGTCATGATGTCATCTCCAACAGTCTCAAGCACCCCACCTATTTTGCCTTGAAACCTACAACAATATGGCTTTTCCTTTGGCCATCTCCACTTCATTGCCTGTAGCTTTCCTATGCTAATGCTTTATTCTCTGCCATCTTCCCTTTCCTGGGTCTCTATTACAACTTAAGCTTTACCTCACAGTTTAATAAACTGTTAATTCATGTACTACTGAATTCCTACTCTACCACATTGCCTGGCCTCCCAGGTCTTTTTCTGAAGTCTCAGTAGAGGCTGTCATGACCCCGTAACATTTTCATGTTTCTTCAGTGCAAAATCAGTACCACATGAATGACATCAAGGTCTGCCATCAGCTCAGACAACATTCATGTCCCAGGGAATCTCTGCTGCTACTGCAGCCTTTATGTGAGTGCAGAGATAGCTGGACAGAGAGAAATTTATCCTGCAGAAAATATTCTGAGATGGTTTTATGCAAGCAGGGTGTGCTTCCATGGTAGTGTTGGTTCAATCCTCAGGTGCTCCAATGGGATCATTCCTATTGCTCTAATGCAAGATACTCAGCTTCTCTTCAATGTCAATCTCTTCATAAACCATCACTTCTTAGACTCCACCTCACACAGACTTTCTTGATCAAACTATGGGTTTTTCGAGTTATCTGCTCTGCATCTCTTTGTCTCGTAGTCTCACCATCTTCTTGGCTAACAGCAGCCAGAAGAACACATGTCGGAACCCGAATGTCTGGGATACCTAGAAATTTTCTCTGTCAAGTTAATTAAAATGTAACTTCAAATTCAATACATTCCCCACATGAAATCTTAGGGTGTGGACAGAATGTACACAACTCCTTTGCCAATAAACCATATGAATGACCTCTAGTCTAAGGCCCACCTGACACTCCATGAACCTCCGTCAGGGTTTACATTCCTGTCAATATTCTGCCTCCAAGCTCCCACCTTAATCACCTATGAAGTCATGCCTGTAGCATTCTAGGCTTTCTCTACCAGTCTTGCACACTTTTATCAAATGTTTTCTACAATTCAATGAAAACTTAAAAACCTCAGAGTGAGATTGTATCGTGCAATGATGCCACTTCTCTGCTACCAATTTTTCTCTATAGTTACTTTTATATATCTATGGCTAAAATACTTGAAAAGGCAGCTTTTAAAAAGAGACATTCAGTATGCTAACAGATTTAGTTCATGGTTACTTGGCCTCAGGTATTTAGGTAGAATATAAAACCAGCAAACTTATGCAGTGTCAGAGTTGTTTCTTTTTAACTGCTTCGAATGCAAGAGACAAAGAATGAAGGCTGGGTACCAAGTACAACCTTCAAAATCATCAGTCCATGACTTAGTTTCTGCAGATAAATTGCACCTCCCAACATTTCTCCCATCTTCAAAGGTAGCACTATGATTTGAGGACCATGCCTTTACCACATAAACCTGTTGCATATTCAAACTACACATACTGGTATATTTTTTGTGCTGGCAAATGTGAGTCGTGCTTTGTATCTCATTTTTTATAGCTTAGTACATGTGTAATATAATTTTACCATTCTTTACTAACATTTCTTTTATCATATATTGACATTTAGTTATCTATACTCATATTTGATATGCATTTAGTTTGTAATACCATATTTTCATGAATTATACTATAAGTATTTGAAAAATATGCATCTTTACACATCTGTAAGAGCTTGTTTTATTATTTGAAATAGATGCAATTATTAAAGCAATAACTTTTACAAAGATATTCATCATTTACATATTTCTCTAAAAATCAAAACTATGGGAGCACTGGATTTTTCTTTAATTAATTTTATTACTCTTTGATGTATTTTTACAGTCCAGTCATTATCCCCCTCCCAGTCTACCCTCCAATAATTCCTCATCCCATTCTACCTCCCCTATTCTCAAGAGAATGTTTCCATCCCTCCCCACCCCCAACAGAACTCCCCACTCCCTGTGACTTCAAGTATCTCAAGGTTTAGGTGCATTTTCTCTCACTGAGGCCAGACAAGGTAATCCTCTGTTGTATATGTGTTAGGGGCCTCATATCAGCTGGTCTATGCAGCCTGGCTGGTGGCTCAGTGTCTGAGAGATCTCAGGGGTTGAGGTTAGTTGAGACTGCTGGTCCTCCTACAGGGTCACCCTCCTCAGCTTCTTCTAGCCTTTTCTTAATTCAACCACAGGTGTCCCCTCTTTCTGTCCATTTATTGGGTGGTGTACATATCTGCATCCAAATCTTTTTTTTGGATTTTGCATCCATGGGCCTCTTGGAGGGCAGCCATGCCAGGCTCCTGTCTATATGCACACCACAGCATCAGTAATAGTGTCAAGCCTTTGAGCCTCTCCTTGAGCTGGAACCCAGGGACAAAAATGGAGAAGAGATGGAAGGAAATTAAAGACATCTTGGCTAGAGACAAATAGGAACACTTGTTGAGCAGTCATTCTGCAAATTACCATCTATCTGCAGTTTTAATTTTTTATTGTTGATGTTGCAAATTACAGCACAAAATGTTTACGTTCTCAGTTCTGACACTCAGAAATCTAAAATATGTCTCTCTGAATTTAAAACAAGTTTTTAGTATCGGTGCAACTCCATTCCATCTAGAGGATTCAGGGAAGGACCCATTTCTTTTGTATTGCTTTTGTAGTCTCATAGAGCCTTCATACATTTGTTGGCTCTTTACCTCCTTTGGTATTCAAAGCCAGTAATTCTTTTCTGAATTGTATTGCACTGATATATTTCTACCACTCCCATTCATCTTATTATCAGGTCCACCCAGATAGTTCAGGAAACTTTCCATTTTGAAAATATCCTAATTCATAGTTAAATGTCTATATAATACAATATATCTATATGTTCTAGTAATAATTATATTGGTCTTGGCTGTAGGAGTTGGTTTAGTCAACATACCACACATAACTCATTTAGGCAGGCTACTAGATTGCTGATTTCTTTCCCACAATATCTATAAATTGTTCCCCAGCTATAAACACATCATAAATTGTGTTTATGATTTGCATTTAACAATAGCTCACATATCATTTTAGATACCAATCACATGATTTTTAATATTGAGCAATGAGTTTATTCTTTGAAACACTTATTACTTCCAGCGGACATATTATTGATACAAATCTTAAACTATGTAGACTTAATCCAACTCCTCAATTCATGTGTTTTATTATATAGTAATATGTTATATAGTTATTATATTAATTATTTAACATATTATATATTAATATTTAGGGTTAAATATTTTAATCATGTTGTCAAGACATTTTCAGTATTATGGCTAACCATTTCTGCTGTGTTTTGTTTTGTCTTCTTAACCAAGTTGAACTTCACACTTGGTAATAGCACCAGTCATTTTCACAAGCATACAGTAAAATAAATCATTAATCTGTACTGATGTTAAAAATTATGACTTTTTCTTTCCACAGTAATTTGACAATGATGAGTGAAACATATCATGATACAACATTCTATAATTCTACAAAAAAGAAATGTTCCTTTGTATTCTTGCTTAATACTCCCATCTTCTTACCTACCTAAATATTACTTCCAGGGCACTATTCCAAATTTCTGAGAACCTGCACATCTGGTTGTATATGGAGACACCAAAGCAAGGATGTCATGATTTGAATCTTAAATGACTCACAAGCATATCACTTGAACAGTGGGTTCCTAGTAGTTTTATTTTGGGATGTTCTACAGTCTTTAGGAGGCAAGGGTTATTTGTCAGAAATGAGTTACTAAGTGATCATCTGAAAGCTGCAGCCTGGCCTCAGGCTGCACTCTGTTTCCTGGTCAACCAGAACGTGAATAACTATTGCTTCGACTTGCTTCTGCCATAGATGGTGCTTCTCCCACCAATAAGCCTTGCCTACAATTATGGACTGAAATCTTTGGTTTCATGAGTCAAATAAACCTTTCCTCCATCAATCTGCTTCTGTCAGCTATTTTGTGGCAATGACAAGAAAAGTGACTAATACAAAAGTGTCATTTAGACACACGTCCAACCTGGCCTCCTCTATTCCCCTGCTACATCTACGCCATTCCATCTTCCTCAATATCTTCTACCAACAATACTGAGACCTAACATCAATGTAAACACATGTGTTTACTAACTACAGAAATTCTATAAATACAGACATTCATCTTTCTGTGAATTTTTTGCATGTATTATCAGGTGAATCCTGGCGAACCAATAGTCTTGGGTTACCTGAAATTGAAGATGTTGTTACTTACAGAGAAGAGAAGTAGCTCTATCCTTCTCAGGCTCACTAATCCTTTGCACATCTCAGTTCCATTCTCCTCATTCTTCCACATATCCTCACCTCATTCCTGTCCTATGTTTTTTATGCATAAGACTCTTCATGTCATTATGAACAAGATTACCAAATCATTTCATTTCAACTGCAAATGATCTATACAAACAAAGACTCATCCAATAAAAAAATATCAGGTGACTTCCTGCAATGAGAGTACATAAAGTAAAACTGACTTAATGAATCCACCACAGTCCAAGAACTGATGATAAACGTCATTTGGTTAGCATGCTGATTCTGATGGGGGGTTCTCTTTAATCAAGTTCTCAAAGATAGATATTATACAGTAGAACAACAATACATTCTTTCATAAGAGCATAGCCATCAGATTTCAGCATGCCAGTGTTCCCTTCCTGTGAAACAGTGACATGAAGAACCAAATTATCATCAGAAGGCCACTCAATTAATGCTTAATTTTAAAAGCACAGCTGTCTGATCCATCAGTCTGATTGCCACAGTATGGCTCAATAAATAGCTAAGTGGAAATCTAAATGATCAAAAGATATCCTTGTGACTGCTATCCAGAACAAGAAATACAGAGAAGCCTGAAAAGCAACTTCCTGAAAAGGTTATGTGACAAGCTGCCTCACACCAGGAGCTACTGTCTAGAGAACCATAAAACACATAATTCTAGAGGAACAGTATGGTCATATTAGCATACATTCCAAATGGCCACCCATCACAGCCCTGATTACATAGTTGATATATTGTCCTGTGTTGCATTTACAAAATACACTGTAGTCAGTTCTAAAGAATTGTTCCATTCTATTCCCCTATTTAAAAAATTATATATATATATATATATATATATATATATATATATATATATATATATTCATATATAGTAATTTAGATATATATAAATTATTATATCATATATGTAATCGATTATATATTTATATAATTTTTTGCCTTGTGTGCCTAAGTTTGTGACAATTTTAAATTTAAAAATGCCACAAAACTCCTGACACACTCCTCCCTGTCACCACCAGGTCTAGGCTCATTAATTACTCTTCTTTTCCTATATTTCATTCTCCTACTCCACTGGTCCTGTTGTTGTAGTTGGATGCAATTTTTAAGTCACCCCTTTGATCAACTAGGTGTCTCTCTCCCTCATATTTTCCCCATTCTTTTACAGCTGAGATCCTACAAAGAATGACCTTTATGGGTTTCCTTATTGACTTATTACCCAGTACATTACACTAATGTCCCTCCGTCCTGAATGGCAGTGAAGCTGAGTTAGATAAAAATCACCAGTGTCTCACTACTTACCTAACACAAGTTAATTATAAATCCCAATCTCTGTGACCTTCATATCTGCCACTTCTAATTCTCTTCAGCCTCACCTTTCATGTCATTACTCAAACTGCTTTATTCATAGTCTTCTTTTTTGTCCTGAATATCTTTGCTAGTCTCCCAGCCTCTTTCAGGCTGAATCAATCCATGGTCTTCCTGCCTTCTTCTTCCTACATTTTCTTTAGACCACCTAGCCCTCCAAAGCCCATTTTCATGTGATTATGCCAGCATTCATATTCCCCTTATCCCTAACCTGTGCACCACACTCCCTACGAGGCACTTTCATCTCTACGTTTCCCAGGTACCAACAACTTAATGCATCCAAAGAGACGTGTTTTCTCTTACACCATCACACCTGTTCTCCCTCTGTTTTGCTTTTCAAACATTTCACACACCCACAAAGTTCTCAGCGGTAGTAAATAGGCCTGGTCTCCTGGATGATGTTCATTGTTTTCCACCCTTCAGGGATCTGCTGCTCTGTCAAATAACTTTGTAGCACAGAATATAGGACAAAGTGTTCTTGGGTCTACTAACAAGCGGCTAGCATGAGAAACCATCACATACTTATTTCTAAACAACTCCAGGGGTTCTGGTTATCTTTCATGATTTCTCCTTCATCACAGCTACTCACCCCTGAGATGTAATTCTCAGATGTGTCTCACAAACAGGCTCCCTAAACCATCTTTATGAATTTATCTCATGAGATGACAATCAGGCACATGTGACTAATATCCTTGGAGAAAAGGTGAACAGGCCCACAGCAAATGAAGAATAAGTCTCTACGTTCTCCAAATATTCAGAATATGAACTTTATGCTCTTGATGTTTTAAGAGGATTGAGACTAATGCAATGGCTTTTAGTGATCTCAAAATGTGATGTGTTTTCTTATGTTACTTATGACATGTCACCCATTATACCTCACTGACTCAGTCAAAGCTTCCATTTCTCTCTGTAATATCAAATATTTTGACTGAAGATGCTATTCAATGAAAAGTAATCAAAACACTAAAAAGCATTTCTTCAAATTGAAAAAAAAATGTAAAATATTAAGATGTTTTGTGCTTAATTACTTTTCTGTTGCTGTGACAATAACAAAAACAAAACAAACAAATGAAAAAAAAAAAAAAAAAAAAAAAAAAAAACACTATGACCAAGGCGACTTATAAGAGAAACATGAATCTCAAAAATAACAAAGGCCAAATAGTGAAGTCCTTAGTCCTTCTTAGGAAAAAAAATAAGTGTATAGCACCCTCTCAGAGTGTGGTACACTTAGACCTTAAATCATTAATAATCCAAGAGCTAGGAATATAGCCTTGTGGCAATGTTTGGTATTCTAAGATCATTATGTTTAATCTATACACACCAAGAAAACTCTGACTGTTTCCATGTTACATTCTGTTCTACATGTACTTTATGCCTATGGTAACTAGTGGCATTTCAATGCATGCTATTAAACTTCTAAAAGAATTGCCAAAATGCTTTCAAAAAAAGAGAGAGAGATAGAGGGGGGAGGGAGGGAGAGAGAGAGAAAGTGTCTAAATGGCCTACAGTTGAGCAGGCTAGTGGTTGAGTTAGCAGAACAAAGGCATGGCAGCAGGAATGTCTGACAACTCATGTCTCAATCTACAAGTAGGAGGCACAGAGAGACACTCGAATGATTCAAGTTTTTTTGAAACTTCAGAGCTCACCCCACTGACACACCCCCTCCAACAAAGCCACACCTCCTAATACTTCAGAAACAACACCACCTACTGGAAACCACACATTTGAACAGATGAAAGTTTTTCTCACTCAAACCATCATACTTTCTTTCCAAAAATCCCATGAGAGAACACTACTTAAACAATGGTGGAAAAATAAAAACTTTAAAATGTTCAACAGCCTGGGCATGGCCAAGTAAACTACAGAAGCCCTTGCTTAAGAGAACTCAAGTATATTAGCAATATGAGTCCTCAGAGAATTATACCTAGGTTACTGGGGTGAACTAAAAAAGATATCTAAACACAGAGAGCAATACCTGTGTATGAACAAACTACACAGAAAAACTAGCTAAATGAGTAAAATGTTAATGGTTTTCTTCATACAATGACATTTTTATCCATTATTCTTTCTTTTCCAATTCATATTTTCCATGACAAGCACTTGTTACTTTCATATTCAGAAAAAACAAAGCAAAGTTTAAAGTGTATGCTAATAGATTCTCCCTCGCATAATAAAATAAATGTCTCCACAGTAGGCTTAAGGTCCATTCTTTTTTTTTTTTTTTTTTTTTTTTTTTCTTCTTTTGAGCCAGCCAAAGCCCCTTGGTGGAATAAACAGAAGCTTTCAACTGAGTCATCTTTCTTCTTTTTCCAAATAAATAAGTGAGCAGCCTACTAAGTATTTTAATGGTATGCATTGACGGCAGAACAGCTGGTCACAAGACAGCAAGCTTTCATCTCACTGCCCAGGAAGGACATTAGAGGAACATGTGAAAAGTACTGAAAACAGAATAATTATCTAATATTTCCTTAATGGGAAGAACACTGAAATTTGGTTTTTAATCAATGTGCCAGGTAAGGAAGCAGAGTTTCAAAAAAAAAAAAAAAGGTTATCTTGAAACTACAGCAATTAACCTGCCCATGTCCACCACTTAGCAGAATTAGTTTACCTGCCAAACTCAATCTGCTGGAACTCTCCTAACTTTTTAAATGTGAACCGGGGCAATTCTGCAGGCCAGACTATTGAGCAGCATGTCAAGAAAACACTGTTAGTGTGCACTGCATTTTGTCTTTCCTAAATATGTTACTGGGGACTCTTTTGGGTTTTTAACCCTCCGAGGTTACTAGCAAATGCCACTAATATAATTAAATAGCAGTATTAAATAAAATGCCAGCCTTTGAACCTTATGATAATCTAAAATGGTAATTGTATGCATTAGTGGTACTCTGACAATAATGCACTCAACTTCTTTAAAAATCTGAAGTGACCTTTTTCTATAATTTCTTAGCAAAAGTGGAAAGAAGCTGCAATTAGAGTAGCAGGACCATGTTATCATCATCCATCTTCCTTCAATCCAAAACTGTAGGAGATTCCGGAGAGAAAGTTCTTTAATTGAAACTAATTCCTATTGACCTCCAGCAACTTCAGCAAAGCTCAAAATAACAGATAATAGGATGATTAATGCTTTAATCTCATAACAAAAGAACACTGAGCCTGTTAGAATTGCTCATTCCCTTCTTAGAATTTATCTAATTTTGTTTTTCTTAAGTCAAAACAATTGCCTGTAGATAGAAAAAAAAACAAGTCTAGTCAAAAAAAATGTGCTGGCTATTTCTGGCAAGGCAAAATGCAACTGAGAAATAAAATTTAAAGCACAGAGATTGTGTTAAAATCTGAAAAGTGCTTCCTTCAGTTGCATGATGCTGTATTCTTTAACACACACTGAAGGCCTCTTGTAAATAGTAAAATATATTAGGACTACATCAACCCATGCCTTTGAGGACAGTCTCTGCTTCTGTAGTACTTAGCATCCAAAAGCATTTAGCACATGACTGGTGTGCAGTAAGAGAGGACAAGTATAAGATGTCCTCACCCTACATGTTTACTTTGAAATAATAGCTAAGTCAGTTCATGCCTACAAGAGATTAATATGGATCAAGCAAGTCATAAGTAATGAACAGTATGAATAATGAATAATATGAAAAGAATTCTGAAAGCAAAAACTGCCTGGAAACTGCTAAATGGGATTTCCTTGAAAGATAGATCTCATGTGAAAGAATGAGAAGGAAGGTTGAATGTTAATCACAGTTCTGTCCCCTAGTTCATGTTTTGTTTGCTTTTTTTCCCACTTCTTATTTAAATTTAAAAGACATTTAGTTCTTAAAATAAAAAAAGACATACCCATTTGGAAAAGTATCACCTTCATGATACTACTCTTCCTCCATGATACAAAAATTAAGGATTTGGTGTAGATTAAGAAAAAAGAGGGAGATGGTTCTCAAGGCAAATACCCAGGAAGAAGCTAGAGAAAGGTAGCTGAGACCAGTTGATGAGGAAAGTACCCATGTGTCTTTACAATCAGCTTTGTGTGTCTAGATACCCTGCTCTCCCACAGCATTCTTCAGGCAAGCGACGGCCAGCCCTAGTGCGCTAGCCATCTGCACTGCCTCATTTATATGAGACAGATGTCAGGCAAGTAATGAGAAATTTACCAGTATAAGATACACAGAAGACTTTTCAGAAGATTCTCAGAAGCCTAAAGCTATTAAAATCTCAAAAGTCAAAATTATATCCAATATTTTAAACTTTCGGATCTATATTACCATGAAGGACAAAAACCTGGCTGTGTTTTCAGATTATTTTGAGTCCAAAGATCTCATTTTTTTTCATGCTTTTGTTTCTCTATATTAGCTTAGAACTTAACATAAAAAATAAATTAACTTTTAGCGTGTTAAAATCATGGTCTTCCTGATTTATTCTAAATTCCTCAAGTATTTACACAATGGGGTTTCTATCTTTCTGTGTTCCTCAAAAAGTGTCAGTCCTTTTCGAGCTACTTGACTCTTTCTGAATGTTTCCAGGGGATGCCATCAAAATAAAACATTTAAGTTCTATGTATGCTTTTATCTGTGGTTCAGATATTGCATAAAGCATGCTCTCTTTACCTCTTCTGCTTAAAAAAAAAAAAAACAAGCAAAGGAATTACAAAGTTCAGAAAAAGTGTCCAAAGTTTGTGTCCAGGCTGGATTTTCATTTTTGCAAAATGAATAGTTTGCCATTTCTCTATGAATCCCAAGGATATTCTCCTCAAATTTTCACAAGCAATATTATAAGGAGAATATATATATATGTTCTCCCCATTCTCTATATCTCTATATGAGGTTTTCCTCAGAGTGTCCTGAAGTCTTCCAACCCAAATCTATTATCTAGAGTGCTAGCAAAGAGCTAGAGAATGTAATGCTAATGTTGGAAGAGTAAGTAAGGTTGTTTCTGATTCGCTATATCTCACCAATAAAATGAGAGGTCAGTAGACTCTCATGGAAATGAGACCCTCGGTCAATAACACCTCTTTATAATAAACATGTTTAAAAGTTTCTTGACCTATGGTTTTTCCTCTACTCCTCAAAACAAACCATGATCTAGTGAGTATGCAACTCATAATGAAAATCTCCATAAGATGAGCTTTCTTCCTCCGGTAGACCTGAAATGCTCACGCTACAGATGTCACCATTAGATCCTCCTGTGTAATGAAAGATTCAAGGATTTTGATGACCATCAAAGCATCTTGAAAAAAAATACAAGTATGGCAACTTAGGTATGTCCCAGGAGACAGACAGACTGTTGTGATATCAGTGGCCAGTGAGCTAAATCCCAGTATCAAAGCCAAACTAAGCACAACCATGATGAGACAAAACACCACTGGCTTTGCCAAGGGTCCAAGATAAATATGACAATGGGATGTGATTCATCCCTCTAGGATGCTGAATAAATGCAATAATGGTACAATAAAACTAGCTTTTTTCAGTTTTTTATATCTCAGTGTTAAAGAAACATTGGAAGATATTTGGTATACGTGGAGATAAAAACACTAAAATAGGGATTGTATACCTACACATATTCTCATTAGTAGTCCAGTTGTAGAGCATCAGGAGAAAGTTTAATGATTTTTTCCAAGCATCAAAAAAAACAGAAATTAATAGTAACAACTTCCACTCTCATATGTTTCATTCGTATGTTTATAATTGGCCTCCACATTAATAAAACATTTAATAAGTGAAAAAAATAAGTGAATAAATTAACCTTTGTTGTTAAGAATGTGGGACCAATATCAGGACCTAGGACCTGCACACAGATAGCTGAGCTCCCTGAACAGCCTCACAAGTACTCTCCCACCTGAGCACATGGAGACAGAACATAGTTACTGCCATCAGAACTCACTGCCTGCCTGCAAAGAGCCAAAGACTCAGGAGCAATCTTCTTCCTGAGCCCACTGGCCCTCAGACCCACGAGAGAGACACGCTCCAGTCAGAGACAAGATCACCTATAATCATAGATAACAGCATGGAAAGAGAAAAGGACAAGAACTCAAGTAATGGAAACCAAGACAACCTGGCAACATCAGAACCCAGCTCTCCCATCACAGCAAGTAGTGGATTTTACAACACACCAGAAATGAAGATTTAGACTTAGTCATACTTCATAATGATGATGCAGATCTTCAAGAAGAATATGAGTAATTAAAGGAGAACATACATAAACAAATAGGAGCCCTTAAAGAGAAAACGCAAACATCACTCAAATAACTATAGGAAAGCACAACCAAACGTGAAGAAATTGAAAATGTAAATAGAAAAAAAAATTATAAAAGACAACCCTGGAAATAGAAAACCTAAAAGAGAAATCAGAATTCATAGATGCAAGCATTACCAACAGACAACAAGAGATAAAAGAGAGAATGTCAGGGGCAGAAGATACCAGAGAAAACATTGTCACAGAAGAAAGAGAAAATGCAAAATCCAAAAGCCTCCTAACCCAAAACATCCAGGAGATCCAGGACACAATGAGAAGAACAAACTTAAGGATAATAGGTTTAGAAGAGGGCGAAGACTCCCAACTAAAAGGCACAGTAAATATCTTCAACAAAATGATAGAAGAAAACTTCCCTACCTTTAAGAATGAGATGATTGTGACCATACAACAATCCTACAGAACTCCAATAGGTTGGACCAGAAAAGAAATACCTCCTGACACATAATAGTCAAAACATCAAATGTTCCAAACAAAGAATACTAAAAGCAGTAAGGGAAAAAGGACAAGTAACATAGGAAGGTAGACCAATCAGAATGGCACCAGACTTCTCAACAGAGACTATTAATGCTAGAAGATTCTAGACAGACTTCATATAAACCCTAAAAGAACACAAATGCCAGCCCAGGTTACTATATTTAGCAAAACTCTTAATTACTATAGAAGGAGAAACCAAGATTTCTCCAAGAAGGAAATTCCAAGACAAAATCAAATTTAAATAATAGCTGTCCACAAATATATCCCTACAAAGGATAATAGATGGAAAAATACACCACAAGGAGGGAAACTACACCCAAGGAAAAGAAAAAAAATATTATGCAAGAAAACCAAGAGAAGAAAAGTACACAAACATAAGTCTATCTCCAACAACATAAATAACAGGAAACAACAATCAATATTTCTTAGTAGCTCTTAACATCAATGGACTAAATTCCTCAATAAAAAGACATAGACTATCAGACTGGATAAATAAACAGGATCTATCATTTTAGTGCGTACAGGAAAATTATCTCAGTCAAGATAGTACCTCAGAGTAAAAGGCTGGGGGAAAAAGGTCCAAACAAATGAGCCCAGGAAACAAGCTGAAGTAATCATTCTAATATCTAATAAAAATAGATTTCAATCAAAAGGTAAGGAAGGAGACTTTTTACTCATCATAGGAAATTCTATCAAGATTAACTCTCAATCCTGTACATCTTTGCTCCAAATACAAGGGCACACACATTCACAAAAAAAAAAGCTCAAAGCATATTGCACCACACACAAAAATAGTAGGAGGCTTTACTCTCATCATTGGACAGACCATGGAAGCAGAAACTGAATGGAGACAGAGCAAAGCTAGCAGAGGTTATGAAACAATTGGAATTAACAGGCATTTACAGAACATTTCATCCCAAAACAAAAGGATATGCCTTCTTCTCAGCATCTGAGGATACCTTCTTCAAAACTGACCATATAGGCAGTCACAAAACCAGCCTCAACAGATATAAGAAAATCAAAATACTCCCATGCATCCTATCAGAACAGCATGGACTAAGGCTGATATTTAATAACAACAAAAAACAAAATGCCCACATATGCATGGAAGATGAATGATGACTATTCAATGATAACATGGTCAAGAAAGAAATAAAGAAATAAATTAAACATATATTTAAAATTTAAGAATAATGAAAGCACAACATACCCAAACTTATGGGATGCAATGAAAGCAGTGCAAGGAGAAAAACTCAGCTCTGAGTGCCTCCAAAAAGAAACTAGAAAAAGCATACACTAGCACCTTAACAACACACCTAAAGTCTCTAGAACAAAATGAAGCAGATACACCCAAGAAGAGTAGATGGCAGTAAATAATCAGACTCAGAACAGAAATCAACCAAAAAAAAAAAAAAAAAAAAAAAAAAAACACAAAAAGAACAAAAAACCAGGAGCTGGTTCTTTGAGAAAATAAACAAGATTGATAAACCCTTCGCCACACTAACTAGAGGGCAGAGATAATATCCAATTTAACAAAATCAGAACTGAAAGAAAAACATAACAACAGAAACTGAGGAAATTCAATAAATCATCAGATTCTACTATTAAGATTATACTCAACAAAACTGAAAAGTCTAGAGGAAATGAACAACTTTCTAGACAGATAAGAGGTAACAAAATTAAATCAGGATCAGATAAATCATCTAAACTGTCCCATAACACTAACAAAATAAAAGTAGTCATCAAAGCCTCTCCCAAGCAAAAAAAAAAAAAAAAACAGGACCAGATGGGTTCAGTGCAGAATGATTGATATCAGGCTTTTACAGAACACCTAGTACCAATACTTTCCAAACTATTTCACAAAATAGAATCAGAAGGGATACTATCCAACTCCTTTTATACTCATACCAAAGCCACACAAAAACCCTTCAAAGAAAGAGAACTTCAAACCAATTTCCTTCATGAACATCAATGCAAAAATACTCAATAAAATTTGTGAAACTGAATCCAAGAACAAATCAAAGCAATGATCCAGCATGATCAAGTAGGCTTTGGGAGGCAAGGATGGTTCAGTATATAGAAATCAATCAACATAATCCACCATATAAACAAACTCAAAGAAAACAGCCACATGAACACCTACCTCACTAGATGCTGAGAAAGCATTTGACAAAATTCAACACCCCTTTGTGTTAAAAGTTTTTAAAAGATCAGGAATTCAAGACTCATACCTAATCACAATAAAAGCAATATACAGCAAACCTGTAGCAAACATCAAAATAAATGGAAAGAAATGTGAAGCAATTTCACTAAAATCAGGTACTAGACAAGATTACCCACTCTCCCCCTACCTATTCAATATAAGACAGAAAGTCCTGGCCAGAGCAACTAGAAATTAAAAAAAAAGAAGACAAAATATCACTATTCGCAGATGGTATGACAGTATGTTTAAGTGACCCAAAAAATTCCAAGAGAGAACTTTTACAACTGATAAACAAATTCAGCATAGTGGCACAGGGAAACATTTCCTGAACAGAATACCAATGACTTATACTCTAAGAGCAAGAGTAGACAAATGGGACCTCATGAAATTGCAAAGTTTCTGTAAGGCTGAGGACACTGTCAAGAAGATGAAACAGCAGCCGACAGATTGGAAAATAATCATTGTCAATCCTACATCCAATAGTGTACTAAAATCTAATATATACAAAGAACTCAAAAAACTAGACTTCAGAAAATCAAACAATTCTATTTAAAAAATGGGTACAGAGCTACACAGAAACTTCTCAACTGAGGAATACCAAATGACAGAGAAGCACCTAAGGAAATGTTCAACATCCCTAGTCATCAGGGAAATGCAAATCAAAGCAACCCTAAGATTCCACCTCACACTAGTCAGAATGGCTAAGATCAAGAATTCAGATGACAGCCGATGCTGGCATGGATGAGGAGAAAGAGGAACACGCCTCCACTGTTGGTGGGGTTGTAAGCTGGTCCAACCACTCTGGAAATCAGTCTGGCAGTTCCTCAGAAACCTTGACATAGTAATACCTGAAGACCCAGCTATTCCACTCCTGGGCATATACCCCAAAAATGCACTAACATATAACAAGAACACATGCTTCACCATGTTTATAGAAGCCTTATTTATAATAGGCAGAACATGGAAAGAACCCAGATGTCCTTAAACAGAGAGATGGATACCAAAATAGTGTGGTACATTTACACAATGGAGTACTACTCAGCTGTTAGAAACAATGACTTTATGAAATTCCTAGGCAAATGGATGGAACTAAAGACTATCATTCTGAGTGAGGCTATCCATTCATAAAAGAACACATGTGCTATGCACTCACTGATAAGTGCATACTAACCCCAGAATGTTCTGAATACCCAAGAAACTCAAAAAGAAGAAAGGCCAGAATTTGAATGCCTCATTCCTTCTTAGAAGGAAGAACAAAATACTCATAGGAGGAAATACATGGTCAAATAGAGGTACAGGGATTGAATAAAAGATCATTCACAGGCTACCTCACTCATTCAACCACCCATATGCAGCCACCAAGCCCAAGCACTATGGCTGGTGCCAAGAAGTACTTACTGGCAGGAACCAGTTGCCTTCTCAGGGGCTCTGCCAGAGTCATACAGACACCACTGAGCATGTTTGCAGCTAACCATCAGACTGTACACAAGGACTTCAATGAAGGTGCTAAAGAAAGAACTGAAGGAGCTGAAAGGGGTTGCAACCTAATGGGAAGAACAACATTATAAACCAACCAAACCCTCCAAAACTCCCATGGACTAAAGAAACAAGCATTGAGCATACATTGAGAAACCTATGGCTTCAGTTGCATATGTAACTGAAGATAGCAGTGGCTGGCAACAATGTGAGAAGTAGCCTTTGGTCCAGGGAGGGCATGTTTTCCCAAGGTAAGAGAATGCCAAGGCAATGGGATGGAGAGGATTATTAGGAGTGAGTGCACCTTCATAAGGACAAGTAGAGGGAGGGGGGATAGGAGCAGGGTGGAGAGAGGAGCTAGCATTTCAAATGTAAATACAGAGTATCTTATAAAAAAGAATATGGGAAACACTTAAAATTAATTGATATTCATAATCATTTAACAACTTTTTCTTAATGATATCTTTAAAAGGAGAATTCAACTTTCACTTTTCAGAAAAGTAACTGAGATATGGAGGCTTATAAATCAATGCATGTGACAAGACTCAAAAGAACGATCAGTCTCATAAAAAATATAATAGTATAGAACAAGACAAGTCTATATGAGTTTGAATGCATTTCAAGATTTTCTTTTCTTATTTTAAACATTCCCTGTCTTTGTCAAGGTGTCATTTCTTAAATCAAAACCTATGATCTGATGCTTCCAATGGAGAAGTGGGGAGTTACATAAATCATAGAACAATATTCTCCATCCAAAATTCTGCTTTAATTATACATAAAGTGGAGCATTTCGTCTCTCCTACTTTTTTCATTTAAATAAAAATAAGGTTTCACTGAATAATTCTTTTCTTTCCCATTATGCTTATATTCATTTGTCACCTCAATGACTGTAAGCACATTCACTCTTGTTTTTAATCTAAGGTTAGTGACTACTGTGCTTATGAAAGAAGAAAGTTCAAATATAGATGATGTATTCTTGTTGGCTGCAGCTTTTAAGATCACAGCACCAAATATAAAAATATTGCTTTCATATTCACTCTAACAATACTTTTTATATAAAAGAATTCCAGGAATATTACCCAGTCTTCTCTATGTGAATATTCTATTGAAAACTAGAAAAGCATCTAGAGTGATAGGGGAAAGAATTAACTTTTTGAAAACTCTTCCACTAAAAGTGATAAAACAGTGATTGCTCAGGCAGTATACAAAGTATACAAAGCATAGAAAAAAACAGAGCAAGGGGGAATCCCTGATCTCAGAAATGAACACAATAGATATTTTCTTTTGTTCTCATAAAGGGCCTCAAGATTCTGTCACATTTTCTTGACCCGGGAAAAGGCTGGCATTTTTGATGTTGTTGTCTGTTTATCTAGAGTGTACTTGCTAGTTATTAAGATCACTTACATAAAAACAAAGGAATCCAGGGGTCTAGTGGAATGTAGCACAGGGAAAGACTGACTGATCCTTTCAGGGACAGAGGCTAGACGGTTTCTAGAAATCCTCATCTACATACAGAGTCTGACATGATCCCAAACCCTTTCTACATGCCATTTTGAAGGACATCAGCACAATAGCCCCATGAGTTCTGGAAAGAAAAGAAACATATATTTCTTCCTGCTAGTACTGCTTGATATATGCCAACCTCCATTTCATAAAGGGAAGATCCTAAATCAGACAATCTATCCCAGCCTAACCTACAATCAGACAAGTTATTGTTGCTCAAGAATTACCCATAATGACAGAGTACTTCCAATCTCTATCTGCACTTCAGAATTAACCCTGTGACACAGCTCCCCTTTTCCAAATTCTGCCTGGGTAGCTGTCTCCCAGGAGTGCTGACACACCTAAGATCCCAAGCCCACAAGCTCACAGACTCATAGGATTACAACTTCACAGGCTCACTTTAGGGTCAGAGACAGTATGACCAACTAACCAGAGATAACCAGATGGCAAGAGGCAAGGACAAGAACATAAGCAACAGAAAACAAAGCCACTTGGCATCATGAGAACCCAGTTTTCATACTAGTACAAGTCCTAGATATTGCAACACAACAGAAAAACAGAATAAAATTCAAAATCACATCTCATGATGATGATAGAAGACTTGAAGAAGAACATAAATAACTCCCTTAGAGAAGGACAGGAGAACACAGGTAAATAGGTAGAAAACTTTAAAGTGGAAATAAAAAAATGCCTGAAAAAATTACAGATAAACACAAACAGGTGTAGAAATTGAACAAAATCATTTTAAATTTTATTTTAAAATGGAAATAGAAACAATAAAATGAGAAGAAGAAACAACCCTGAAGATGGAAAACTTAAGAATAAAGATCAAGATTAATAGATGCAAGCATTGCCAACAGAATACAAGAGATAGAAGAGAGAATCTTAGGAACAGAATATATCATAGAAAACACTGATACCAAAGTCAAAGAAAATGCAAAAAGCTCTTAACACAGAAAATCCAGAACACAATGAGGAGACCAAATCTAAAGGTGGTATGTTTGGAAGAAAGCAAAGATTCCCAACTAAAAGGCACAGTAAATATCTTCAACAGAATTATAGAAGAAAATTCCCTAACCCAAAAAATAAATAAATAAATAAAAATAAAAATAAAAAGAGATGCCCATGATATAAAAGAAGCCTAAGAATGCAAAATAGGGTGGACCAGAAAAGAAATTACTCCAGACACAAAATAGTTAAAAGAGCAAATGCACAAAACAAAGAAAGAATTTTAAAGCAGTAAGGGGAAAAGGCCAAGTAACATATAAATGTAGACTGATGAAAATTACGCCAGACTTCATAACAGAGACTATGAAAGTTAGAAGATCCTGGAAAGATGTCATACAGACCAGAAAAGAACAACAACTCCCAGGCTTACTATATTCAGCAAAACATTCAATTACCATAGACGGAGAAACCAAGATATTCCATGACAAAAACAAATTTATACAATATCTTTCCATAAATCAAGCCCTACAAAGGGTAATAGATTGAAAACTCAAAAACAAGGAGGGAAACTACACCCTAAAAAAACTAAGAAAGAAATTTTCTCTTAACAAACCTAAAAGAAGATACCCACAAAAAGATAATACCACCTCTAACAAAAAAAAAATAACAGGAAGCAAAAATCATTTTTCCTTAATATCTCTTAATATCAATAGACTCAATTCCCCAATAAAAATACATAGCCTAACAGGCTGGATACTTAAACAGGACCCAGTATTTTGTTGCATACAAGAAACACACCTCAGTGACAAAAACAGACACTACCTCAGAGTAAAAGGATGGAAAACAATTTTCCAAGCAAATATCCCAAGAAACAAGCTGAGGTAGCCATGCTAATACCAAATAAAATCAACTTTCAACCAAAAGTTATCAAAAAAGATAAGAAAAGACACTCTATAATTATCAAAAGAAAAATTTGCAAAGATGAACTCTCAATTCTGAACATCTATACTCCAAATGAAAGGGCACCCACATTCATAAAAAAAAAAAAACTTCATTAAAGCTCAAAGCACATATTGCACTCACACAATATGAGTGGGAGACTTCAACACCTCACTCTCAGCAATAGAAAGATCATAGAGGCTCGGCCCATCTGCCACCCGGTCCAGCAGTCTGGTGAGTAGGAGATCTAGGCAGCAAGGGAGCAGAGAGATCTCTGCAGAGTGCGCACAGAAAGCACACCCCCGCTCTGCCTGATCCAGGGACCAGGAACACAGCATTGGAACCTCTGTTTCCACCCAGTGACTTTGGGCGCAGAACAGGGCTCGGCCCATCTGCCATTTAAACCAGCAGCACCAAAGGTTTAAAGACTGGTGAGGAGGGGATCTGGGCAGCCAGGGAACAGAGAGATCTCTGCCGAGTGCGCACAGAAAGCGCGCCCCTGCCTTGCCTGATCCAGGGACCAGGAACACAGCATTGGAACCTCTGTTTCTACCCGGCGACTTTGGGGCAGAGAACAGAGCTCCGCCAATCTGCAACTTAGACCAGTAGAGATCCAGGGACACAGACCAGATACAAGGAAAAGGCAAAAACATATAACTGACAACAAGATGGCAAGAGGAAAGGGAAAGAGTGTATCCAAAAGAAACCAAGACAACCTAGCAACACCAGAACCCAGCTCTCCCATAACAGCAAACACTGGAATGCCAAACATTCCAGGAATGAAGACTCAAACCTGAAATCATAGCTCAAGACACCTATAGAGATACTTAAACAAGAATGGGAGGAAAAGCAAAAAGAATCAGAAGCTTGTAAAGAGGAAACAAGAAAAACACTCAAAGAACTCGAAGAATGAGAGGAAAACAGAACCAAAGAGATGAGGGAATGGAAGTGGGAATTTAAAACAGAAATTGACACAATAAAGAAAACACTAAAAGAGATAAACCTAGAGGTAGAACACCTAAAAACAAAATCAGGAGTCACAAAATCAAGCATTTCCAATAGACTAAAAGAGATGGAAGAGAGAATCTCGGGGGCAGAAGACAACATTGTAAACATAGACAAAACAGCCAGAGAAGATGCAAAAAACAAAAAGTTCCTAACCCAAAATGTTCAGGAGATCCAGAACACAATGAGAAAACTGAACCTAAGGATGACAGGAATAGAAGAGAGAGAAGAATATCAACTAAGAGGCACAAAAATATCTTCAACGAAACCGAAGAAGAAAACTTCCCTACCCTTAAGAAAGAGATGACCACGACCATAAAAGAAGACTTCAGAACTCCAAATAGATTGGACCAGAAAAGAAATTCCTCCTGACACATAATAGTCAAAACACCAAGTGCCCAAAGCAAAGAAAGAATACTAAAAGCAGTAAGGGAAAAAGGTCAGTTAACATATAAAGGCAGACCAATCAGAATCACACCCGATATCTCAACAGAGACTATGAAAGCTAGAAGAGCCTGGACAGACATCATGCACACCCTAAGACAGCACAAGTGCCAGCCCAAGCTGCTATACCAGGCAAAACTATCAATCACCATAGATGGAGAGATATTTCAAGACAAATCTAAATTTACAGAATATCTGACTAAAAAAACCAGCACTACACGGAGGGTAAGTACATCCTAGTAAAAACAAGAAAACTTCTAAGAAGGAAAACCTAAAGAAGAAAAAGACACAGACACAACTCAACCTACAAAAGCAATAATAGCAGGAAACAGAAACCACTATTCCTTGATATCTATTAACATAAATGGACTCAACTGCCCAATAAAGAGACATAGGCTGTCAGACTGGATACATAAACAAAATCCAGCATTTTGATGCATACAGGAAACTCATCTCAGAGACAAAGACAGACACTATCTCAAGTAAAAAAGATAGAAAAAGTCTTCCAAGCAAACAGCCCCAAGAAGCAAGCTTGAATGGCTATTCTAATGTTGAATAAAATAAATTTCCAACCAAAAGTTATCAAAAAAAAGATAAGGAAGGGCACTTTTTACTCATTACCAGGGAAATCTGTCAGGAGGAATTTTGAATCCTTAACGTATATCCTCCAAATACAAAAGCACCCACATTCATAAAAGAAACCCTACTAAAGCCCAAAAAATACATTTCACCCAAAACAATAATAGTGGGAGACTTTAATACCCGACTCTCTCCAATAAACAGATCATGGAAACAGAAACTGAACAAGGAAACTGTAAAACTAGCAGAGACTATGAACCAACTGGAATTAATAGATATATACAGAACATATCATCCTACAGTAAAAGAATATACCTTCTTCTCAGCACCCCATGTCACCTTCTCGAAAACTGAACACATAATTGAACACAGAATGAGCCTCAATCGATATAAGAAGATTGAAATACTCCCATGTTTCTTCTCAGATGACCATGGTCTAAGGCTGGTTTTAACAACAACAAAGACAACAAAAAGACCACATACACATGGAAACTAAACAACGCTCTGTTAAAAGATAGCAGAGTCAAATAAGAAATAAAGAAAGTAATTGAGGATTTAAGGATCATTCACCATGACCAAGTAGGCTTCATCCTGGGATGCAGGGATGGTTTAATATAAGCTAATCCATCAATGTAATCCAGCATATAAACAAACTCAAAGAACAAAATCACATGGTCATCTCACTAGATGCTGAGAAAGCATTTGAAAAACTTCAACACCCCTTCATGTTAAAAGTCCTGGAAAGAACAGGAATCCAAGGACCATACCTAAACATAATAAAAGCATATACAGCAAAGCAACAGCCAACATCAAACTTAACGATGGGAGACTTGAAGCTATCCCACTGAAATCAGAGACTCGACAAGGCTGCCCACTCTCCCCCTACCTATTCAACATAGTACTGGAAGTCCTGGCTGGAGCAATTAAACAGCAAAAGGACATCAAGGGGATACAAATCGGAAAGGAAGAAGTAAAAACATCACTCTTTGCAGATGACATAATAGTGTACTTAAGGGACCTAAAAAATTCCACCAGAGAACTCCTACAGCTGATCAACAAGTTCAGCAAAGTGGCTCGATACAAAATCAACTCAAAAAAATCAGTAGCCTTCCTATACTCAAAGGACAAACATGTGGATAAAGAAATTATGGAAAAGATACCCTTCACAATAGTCACAAAAACTAGGAATACCTTGGTGTGACACTAACTAAAGAAGTGAAGGACCTGTATGACAAGAACTTCAAACCTCTAAAGAAGGAAATGGAGGAAGATCTCAGAAAATGGAAAGATCTCCCATGCTCATGAATTGGAAGGATCAACATTTTAAAAATGGCCATCCTATCAAAAGCAATCTACAGATTCAATGCAATCCCCATCAAAATTCCAACCCAGCTCTTCATTGAGTTGGAAAGATCAATGTGCAATTTCATCTGGATAACAAAAGACCTAGCATAGCAAAATCCATCCTCAACAACAAGAAAACATCTGGGGGAATCACTATCCCTGACCTCAAGCTATATTACAAGGAAATTGTGCTGAAAACTGCATGGTACTAATACAGAAATAGGCATGTGGATCAATGGAATAGAATAGAAGATCCAGAAATGAGCCCTCACTTATATGGTCACCTGATTTTTGACAAAGAAGCCATAAACATTCAATGGAAAAAGGACAGCCTATTCAACAAATGGTGCTGGTCCAACTGGCACTCAGCATGCAAAAGAATGAAAATAGACCCTTTCTTATCTCCTTGTACAAAGCTCAAGTGTAAGTGGATCAAAGATCTCCACATTAAACCAGATACACTGAAACTATTAGATGAGAAAGTAGGGAAAACCTTAGAACACATAGGCACAGGAGAAAATTTTCTGAACAAAATGCCAATGGCCCAAGCTCTAAGGTCAAAGATTAACAAATGGGACTTAATGAGATTGCAAAGTTTCTGTAAGGCTAAGGACATTGTCAAGAAAACAAAAGGGCAGCCAACAGAATGGGAAAAGATCTTTACCAACTCCACATCAGATAGAGGCCTAATATCCAAGGTATACAAAGAACTCAAAAAGCTAGACACCAGAGAATCAAACAACCTTATTTAAAAAAAATGGGGTACAGAGCTAAACAAAACGTTCTCAATTGAGGAATATAAAATGGCTGAGAAACATCTGAGGAAGTGCTTGACATCCTTAGCCATCAGGGAAATGCAAATCAAAACAACCCTGAGATTCCACCTCACACCAGTCAGATTGGCCAAGATCCAAAACTCAGATGACAGCAGATGCTGGTGAGGTTGCAGAGAAAGAAGAACACTTCTCCACTGTTGGTGGGGTTGTAAACTGATACAACCACTCTGGAAATTAGTCTGGCGATACCTCAGAAAATTTGACATAGTACTACCTGAAGACCCAGCTATTCTACTTTTGGGCAAATACCCCAGAGACACATTAATATACAACAGAGATACATGCACCACAATGTTCATAGCAGCTCTATTTATAATAGCCAGAAGCTGGAAAGAACCCAGATGTCCTTCAGAAGATGAATTGATACAAAAATTGTGGTACATTTACACAATGGAATACTACTCAGCCACCAGAAACAATGACTTCACCAAATTCTTAAGAAAATGGCTGCATCTAGAGAAGATCATCCTGAGTGAGATAACCCAGTCACAAAAGAACAGACATAATATGCAGTCACTGATAGTGGTATGGTAACCCCAGAGGCTTGCACTGCCCCAGAAACAACTCACAGACTGTGTGAAGTCCAAGAAAAAAGAAAACAAAACAAAACAAAAAAAAGTTGAATTAGTAAACCTATAATAATTTTGGTCATATGTAGAAATGTATAGTTTTGATTCATTAGTTATAATTTCATTTCTATTTATTTGTTTCTTTTTTGCAATATTCATTCATTAAAGGTTATTATATCATGGTTAAAAAAAAAGTACACTATACATACTAACCCCTTACAGTGACCCTGTGAGGACGGTATCTCCTCTTACATTCTTATGCTGGGGTCACAGACATGTGAGACTGTGGCCAGCTTTAGCAGGATTCTAGGAATCAGAACCATCATGTTTTCATGATACTTTATCAACCGACTCTCTCCACTACCCTCTGATCTACATCTTTTGTAACCCAGTCAAGTTGTATATGGAAATTGAACATTAGGACTACAGAGGCACGAGCTAAGAGGGTAATGAGGTAGTTGGCTCCTAAAATATGTTCACAGAATATCACCATGTTTATTTATGTGTATGTATATGTGTATATGTATATGTATATATATTATCTATTACACAGACAGGATTCTATTAAAGAATGTGATCTTTACAATACTAAAAAAAAAGGATCATAGAAGCAGAAATTAAACAGAGACACAGTGAAATTAATGGAAGTTTTAAACCAAATAAATTTACCAGATATCTACAGAAAATTTCATCATAAAACAAAAGAATATACCTCCTCAGCACATCATGGTATGTTCTCCAAAATTGGCCAACATAATCAGACACGAAACAAACCTCAACAGATACAAGATTAAATTAATCCCATGCATTTTATCAGATCACCACAGAATAAAACAGGACTTTAATAAAAACAAAAACAACAGAAAGCCTGTGTACACGTAATAGCTGAAAAACACTCTACTCAATGATAACTTGGTCAAGAAAGAAATAAAGAACAAAATCAAAGTCTTTCCAGTATTTAATGACAATGAAACCATAACATACTCAAACTTATGGTACACAATGAAAGCAATGCTAAGAGGAAAACACATATCTCTGAATGCCTCCAAAAAAAACTGGAGAGAACATACAAAAGCAGCTTGATAGAACAGCTGAACACTCTAAAACAAAAAGTAGCAAATACACTCAAGAGGAGTAGACGACAGGAAATAATCAAACTCAGAGCAGAAATCAACTAAATAGAAACAACAAGAACTATAAAGAATCAGCAAAACAAGGAGTTGGTTCTTTGAGAAAATCAACAAGATTGATAAATCCTTAGCCAGACTAATAAGAAGGTACAGAGACAGTATCCAATTTAAAATCAGAAATGAAAGGGGGACACATAGCAACAGAAACTGAAAAAATTTAAGAAGTCATCAGATCCTACTACAAAAGCCTATACACAACAAAATTGGAAAAATCTGCATAAAATGGACAATTTTTTAGTCAGATACCAGGTAACTACATTAAATCGGGATCAGATAAACCAGCTAAATAGTCTTATAACCCTTAAAAAATAGAAGCAGTCATCAAAAGTCTCCCAAACCAAAAAAAAAACCCAGGACCAGATAGGTTTAGTGCAGTATTCTATCAGACCTTCATGGAAGACCTAATGGGCAAACACACTGTCAATAGGACAAAGCAGCAAGCAACAGATTGGGAAGAGAACTTTACCAATCCTACATCTGATAAAATGTGAGTTTAATAAAAATTTCCATGGGTTTTCTAACTCCAATATTTTGTAATTCTGTTTATGTCTAGAAGAAATTCCATTAACTACCTTTACCACTTTTTGAGCCCTCAACAAACAAGTTTTCCTTCTGTACCCCGCCTTTGACTCCTTCATGTTGACATACAAAAAGTTTATTTCTCTCAAACACACGAGGGCTCCTTTCATCTCAGCTGCAGATCCCTACCTCCTTGAGCTTGCCCTCTTGTCCTTGTTTCCTTGGTCTGAAACACACATCTACAGCTTGTGAAAAATGACACCACACTTAAGACCATAATCAATATCCAACTAAGGAATCTAAGCATGGTTATTATTCAAAATGTTAATAGACATCAACTGAAGTGGAAGCTGAAGCACCAAAATCCCATTCCACTTGGGAGTGATTACTAAGGAACAGTGATTATGTGCCTTGAATGCTTCAGATGCCGGTGGTTTTCTTTACAGCAGAAGTACCAACTCAGTAGACTAATAGTTTCTTCTCTAAATTCTGAGTCCACGCTTCAAATGTGGAAACAACATGAAACTCTGACCCTGGCCAGCTGTGTAGCTGTTTGGAACAAGCCACTTAATACTTTTACCCTCAGTAATCCCATCTATTAAATAAGGACAGGGGATGATTAAGAGAATTGCTAAAGTTGTTTTCATTTATAAAATTAGTTTTATTTAAAAATAAATATTATTGACTAATTTGTAATAGGCCCTTAAATTAATTTAGTAAAACTCCAAATCCCAAGTTTTGACTGTTTTTATGGACCGTTTCTAAATACTGCAAAGGTATTATGTGATGTTTTCATAATGCCTGTATAAAAGTTAGTTGGTACTAAACATAATGACTGTTTTGTAGCCTAGACAGAGAAATTTAACTGAAATTTTTAGGTATCATTGTAGGGTCTTCCTGCCACCCTGACGCTAATAATGAAATCAAGTATCAGGCCCCATAAGTGATACTTTCTATTCTTCACAAGATATTTCTCCTTCACAATCCCCCAACTCCACTTCAATCACCATCACTTTCACAGTGTTCTAACTAGCTTTAAACCCTGAGCTATAATACACTCCCTTATAGTTCCTCTGTATTCTTTGTACCAAAACACTGTGATCTTTTTGCGTGAACCAGCACACAAAAAGAAATACAATCATAGCACTGTCAGCAAATACATTTTGTGTGTGTGTGTGTGTGTAAACATAGAAAGTGAAAATAAAGAAGGAAGGAGAGAGCAAAAGAGAAGGGAGTAGGTATGTTGAGAGTGTGTGTGTTATTAGTAATTTATCTTGATTTCTATCACCTGTCAGAAAACTAAGAGAAATTATAAAAGAAGAGATATATTTTGGTTCACATATTCAAACAGTCCAGTTCATGGTCCACTGGTTCCGTTGCAATTGGCCAGAGATAAAGTAGAACCTGATCAAAACAAAAGCCTGTGACAGAGGAAGTTGTTCATGTGGCCAGGAAGCAAGAAGTAGAGAGCATGAACAAGGGAGCATCCCACAGTGAAACACTGCCTCCAGGAAGTGTCCACCTCCTAACGGTCAACTCAGTGTGAACTCCTCAATGAACAAAGTCATTGATATGGTTACTGCTCTCACAATTCAATCATCTCATTATAACACTGTTTGTTGGGGACTGAGCATTTGCCACAAAAGCTTTTAGGGGATGATTCTCATTCAAACTATGGCATTAATACAGCTAGGGTCTGAGAATACAGAGGTAAAAGATCCATGGCTCTGCCCTTAAGAAAATCATAAATGAATAGAGTAGAAAAAACACAGATAACTTCAGGGTAGGGGATAGAGCTACAGTTGTCTAGAACTAAGATCAATTTTTCAGCACTGCCATTCCTCCTCAGGCTACTGAATGATCTGCTTGACATTTTAGAGTAAAAAGTCTGTACCTCATCTAATGATACGGGAATGAATTATTCTACCTTATAATTTGATGGAAAGAACAATATTTGGTAAAGCAAATTCAACAATCTATAGGGCATTTTAATCAATGCTAGTCAGAGATTTACAGATAAATAAAACTAATCAATACTTTCAAAGATTATATATAGAAAAAAGATACATTTACACAATGGAGTACATTCAGCTATTAAAAACAATGACTTCATAAAATTATTGGACAAATAAATATAACTAGAAAATATCGTTCTCCCCCTCCCCAGCAGCAGCTCCTAAAGGTTTAAAGACTGGGACCAGGAACACAACTTTGGAACTTCTCTTTGCACCTGGCGGTGACTTCAGGGCGCAGAACAGGGCTCGGCCAATCTGACACCTGGACCAGTGGAGATCCAGGGACACAGACCAGGTAAAAGGAAAAGGCAAGAACATATCACTGAAAACAAGATGGCAAGAGGAAAGCGAAAAAGTATGTCCCAAGGAAACCAAGATGACCTGGCAATACCAGAACCCAGCTCTCCCATAACAGCAAACATTGGAATGCCAAACACTCCAGAAAAAGAAGACCCAGACCTGAAATCATACCTCAAGATGCTGACAGAGATATTTAAACAAGAACGGGAGGAAAAGCAAAAAGCTTCAGATGCTTTTAAAGAGGAAACAAGAAAAACACTCAGGAACTCAAAGAACTAGAGAAAACCAGAACCAAAGAGATGAGGGAATTTAAAACAGAAATTGACACAATAAAGAAAACACTAAAAGTGATAATCCTAGAGGTAGAACACCTAAAAAAAAATCAGGAGTCACAGATGCAAGCATTTCCAATAGACTACAACAGATGGAAGAGAGAAACTCAAGGGCAGAAGACAACATTGTAAACAAAGAAAAAAGAGCCAGAGAAGATGCAAAAAACAAAAAGCTCCTAAACCAAAATGTCCAGGAAATCCAGGACACAATGAGAAGACCGAACCTAAGGATAATAGGAATAGAAGAGAGAGAAGAGTATCAACTAAGAGGCAGAGTAAATATCTTCAACAAAATCGTAGAAGAAAACTTCCCTACCCTCAAGAATGAGATGACCACGAGCATAAAAGAAGACTTCAGAACTCCAAATAGGTTGGACCAGAAAAGAAATACATCCCAACACATAATAGTCAAAACACCAAGTGCCCAAAGCAAAGAAAGAAGACTAAAAGCAGTAAGGGAAAAAGGTCAGGTTACATATAAAGGCAAGCCAATCAGACTCACACCCAATTTCTCAACAGAGACTATAAAAGCTAGAAGAACCTGGACAGACATCATGCACACCCTAAGAGAGCACAAGTGCCAGCCCAAGCTGCTATACCCAGCAAAACTATCAATCACCATAGATGGAGAGATGAAGATATTTCAAGACAAATCAAAATTTACAGAATATCTGACCACAAACACAGCACTACAATGAATTATAGGTGGAAAACCCAATACAATGAGGGAAAATACAACCTAGTAAAAACAAGAAAACTTCTAAACAAGAAAACTAAAAAAAGAAAAAGACACAGACACAACTCAACTCACAAAAGCAATAATGGCATGAAACAGAAACAACTATTCCTTGATATCTATTAACATAAATGGACTCAACTCCCCAATAAAGAGACATAGGCTATCAGACTGGATACATAAACAAAATCCAGCCTTTTGCTGCATACAGGAAACTCATCTCAGAGACAAAGACAGACACTGTCTCAAAGTAAAAGGGTGGGAAAAAAACTTCCAAGCAAACAGCCCCAAGAGGCAAGAAGGAGTGGCTATTTTAATACCGAATAAAGTAAATTTCTAACAGAAAGTTATCAAAAAACATAAGGAAGGACACTTTGTACTCATTACCGGGGAAATCTGTCAGGAGGAACTCTCAATTCTTAACATATATGCTCCAAATAAAAAAGCCCCCACATTCATAAAAGAAACCCTACTAAAGCTAAAAAAATACATTTCACCCCACACAATAATAGTGGGAGACTTTAATACCCCACTCTCACCAATGGACAGATCATGGAAACAGAAACTGAACAAGGACACTGCAAAACTAGCAGAGACTTTGAACCAACTAGAATTAATAGATATATACAGAACATATCACCCTAAAGTAAAAGAATACAGCTTCTTCTCATCACCCCATGGCACCTTCTCGAAAATTGACCACATAATTGGACACAGAACGAGCCTCAATCGATAGAAGATTGAAATACTCCCATGCTTCCTCTCAGATCACCATGGTCTACAGCTGGTCTTTAACATCAACAAAGACAACAAAAAGCCTACGTACACTTGGAAACTAAACAACGCTCTGTTAAACAATAGCAGGGTCAAAGAAAAAAATAAAGAAAGAAATTAAGGACTTTCTAGAATTCAATGAAAATGAAAACACAACATACCAAAACCTATTGGATGCAATGAAAGCAGTATTGAGAGGAAAACTCATAGCCCTAAGTGCTTCCAAAAAGAAACGGGAGAAAGCTTATATCAGCAACCTGAAAGCATAGCTAAAAGCCCTAGAACAAAAGGAAGCAGATATACCCCAGAAGAGTAGATGGCAAGAAATAATCAAAATTAGGGCAGAAATAGACCAAATAGAAACAAAAAGAACCATTGAAAAAATCAAAAAAACCAAGAGTTGGTTCTTTGAGAAAATCAACAAGATTGATAAACCCCTAGCCAGACTAACTAGAGGGCAAAGAGAGAGTATACAAATTAACAAAATCAGAAAGGAAAGTGAAGACATAACAACTGAAACTGAGGAAATTCAAGAAATCATCAGATCCTACTATAAAAACTTATACTCCGCAAAATTGGAAAATCTGGAGGAAATGGACGAATTCCTAGACAGACACAAGATCTCAAAGTTAAACCAGGACCAAGTAAACCATCTAAATAACCCTATAACACCTAAAGATATAGAAGAAGTCATCAAAAGCCTCCCAACCAAAAAAAAGCCCAGGTCAAGTTGGGTTCAGTGCAGAATTTTATGAGACATTTATTGCAGATATAACACCAATACTCTCCAAACTATTCCAAAAGATAGAATCAGATGGACTACTACCCAACTAATTTTTTGAGGCTACAATAACCCTCGTACCTATACTACACAAAGACCCTACAAAAAAAGAGAACTTCAGAACAATCTCACTTATGAACATTGATGTAAAAATACTCAACAAAATCCTTGCAAACCGAATCCAAGAACACATTAAAATGATCATTCATATTGACCAAGTAAGATTTATCCCTGGGATGCAGGACTGGTTTAATATAAAGAAATCCATCAATGTAATCCACCATATAAACAAACTCAAAGAAGAAAATCACATGATCATCTCACTAGATGCTGAGAAAGCATTTGACAAAGTTCAACACCCCTTCATGTTAAAAGTCCTGGAAAGAACATGAATCCAAGGTCCATACTTAAACATAATAAAAGCAATATACAGCAAACCAACAGCCAACATCAAACTTAACGGTGGGAAACTTGAAGCAATCCCACTAAAATCAGGGACTCGATAAGGCTGCCCACTCTCCCCCTACCTACTCAACATAGTACTGGAAGTCCTGGCTGAAGCAATTAGACAGCAAAAGGAGATCAAGGGAATACAAATCGGAAAGAAAGAGATAAAAACATCACTCTTTGCCAATGACATGATAGTGTACTTGAGTGACCCCAAAAATTACACCAGAGAACTCCTACAGCTGATAAACAAGTTCAGCAAAGTGGCTGGATACAAAATTAACTCAAAAAAATCAGTAGCCTTCCTATACTCAAAGGACAAACATGTGGAGAACGAAATTAGGGAAAAGATACCCTTCACAATTGTCACAAAAAGTATGAAATACCTTGGTGTAACTCTAACCTAGCAAGTGAAGGACCTGTACAACAAGAACTTCAAACCTCTAAAAAAAAGAAATTGAGGAGGATCTCAGAAAATTGAAAGATCTCCCATGCTCATGGATTGGAAAGATCAACATTTTAAAAATGACCATCTTACCAAAAGCAATCTACAGATTCAATGCAATCCCCATCAAAACTCCAACCCAGTTCTTCATGAAATTTGAAAGATCAATGTGGAATTTCATATGGAACAACAAAAGACCTAGAATAGGAAATCCATCCTCAACCACAAGAAAACATCTGCGGGAATCACTATCCCTTACCTCAAGCTATATTACAAGGCAATTGTGCTGAAAACTGCATGGTACTTGTACAGAAATAGGCATGTGGATCAATGGAATAGAATAGAAGATCCAGAAATGAGCCCTCACGTATATGTTCACCTGATTTTTCACAAAGGAGCCGTAAACATTCAATGGGAAAAGGACAGCCTATTCAACAAATGGTGCTGGTCCAACTGGCACTCAACATGCAAAGGAATGAAAATAGACCCTTTCTTATGTCCTTGTACAAAGCTCAAGTGTAAGTGGATCAAAGATCTCCACATTAAACCAGATACACTGAAACTATTAGATGAGAATGTAGGGAAAACTTTAGAACATATAGGCACAGGAGAAAATTTTCTGAACAAAACACCAATGGCTCAAGCTCTAAGGTCAAAGATTAACAAATGGGACTTAATGAGATTGCAAAGTTTCTGTAAGGCTAAGGACATTGTCAAGAAAACAAAACGGCAGCCAACAGAATGGAAAAAGATTTTTCCAACTCCACATCAGATAGAGGCCTAATATCTAAGGTATACAAAGAACTCAAAAAGCTAGACACCAGAGAATCAAATAACCCTATTTAAAAATGGGGTACCAAGCTAAACAAAGCGTTCTCAGTTGAGGAATATCGAATGGCTGAGAAATATCTGAGGAAGTGCTCGACATCTTTAGCCATCAGGGAAATGCAAATCAATACAACCCTGAGATTCCACCTCACACTAGTCAGATTGGCCAAGATCCAAAACTCAGAGGACAACAGATGCTGGCGAGGTTGCGGAGAAAAAGGAACCCTTCTCCACTGTTGGTGAGGTTGCAAACTAATACAACCACTCGGGAAATCCGTCTGGCAATACCTTAATAATACTACCTGTAGACCCAGCTATTCCACTTCTGGGCATATACCCCAGAGACACCTTAGTACACAACAAAGATATTTGCACCACAATGCTCATAGCAGCCATATTTATAATAGCCAGAAGCTGGAAAGAACCCAGATGTCCTTCAGAAGATGAATGGATACAAAAATTGTGGTACATTTACACAATGGAATACTACTCAGCCACCAGAAACAATGACTTAACCAAATTCTTAAGAAAATGGCTGCATCTAGAGAAGATCATCCTGAGTGAGATAACCCAGTCACAAAAGAACAGACATAATATGCAGTCACTGATAGTGGGATGCTAACCCCAGAGGCTCGCACTGCCCCAGAAACAACTCACAGACTGTATGAAGTCCAAGAAATAAAGAAAACAAAACAAAAAAGTCTTTATACAACAAGAAAACTTTGACTATTTTCATGTTACATTTTGTTTTACATGTACTTTATGCTCATTGTAACTATTAAGTTTTCAATGCATACTATCAAACCTTTAAAAAAATCAAGTACTGACTAAAAAATATATTCATATATTTTTATGTAAAAATTATTTTAAAATCTGAAAAAAGTACTGACAAAAATGTATTGTATAATTTTATGCAAAAAATGTTTAAAATCTGTACATTTATCTTTGTTTTGTAAAATAAAGTTGTTTTAAAAAAAAGAAAATATCATTCTAAATGATATAACTCAGTCACAAAAGAACACACATGGTATATACTCACTTACAAGTGGATACTAGCCCAAAAGTTTGGAATACCCAAAATATAATTTGCAGACCATATGAAGCTCAAGAAAAAGAAAGACTAAAATGTGTATGCTTCTGTCCTTCTTAGAAGGGGGAACAAAAATACTCACAGGAAGAACTACAGGGACAAAGAGTGGAACAAAGACTGAAGCAAAGGCCATCCAGTGACTACCCCACCTGGGGATCCATCCCATATGCAGTCACCAAACCCAGTCACTATTGCTGATGCCACTAAGAAGTACTTGCTGACAAGAGCCTGATATGGATGTCTCCTGAGAGGCTCTGCCAGGGACTTACTAATATAGATGTGGATGCTTGCAGCTCATCATCAGACTGAGCACAGGGACCCCAATGGAGGAGTTAGGGAAAGGCCTGAAGGCGCTGAAGGGGTTTGCAACCCCACAGGAAGAACAACAATATCAACCAACCAAACACACCCCCACCCAGAGCTCTCAGGGATTAAACCACCAGCTAAAGTATACACAAGGAGGAACCCATGGATCCAGCCGCATATTTAGCAGAGGATGGCATTGTCTGGCATAAATAGAAGGAGATACACTTTGTCCTGTGAAGACTCATTTTCCCAGTGTAGGGAAATGCCAGGGTGGTGAGGTGGGAGTGGGTGGGTAGGAGGGGGAGCGTCCTCATTGGTGCATAGGGAGAGGGGATGGGAGAGGAAAGAACTGGAAAAGGGATAGAATTTAAAATGTAAAAACATAAAATATTCAATAAAATATTGAGAAAAAAAACTTACAACATAAAAATTACTTTTAAAGATTTTATATTCTTGAAGAAAACAGATCAAAGTATTCATAAATTAAATAAATATACATAGTCCCTTGGAAATATAGAGAAGTAATTATGTTGGAGAAATATAGACAGAAAGAAAGAAATATCCAGTTCCATAAACAATGTCATCTATAAAATAAATCTTGAAAGTTCAATAGGAAAATATCAAATGCACACGCACAGGCACACACACACACACACACACACACACACACACACACACACACACATACTGCTCTAGTTGGGTTTGTAAACCTGAATAAACGGGGCCTAAAAATGAGGCAGACTAATGTCTCATGCAAAAGCCAACTTTATTCAGAGCAACAAGCAATTTATGCTCTGACCATTAAGAGGAATCACAGGAGTGAGGTACTCCATCACAAGGAGAAGCCACGTGTGGTGAGAACACATATGTTCTTTTCAATAGAGGCATATGAATAACAATATCTGGAGTAAACTCCCTATCTGCTACACCTGAGAGCATCAAAAACCTGAATTCCAAGATCAATTCTGTGTTGTGAAGAAACTGAAGTCACAAGTCTCGTGTCTTGTTTACTTGAAGTTTTCTCACTAGCATTCAGACATTTCTGCACACAACTTCATTCTTGGCTCATTAACACACACACAGAGAGAGGGGGGAGTCTCTTTAGAAAATAGCATGAAAAATGAGCCATAGGGCGAAAGATACAGGTCAGTAATTTAGTATTCATGAAGCTCTGAGATGAATGTCCTGCACAAGAGGGGAGAGGTGAGTATTAAAAGAAATCAACTTGGCTCAGAAAAATTGCATCTAAGATACTGAATCAGTAGAGGATGGGTGTTAGGATTTGAATATAAAATGTCCCATGTTATTGGCCACACTTATAGATCTGGACTTATAAAATGTATGAACTTATGGAGGCAAACAGAAGAACAAGATTACTTGAAAATTTAGCAAGAAAGTAAACTTAATAGGTATCTAGGAAAGTGTAGTTGCTGAAGAAATATTGTCTTGAAATAGAGGTTAAGGAGGCTGAAGGGATGGCTCAGTAGTTAAAAGCACAGGCTGCCCTTGCACAGGGTCTAAGCTCAACTTAGCACTCACATGCTGTTTCACAATGGTTTGTAACTTCAATTCCACAGGATCTGGTGCCCTCTTCTGGCCTCTGTGGGCAACTGTGCACTCATAATGCAGAGACATACATGCCAGCAAAACACTCCTACATATTAAGTCATCATCAGCATTATCATCATAATAATAATTCTAAACAAAGTTAAATGTTTCAAACTGGAACTGTAGTAAAAATGCCTTGAGGAAATCACAGACACTTCCCGGTTCCTACTAGCTGCAGGATCAACAGTATACATGTGTTAACTCCTTTGAAAAGCTTGCTTTGAGAAAACGACTCTGACCTTACTTTCCCTGGAACACTTTAAAAACAATTTCCCCAATCACCCAGTCATCCTTCAAAGGTCTCAGACTTCCTTGAAGCCATGATCTACAGGGATACAGATACTTGGCAAACTGGCACCAATCATCCATACAATGGTAGTTTTGCAGACATGCAAGAGATGTAAGGTCACAGTAGCTTTCACCCAGAGTTTATAGACCCATGAGACAAAACAGTATGTGACAGAGTAGACATCCTGTTGGGTAGCCCCCACATCATGCCAAATGATACAAAAGTAAAGTTGAAGTTGCAATGAAGTCTCCAGGAAATTAGAGAGGCCTGAAATGTGGTGGATATGCCAAGAAATGCCATAGACATCAAGCAAAGCTAGCCCAAGAACAGGCCCAGATGCAGGAAATAGAGCTATAGGCTTTAATGTTTTCCTGCTGGGTTTCAGTCTTGTTTTGTTCTAATCTTCTTTTTATGCCCTTGTAAAATAAAACAAAGGAATTGAGAATCAAGCCTTGAGATTCAGAGATTTGGTGCTGTGGGCTGGATATAAAGTGTCGTCCACAGGCTGTGTGTTTAAGGCCCACTCTCTTGTTAGTGGCACTATTATAAGATGACTGGATCATGAAGTCTCTGATGTCAGCAATTTAATTTTTTGAGATATCAAAACTTAATGATTGATTATAAGGTGTGATTTTTCTGAAGAACGTGGATCACTGAATGCATACCTTTCAAAGTTGTATATTGTTCTCTCTCTCTCTCTCTCTGTCTCTGTCTCTCCCTCTCTCTCTCTCTCTCTCTCTCTCTCTCTCTCTCTCCCTCTCTCTCTCTCTCTTTCGCTCTCTCTCTCTCTGTGTGTGCCCCTCCCATACGCCATGATGTACCCCATTCTTCCCTACACCACACCACCCCAAAGTCTTTATAAATGATGTTCTTCCCCAATGTATAAGGGTTCAGAAACAACAGCATCAAGGGACTACAAATACAATGTGATCTAACTCAAAAGCCAAAAATAAATCCTTCTTTTTATAAGGTATTTTCTTGTACATTTTTCATAGAAACAATCTAATAAGAGAATCTTCCATATTCAAAAACACAGATTCTTTCATGCAAGCCTCTTAAAACACACAGGAGATCACACTGAAAAAAAAATAAAAATCCACATTTGCTTTAAAGAGCTACTCTTCTTGATGTCTGGAGAATGAAAACTGGTAGATATTTCCCATGGAATTCTGAACACTGCCTGCAGGTTTGGAAAATGAATTTAATGTAGCATATAAAAATAAGAATTAGAAAGAACCAACCTGGCACGCCTGGTGAGACTGCACTGTGAGTAACCGGGGTGCAGAGAGTTCTGGGCCAAGCTCCCAGAAAGCGCCCCCCCATTGGTTCAGGAAAAAAGGAACTCTGCATTAGGGACTGGGTTTCCACCTAGAGGGCCCTTACACACATACCAAACACTCAGGCTATTTTCCACCAGGAACAACAGAGATCCAGGAATGCAGGCCAGTGACACTGCACTACAAGTAGCCTGGGTAAAAAGACGTCTAGACCTGACTCACAGAAAGCTCCACGTCCCGATTGGTACAGGGGGGCAAAACCTCTGCCTTGGGGACACGGTTTCCATGTGGAGGGCCAGTGCATGTGGAGCAAATGATCAGGCCATTTGCCATCAGAAACAGCGAAGTCCAGGGACACAGGCCAGGTACATGGGAAAGACAGGAACCAATCACTGACAACAAGACCACACATAATCACAGACAAGATGGCAAGAGGAAAGCGAAAGAACTTACCCAATGGAAACCAAGAAAACCTGACAATACCAGAACACAGCTCTCCCATCACAGCAAACAGCAGAATGCCAAACACTTCAGAAAAAGAAGACTCAGACCTGAAATTATATCTCAAGATGATGATGAAGATCCTTAAACAAGAACAAGAGGAAAAGCATAAAGAAATAGAAGCTTTTAAAGAGGAAACATGAAAAACACTCAAAGAACTCAAAGAACTAGAGGAAAACAGAACCAAAGAGATGAAGGAATTGAAGAAGGAATTTAAAATGGAAATGGAAACAATAAAGAAAACACAGAAAGAGACAACCCAGGAGGTAGAAAACCTAAAAAGAAATCAGGCGTCACAGATGCAAGCATTTCTATCAGACTACAAGAGATGAAAGAGATAATCTCAGGGGCCAAAGACAACATTAAAAACATAGACAAAACAGTCAGAGAAGATGCAAAAGCCAAAAAGCTCCTAACCCAAAATGTTCAGGAGATCAAAGACACAATAAAAAGACCAAACCTAAGGATAATAGGAATAGAAGAGGGTGAAGAATATCAATTAAGGGGCACAGTAAGTATATTCAAAAAAATTGTTGAGGAAAACTTCCCTACCCTTAAGAAGCTTAAAAGATGTTTATAGAACTCCAAATAGAGTAGACCAGAAAAGAAATTCCTCCCAACACATAATAGTCAAAACACTAAGTGCCCAAAGAAAAGAAAGAATACTAAAAGCAGTAAGGGAAAAAGGTCATGTAACATATAAAGGCAGAGCAATCAGAATCATGCCTGACTTCTCAACAGAGACTATGAAAACTAGAAGATCCTGGACAGACATCATGCAGACCCTAAGAGAACACAAGTGTCAGCCCAAGCTGCTATACCCAGCAAAACTCTCAATCAGCATAGATGGAGAGACCAAGATATCCCAAGACTAAACTAAATTTACACAATATCTGACCAAAAACCCAGCAATACAATGAATTATAGGTGAGAAACCCAATACAATGAGGAAAACTACATCCTAGTAAAAACAAGAAAATACCTAACCAAGAAAACAAAAAGAAGAGAGACACACAGGCACAATTCTACCTCTAAAAGCAAAAATAGCAGGAAACAGCAACCACTATTCATTAATATCTGTTAAAATAAATGGACTCAATTCCCCAATAAAAAGTCACAGGCTATCAGACTGGACACAAAAACAGAATCCAGCATTTTGCTGCATATAGGAAACTCATCTCAGAGACAAAGACAGATAGTATCTCAGAGTAGAAGGATGAAAAAAAACTTCCAAGCAAATGGCCCCAAGAAATAAGCTTTAGTATCCATTCTAATACGAAATACAGTAGATTTTCAAATAAAAATTATCAAAAAAGGTAAGGAAAGACACTTTTTACACATTACATGAAAAATTAGTCAAGAGGAACTATCAATCCTTAACATATATGCTCCAAATACAAGTGCACCCATTACATAAAAGAAATCATACTAAAGCTCAAAAAATACATTGGACCCCACAAAATAATACTGGGAGACTTCAATACCTCACTCTCACCAATGTACAGATCACGGAAACAGAAACTGAACAAGGACACAGTGAAACTAGCAAAGGGTATGAACCAATTCAAATTAATAGATATCTACAGAACATTTCATCCTGAAACAAAAGAATACACCTTCTCAGCACCTTACAGCACCTTCTCCAATATTGACCATATAATCGGTCAGAAAATAAGCCTCAATAGATAAAAGAAGATTGAACTACTCCCATGTATCCTATCAGATCACCATGGTCTAAGGCTGGTCTTTTTTTTTTTTTTTTTTTTTAGAAAAAACTACTCTAGAATTAAAGGTTACTTTATTCTACAATCTTGGAGGATAGGTTTGTACAAAAGTTAATATATAACTTTTTTTTAAAAAAAATTTATTTTGCAAAACAAAGATAAATGTACAGATTTTAAACATTTTTTGCTTAAAATTATACATTTTTGTCAGTACTGTTTTTCAGACATTAAAATAAATTTTACATAAAATCATGTGAATATGTTTTTTAGTCAGTACTTAATTTTTTTCAAGGGCTTGACAGTATGCATTGAAAACCTACTAGTTGCAATAAGAGTAAAGTACATGCAAAACAAAACGCAACATGGAAATAGTCAAAGTCTTCTTGTTTTGTGAATATATGTATATTTTTGGTTTTCTTTATTTCTTGGACTTCATACAGTCTGTGAGTTGTTTCTGGGAAAGTGCAAGCCTCTGGGGTTAGCATCCCACTATCAGTGACTGCATATTATGTCTGTTCTTTTGTGACTGGGTTATCTCACTCAGGATGATCTTCTCTAGATGCAGCCATTTTCTTAAGAATTTGGTTAAGTCATTGTTTCTGGTGGCTGAGTAATATTCCATTGTGTATATGTACCACAATTTTTTTATCCATTCGTCTTCTGAAGGACATCTGGGTTCCTTCCAGCTTCTGGCTATTATAAATAGAGCCGCGATGAACATTGTGGTGCATATATCTTAGTTGTGTATTAAAGTGTCTCTGGGGTATATGCCCAGAAGTGGAATAGCTGGGTCTTCAGGTAGTACTATATCCAATTTTCTGAGATATCGCCAGACAGATTTCCAGAGTGGTTGTATTAGCTTGCAACCCCACCAACAGTGGAGAAGTGTTCCTCTTTCTCCGCAGCCTCGCCAGCATCTGCTGTCATCTGAGTTTTGGATCTTGGCCAATCTGACTGGTGTGAGGTGGAATCTTAGAGTTGTTTTGATTTGCATTTCCCTGATGGCTAAGGATGTCAAGCACTTCCTGAGATGTTTTTCGGCCATTCGGTGTTCCTCAACTGAAAATGATTTGTTTAGCTCTGTACCCCATTTTTAATAGGGTTATTTGATTCTCTGGTGTCTAGCTTTTTGAGTTCCTTGTACACCTTGGATATTAGGCCTCTATCTGATGTGGTGTTGGTAAAGATATTTTCCCATTCTGTTGGTTGCCGTTTTGTTTTCTTGATGATGTCCTTAGCCTTACAGAAACTTTGCAATCTCATTAAGTCCCATTTGTTAATCTTTGACCTTAGAGCTTGAGCCATTGGTGTTTTGTGCAGGAAATTTTCTCCTGTGCCTATGTGTTCTAAGGTTTTCCCTACTTTCTCATCTAATAGTTTCAGTTTATCTGGTTTAATGTGGAGATCTTTGATCCATTTACACTTGAGCTTTGTACAAGGAGATAAGAACAGGTCTATTTTCATTCTTTTGTATGTTGAGTGCCAGTTGGACCAGCACCATTTGTTGAATAGGCTCTCCTTTTTCCATTGAATGTTTACTGCTCCTTTGTCAAAAATCAGGTGACCATATACATGAGGGCTCATTTCTGGATCTTCTATTCTATTCCATTGATCCACTTGCCTATTTCTGTACCAGTACCATGCAGTTTTCAGCACAATTGCCTTGTAATATAGCTTGAGGTCAGGGATAGTGATTCCCGCAGATGTTTTTTTGTTGATGAGGATGGATTTCGCTATTCTAGGTCTTTTGTTATTCCATATGAAATTGCACATTGATCTTTCCAATTCCATGAAGAACTGGGTTGGAATTTTGATGGGGATTGCATTGAATCTGTAGATTGCTTTTGGTAGGATGGCCATTTTTAAGATGTTGATCTTTCCAATCCATGAGCATGGGAGATCTTTCCATTTTCTGAGATCCTCCTCAATTTCTTTCTTTAGAGGTTTGAAGTTCTTGTCATACAGGTCCTTCACTTCCTTAGTTAGAGTCACACCAAGGTATTTCATAGTTTTTGTAACGATTGTGAAGGGTACCTTTTCCCTAATTTCTTTCTCCACATGTTTGTCCTTTGAGTAATGGAAGGCTACTGATTTTTTGAGTTAATTTTGTATCCGGCCACTTTGCTGAACTTGTTTATCAGCTGTAGGAGTTCTCTGGTGGAATTTTTGGGGTCACTCAAGTACACTATCATGTCATCGGCAAAGAGTGATGTTTGTATTTCTTCCTTTCCGATTTGTATCCCCTTGATCTACTTTTGCTGTCTAATTGCTCCAGCCAAAACTTCCAGTACTATGTTGAATCGGTAGGGGGAGAGTGGGCAGCCTTGTCGAGTCTCTGATTTTAGTGCGATTGCTTCAAGTTTCTCGCCATTATGTTTGATGTTGGTTATTGGTGTGCTGTATATTGCTTTTATTATGTTTAAATATGAGCCTTGGATTCCTGTTCTTTCCAGGACTTTTAACATGAAGGGGTGTTGGATTTTGTCGATTGCTTTCTCAGCGTCTAGTGACATGACCATGTGATTTTGGTCTTTAAGTTTGTTTATATGGTAGATTACATTGATGGATTTCCTTATCTTAAACCATCCCTGCATCCCAGGGATGAAGCCTACTTGGTCATGATGAATGATGGTCTTGATGTGTTCTTGGATTCAGTTTGCAAGGATTTTTTTTTTTTTTTTTTTTTTTTTGAGTATTTTTGCATCAATGTTCATAAGTGAGATTGGTCTGAAGTTCTCTTTCCTTGTATAGTCTTTGTGTGGCTTAGGTACAGGGGTTATTGTAGCCTCAAAAAATGAGTTGGGTAATATTCCATCTGATTCTATCTTTTGGAATGGTTTGGCGAATATTGGTGTTATATCCCCAATAAATGTCTGATAAAATTCTGCACTGAACCTGTATGGACCTGGGCTTTTTTTGGTTGGGAGGCTTTTGTTGACTTCTTCTATTTCTTTAGGTGTTATAGGGTTATTTAGATTGTTTACTTGGTCCTCGTTAAACTTTGGGACCTTGTATCTGTCTAGGAATTCATCCATTTCCTCCAGATTTTCCAATTTTGTGGAGTATGAGTTTTTGTAGTAGGATCTGATGATTCCCTGAATTTCCTTAGTTTCAGTTGTTATGTCACCACTTTCCTTTCTGATTTTGTTAATTTGGATACTCTCTCTTTGCCCTTTAGTTAGTCTGGCTAGGGGTTTATCAATCTTGTTGATTTTCTCAAAGAACCAACTCTTTGTTTTGTTGATTTTTTCAATGGTTCTTTTTGTTTCTATTTGGTCTATTTCTGCCCTAATTTTGATTATTTCTTGCCGTCTACTCTTTTTGGGTATATCTGCTTCCTTTTGTTCTAGGGCTTTTAGCTGTGCTGTCAGGTTGCTGATGTGAGCTCTCTCCAGTTTCTTTTTGGAAGCACTTAGGGCTATGAGTTTTCCTCTCAATACTGCTATCATTGCATCCCATAGAATTGGGTATGTTGTGTTATTGTTTTCATTAAATTCTAGAAAGTCCTTAATTTCTTTCTTTATTTCTTCTTTGACCCTGCTATCCTTTAACAGAGCGTTGTTTAGTTTCCATGTGTATGTGGGCATTTTGTTGTCTTTGTTGTTGTTAAAGACCAGCCATAGACCATGGTGATCTGAGAGGATGCATGGGAGAATTTCAATCTTCTTATATTGATGAAGGCTCGTTCTGTGTCCAATTATGTGGTCAATTTTTGAGAAGGTGCCATGGGGTGGTGAGAAGAAGGTGTATTCTTTTACTTTAGGATAGTATGTTCTGTATATATCTATTAATTCTACTTGGTTCAAAGTCTCTGCTAGTTTTACAGTGTCCTTGTTCAGTTTCTGTTTCCCTGATCTGTCCATTGGTGAGAGTGGGGTATTAAAGTCTCCCACTATTATTGTGTGGGGTGAAATGTATTTTTTGAGCTTTAGTAGGGTTTCTTTTATGAATGTGGGTCATTTTTTATTTGGAGCATATATGTTAAGGATTGAGAGTTCCTCTTGACAGATTTCCCCGGTAATGAGTAAAAAGTGTCCTTCTTTATCTTTTTTGATAACTTCTGGTTGGAAATTTACTTTATTCGATATTAGAATAGCCACTCCAGCTTGCTTCTTGGAGCTGTTTGCTTAGAGTTTTTTTCCCACCCTTTTACTCTGAGATAGTGTCTGTCTCTGTCTCTGAGATGAGTTTCCTGTATGCAGCAAAAGGCTGGATTTTGTTTATGTATCCAGTCTGATAGTCTATGTCTCTTTATTGGGGAGTTGAGACCATTTATGTTAATAGATATCAAGGAATAATTGTTTCTGTTTCCTGCCATTTTTGCTTTTTTGGGTTGAGTTGTGTCTGTGTTTTTTTCTTCTTTTAGTTTTCTTGTTTAGGAGTTTTCTTGTTTTTACTAGGCTGTATTTTGCCTCCTTGTATTGTGTTTTCCACCTATAATTCCTTGTAGTGCTGGTTTTGTGTTCAGATATTGTGTGAATTTTGATTTGTCTTGAAATATCTTTGTCTCTCCATCGATGGTGATTGATAGTTTTGCTGGGTATAGCAGCTTGGGCTGGCACTTGTGCTCTCTTAAGGAGTGCATGATGTCTGTCCAGGCTCTTCTAGCTTTCATAGTCTCTGTTGAGAAATCGGGTGTGAGTCTGATTGGTCTGCCTTTATATGTTACCTGACCTTTTTCCCTTACTGCTTTTAGTATTCTTTCTTTACTTTGGGCACTTGATGTTTTTACTATTATGTGTCGGGAGGTATTTCTTTTCTGGCCCAACCTATTTGGAGTTCTGAAGGCTTCTTTTATGCTCGTGGTCATCTCATTCTTGAGGGTAGGGAAGTTTTCTTCTATGATTTTGTTGAAGATATTTACTGTGCCTCTTAGTTGATACTCTTCTCCCTCTTCTATTCCTATTATCCTTAGGTTTGGTCTTCTCATTGTGTCTTGTATTTCCTGGACATTTTGGGTTAGGAGCTTTTTGTTTTTTGCATCTTCTCTGGCTGTTTTGTCTATGTTTGCAATGTTGTCTTCTGCCCAGGAGATTCTCTCCTCGATCTCTTTTAATCTGTTGGAAATGCTTGCTTCTGTGACTCCTGATTTCTTTTTTTGGTGTTCTGACTCTAGGATTATCTCTTTTAGCGCTTTCTTTATTGTGTCAATTTCTGTTTTAATTTCCCTCTTCCATTCCTTTATTTCTTTGGTTCTGTTTTCCTCTAGTTCTTTGAGTTCTTTGAGTGTTTTTCTTGTTTCTTCTTTAAAAGCTTCTGAATATTTTTGCTTTTCCTCCCTTTCTTGTTTAAGTAACTCTATCAGCGTCTTGAGGCATGATTTCAGGTCTGTGTCTTCTTTCTCAGGAGTGTTTGGAATTCCGATGTTTGCTACTATCGGAGAGTTGGGTTCTGGTGTTGCTAGATTGTCTTGGTTTTTTTGGGATATACTCTTTCTCTTTCCTCTTGCCATTTTGTTGTCAGTGATATGTTCTTGCCTTTCCCTTGTATCTGGACTGTGTCCCTGGTACACTTTCCGTGTGCACTCTGCAGAGATTTCTCTACTCCCCGGCAGCCCAGGTTCCGGCTGGCGGTTGGGCCAGGCTCCGCTCTGCGTCCTGAAGTCGTCTCCGGGTAGGAACAGAAGTTCCTAAGTTCTGTTCCAGGTCACAGTTGCTCAAGGGCTGGTCTTTAATAACAACAAACACAACCAAAAACCCATATATACATGGAAAGTAAACAATGCTCAATTAAATGATAGCATGGTCAAAGAAGAAATAAAGAAAGAAATTAAAGATTTTCTAGAATTTAATGAAAATGAAAACACAACATACCAAAATCCATGGGATGCAATGAAAGCAGTACTGAGAGGAAAACTCATAGCTCTGAGGGCTTCCAAAAAGCAACAGGAGAGAGCATACACTAGCAACTTGACAGCACAGTTGAAAGCTCTAGAACAAAATGAAGCAGATACACCCAAGATGAGTAGAAAGCAAGAAATAATCAAACTTAGAGCAGAAATAGACCAAATAGAAACAAAAAGAACCATTCAAACAATCAACAAAACCAAGAGCTGGTTCTTTGAGAAAATTAACAAGATTGATAAAGCCTTTGCCAGATTAATTAGGGGGCAAAGAGAGAGTATCCAAATTAACAAAATTAGAAAGGAAAGTGGAGACATAACAACTGAAACTGAGAAATTCAAGAAATCATTAGATCCTACTACAAAAGCCTATACTCAACAAAGGTGGAAAATCTGGAGGAACTGGAGGAATTCCTAGATAGATACCAGATACTAAAGTTAAACCAGGACCAGGTAAACCATCTAAATAATCCCATATCACCTAAAGAAATAGACACAGTCATCAAAAGCCTCCCAACCCAAAAACCCCCAGGTCCAGATGAGTTCAGTGTAGAATTCTATCAGACATTTATTGATGACCTAATACCAATACTCTTCAAACTATTCTACAAAAAGAGTCAGATGAAACACTACCTAACTCACTTTTCCAGGCGACAATAACCTTCATTCCTAAAACGCACAAAGACCCTACAATAAAAGAGAACATCAGACCAATCTCATTAATGAAAATTGATGTAAAAATACTCAACAAAATCCGTGCAAACTGAATCCAAGAACACATTAAAATGATCATTCACCATGATCAAGTAGGCTTCATCCTTGGGATGCAGGGATGGTTTAACATATGGAAATCCATCAATGTAATCTACCATATAAACAAACTCAAAGAGAAAAACCCATGGTCATCTCACTAGATGCTGAGAAAGCATTTGACAAAATTCAACACCTCTTCATGTTAAAGTCTTGGAAAGAACAGGAATCCAAGGCCCATACCTAAACATAATAAAAGCAATATATATCAAACCAATAGCCAACATAAAACTTAATGGTAGGAAACTTGAAGCAATACCACTAAAATCAGGGACTCGACAAGGCTGCCCACTATCCCCCTACCTATTCAACATAGTACTAGAAGTTCTGGCCGGAGCAATTAGACAGCAAAAGGTAATCAAAGGGAAACAAATTGCAAAGGAAAGTTAAAAACATCACTGTTTACAGATGACATGATAGTGTACTTAAGTGACCCCAAAAATTTTACCAGAGAACTTCTACAGCTGATAAAAAAAATTCAGCAAAGTGACTGGATATAAAATTAACTCAAAAAAATCAGTAGCCTTCCTCTACCCAAAGGACAAACATGCAGAGAAAGAAATTAGTGAAAAGATACCCTTCACAATAATCACAAACAATATGAAATACCTTGGTGTTACTCTATCTAAGCAAGTGAAGGACCTCTACGATAAGAACTTTAAATCACTGAAGAATAAAATCAAAGAAGATCTCAGAAAATGGAAAGATCTCCCAAGCTCATGGATTGGATGGATCAACATTATAAAAATGGCCATCTTACCAAAAGCAATCTATAGATTCAAGACAATCCTCATCAAAATACCAACCCAATTCTTCATAGAGTTGGAAAGATCAATGTGCAATTTCATATGGAACAACAAAAGACCTAGAATAGTGAAATCCATCCTCAACAACAAGAAAATATCTGTGGGAATCACTATCCCTGACCTCAAGCTATATTACAAGGCAATTGTGCTAAAAACTGCATGGTACTGCTACAGAGACAGGCAAGTGGATTAGTGGAATATAATGGAATAGAAGATACAGAAATGAGCCCTCACATGTATGGTCCCATGATTTTTGACCAAATAGCTATAAACATTCAATGGAAAAAGGACAGCCTCTTTAACAAATGGTGCTGGTCCAACTGGCACTCAGCATGCAGAAGAATGTAAATAGACCCTTTCTTATCTTCTTGTACAAAGCTCAAGTGCAATTGGATCAAAAACCTCCACACTAAACCAGGTATACTGAAAGTCTTAGAATAGAAAGTAGGGAAAACCTTAGAACACATAGGCACAGGAGAAAACTTCCTGAACAAAACACCAATGGCTCGTGCTCTAAGGTCAAATATTGACAAATGGGACTTAATGAGATTGCAAAGTTTCTGTAAGGCTAAGGACACTGTCAAGAAAACAAAAAGGAGCCAACAGATTGGGAAACGATATGTACAAACCCCACATCTGATAAAGTCCTAATATCCAAGGTATACAAAGAACTCAAGAACTTAGACACCAGAGATTCAAACAACCCTATTAAAAATGGGGTACAGAGCTAAACAAAAAGTTCTCAATTGAGAAATATTGAATGGCTGAGAAGCATCTATAGAAATGCTCGACATCTTTTGCCATGAGGGAAATGCAAATCAAAACAACTCTGAGATTCCATCTCACACCAATCAGAATGGCTAAAATCAAAAATTCAGATGACAGCATATGCTGGTGAGGATGTGGAGAAAGAGGAACACTTCTCCATTGTTGTTGGGGTTGTAAACTGGTACAACCACTCTGAAAATCAGTCTGGCGATTCCTCAGAAAATTGGACATAGTCCTACCTGAAGACCCAGTTATTCCACTTCTGGGCATATACCCCAGAGATGCTCCAACATACAGCAAAGACACATGCACCACAATGCTCATAGCAGCCCTATTTATAATAGCCAGAAGCTGAAAAGAACCCAGATGTCCTTCAGTAGATGAATGGAATCAAAAATTGAGGTATATATATACAATGGAGTACTACTCAGCTCTCAGAAACAATGACTTTATGAAATTCTTAAGAAAATGAATGCATCCTGTGTGAGGTAACCCAGTCACAAAAGAACGGACATAATATGCAGTCACTGATAATTGAATACTAACTCCAGAAAGCTTTGAACATCTCAGAAACACCTCATAGACTCTATGAAGTTCAATAAAAACAAGGGCCGAAAAAAATAATGAAAAATCATTATGCTTAATCTTTACACACCAATAAAACTTTGACTATTTCCAGGTTACATCTTGTTTTACATGTACTTTATGCTTATTGTAACTAGTAAGATTTTAATGCATATTATCAAATCTTTAAAAAAAATCAAGAACTGACAAAAATGTATTCATATACTTTTACAAAAAATGCTTTTAAAATCTGTACATTTATCTTTGTTTTTTAAAATAAAGTTGTTCAATTAAAAGAAAAGAAAGAACCAACCCATACTCTGGCAACTCAGTGAGTGGTGAAAGTATAAACCAACTCTCTTGGCCACTGTTGTAATGCTGGAAAGAGACACCATGACCTAGGCAACTCTTATGAAGGAAAGCATTTAACTGGAAACTTACTTACCATCTCTGAGGTTTAGCTCCTTACCCTGATGGTTGGGATCATGATGTCATGCAGGAAGATGCTGGCACAATAGTTGAGAGCTACATCCTGATCAGGAGGCAAGAGAGGGAAAGAAAGAGATTGGACCTTGTCTAGGCTTTTTAAAGTCTCAAAGGCCACCCCCCAGTATCACTTCCTTCAAGAAGGCCACACCCTAATCCTATTGCATTGTTTAACTCCCTGGTAACTAAGCCTTCAAATACATATAGCGTTTTGGGGACCGTCTGATGTCAACTCACAATGTCAGTTAAAGACAGCTAAGTATACCCTTGCCCCACAGTTAAGCTTTTGTACTAGTAAGTCTAGAACAAAACTGTGAAGGGACCTGAAGAGTTGGCAGGTTCAGAAGAAGGTTTGAAATCGTGATGAGTATGTGCTGAGCAAAGAATAAGGCGTTGAGCTTTTTAAAAGAAGGGGATCTCTAAGTCTCGGTTTTTATCTTTAAAAGAAAACCTTTCCTAAAAACCAATCAGGATTCGTTCATTTTTTGTATTAGCTAAGACATTCATCAAAAAATAGCATCGAATAAAATCAGGTAGCTACTTCAAATGCAGAGTACCTAATGTGACTGAAACTAGGCCAAAGCAGAGACAAAGACAAAAGAAAAATGCAGCATTGTTTTGAATGATAAAACATTTTTCTAAATTATTCATACATCAATTGCAAAATTAACCTTCTTGTTTGGCTTATAGAAGTAGAAAAAAAAATAATAGATTTTTTATGGAAAGGGATTCTTATGGAAATTTTTTTTATTTTTAAATTTTGAGAGCAGGCAGTCTCTTGACTGTTAGTTCACACTTGGGCCTAATTGATTGCCTTTGTTTCCAGTGAGCTCAACTTAAACATCCAGACCTGTGTACTAACCCAGGTGGTCCACACTTATGTGGATAAATTCATGCCACTTGGTGCCTCACTTCTTTGTTGTTTTACTATAGAAGACAGTGTGAAATTATTATCATGTGGAAAGTTATAATCAAAGGCCATATTCTACAAGATCCTACCAATAACTGAAGAAACTATTATCAGTTCAGAGCTTCTTTCCATTTAGATTTGTTTATTTTTATTATATATCTATATCTATATATCTATATATATGTTTTACCTGCATATATTTATGTGTAAGGTGTGGATATCTAGTGCCCTGTGATGGCAGAACAGGGCATCATATTCCCTGAAACTGCAGTTACAGATGATTTCATGCCACCATGTAGGTACTGGGAACAGAATCTGAGTCCTCTGCTGGAACAGCCAGTGCTCTAACCACAGAGGAAACCTTCCAGGTTCTTCGCCTTGTGAAAATCCTGTTCATTACAGGATGTTGTCTTTAGCTAAAATATTTATTGCAGTTAATCTTGGGCCAAGATTAATGATTGAATTTAAAAAAGGTAAAAAATAGGAGAGAAGCAAAATTCAACTTTCTCTCCTTGAAGAGTGTGAGTGTAATGTAAACAGCTCTCGGCTCTTGCCTCCAAGTATTTTGGGTCATGATGGACTGTGCTCCCAAATGTCAATCCAAATAAGCCACTCGTCCCTTTAAAAAAAAAAATACAGTTTAGAAAAGGATGGATTAAGTGTGTCTGTGCAGATACAGATTCCTCTCATCCCTTTGTTAAACACTAGAGAGCATTTTGTAAAATTTATTCAAGTTGAGACAAGAGTATGGAAGACAGAGTTGCTGTAAGAATTTTGCGAAACCACAAGACAAAACATCTTTGCAGGTGCTAGAACACTTCTCAGAATGAAGCAGGGCATCTGCAGTGATTCCAGGCTGTCTTAGGGTTAGTATCGCTGTGATAAAACATCACTATTAAAGGCAACGTGGGGAGGAGAGGGTTTATTTCATTCACAGTTCCATATACCAGTTCATCATCAACATCTGTGAGGACAGGAACTCAAGTAGGACAGGAACCTGGAGGTAGAACCTAATGCAGAGGTCATAGAAGAGTGCCCTTTACTGGCTTGTCCCCCATGCCTTGCCAAACCTGCATTCTCAATAGAACCCACAATGCACTGGTCCCTCCTATAAGTCACTAATTAAAAAACTACCCTACAATCTCTGCGGAATGCACACGGAAAGGGCACCCCCTGCTCTGACCTGCCCTGTCCTCCCTGATCCAGTGACTGGGAACAGATCTTAGGAACTTCTGTTCCCACCCGGAGACGACTTCAGGACACAGAGCAGAGCCTGGCCCAACAACCAGCCGGAAAGGCGGCTCGAACAGGCTGAGCAACTGGTGAGTGGGAGACCTAGGCTGCAGGGGAGCAGAGAGATCTCTGCGGAGTGCACACGGAAAGGGCACCCCCTGCCCTGACCTGCCATGTCCTCCCCGATCCAGTGACTGGGAACAGATCTTAAGAACTTCTGTTCCCACCCGGAGACGACTTCAGGACACAGAGCAGAGCCTGGCCCACCTGCCAGCCTGAAAGGTGGCTTGGAGAGGCTGAGCAACTGGTGAGTGGGAGACCTAGGCTGCAGGGGAGCAGAGAGATCTCTGCGGAGTGCACACGGAAAGGGCACCCCCTGCCCTGACCTGCCCTGTCCTCCCTGATCCAGTGACTGGGAACAGATCTTAGGAACTTCTGTTCCCACCCGGAGACGACTTCAGGACACAGAGCAGAGCCTGGCCCAACAACCAGCCGGAAAGGCGGCTCGAACAGGCTGAGCAACTGGTGAGTGGGAGACCTAGGCTGCAGGGGAGCAGAGAGATCTCTGCGGAGTGCACACGGAAAGGGCACCCCCTGCCCTGACCTGCCATGTCCTCCCCGATCCAGTGACTGGGAACAGATCTTAAGAACTTCTGTTCCCACCCTGAGACGACTTCAGGACACAGAGCAGAGCCTGGCCCACCTGCCAGCCTGAAAGGTTGCTTGGAGAGGCTGAGCATCTGTGACCAGGAACAGATCTTAGGAAGGTCTGTTCCTACCCGGAGGTGACTTCAGGACGCAGAGCGGAGCCTGGCCCAGCTGCCACCCGGAACCTGGGCTGCCAGGGAGTAGAGAGATCTCTGCAGAGTGCACACGGAAAGTGTACCAGGGACACAGACCAGATACAAGGGAAAGGCAAGAACATATCACTGACAACAAAATGGCAACAGGAAAGAGAAAGAGTATATCCCAAGGAAACCAAGACAATCTAGCAACACCAGAACCCAGCTCTCCAATAGTAGCAAACATCGGAATTCCAAACACTCCAGAGAAAAAAGACACAGACCTGAAATCATGCCTCAAGACGCTGATAGAGTTACTTAAACAAGAAAGGGAGGAAAAGCAAAAATATTCAGAAGCTTTTAAAGAAGAAACAAGAAAAACACTCAAAGAACTCAAAGAACTAGAGGAAAACAGAACCAAAGAAATAAAGGAATGGAAGAGGGAAATTAAAACAGAAATTGACACAATAAAGAAAGCGCTAAAAGAGATAACCCTAGAGTCAGAACACCAAAAAAAGAAATCAGGAGTCACAGAAGCAAGCATTTCCAACAGATTAAAAGAGATCGAGGAGAGAATCTCGTGGGCAGAAGACAACATTGCGAACATAGACAAAACAGCCAGAGAAGATGCAAAAAACAAAAAGCTCCTAACCCAAAATGTTCAGGAAATACAAGACAAAATGAGAAGACCGAACCTAAGGATAATAGGAATAGAAGAGGGAGAAGAGTATCAACAAAGAGGCACAGTAAATATCTTCAACAAAATCATAGAAGAAAACTTCCCTACCCTCAAGAATGAGATGACCACGAGCATAAAAGAAGCCTTCAGAACTCCAAATAGGTTGGACCAGAAAAGAAATACCTCCCGACACATAATAGTAAAAACATCAAGTGCCCAAAGTAAAGAAAGAATACTAAAAGCAGTAAGGGAAAAAGGTCAGGTAACATATAAAGGCAGACCAATCAGACTCACACCCGATTTCTCAACAGAGACTATGAAAGCTAGAAGAGCCTGGACAGACATCATGCACTCCTTAAGAGAGCACAAGTGCCAGCCCAAGCTGCTATACCCAGCAAAACTATCAATCACCATCGATGGAGAGACAAAGATATTTCAAGACAAATCAAAATTCACACAATATCTGACCACAAACCCAGCACTACAACGAATTATAGGTGGAAAACCCAATACAAGGAGGGAAAACACAGCCTAATAAAAACAAGAAAACTCCTAAACAAGAAAACTAAAAGAAGAAAAAAACACAGACACAACTCAACCCAAAAAAGCAAAAATGGCAGGAAACAGAAACAATTATTCCTTGATATCTATTAACATAAATGGTCTCAACTCCCCAATAAAGAGACATAGACTATCAGACTGGATACATAAACAAAATCCAGCCTTTTGCTGCATACAGGAAACTCATCTCAGAGACAGAGACAGACACTATCTCAGAGTAAAAGGGTGGGAAAAAAACTTCCAAGCAAACAGCTCCAAGAAGCAAGCTGGAGTGGCTATTCTAATATCGAATAAAGTAAACTTCCAACCAAAAGTTATCAAAAAAGATAAAGAAGGACACTTTTTACTCATTACCGGGGAAATCTGTCAGGAGGAACTCTCAATCCTTAACATATATGCTGCAAATAAAAAATCACCCACATTCATAAAAGAAACTCTACTAAAGCTCAAAAAATACATTTCACCCCACACAATAATAGTGGGAGACTTTAACACCCCACTCTCACCAATGGACAGATCAGGGAAACAGAAACTGAACAAGGACACTGCAAAACTAGCAGAGACTTTGAACCAACTAGAATTAATAGATATATACAGAACATACTATCCTAAAGTAAAAGAGTACACCTTCTTCTCACCACCCCATGGCACCTTCTCGAAAATTGACCACATAATTGGACACAGAACGAGCCTTCATCGATATAAGAAGATTGAAATACTCCCATGCATCCTCTCAGATCACCATGGTCTACGGCTGGTCTTTAACAACAACAAAGACAACAAAATGCCCACATACACATGGAAACTAAACAACGCTCTGTTAAAGGATAGCAGGGTCAAAGAAGAAATAAAGAAAGAAATTAAGGACTTTCTAGAATTCTACGAAAATGATAACACAACATACCCAAACCTATGGGATGCAATGAAAGCAGTATTGAGAGGAAAACTCATTGCCCTAAGTGCTTCCAAAAAGAAACTGGAGAGAGCTCACATCAGCAACCTGACAGCACAGCTAAAAGCCCTAGAACAAAAGGAAGCAGATATACCCAAAAAGAGTAGACGGCAAGAAATAATCAAAATTAGGGCAGAAATAGACCAAATAGAAACAAAAAAAACCATTGAAAAAATCAACAAAACAAAGAGTTGGTTCTTTGAGAAAATCAACAAGATTGATAAACCCCTAGCCAGACTAACTAAAGGGCAAAGAGAGAGTATCCAAATTAACAAAATCAGAAAGGAAAGTGGGGACATAAAAACTGAAACTAAGGAAATTCAAGAAATCATCAGATCCTACTACAAAAACTTATACTCCACAAAATTGGAAAATCTGGAGGAAATGGACGAATTCCTAGACAGATACAAGATCCCAAAGTTTAACGAGGACCAAGTAAACCATCTAAATAACACTATAACACCTAAAGAAATAGAAGAAGTCATCAAAAGCCTGCCAACCAAAAAAAGCCCAGGTCCATACAGGTTCAGTGCAGAATTTTATCAGACATTTACTGGGGATATAACACCAATATTCGCCAAACTATTCCAAAAGATAGAATCAGATGGAATATTACCCAACTCATTTTTTGAGGCTACAATAACCCTTGTACCTAAGCCACACAAAGACCCTACAAGGAAAGAGAACTTCAGACCAATCTCACTTATGAACATTGATGCAAAAAATACTCAAAAAAATCCTTGCAAACCGAATACAAGGACACATCAAAACCATCATTCATCATGACCAAGTAGGCTTCATCCCTGGGATGCAGGGATGGTTTAACATAAGGAAATCCATTAATGTAATCCACCATATAAACAAACTTAAAGACCAAAATCACATGGTCATCTCACTAGACACTGAGAAAGCATTCGAAAAAATCCAACACCCCTTCATGTTAAAAGTCCTGGAAAGAACAGGAATCCAAGGCCCATATTTAAACATAATAAAAGCAATATACAGCAAACCAACAGCCAACATCAAAATTAATGGCGAGAAACTTGAAGCAATCCTACTAAAATCAGGGACTCGACAAGGCTGCCCAATTAGACAGCAAAAGGAGATCAAGGGGATACAAATCAGAAAGGAAGAGATAAAAACATCACTCTTTGCGGATGACATGATAGTGTACTTGAGTGACCCCAAAAATTCCACCAGAGAACTCCTACAGCTGATAAACAAGTTCAGCAAAGTGGCCGGATACAAAATTAACTCAAACAAATCAGTAGCCTTCCTATACTCAAAGGACAAACATGTGGAGAAAAAAATTAGGGAAAAGGTACCTTTCACAATAGTTACAAAAACTATGAAATACCTTGGTGTGACTCTAACTAAGGAAGTGAAGGACCTGTATGACAAGAACTTCAAACCTCTAAAGAAAGAAATTGAGGAGGATCTCAGAAAATGGAAAGATCTCCCATGCTCATGGATTGGAAGGATCAACATTTTAAAAATGGCCATCCTACCAAAAGCAATCTACAGATTCAATGCAATCCCCATCAAAATTCCAACCCAGTTCTTCATGGAATTGGAAAGATCAATGTGCAATTTCATATGGAATAACAAAAGACCTAGAATAGCAAAATCCATCCTCAACAACAAAAAAACATCTGGGGGAATCACTATCCCTGACCTCAAGCTATATTACAAGGCAATTGTGCTGAAAACTGCATGGTACTGGTACAGAAATAGGCAAGTGGATCAATGGAATAGAATAGAAGATCCAGAAATAAGCCCTCATGTATATGGTCACCTGATTTTTGACAAAGGAGCAGTAAACATTCAATGGAAAAAGGACAGCCTATTCAACAAATGGTGCTGGTCCAACTGGCACTCAACATGCAAAAGAATGAAAATAGACCCTTTCTTATCTCCTTGTACAAAGCTCAAGTGTAAGTGGATTAAAGATCTCCACATTAAACCAGATACACTGGAACTATTAGATGAGAAATTAGGGAAAACCTTAGAACACATAGGCACAGGAGAAAATTTTCTGAACAAAACACCAATGGCTCAAGCTCTAAGGTCAAAGATTAACAAATGGGACTTAATGAGATTGCAAAGTTTCTGTAAGGATAAGGACATCGTCAAGAAAACAAAACGGCAACCAACAGAATGGGAAAAGATCTTTACCAACACCACATCAGATAGAGGCCTAATATCCAAGGTGTACAAAGAACTCAAAAAGCTAGACACCAGAGAATCAAATAACCCTAATTAAAAAATGGGGTACAGAGCTAAACAAATCATTTTCAGTTGAGGAACACCGAATGGCCGAAAAACATCTCAGGAAGTGCTCGACATCCTTAGCCATCAGGGAAATGCAAATCAAAACAACTCTAAGATTCCACCTCACACCAGTCAGATTGGCCAAGATCCAAAACTCAGATGACAGCAGATGCTGTCGAGGCTGCGGAGAAATAGGAACACTTCTCCACTGTTGGTGGGGTTGCAAGCTAATACAACTACTCTGGAAATCTGTCTGGCGATACCTCAGTAAATTGTATATAGTACTACCTGAAGACCCAGCTATTCCACTTCTGGGCATATACCCCAGAGACACTTTAATACACAACAAAGATATATGCACCACAATGTTCATAGCGGCTCTATTTATAATAGCCAGAAGCTGGAAGGAACCCAGATGTCCTTCAGAAGACGAATGGATACAAAAATTGTGGTACATATACACAATGGAATACTACTCAGCCACCAGAAACAATGACTTAACCAAATTCTTAAGAAAATGGCTGCATCTAGAGAAGATCATCCTGAGTGAGATAACCCAGTCACAAAAGAACAGACATAATATGCAGTCACTGATAGTGGGATGCTAACCCCAGAGGCTTGCACTCCCCCAGAAACAACTCACAGACTGTATGAAGTCCAAGAAATAAAGAAAACAAAAAATATACATATATTCACAAAACAAGAAGACTTTGACTATTTCCATGTTGCGTTTTGTTTTGCATGTACTTTACGCTTATTGCAACTAGTAGGTTTTCAATGCATACTGTCAAGCCCTTGAAAAAAATCAAGTACTGACTAAAAAACATATTCACATGGTTTTATGTAAAATTTATTTTAATGTCTGAAAAAACAGTACTGACAAAAATGTATAATTTTAAGCAAAAAATGTTTAACATCTTTACATGTATCTTTGTTTTGCAAAATAAAGTCGTTTAAAAAAAAATAAGAAAACCTTAAAACAAAAAAAAAAAAAACTACCCTACAGCCAAATCTTATGGAGTTATTTTCTCAATTGAGGTTCCTTCCTCTCTAATGACTGTAGCTTGTGTTAAGCTGACATGAAACTAGCCAGCACAAAACCCAGCATACCTCGGACTCAGTCATTCTCCTAACTACTGGTTATTATGCAACTACTGTTGTGCCAGGAAAGGTTCATGAATCACACAAAACTATCGATGAACCAATTCCCATACAATCACACTAGGGTCTCTTTATTCAGGCTCAAGCTTGGGCTTCCCACCAACTCTCATATAGCAGGAAAATGGAGCCCTGAGCCTAGTTTTAGCCAAGCATCTATACTGGCAAGAAAGAGGTATCTATCCTGGAACACATCTGATTGGAGATCCATTGTGACCTTTGACATAGTTGGCTGTTGCTGGGAGCCAAACCATAAACTTAACTTCTACTTTCCTCCTGATTGGTGGTTGTTGGAAAGCGAAGTGTAAGGGTCAGGTTTGTAGCCTTGGGGTGCAGATTTGTTGTGGGTAACCTGGAAACTGGTCCTAGATGCAGGTTTTGTTGGGGGATAACCTAGAAACTGGTGTTAGACACAAGACTTGTTGGGGGAATAGCCTGGTAACTGGTGATAGGTACCAGCCTGTTAGTTAACCTGACCTTGATCAGATTCTGTAAGATGGCGCCTGAACTCAAAAGATTTGGTCTCTTAGTACTATATGCCTATCTCTGAACTATGAATACAGGATCCTTTCTGTTGCCATTACCATTATTATCAGGAACTTAAGTACGCTGTACTTGACCCTGTGCCAACTACCCACATACTGAGGAAATAAATAAACTGAAAAATGTTTAAGTTTGTCTATAAACCTCTGGAAGGCAAGCATTTTTTAGCTTTACTGAAATAAAACTGATAAATATTGCATGTGAGATATAAAATACAATGTGTGTATTGCTGAAGACTTTTATGATCTACTTAGTAACTTGCAAGTACACAGTGAAGTATCATTACATGCAGCCTATGTCCAAAATTTATTCATCCTTCATAACGGAAACTTAACAGCTTTCAACAGCACCTCTGCACTTCTCTTAAATGTCTGGCCCTTGGAGGCTACTATTCTGCTCTCTCTTTCTCAGAGTTGGACTTTCTTCATAGCCACAAAGTGAAAAATGAAAAGAAGATGAGGAAGGATCCGGGAACCCATACCCCAGGGACTTGAAATTTTAAAGACCCCTAAAAGTTTTTTTTCCTTTTTGGGGAAAAAAAAAACCTACACACCATGGGCTTTGGGGATTTTCAATATTCAAACTATAACACCCAGGTTCACAAACGTGTACCTAATGGTTAGGAACATAAACCATTCTGGTGCTAAACTAGGCCTCCACATGGGTCATGCCTGACTAGTCTGGTTTAGTTCTAGAGTTAGAATCAAGGCTGATCTTCACCTCACACCGCTTCCACTACATACAGAGCATCACCCTGTGTGTTTTTCTGCTAGGGATGACGCGGGAGTAGAGTGGGCGAGCTGAGAGTGTTCTCTGCTGGCTTCAGTGAGTCTTCAGTACAGGTTTCTTTGTTTCTGTGCTCCCACCGGGTGTCATGATTCTCACCTGGAGTCCTCAGCTGCAGTATGTTCCGTGCATCAATAGTTGTTCAACTGATATTGCTCAGAGGAGCCAAGTGTTAAATGGTCCTGTTTCACCCTATTTCACACCTACTCCCTCTGGAATTTTTTTTATATATTTTTAATTGATCTGGTTTTCCACTAAACATTCACTTCTCCCATTACCAGTAACTCAGACTGTGATGGTGGCTACTATTAAACAACCTGAAGTTTGATGTGCGGATCTATGGCATGACACAAATCTACATCAAGAAATAAAGGAGAAGGATTTGCCCTTTCTCAGGGAACATGACTTGTGTTTCAAAGGTAAAACTCTGAGGTTCCAATGGAATATAAATCCCTTCTTCATGGCAAGCGGAAGCTGTATTAAATCCAAAGCACGACCTCCTGATTACAAAGCCAGTTGTTCCACTCCCCTGCCCCTGGCAGGAGTGAATGCATTCTACACCTCTCTGCTAGAAGCGTAGTAGTGCTCCCATCTGTTCCTATTTCCCACTGATAATGTAAACACTGGGCCACCAACATCTTATCAGCTTGTACTGAGCTGTTTTCCTAGCCCCAGTAAAGAATTTGAATCCTTGTTTCCATACACTTTCAGCCAAACTGATAGCACAATGTTACAGTTGACGGGATTTGGGAATACATTTTGCAGTGATGGAGACATATTTTTCAATGCAAAACCAGCTAAAAGTCAAATTTATGCCTGAGCATCTCGCTACTCAATGTTAAGTCCAGCAGCATTAACATTTCTCGGGAGATTCTTAGAAATGCAAGGTCTTGGTCCTAAACACAGACCTGCAGAATCAGAATCAGCTATGGAAGGTGCAGAAGTGATTCCTATACACAATAAATTTGGGGAAGCGTTTTCCTAGACCACAAGAACACCAAGCAGAGTTCCCAGCTACAGAATGACAGATGGGTTATAGTTGTACGGAATTAACTATCTTCTCAGATCTCAGCAGATGTAGTTATATGATTATAGCCCAGCTCATTCAAAGTTACAGCACCAACCCCCTCTTCCCCGCAATCATGTGACGTTCTATGCACATCTCATCTGCCATAAGAACACAAGCATGAGTTTCCTGTATGCAGTGCTACACAGAAAATACTGCGTATGATCTATATCCCATTTACGTGAAAATCTAGGACAAAAGTACTACTATCCTAACCACTGACTATGAACAAGTGTCAGAAACATGAACTAAGTTTTTAGTCCAGTACTTTCAAATCACAAAATGTCATGCAAGCATTAAATTATTCCACCAGAATTCTAAAAATAACACACCTACCCCTTTGTTTGAAGACCTACCTCTTCATATACCTGGAGACTAGATTGTATTATAGCCGACTGCTTTTCTGAAAGTGGCGTTTAGAATAGGTTGAGACATCTCTTTTTATCTGATATGAAACAAAAGCCACTATATTGAATTTAAAGGGGTGGGGGTGGGTGCAGTGATTACTCTCCTAGAATGAGAGAAAGGTAGGCTTATAAACGAGGCTCTTATATTTTGCTTTAAAAAGAAAACAAAAAAGTCTTACCACTTCCCCAGAAAGGTTTAATGGTTAATGCTTGTTGGAAAAAAACATCACTATAACTAAAAGCACATCAGATTCTTTAGCAATCAGGTTCTTTGCAACGCTAGGCATTGCACCCTGGAAGACTTGATTTGCTCAACCATTTCTGCTTCAGCAAAGCCTTTACTCTCTCTGCCTATGTAATGCAAACTAATATAGTAATCACTAGCCATGTGTGGCTATTTAAACTTAAGTCTAAATTAGTTGACATTTAAATACAGAATTATTAAAATTAAGCAAAATTTATAAATTAATCCCTAATTTGCATTTCCTACTGCTTGAGTGCTCAGATGCTAAATAGCATTCATGCCTGACATGATGCTTATACAGATACAAATTATTTTAATTTCCATGGAATGTCTTTTGGAAAGGAGCTACTCTATACTTTCTCACTACGGTATATTTCTCCTCTAAATTCCTGCATAAAAGTGAACACTACCACTTTATATGACTGTTCTCTCTTGAGGTAACTGACACAAGACCTGTTGGTTATATTTATCATGTGACTGCTGAGTAACAAGGTCCACTTACACTTATAAGGTCAGTAAGCCACCTTCACATTGACTGTCAAAAGTCCCTTCTTCCCTCCATGTCCCATGTCTACACTGAGTCTCCTCTGTCATTACAAGGAGATCATGAACACAGAGCACACTCCAGAAGAACTGACCCACATTCTCATCTTACACTATATCCCCCAGACCATTCCCACTCTATTCCTGTACCACCACAATGGCTGCCAGTAAAAAGAATTAATCTGTGTCTGGTAGTCATTCATTAAATCCTCAAAAATATTCCATTCATGAAGTCATCCATTCTACAAGTGGTCACAAAAGACAGCCCTGTCCCTGATGTTTGCTAACCACCAAGAGCACTCTGGTGTAGGTAATGGATATGCTTTCTTCTTTTTGGTACTTGCGCTCTAGTGGAAAACAAAGAGTAAGAGAGTATACGTATGTACAAGACAGAAGTGCCAAATGATGAAGCCAGAGTCTGGACCTCATGTCCTCATTTAGAGTTTCTGAGCAAATGATAGAGTGGTGCTTAAAAGATAAGATCACTTTTAGATTATATAAAAGAATGAGAGAGAGAGAGAGAGAGAGAGAGAGAGAGAGAGAGAGACAGAGAGAGAGAGAGACAGAGACAGAGACAGAGAGATGTGATTGCAAGCAGTACTAAAACCATGGTTCAAAGCTTTGAAATTTAAAGTAAAAAACCAAGAAATAGAAAACTCATGTATTGAGGTAGAGCAAGGATGGGCAGAGACCCAAGTAAAGCCACCGTGTCACCACCTGTTCTGAGTTTTTTAATCGGCTCTGTTTGCATCAAGTTCGCAGAAAGAGGGTGATAATGGGTCCACAGCAAATATTTCTGGGGTTCTTTGTAGAACTGAGTTTTGGAAAACAAGCTGGAGTAAAGTTGAGAGATAGAGAATGAACCTCAGGACTGGATCACTGCAACATTTACTGCGGGGGAGGACTGGGGAAGAGATAGGAGTCTTTACAATGACTCCCAGAATTCTGGTTCTAAGGATCTTTCAGATCTAACCTGCAGACACTGGGGGAATGTGGATTTGGGGGAAGACAGCTGTAATGTTAACTGGGAGACTAGCCGTATTAAGAGTGCCTAAGAAAGCCACTAAAAAGGGACACCAACTAGGCAGCATAGATCTGTGGGCCATCATTATGCTATGACAGTATAGTCAAAGGGGTCAATGATATCATCTCTGAGAGAGAGTGTGTGGAGAAAGAGATGAGCACAGCTAACACACACACACACACACACAAACACACACACACACACACACACACACACACACACACACACACACACACAGCTAGAGATATGTCCACCTTCAGGGTATCTACAACATGATAGACAAACAACCCATTCAGGATCATCCGGGATTCAGTCTCATCTACTGAGTATCTTCCGTTGGCAAAGGTTCCCTCTTCAGATTTCCTGTAAATTTTCACAGGTCCAGATCCTCATTCCTACCACTGGAATAGAGCAGTGAGCTAGATATCCCCTGGCTCTGAGCCAACAGGCATCCTCCCACCATTCCTTGCTACACACTGCCATCTGCTGCCTTCTCCCAAGAAAGGCACTCCTAGATTCTCTTTGTATTGTTTAGACCTTTAAGGCTGTCTCCTACACAAACTAAACAGTTGTCCTTATTTTTCATGGTATCATCAACTTCCCTATAATTCACTGAGAAAAATCAAGTTACACAATAAAATTCATCCTTTTGCTGAATCCCTTATTTAAATGTTGTTTATATATTGACATTTAGGCAACTTCAATACAGGGAAGAACTTGAAATAGTTGTTCTCATAATTGTAATAGACATGCTTATGTTACATCAAAATGCTTCTTAACTAGTTTACAGAATTCAGTCAACTTTGAATTGGAGTCTTTTTCATAAACATAAAACAAATTTTATACAAAAATTATTTTTATGGTTGATAAAAAATGCCAAAACTTCATGGTTTTTATGTCAGTCACAAACTTCTGAATATACCTCCAATTTTAAAAAGCAACATAAAATAAACTCAATATAAAACTAAATAATAAACGATATAAAAGTATTCTTTCTGTCTATTTCTGTATTTCTTCCCTTGAAGATAAGCGCAAACTTCCAACAAAAAAAAAAGGAAGAAAGGAAGAAAGAAAAAAAGAAAGAAAGGAAGGAAGGAAGGAAGGAAGGAACAAAAGGAAGAAAGGAAGAAGTGCTTTATACTTTCAAAGATTAGCTGAAATGTACATAAGGCTATGATGTATTACTTAATTCAATAGATTTTAGTTCGGGTTAAATATCAATAAAGCAATAAACTAAAATAGATTAAGGTATAGAATTCAATGATTTCATAATTACTATAACTGAAAATTCAATAATTTGTTCTTATTTCTAATTAAACTTTTTAATTACATACCAAAGTGACTGTGGGAGTTAAGTTATCTAAAATTTCTAAAATATATGAATTTTATATCCATATACTCCTAGTTGTACACCCCTACATCACATTAGTATTATATATAATGGTCAGTTATTGTAGGAAAAGATAAAAGGCCAAAGTCAATTCATCTAATGACTAAATTACACAGGAAAACCAAAGAACCAATGTAAAATTCTATCACTCTTAATTACCAAAGTCCCCTACAGTACTGTTGATTATACAAATATCTCTATGCATTATAATTTGGTCTTTTATCAAAAGCTACACAGAATGTTCATGTCTGTCTATGTTTACTTTGGGCACTCACTGTAAATTGTGTAATCATAGAATGAGTCATTGAGGAATAAATGTGGAGGGTGCTGGGGTATACAGCAGTAAGCAATGAGTTAAATCAATGCCTGCCCTTGCAGCAGCTTGAAGCCTGATGCAGTCGATGTGTAAATCAAGTGAGACAGAGATGGGAAAGTGCTCAGAAAGTCATAAATCATACAAGGAAAGAGTCACTGGCCTCATACTAAAGAAGAGTTAGAACACAAACATCAATGTAGAGAACAGCTCCATCATAAACACGGATGCAGGTCTAACCAAGGGCATAATATCAATTAGATGAAATGTACAGCAAAATTGTAAAGTGTATGGCCACTGGGATGATAGGTCTCAGCTTTGAGACTTCTCACCAATTTTTGGCCTGAGGATTTAATGTGAAGCAGTTGGCTGGAACCTCTTACCCTGGTGTGGATGTGTGTGCATGTTTGCTGTTATTCTCTGATTTCCTTTCTGTCTTGATTCCCAGAATAATAAGGAGTAGCAACCAGATTAACAACAGAAAGCCACGTTGCCAGCAAGGCCCCCTCTAAAAACATGTCTGGTGTACAGTGGGAAGCAGTGCAAATCCAGTAAAATCAGGCAATAAATTATGTGCACCACCCACTCTCAAGTGCTCCTTGTTACTAGATAGAAAAAGGCACAGTGCTTCTCTGAGGGACCTCTGTGCTTAGGAGTGTTTAAGCCAAGTCCAAAGCAAATTCCCTTACCAGTGGGTCTTTTTAAATCAAAACCGTGATGCCACAGGTTTGATTGGTGAACCCAGGAAGTTCTGGCGTAGATAGATACAGTCTTAGGCTCCCAATAATTATTTTGTTCTTTTTTTTTTTAAGCACATCGGCTTCCCTTGAGTCCTCTTCATATCTTAGCAATTCCCACAGGAAGTGCAGGAGTAAAGGAGAAATGAGAACGCCCCGTTAGAGCACATTTCTTCGAAGCTCCAGCATGCTCATCAGATTGTTACTAGGATGAACATAATACTAGCCTCCAGTCTTCAGCCAAAGACATGTTGTCTTGCTTTTCTATTTGAAGGACACAACTGTGAGATGACTGGGAACAGCAAACATTCTGAAGGGACTGGTGTCACCTCTCCATGACAAATGGTGACTTCTGTGTCTACCTAATTTAACCCTATCATCAGTCTGCTTGGACTTCTACAACATTATCAACAGACTAAGGTTTAAAGAGCAGATACTTTCTGTTTTGGAACCAGAAAACCCAAGGTCAAGGTATCAACAAGACCTGTTTATGGCATTTTCTCTCTCCTCGGCATGCACATGGTGCAGGGAACCTTCTGCATTTTCACATAGCATCCCCCTTTGCACACTCCAGGTTGTTTCTTCTTTTAAGGTCATTAATCCTATTGAATTAGTGCCTCACCCTCAAACTTCAATTATCTCCATGAAAAGCCTGTATCCAAATATTACCAGGTGTAGAACTTCAATATAGGAATGTGCCTGGGAGTGGGAGGAAGAGTATTTAATCCAGGCTGTAGCAAATACGTATCTAATAAAGACTGAATTAGAAAATGACATAGTGCAAGAGGCAGGGAGTACAAAAATGGGTAAGGCATTGATTGACTCTGACCCCAAAAAGTACATATCTTAACAGAGGGAGATTTGTATGTGTGCAAATGTGTAAGGTTCAAATCAACTGTGAAAAATGAGAATATAAGGAAAAGAAAAGGACACTCTCAAAGAGAGTTGTTATGTGAGTTCAGGCAGACAGAGCACAGTGATAATGCCCTTTAGAACAATCATGACATTGCAGATGTGGACTGGAGGAACAGTAACCTCGAATTAGCCCAAGCAATGTAAAGGACAAACGCAAATGGCTTCATCTAAACCTTGGAAATATGGTTGACAACGAGGAAACTGATTTGAGGAACGTTCTTGAAATAAGAGCAAGAGAATTTAAGGAAATTGATAATTTGTCACAAAGGGCTTTTTTTTTTTCTTAAACTTTTCTCACTTCACTAATTCAATGACTAAGTCCACATGTCCCTAGTTATATCTCTAGTAATAGAAGTGGCAAAATCATTTCCATTCAATGTGGTTTTGACATATTCAGATATATCCAGACTACATTTCCCTAAGTTATACAAAATATTCTATAATTTGGCAAGCATGGAGGCATAATGTATTTTAAGTACATACTAACAGTGAGTATCTATTCATTCGTGAGTCTCAGCTTAGCTACTAATATAGTTATTAGTATATAGTTAGTATATATATATATATGTAAATACTTAATATATACTGAGTACATCTGCAAATTAACTGTAAGTACAACATTGATCCTTCACTCTCAAAGCTAAATTCAATGGAGCATCCTTTGTGCCTCCCTCCATGACTATGATAGCATCAGTCACTGAGCACTAGGGTTAGCCTGAAGAGCATTCTAGACTTCTCCTCTGCCAAGATTCTTTGCACAGGATAGCATGGAAACCAAAAGATTTCCTTTAGATACTGAAGATCAAAGTATCTGTAGTGTTCAGTCCCCAACATAGCAATCCATAAATAAGTTATAGACAAATAAGATATCCACAGTAACCACCTTTTTATTCCCATATCTAATCTTCCATCCCACAAAAATTTTCTCAATCAAATCTGCTTCCAAACAAGAAACAGATCTTTGCGGCCCTCAGTGGAAAGACCTCTTTTTCTAGCTCCTTCAGTCTCTTCTTAGATGCTACATCTTAATGATCCAAACGTGTGCACGTGTCTCCTCACTAGAAGATCTTGATATCATTAAAAAGCCTGTGTTAGCTCGCCTTCCATTGTTGCCCTAAGAAGTTCACCAGAAAGAGCTTGAGGTTATTACATCTTACAGCTAAGACTGTTGAAGGGAGCCAGAGTGGGAACCAGGATGCAGGAACTGAAACAGAGACCATGGAGAGACACTGCCTACTGCCTGTGTCCATAGCATCTTGGTTAGGGTTCCTATCGCTGTGATAAAACAGCATGAACAAAAGCAACCTGAAAAGGAAAGGGTCTACTTTAGCTCCCAGCTCTCAGATTCTACACCATTACCAAGGAAAGTCAGACAAGAACTTAAACAGGGCAGGAACCCAGGGGAAGGAACTGAAACAGAGACCATGAAGGAGTGCAGCTTATTGGCTTATCCATCATGACTTGTTCAACCTCTCTTCTTACTACTCAGAACCTAGGAGTGACACTGCCCATGGTCAGCTGGACCCTCCCACATCAATCATCAATGGCGAACATGCAGTAAATGCTTGTTCACAGACTTGTCTGGTAGACGTATCTCCTCAGGGGAGCGACTCTTTTCACAGATGACTCTAGCCTGTGTCAATGTTGACAAACCCATGGCTTGCCTATCTTGCATTCTTATATAGCCCAGAACCTGATGGAAGGACCCAGCCAGGAAGGGCCATTGTATTTGGACAGAGCAGGCCATACTGCCTATAACCAGTAAGTGTTCCATGTTTGAAAATTAGTAAGTTGATTAGGAAAGTGTCTGCACTGAGGGAGTTGATGCCGATAATCTGTTAAATGTAGAGTTTTACAAGGATGAACTATTTCTTCTGCTCATGTGCAATGACCTTGAGACCCAGCTTAAGGCAATCAATAAATTTCCTTATATCTTCAAGAACCTATTGGGAGAAAACTGACAACCACATAAGCAACACCAGTGTCAGGTGTATAGACAATGTCTTCTTGTGGCTGAATGAACTGGAACTCGATCGAAACCCAAAAACCCTTTCCTACTTTTCTATCTTGATCATTTCCATACAAGACCCCACCTAAGGGGACCATTTCTCTGACTGTCTTCCAAATTCTTCCAGCTAGCATGAGGAATTAACAAGACCTTGAACCATATAGAAATTTCACCCCTATGTGGTTGGGGAACAAAAAAAAAAAAAAAAAAAAAAACGAAAAGGGAGAGTAATCGTTATTGGAATAGAAACCAAACGCTAAAATCATTTTACAGCCAAGTCAAGTATTTACTATTCCCCCATCTCCATTGAAATGTCGTCTTGCCCAGGCTTCTAAAAAGCTATGTCATCCGCTAACTGCCTACTGCCAAGTCCCCCAATAGTTTCACAGCCAAATGGTCTAGCTACAGAAGTAAAATATGAGCCCTGTCCTCGCCCCATTCTCAGGCCTTTTCTCTGAACGGAGATGTTTTATTTCTGTAGGTCATGTTGCCTGAGGAGGTACACACCGCAGGGAACAGTATTAAAGGACTGCAGTACTCTGTAGGTCGCCTTTGCATTGTGAGAAGCCATATTTTTAACTTGGTCCTATTGGAAATCTCATACAGCATGCAGCAAATTAGAGAGTATGGAAGGTCTGGTGTATCCAAGTGGATAGCTCCTCGTGTAATGGCTGGGCACCGAGTATACTTTCTATCACCTTGGCATACGCTATCATTGAAATCCAACAGCAATCTTATGTAGTCATGATTTTTATTTCCTGTTTGTCAATGAGGGAAAAAAAATGAAATCTCAGAGGCTCTATTCCATGCCAGGTTTTCACAACTGGTTTAGCACAGCTGAGCACAATTCTAATTCCAGAACCTACCATGCTAATGGCTACTTCTGCCAAAGCCAAGGGTGAGTTGTCCCATGAAGACTCGAGGACACACAATAAACAATTTGTATATACCTGTGAAATTTTCATTCAAAGACCAAATAAGTGGATGCATTGTAATACACTGAAATAAAGAGATAATGAGAAAAACAAAGTTTTCAAATAAAATAGAATTCACCAAAAAGTTGTCTTTGGGGGATGGGAATGATTAAATCTTCCTCTTTCCCTCTCCTCTTCCTCCTTACTTTAATAATTTAAGACGGGATCTAGGTAATAGCCACATCAATGTGTAAGCCTATGGGTAAGACATCACTTGTCAATGGCTTTAGATCAGCTGTTCCTAGGTAGCATAGCTTCCATCAGCAGGGGAAGCTCCAGATAAGGTCTTCGGAAGAATAGACCTGGGCAGCCGAAGACAAAAAAGAAAGCAATTAGAGAATCTACACATGGAGGGGCAACAAAGGCTCGTCCTTCCAGTTTCAGAACCAGAATACTTTGAGGAGTGATATAAGAGAAGAGAAGCCAGTCAGGAGAGATGGACAAGAGAAAGGAGTGAGAGAAATGAAGGAAGTTGAGTTACTAATTAGTATGCTCAAGTATGTGTCTCGTTACAAATGACCACACGAATTGGCTTTGGTCCTTTGTTTCTGTGTCATCATTAAGAGTTGCCTGAATCCACATGTAATCCATTCAATGAATTCTTTACAGAGAGAATCTTGGTAAGAGGTAAAAACTAATCCCACCCAAGAAACCTGGAAATGCCAGGCCTTTGATTATACGATTCCAGTGCTACTGATCATCTACCGATAACACAGTTACACAGAGGTCAGCTGTTGGTCCTGCTCCTGTCAGGAAAGCCTGAACGTTTGAGGCTTGACACAGGCTGGAAATGGAACTCATCAGCACTCCCAGCTGGAAAAAGCTGAAAGGAACTCATTCAAGTCAGGGCAAGAGATGCTGTTGGGTAGTGGGGAAGGAATGGAATTTCTAAACAAATTCAAAGGACTTGTGCCTCAAGCCAATGTTTTCAGCGACTGTCTGAAGGTATGAAATCTATAAATTCTGCCCGCGGACCTTTACCTGGGACAGATGGGCTTAGCTGCTATGCAGGCAACATAATTTACCAGCCAACATTACATTTGTTATGTGCTCCTCTACTGCCATCTAGTGAACAAAGAGTTAACTGCAGTTCTATCTTTCCTGTAATGTGTAAGTGGAGTGGGCTTTTTTCCTGTGTCTGTTTAGGCGGTAGTGGTTAGAAAGCACTCCTAGCTCTCACTTTTTGGGGTATCCATGTAGCTGTACAAAATCAAACCATTTTATGATTCTTCCCAGGATACATATGCACACCTGAGGAAGTTCCTTTGATGACTATATGGTATTTCCCATTTAAAACACCACCTTTAGAGTATTTCTTTTATCTTACGGAGAAGATGCAGGACAGCACCAAAAAAATGGTAAAGCATATAGTGGTAATAAATAGTGAATAATGGCACTGTTGCAAGAATTCGACTTGATTGCACACAAACGCAGCTCTGTGCTGTCTCTAGATTCTAAACTACGCAGAGTTTGAACAATGATGGGGCGACGAAGGATCACAGAAATTTTGAGCTGAGAAAATGTTCATGGCTGTCTGGCAATAGTGAAGCACCAAAGGAAGGCATTAGCTGCTGTGGTACCATCATTTCCAATACACACTTTCCCAGTGTGGACTTCCTGCAGCTGAGAACTGTATCTCTGTCCCACGTGGCTTCATTCAAGGCTGGTACATTTGCCTACCTGCCACTCCCATCCCACATATTGATTAAGACTTTTTTTTCTTCCCACTAATGAAATTATCTTTACCAATGGCCATATTATTAACACAACAAACCACAGAGATGACAGGAAAGGGATGGTAGGTCTTGTAATTCTGCTTCTCCTGTTTTAGGGGACCCAGGTCTGTTTGATAGTTTCACGGAGTCACACACAGGTTACAGAGTCAATGAGAACCTAATGTGGATGCTCAACTGAGAAATGAGAGGCCACTGCAGGGGAGCCCGGTGCACAGAGGAACGTCCACAGACCACATCAGAGTTGGATTCGAGGGCAAATCTTTTTTAAATGCCAATAAATACCTGTCTGTCTTTATTCACTTTTCTCTCAAGATATCAGATTCCACCTTAAAGAAAATCTCTCTAAGACCTGGCATTTGTCAGACATGTCTCACGTCCACCCATACCGTAGCTCACAAAGGGTGTCAGCCTGAGGAAACTGCTGTTTGCATATCTGAAGGCAAAAAATAAATAAATAAGACTGAAAACTCCATGCTACACGAATTAATTTGTGAAGGTCATAAACTGATAACAGACAGCCAGGGTTCAGCCTGTAACTTATGGTGTCTCTAAGGAAGATTTTCAGTGAGACGTCAATCACTCATTCCAACCAAGTGGTTAGCTTTACCAAGGAGCTATGAGATCTACCCCACATGTTTTCTCTAAACTAGCACTGACTCTTGTTTTTACGATAAAGACGAAACCTATAGACCAACTGCAAAGCTCTCGTCTCCCAAGTAAGCCAAAGCCATAGCGGAGGAGAAACCATAAAAGAGGCTAAAGTTGAACCTAGTTTACATTTCACAAGGCTTGCATTCAGCACACACTTACATGCCATCTGTAGACTGGTGGGATTGATTGCCGCAGGACATAATTATTTTAAAAGGCAATTAATTTGATTACCAGCAGTGAAGTTTTATCTATGCAAGCTACAAGGACACTCTAACAAGAGAAAATAATCAAGTTTCCGAATCAAAATGCAAGGTGCATCTTTCAGGAGTTGAGAGAGAGGAAGCCATCTCTCTGGAGAGACAGAATGAGAAATTCATAATTCAGGCACTGTTGTCTCACTTCTTCTACTATAATGATAATCTCAGATATGAGACCTTAAACACAACAAATGGAAATCCCCTACTTCATGTGGAAATTCTGATGCCACACCTTTCACCAACTATTGATCTGGGGGAAGGAAGGTACCATGAGTAATTTATATGTGGCTTCTAAATGGTTTTCTATGTACACTGTATTTTTACATTACTTCTCATGACAAGTTCTGCAAAGGAGCTGGCCATGATCATAAAGAGTGTAAGAGATTATAACAGACAATAAGAAATCCCCTCAACGTGTCCATATTCTTATCTCTTGAACCTGTGGACATTACTTGGCACAAGGGACTCATCAACACGGTTAAGAATTTTTCAAATGGCAAGAATAGCCTGGCTTGTCCAGATTTTTTAGTGTGATCATACACATATTATTTTGTGCAATATGTTTGTGTGATGGTGTCAGAGGCCAGAAGAGGATGCCCTGGAACTTAAGTAACAGGTAGTTGGGGACACTAGGAACCAAACCCAGGTCCTCCATGAGAGCTGCAAGTGCTCTTAAACATTTAACTTTCTTCTCTGCCTCTCCCTCCTTTCTTATAAACAGGGCATTTGACCACAGAATAGTTATGATATGACAGGTGATTAGCAACAAAGAACTGCTGGTGACCCCTAAAATGGGATCTTCCTGGAGCCTTCAGGGTGATGCATAGCTAGCCTCAAAATAGTTTCCACTGACACACTGCAGTGCCTTTAAATATATCCTGGACTTCTTACCTTCAGAGATGGAGGAAAACAGATGTGTGCTTCTTTAAGTAGGCATGTACAATTTGTTACAGCAACTATGGAAACAAATATAGTCACTGTTTAAATACTTTTAGGAAATCAAGGTCAAATACTCAAAAGGAGCGATTTAAGACTGGAATTTTCACTCAGAAATTTGAAGATTTCAATCCACAGGTGTCTGGCTCAAAATCTTCAACAAGAAAATGGGATGAGGGCACTTCTTTGTGGAGGACAAGAAGCAAAAGGGACAACAGGAAAAAGCTTTCACAAACCACCCACAATTACTTAATTGCTCCATCTTGGTCTCATGTCCTAAAGGTTTTTAAACCTCCCAAAGGTTTTAAAATCTGAACCTGTGGAGACCATGTTAGATTCCAACAGTAATATTGAAAATTCTAACCTACCACTCAGATGGGAAATCTGTCATCTTTAGACTATTGCATGCTACCTGTGATCTTATGCAAAATGCCGGAATTATGTGCACAAAGAGCCACTCGTTGACGCAATTTGAACAAGATTGTTGGCTAAGCACTGATAAAATTGTTACTGATTCAATCATCAAAATCATTCCGTTGGCTTATATACTTTAGGTTGGGTATATTATTTCCAAGTTAAAAAAAAATCTAAGACATTCACCACTTATATGTCCATTAGTCCTTACTTTTGACTTTGACAGTTCTAAAAAATATATGCTATGATACAACATTTTGGCACTAAGTACAAATGCATAGGCATCTTTTATCTCAAGACCCATTAATTTCTAATAGCTCCAATGTTTTCCTTATCAATAATTTTACATGTGTGTGCATAATATTACCTATCTGATGGCATGGCCAAGACAACATCAAAGCCTATAATCTGGATTCTATCATTAGTAGATTTTCTATTAATTCTTTAGCTTTGCTCAAATCACTAAACACAGCCTCAGTGTCCTTATTTATAAACTAGAGTATTGGTGGACACTTGCCTAAAGGGTCAACTGTAAGGTTTTTGTCCAGACAAAGACAAAATAATTGTAGGAATCCCACGAGAAAAACAAAAAGAAAAACCCGAATGGAATTCAAATGTGCTCGTTAACACAAGGTGCCACTAGAGGTCAGATTATGTTTAGTAATTCTTTCTAATCTGGCCTGCATACAAAGCAAAAACTATAGCTCATGTTAATCCGCCCTTGCCCAGCCTGCACCTACCCTCTTCTGAGCTGAATGAATGGGGACATGAGTGAGACACTAAAACTCTAAAATCTCTGAAAGCAGCAACTGCATTCATTAATCTTCAATTCGTAACTGTCTTGTACCAGAATTACCTTTCCTGCCTGAATGGCGTTAATTGGATGTGTCTCCTGAAGCTCTTCTGCTTCGTGTTTGTTCATGTTACTGTTTTAATCAATCAGTCGTACAGAATTGAAATTGCAAAAGATTTTTAAGAACCTTTGCCTGCATACACTGTGCATACAGGTGGAATTGTGCAAAGAATATGTGATCTATGAATGACATTTGACTCTGCACCACACACTCACAGTGGCTTTTGTAGAAGACAGTCAGAGGATCAACATTGTGAGCATGGCAAGGCCCTGTGGCAGGGGACTCTCTTGTCCTCTGCCATCCTTGTAGTATTAAATATGTCTGTGTGGTCAGAAGACAGAGTGTGTCCCAGACATCCTGTTCAGAATGCATGTAAAAGGGCCGTAATCTGACCTGAGGTGGCAGATACTTATCAATTCTAGATGGCTCTGTGGTGTGAGAACAAGGCAAGGTATCCTTATAAATGGAACTTAATAAGAACAGAGGGATGCAGACTTAACCTCTAACCTCCCTACCATGCTCTCGGGGTCACAGCTTTGACTGTTCTCTCTAGCAGCTACTTGGCCTGCCATCACAGTCATATCTCCTCTAAAATACAGTTGCTACTGTGCATATTCAATCCCCCTTGACATTCATAGTCCCAATAATCACAAGTAAGTTCCCAAGGCCTGATAGCTTGATTCAGAAGAAGGAAAGTAACCTATCATCTTGGGCCGTTAGGTATCGCTGTGCGTTTGTTCATATTTTATAAGATGTTAGAGTTGTTAGAACATCTGCTCTACCCTGACCTCAACCTCCCATCTTCCATTACTGAGGCAATACCTGCAGCTTCCCATATAAATAACCAAGACTCAGAAAAGTCAGGCTGCTCACTCAAAAAGTAGAGACCTTTCTACACTGTCAAATTTTGGGTTTGGTTTAGACTGATTGTGGCTATGCTCTGGTTACTCAATCCTGGAGTAAAAATGTGTTTAACTTGTGTCTTCATTTAACAAGATCCCACAGTTAATAGACCTTAGGGAATTTTAGGGAGATCTGATATTTCAGAAAGACTTTGGATACCTTAAAGACACTTTGGATGTTTTAGAGAGGTTTTAAACTTTGAAAAAGACTTCAGATGTTTTAAATGGATTTAAATGTTTAAATTTTAAAAACTGAAACTTTATCAAAAGCTGAAAATTTTTGATATTAATATGAGATTTGGGGAATGAACAAAAAATGGAAAATTGTGGTTTAATGGTAATGTATTGATGTGTCAATTTGACAATTTGTCAATTTGACAAGGGGCCAATTGTCCGGGCTAACATTTTTCAGCTTGACACAAGCTAGAGTCATTTGGAAGGAGGACTCTCAGCTGAGAAACAGCCTTCACAGGATTAACCTGCAGGACAGTCTGTGTGAGTTCTGTTGGTTTTCTTGATTGATGTGGGTCCTGCTGACTGTGGGCAGTGCTCCCCTGTGCTGGTAGTCCTGAGTTGTATAAGAAAGAAAGCTGAGTATGTCATAGAAGCAATTTCTTAAGCAATATTCTTCCATGGGCTCTACTCCATTTCCTGACTCCGGGTTTCATTGCTTAAATTTTTGCTGAGAGATCCCTTGGTGAGGACTGAGGACAGGAACTGTAAGCTGAAATAAACACTTTCCTTCTAAGTGGTTTTTGCTAGGTGTTTTATCACACCCATAAAAACCTTAACTAGTACATTAGTTCTTAAAATGTATTGAATTTTGAGCTGAGAATTATACTCACTGTTGGAGCTACATGCTGAAATGCATATACATAAAACATACTGTCTGAAAATTTGCCTTAAACAATATAGGTGAGTAGAGAGGTAGAGATCAAGATATGTCTGTCCTTCTGTGATCATTGTTGAAACTGGGTAATGGGCATCCCAAGTGCATTATACTTTTCTGACATTCCTTTTTTAAAAAAAAAATCTATGATAAGATTATAAAGATTCTTAAAATATATTGCCTCAGATAATATACAGAAGCAAAATAATAATAGAATTTATGTTTTTGTCCCAAGTAATTTTTTTCACTTTTATCTAAGTAATTCAGCTATATTGATAGGTTAAAAACAATAAGAGTTTAACTAGACAAGAATTAGTCAAAATTATTTTAAAAATCATGGAGACAATATATGTCTTTATAATCACTATTTTAAAAGATTAATCTCATTCTAAGTAGATATTATACCTTAAAATATTAGTTAATGGTCATTTGAAAGCCACCTGCTTTGGTTACTTTTCTCCTGGCTATGACCATACACCAAAAATAAACAACTATAAGAGCTTATTTTGGCTTACAGTGTATGCAGGGCTACAGTCTATCATGATGACGAGCTCTTCACATTTGCTTCTGCAATCAGAAAGTTGAGGACAGACAGGAAGTAGGACTGGGCTACTAAACCCAGTTCTACCCTCAGTGACTCACTTTCTTCTACAGGATATCATCTCTTAGAGGTTTCACAACTTTATAAACATCATCATCCATTAGGGACCACGTGTTCAAAGGCATGAGCCACTGAGGGACATTCCATTTTCAAACCATGTGACCATAATTACTAGGATGTGAACTAACAAAAGATAAAACAATTGCCACAAGGTTGGTTTTATTTTATTTTGTTTGTCTTGGGAGCTTAAAATCCCATACAATTGCTTAATCCCATACAAGGGCTTATATTATTGTATTAAACATATTATAAGAGTCTCCTACTTAAAACTTAGGAAAAATTCATATACCATGGAAATTATCATTCTTTCTAAATAAAATTAATCAGCAGAATACAGAAGAAATAACATGACTACAAATTAAAATGCATTATCTTGTTAAAAAATACTATTGGGAAATAGGAAAATGTTGCAGATTCAGAGAAATGAGTCTTGTCCAGTATAGAAAATTTTCTATAATGTTGGATTAAAAGTATCATCTGGTGCTTATAGAATACTCTAGACTTAAAATACAGCATATATGTATTGACCTAGGGAGATAAATCGATTGGTAAAGTGCATGGCACACAAATTTTAAGTACCAGAGTTTAAGCTGAAAACAACCTATGTTTAAAAAAAAAAAAAAGCAAAAACAAAAACAAAAGCCGAAGGTGATCTAATATATAGTTGTATTCTTCTAAAATACCAAATGTTTTAATAAAAGCAGAGGCCATAAATTTGAAAAAGAGGGTAAAAATGATTATATGTGAGAGTTTACAGGGAGGAAAAGAGTGTAAATTTAATTCAAAAAATTAAAATAAAGTAAAAATAGTGAAAAACTCCTTAGGAACAATACTGGAAATTGTCCTCTGGCCTCCACATACATGCATATGCATGTCTACCACACTCAGAAACACACAAACAATCTACAATAAAATGCAATGCAACACACTAATTTTTGTAAAAGCAGCCACACAAAGAGTTTATCTGCAGATTTTTTTTCATAAGTCACTGCTTTGAATACAATAAAAAGTAATAATGGCATCGGACATAAGTCACAGGGAAAGCAAATCACCCAAAATTTATACACCCCATCATGCAAAAAGAAGCAATTATGTGTGCCGAGGGTGGAAGAGGAGTCTTCCGGAGGGAGGAGCACACACATCGGTACCGAATGGCCAGGCCTTTAAAGAGTAAAAACAAGTAGCATTATACAAACTGATCAAGTGATATTTAGGAACATAACTATATTCAAACCAAGTTCATAGAAACAGAGATCAGAATGCTGATTGCCAGCATCTGGAGGAAGAGGGTTATAAGTTCAAGGATAAGTTTCCAATAAACAAGTCATAACACATGTACCTATAGTTATCAACACTATAGTATGTGCTTTAAAACTCTTTAAGGAAGTAAATGTCAATCACTTTGCTACAACTTTTTCTTTTTTATATACTTTTTTATTAGATACTCTCTGTATTTACATTTCAAATGTTATCCCCTTCCCCCACCCCTTCTTATCCCCGCTCCCCCTCCACTTGTGCATCCTCTTCCAATCACCCTCTCCACCTCAGTGCCTTGGCATTTCCCTATAATGGGAAAACACGCTCTCACTGAACTAAAGGTCTCTTCTCACCAATGATGCCAGACACTGCTATCCTCTGCTACATATGCAACTGGATCCATGGGTCTCTCCATGTGTACTCAGTGGTTGGTGTTTTAGTCCATGGGAGCTGTGGAGGGTTTGGTTGGTTGATAATGTTCTTCCCATGAGGTTGCAGACCCTTTCAGCTCCTTCAGTCCTTTCTCTAACTCCTTCATTGGGATCTCCATATTCAGTCCGATGGTTAGCTGCAAACATGCTAAGCTGTATCTGTATGACTCTGGTAGAGCCTCTGAGGAGGCATCCATATCTGGTTCCTCCCAGTAAGTACTTCTTGGCATCAGCAATAGTGCTTGGGTTTCGTGGCTGCATATGGGGTGGATCCCCAGGTGAGGCAGCCTCTGAATGATCTTGTCTTCAATCCCTGCTCCTCTATTTTACCTTGTATTTCCCTCATGAGTGTTTTATTCTCCCTTCTAAGAAAGAATGGGACATTCACATTCCGTCCTTCCTTCCTTTTGAGCTTCCACATTCTGGCCTTTTTTCATTTTGAGCTTCATAAGGTCTGTGAATTGTTTCTTGGGTGTTCAGAGCTTTTGGGGGCTCGTATCTGATTATTAGTGAGTACAAACCATGTGTGTTCTTTTGTGACTGGGTTACCTCACTCAGAATGATAGTTTCTAGTTCCATCCATTTCCCTAAGAGTTTTATGAAGTCAATTGTTTTTAATAGCTGAGCTGTGCTCCATTGTGTAAATGTCCCACACTTTCTGTATCCATTCCTCTGTTAAAGGACACCTGGGTTCTTTCCAGCATCTGGCTATTATAAATAATGCTGCTATGAACATGGTGGAGCATGTGTCCTTGTTATATTTGTCACAATTTCTTAAATGCCACAAATTTTAAAATGATGATAAATGAAGATACGGCTGATTTTTCAAAAGAAATTATGGGAGAAATATTTTGAAAATGAAGGACAATGAATGCTGTCCCAATGTTTGTCATAGTACTTCTGTAACTATACATAATTTGCATCCCATATAAAGGTAATTCATCAGAATATTTAAGGACATGAAAACAAAACTGTCTAACCTGGTTTAAAATCCTCCAAAAGACTCATCACCATAAAGGGAGAGAAGTAATTCAAGCTCATTTCAGCAAAACTTTAGCATTATCAACATATAAGACTTATAAATGGGAGTGACGTGGTGATGTCCAATGGTACACTATTTAATTTGGATGTCTAGGTTGATATAAGGCATCTTCTTGTCTCATAATATTTTGTTGCTAAATTCAAGTACAGAAATGAATTATACTGGGACTTCTTTCTTTGTTTCTAAATGCCACATTGACTTAAAATATAATACAAGTATTAGTTGTTAATATTAACAAAATAATCGTTTCTATTATTTAAAATCATTAATTTTGTCTCACTCTTAAATTCCATTTTACATGCATTCTATAATATATCAGAATTGTATCTTGATTTTAAAACAAGTACCCATTTTTGGTAGAGTCAATTAATTTATCTGATGGGATGCCTCTAGGATTCAAGTTGGAGAGAAAGCCCAAGGCAGCATTTTTCTCTGCCTTAAACACCTCTGGACTATGGGCCTCCCTTCTCTCCAGGTGTCTTTGGCCACCAGCCCATGAGGACAAAGAAACAGAGTTGATAACCTGGATTTCAGATGCCTGTCAGTAAAACTGAAAATAACATTCCAGGATCAGCTTCTGGGAGGTAGATCAACTTTAATTGAGATGAATAGAAGATTATAAATTTTGGGGAAGGAGGTAGAAATATCCAGGGTAGGCAAAGGCCATTGGCTGAAGGCTAAGGTACTGAAATGCCTCATTAGCATGAGGAAGCACTCCAGGAATCTCAGGTGCTTGCTAATCAGATTCTATTCAGGAGTAAGAAAGTGAAACCTATAATATAACCAAGGATACACAATCTGAAGGTGAGGATAAAAGGTTTTGAGATCCTCAAACAAGGTCAGGGAAGGAGAAGCCCTGCTGAAAAAGAGAGTCTGACATTTTGCAACAAGTTCAGGGCTTTCCTATAATGTCAGACTTTAACTTTAATTAGCAGGGTTTCTCCTCCACACAGGGCCTCCCTCCCTTTAACAGTAGAAATAGAAGCAAGTAAAAGTTTAAAGGAAAGTCAAAAATTGACAAGGAACAAAGGGAATCACAAAGGACCAGTTCAGAAAGTGTGTTTAAGGTAGGCAGAATGTAGTCTTTGGTGGTTGCTAAAAGAGGTGGGGTGAGAGACTCCCACTTGATCAAAGAGTAAGGATTCCTCCCCAATGCCCTCACAATGCATAACATGCACACTCTGTTTTTTCAAAGAATCAAAAAAAGCCCTTCTTTCAAGGTAGACATTGCAAAGTTTCTGTAAGGCTAAGGACATTGTCAAGAAAACAAAATGGCAGCCAACAGAATGGGATAAGATCTTTACCAACTCCACATCAGATAGAGGCCTAATATCCAAGGTATACAAAGAACTCAAAAAGCTAGACACCAGAGAATCAAACAGCCCTATTAAAAAATGGGGTACAGTGTGGGGCGCCGCCTGCACATTCTCCATTTCAAGATGGCGCTGACATCCGGCTGGAGTTAGCAGTAAACAAGCCATGTGCGCACGTGCTGGGTAACTTTCCACTCCTTGAGCTCTGCCTCTCCCGTGGCTTCATAGGGCCTGATGAGTTTCAACCAATCAGGGGGCTCCACGTCCAAGGCAAGGACTGATCCCTTTATAAGGGGATGGGCTAGATAGTTCAGGGTCTTCTTCGTCTTCTTCGTCACGTGTTGCAAGCTTATGCTCTGCCTCTCGAGAGCATTAAAGTTTACCGCAGAAGAATCCTATTTCGTGTGCCGCGTCGTTCTTGCAGGCGAGACGGTTGCGCGGGACAGTACAGAACTAAACAAAACGTTCTCAATTGAGGAATATCGAATGGCTGAGAAACATCTGAGGAAGTGCTCGACATCCTTATCCATCAGAGAAATGCAAATCAAAACAACCCTGAGATTCCACCTCACACCAGTCAGATTGGCCAAGATCCAAAACTCAGATGATAGCAGATCCTGGCGAGGATGTGGAGAAAGAGGAACACTTCTCCACTGTTGGTGGGGTTGTAAACTGATACAACCACTCTGGAAATCAGTCTGGCAATACCTCAGAAAATTGGACATAGTACTACCTGAAGACCCAGCTATTCCACTTCTGGGCATATACCCCAGAGACACTTTAATATACAACAAAGATACATGCACCACAATGTTCATAGCAGCTCTATTTATAATAGCCAGAAGCTGGAAAGAACCCAGATGTCCTTCAGAAGATGAATGGATACAAAAATTGTGGTACATATACACAATGGAATACTACTCAGCTATCAGAAACAATGACTTAACCAAATTCTTAAGAAAATGGCTGCATTTAGAGAATATCATCCTGAGTGAGATAACCCAGTCACAAAAGAACAGACATAATATGCAGTCGCTGATAGTGGGATGCTAACCCCAGAGGCTCGCACTGCCCCAGAAACAACTTATAGACTGTGTGAAGTCCAAGAAAAAAACAAAACAAAACAAATCAAGGTAGACATTATTGCTGAGGAGTTGTGATTAGATCAGTTCAGAAAATTTACAACATGAAAGTTCTCTTGCTAAGCCTTCCAACAATGTAAATTTCCTCTAAGCAAATAAATAAAGAGCCTTCTCAAAAAACAAAAGCCTCAGAGGGAGTAACTTATTCAACCAATAAATATGTCATTTAAGAATGACTGACATTTGGCTGGGGAAATGGCTCAGCAGTTAAGAGCACTAGTTGCTCTTCTAGAGGTCCTGACTTCAATTCCCAGAAACCACATAGAGCATCTGATGCCCTCTTATGTCACTCAGACAGAACACACATATACATAAATAAACAAATCTTTAAAACATGGTTTTAAAAAAGAATAATTGCTGTTCATTGCTAAAATACTTTTGCTCAACTCAAAGACATTCTAAAATTTTAATGAGAAATCCAAATAAGAAATGTATTATAATATTGAACATACATAATCCCAGCATTTAGGAAGCAGAGGGCAGTTGAATTTCTGTGAGTTCAAGACCAACCTGTTCTATATAACAGGTTCCAGAATATTCAGAGCTGTATAGAAAGACAATTTGTGTGTGTGTGTGTGTGTGTGTGTGTGTGTGTGTGTGTGTGTGTGATCCCAATTCACAAAACAAATTTCCCTTATGATAGAGAATATTAAATTGTTCTATTAAAACAAATCTAACCATGACTTTCAAAATGTTTTTTTTTCTTTCCACTAACAAACCCATACCTGCAATTTAAAGGACACTGAATTCGTGTCTGTAGCCCAGTCAGCAATCTATGCCCCAGAACCCTCCAAAAATTCTACAACAATGTTACTATTCTCCTTTTTTTGACCTGCATTATTATTTCATATGTTTGTTAATGAATGTGTTTGCAAGGTTTCATTTTCCCATAAGCCTTTGAAGGATGAAGATTTGGTCCTTGCAGAACAGAGAGCAAAACTAGGGGTTGTGAATCAGGAGGTAATGGAAGCATTCTGCTCTCTGAGGAAACATAACAGTGTGAAACAGTGGGAAAGGAACACATAAAGCACTTGCTGTGTGCAAGGTTCCAACCCATAAACTTTCCATCTCCCTCACCCATTTCTCTAGCAGCTCACTGAGATAAGGACTATTGGCTGACCCCATTTCACAGATAAAGGAGGTAGTTTGGCCAACTGACTCTCTCATGGTAACAACAAGAAATAAAAGTTTGTACCTTCTGGTTCCTACCTGCGCTGGCAGGGAGTAGATCCCCGGACATGGACCCAATCCCACACAGTACACACAAAAGTTGCATCTCAACTCCTCTGGATCACAGGATCACATAACTGCTGGATCACAAGCTCACAGAAAGGACAGGCTCCAGTCAGAGACAGAGAGACCAGATAACAGGAGAGATAACCAGATGGTAAGAGGCCATCTTAAGGACATAAGCAACAGAAACCAATTTGACTTGGCAACATTAAAACCCAGTTTTCCCAGGACAGAAATTCCTGGACACCCCAACATACCCTTAAAACAAGATTCAGATCTAAAATCTCATTTCATGAATATGATAGAGGACTTTAAGAAAAACATAAATAATTCCTTGAAGAAACACAAGAGAATACAAGTAAACAAGCAGAAACCCTTAAAAAGGAAAAGCATAAATACCTTAAAGAATTACAGGAAAACACAATCAAACAAGTGAAGGAAGTGAACAAAACCATCCAGAATCTAAAAATGTAAATAGAATCATTAAAGAAAACTGAAAGAGAGACAGCCCTGAAAACAGAAAACCTAGGAAAAAGAATAGGAGTCACAGATGCAAGCATCATCAACAGAATATAAGAAATAGAAGAGAGAATCTCAGTAGCAGAAGATAAAATAGAAGGCATCAACACAACAGTCAAGAAAAATTCAAAAAGCAAAAAGCTCCTATATCAAAACATTCAAGATATCAAGGACACAGAGAAAGACTGAGCCTGAGAACAATAGGTATAGAAGAAAGTTAAGATTCCCAACTCAAAGTGCCAGCAAACATCTTCAACAAAATTATAGAAGAAAACTTTCTTAACCTACAGAAAGAAATGCCCACAAGCATACAAGAAGCCTACAGAACACTGAACTGATGGAAACAGAAAAGAAATTCCTCTCATTATATAATAATTAAAACGCCAAATGCACAAGTCAAAGAAAGAATATTAAAAGCAGTAAGGGGAAAAGGTCAAGTAACATATAAAGGCAGACCTATCAGGATTACACCAGACTTTTCATCAGAGACTATAAAAGCCAGATGAAATTACCAGATGTCAAACAGACCCTAAGAAAACAAAAATGCCAGCCCAGGCTACTATACCCAGCAAAACTCTCAATTAACATAGATGGAGAAACTAAGATATTCCATGACAAAACCAAATATATACAATGTCTTTACACAAAATTAGCCCTACAAAGAATAATAGATGGAAAACTCCAACACAAGGAAGGAAACTACAACCATGAAAAGGCAAGCAATTAATCTTTTCATAACAAACCCTAAAAAGAGAAACATACAAACATAATTCCACAATTATACTTATACCTAAACCATGCAAAGACTGGACAAGGAAAGAAAACTTCAAACCAATTTTCCTTATGAATATTGATGAAAAAATACTCAATAAAATTATTTCAAACCGAATCCAAGGACATATCAAAATGATCATCCATCATGATCAGGTAGGCTTCATCCCAGAGATGCAAGGATGGTTCAATATATGAAAATCCATCAACATAATCCACTATATAAACGAACTCAAAGGAAAAAAAAAACACACATGATCATCTCAGTAGATGTTTTAAAAGCCTTTGACAAAATACTGCACCCATTCACGTTAAAAGTATTAGAGATATCAGGAATTCAAGGTGTATACCTAAATATAATAAGAGCAATATACAGCAAAACATAATCAACAGCAAACTAACAGGAAAGAAACTCAAAGCAATCCCATTAAAATTAGGGACAGAACAAGGCTGCCCAGTCTCTCCCTACTTATTCAATATAATACTCTAAGTTCTAGCCAGAGCAATTGGACAACAAGAAGAGATCAAAGGGATGAAAATTGGAAGGGAGGAAGTCAAGATATCACTATTTGCAGATGATATAATAGTATACTTCAGTAACCCCAAAAAGTCTACCAGAGAACCTGATAATCAACTTCAGCAAAGTGGCTGGATATAAAATTAACTCAAACAAATTAGTTGCCTTCCTCTACTCAAAGTATAAACAGGCTGAGAAAAAAAATTAGTGAAAGGACATCCTTCACAATAGTCAAAATTATATAAAGTATCTCGGGGTGGCCCTAACCAAGCAAGTCAATGATTTGTATGACAAGCACTTCAAGTCTATGAAGAAAGAAATTGAAGATCTGAGAAGATGGAAAGATCTCCCATGCTTATGGATTGGCAGGATTAATGTAGTAAAAATGGCCATTTTACCAAAAGCAATCTACAGATTCAGTGCAATCCTTATCAAAATTCCAGCTCAATTCTTCATAGAGTTACAAATAGCAATTCTCAAATCTATTTGGAATATCAACAACAACAACAACAAAATTATTTTAAAAAGCAAGATAGCAAAAACTATTCTCACTAAGAAATTCTGGGGGAATCGCAATCCCTGACCTCAAGCTATACTATAGAGCAATTGTGATTAAAACTACATGGTGTTGGTACAAAGATAAGCAAGTAGATCAACAGAATATAATTGAAGACCCAGAAACTAATCCACATACCTATGGTCATTTCATCTTTGACAGAAAAAAAAAAAAAGCTAAAACCATCCAATGGAAAAAAGATAGTGTTTTAAATAAATGGTGCTGGTTCAACTGGTGGTCAGCAGCAGATGAATGTGAATCAATCCATTTCTATCTTCTTGCACAAAGCTCAAGTTCAAATGGATCAAGGACCTCCACATAAAACTAGATACAATCAAACTAATAAAAGAGAAAGTGGGGAAGAGCCTCCAACACATGGGCCCAGGGGAAATCTTCCTGAACAGAACACCAATGGCTTATGCTCTAAGATCAATAATTGACAAATGGAGCCTCATAAAATTGCAAAGCTTCTGTAAGGCAAAGGACATTGTCAATAGGACAAAACTACAATCAACAGATTGGGAAAAAATATTTACCAATCCTACATCTGATATATAGCTAATATTCAATATATTTTTTAAAAATCAGTTTTTTTTAAGTTAGAATTCAGAGAACCAATAACCCTATTAAAAATGGGGCACAGAGCTAAACAAAGAATTCTCAACTGAGGAACATGGAATGGCTGAGAAGTACCTAAGGAAATGTTCAACATCCATAGTCATCAGGAAAATGCAAATCAAAACAACCCTGAGATTCCACCTCACACCAGTCAGAATGGCCAAGGGAACAACAGATGCAGTTGAGGATGTGGATAAAGAGGAACACTCCTCCATTATTGGTGGGACTGCAAGCTGGTACATCCATTCTGCAAATCAGTCTAGAGGATACTCAGAAAATTGGACATAATACTACCTAAGGACCCAGCTATATCACTCCTGGGCATATACTCAAATGATGCTCCAACCTATAACAAGGACACATGCTCCACAACATTAATAGCAGCCTTATTTATAATAGCCAGAAGCTGGAAAGAACCCAGATGTCCCTCAATAAAAGAATGGATACAGAAAATGTGGTAAATATACACAGTACAGATCTATGCAGTAATTTAAAACAATGACTTTATAAAATTTGCAGGCAAATGGATGGATCTAGAAAATATCATCTGGTAACCCAGACACAAAAGAACACACACGGTGTAGTACCCCCTAACAAGTGGATACTAGCCCAAATGTAGGATGAGAGTTGGTGGAGGAGTAACTGGGAATGGGATATCATGGGATGGGGTGGAGGGGGTAACTGGGAAGTGGAATATCATATGATATGTAAACAAATGAAATAATTAAAATTTTCAAAAGGAAATAAAATAAAAGTTTGTAATAAAACTTCTAGCTCTATGAACTTTAACCATTGACCTATCTACCTCCAAAATTCTTTGTTTTAAAATATTAACATTTTTATTTGTATTCAAGTCAACCAAACTCAGCCATAAGCTGACTCTGCAAAGTCTTCAGATAACAGGAGGAAAGAGCTCAGCACAGGAAAATACTAGCCAGGGTTTCTTCTCTGCCTCTGAGCAATCGTGTACCTTTGGCAAACCATGTGCCCTCTCTGGGTTTCAACATGTTTGTCTTCAGATTAGATGGTTGAGAACGAAAGGTCTCAAAAGACTCACTAACTCAAACATTCTAAGAGTCTGAAAACTGCTCAGTAGAACATGAAGCACAAATCAAGAGATCAGCAGAAGTAATATAAGAAGCAAAAAATAAAATAAAAATAAAAAATAATTTTAAAAAGAGGTGTTAACTAAGGAGCTAGAATATGGAAGAGAGGGAAGTGGAGATCCACATGGGAAAAGCTCTTAGATAATGGTGTTGAGTTACTGAGTCTGCTGGAGTATTAAAGAAAGCACTACCCAGTGGCAATAGTGCCTGCATTTAATCCCAGCCCTTAGGAGGCAGAGGCTGACTGATCTCTGTCTCCAGAGAGAGTTCCAGGACAGCCAGGTCTACACAGAGAAACCCTTTCTCAAAGAAACCAAATAAATAATAGATAGATAGATGACAAATAGATAGATAGATAGGTAGATAGATAGATAGATAGATAGATAGATAGATGATAGATAGATAGATAGACAGACAAGAAGTGTTTTTAAGACTTATTATCTTTTATATAACTTGCTCTCAAATAACAATAAGGAAGTAAGCACCAAAGTCAAGCCCAATGCAAGGCAACTAACTACAACATGAGGTAAACAGGTATTACTGGAAAAAAAAAAAAAAAAAAAACAGGAATGGGGTTTAGGAAGAAGTTGCAGGGGGAACCCAAAATCCACAGGAAAGAAAGCAGCATACCCAGTGGCTCTCAGCCAGGATCACACATACTTCACATGCCCCAAATATCTGCTGTCATGGTCAGCTCACCCCTAATCCTTCACTGTGTCCTCAGAAACATTTTGGCAGGATAGGTTTGAAACTGTGGGGTGAGGATCAGACAAGACTGCCTGGAAATAAGATATTTCTCAGAATCAATTAGTTTTCCAAACCTGTGTGGAAAGAATGGGTATGGAAGATGCAGCCTGGCATCCTTCCCTACCTCCTTCAGGAAATGGAGAGAAACCAAAAGGTCTGAAGGCCTCTCAAAGTTTTACTGGACATGAATCTCCTGGGTAAACTAATGTTTTTGAGTTGTACAAAAATCAGATCATTTTTGTTTTTTAAACTGGGTGGGTCTCTTATTGAAAACAATCCCAGAAGGGGCAACATGAAATCACAGGTCCATAGAATCCACCCTCCAGGGAAAGAATTTGCCTTCTTACCAACTTTATGTTTGATGTAGGCAAAGTTCCTGGTCTGGTCCTGTTCGAGATTTTACACTTGTGAGGGTCAACCATAGGCCCAAAGTATCTGGAACATTTTCATATTCTAAGTTCAGGTCTCACTCGTGTATTTGAAAAATGAAAAAGCCTGAGTAGATTTTTTTCCAGCATTCAACACATAAAGAAGTTCCATTTCTTTGTGTTGGAGGACAACGTTTTACGTCAAGTATGTTGTATTCCAGTTACGATGCTTCCCTTTCTCTCTGTTGAATATGCTGCTTCTCACTGTCTGAGTTACAGGAACTATTTTAAAGTCAGCACTGAGCACTTACTGTATCCTGGTGTCTGGTTTATTTCTCACCGGGAGTCTTCCTATCTTGTTTGTTGATACAGGATGCCACAGGGGCCTGCCCATATGGGGTTGTTCATCTTCATGTACACTCCTCCTGAAGTGATGAAGCAATTAGAAAAATGAGAGAAAAGCCTACACAAGACCTCGTCCACAACAGAGCTGCTAAGATCGAAAGCTGTAACTATCAATGGACTAGGAGATCAGTCATTGAAGCCATAGCTGTGGTAGCGGCTAATAGGTTGCAGGACCTGGGGTTTGCTCAGAGGCCAGTGTCTGCACTACTTGTTCAAGCTGCTTGCCCCATGTACCTCTCTGTTTCCTAAACTGCAAAAAGGAAAGTGCCAGTCTGTGTTTCTGCCTTACTGTTGGGATTTTGGACTTATGGGATGCTGGGCAACTGACATGCCTCTGAGAAGGTGAAATGCAGTCTAAGATAGAAGTCCCAGCCTGAGTTTCCTCGGTGAGAAACAGCCGGAGTTAGGATGGAGGCTGTGATTCTCAAACTGTCTCTACCCAGGCACCGCTGGGGACCAGGAGCAGTTGGGAAGCAGGAGCCAGCCGATCCAAGTTGAATCCAGAGAAGGGAAATCAGCTTAGCTCAGGGTGACTGTTAGCAGTAAAGAGAACTCTAGGCTCTATGCTATATGAGTTGTCATGGTCCTCTTAGGGGGGTTTTGTGGTCATGTGCTCCCAGGACAGAAACCTGGTACAGGACAGAAATACTGCTGCTCTCAATTTTGATATTTATAAGGGTTCTAAACTTGCTATGACCTTATCAGTTCTGTCTTGTGGCACAGTCCACACTGCCTCACAGGGAAGGGTCATGCTACTCACTGTGTAAGGACTATTTGCAGCATGAAGTAAGGCCATACAAGTAAAATGGGATACAATCCTTAGTGGACACACTAATCACTAAGAAATGTTAGTAACTTATTATCTTTAAAATCCACACTATTTGCAGATGATATGATAGTATACATCAGTGACCCCAAAAATTATACCAGAGAACTCCTAAACCTGATAAACAACTGCAGCAAAGTGGCTGGATATAAAATTAATTCAAACAAATCAGCAGCCTTTCTCTACTCAAAAGATAACAGGCTGAGAAAGAAATTAAGGATATGACACCCATCAGAATAGTCCCAAACAATGAAAAATATCTTGGTGTGACTATAACCAAACAAGTGAAGGATCTGTATGACAAGAACTTTAAGTCTCTGAAGAAAGATATTGAAGAAGATCTCAGAAAATGGAAAGATCTCCCATGCTCATGGATTGGAAGGATCAACATTGTAAAAATGGCCATCTTGCCAAAAGCAATCTACAGATTCAATGCAATCCCCATCAAAATTCCAACTCAATTCTCCATAGAGTTAGGAAGAGCAATTTGCAAATTCATTTGGAATAACAAAAAACTCAGGATAGTGAAAACTATTCTCAATAATAAAAGAACTTCTGGTGGAATCTCTGTCTCTTACCTCAAGACCTATATTACAGAACAATGGTGATAAAAACTGTATGGTTCATTTCACAGTAAAAAAAAAAAAAAAATGTATGGTATTGGTACAGAGACAGGAAGGTAGATAGATCAATGGAATAGAATTGAAGAACCAGAAATGAACCCACACACCTATGGTCACTTGATCTTTCAAAAAGCTAAAACCATCCAGTGGAAAAAAGATAGCATTTTCAACAAATGGTGCTGGTTAAACTGGCAGTCAGCACGTAGAAGACTTCAAATCAATTCATTCTTATCACCCTGTACAAAGCTCACATTCAACTGGATCAAGAACTCCCACATAAAACCAGATACACTCAAACTAATAGAAGGAAAAAAATGGAGAAGAGCTTAGAACACATAGGCACAGGGAAAATTTTTTGAATAGAACACCAATGGCTTATGTTCTAAGATCAAAAAACAAATAGGACCTCATAAAATTTATAACATTTCTGTAAGGAAAAAGACACTGTCAACAAAACAAAAACAGCAACCAATAGATTGGGGGAAAAAATCTGTACCAGTCCTACATCCAATATATGGCTAATATCTAATATATACAAAGAACTCAGGAAATTAGACACCAAAGAATCAAATAATCCTATTAAAACACAGGGTACAGAGCTGAACAAGGAATTCTTAGCTAAGGAATATCGAATGGCTAAGAAGCACCTAACAAAATGCTCAACATCCCTAGTCATCAGAGAAATGCAAATCAAAACAACCTTGAGATTTCATTTCACACCAGTCAGAATGGCTAAGATCAAAACCTCAGGAAACAGTAGATGCTGGCAAAAATGTGGATAAAGAGGAACACTCCTCCATTGTTGGTAGAATTGCAGGTACAACTGACCTGAAAATTAGTCTGTCAGTTCCTCAAAAAATTGGACACAGTACTACCTGAGAACTAGCTATACTTCTCCTGGGTATATACCCAAAAGATATTCCAACCTATAACAAGGACACATGCTCCACTATGTTCATAGCAATCTTATTTATGACAACCAGAAGCTGGAAAAAACCCCAGATGTCCTTCAACAGAGGAATAGATACAGAAAGTGTGGGACATTTACACAATGGAGTACTACTCAACTATTAAAAACAATGACTTCATGAAATTCTTAGGCAAATAAATGGAACTATAAAATATCATTCTGAGTGAGATTATCGAATCACACAAAAACATACATGGTATGAACTAACTAATAAGTAGATATTAGGCCAAAAGCTCAGCATACCCAAAATACAATTCACAGACCACATAAAGCTCAAGAAAAAGGATAATAAAAGTGGGGATGCCTCAGTTATTCTTAGAAGAAGGAAGAAAAAATATTCTCAAAAGAAAATACAGAGCCAAAGTTTGGAGCAAAGTCTGAAGGAAAGGCCATCCAGAGACTGCCCCAGCTGGGGGTCCAGCCCATTCACAGCCACCAAATCCAGACAATATCGATGATGCCAAGAAATGCATGATGACAGGAGCCTGATATGGCTGTCTCCTGAGAGGTTCTGCCAGAGCATGACAAATTCAGAGGTGTCTGCTTGAAGCAAACCATTGAATGGGGTCCTTAATAGAGGACTTGGAGAAGGAATTGAAGGAGTTGAAGGGGTTTGCAACCTCATAAGAACAATACCAACCAATCAGAGCACACAGGGACTAAACTTCTATCTAAAGAGTATACATGGATGATCCATGTAGCAGAGGATGGCCATGTTGGGCATCAGTGGGAGGAGAGGTCCTTGTTCCTGCCAGGACTTGATACTGCAGTGTAAGTATAGTGTAGAGAGGCAGGAAGGAATGGGTGGATGGGTAAACACCCTCATAGAAGCAGGGGGAGGGGAATCCAGCAAAGGATTTTGAAATGTACATAAAATCTATCCAATTTAAAAAAAACATTAAAAAAAAATCCACATGTCCTACCCCCAGGGGTCTATAAGACTTATAGTTCTTTCCAGAAAAACAGCAGCCAGACTGCCTCAGAGGCAGAACGCAGATGCTGAGCATATCCTGAGGCTTCACTCTGAGGGAAGATCTTGTTTTCTATTATATCCATACCTCTTTCTCCTCTAAGTAAGTGACTCACCATTCATGTAGATGGAAAAGAAAACAAACTCACGTCTCCTTGTGTTTCTTTACTAAGCTCTGAAAGTATACAGACTAGTAATGTTACTGGATTGAACAGGCTATATTTGGGAATATATACATATACCACAGCAATTAGTGAAAAAAGAGACCATGATTTAAAGAGGATAAGGAGGCGCTTATAAGAGGTTTGGAGGGAGGAAGGGGTGGGAGGAAATGTTGTCATCATATGATACCTCAAAAATAAAAACAATTAAAATTTAAGATTAAAAAAAGAACTGCCAGTATAAACGTGTGAATTGTAGATCACTTGCCAAGTACATGCAAGGCTCTGGATTCACTCTCCAACTACACACACACACACACACACACACACACACACACACACACACAAACACACACACACACACACACACACACACACACCAAAAAATAATAAATACATCTGAAGATTTCATTGTGTGCCCAACACTTTGCTAAGTGTTTTACACTAAACAAATTTATTTAGTCTTTATAACATATTTATAGAATAGATGTGATTATTGCTTCTGTTTAATAGGTAAGAAAGTCAGGGACTGGAAAGGTGAACATGTTTAGACCCCATACTATCCTGTTACTTAATTTGCTCATTTTTTAAATTAACCAACTATGATACCTAACTATAAATCATTTAGTGGTGGTTTATCGAGTACTCCCTCAGTTTTAGGCACTATCTTACTATTGAGAACTGAAAAAACATTTCTCCCATAGAACTGACACGCAGTTTAGATGAGATGGACAACTTTCATGACATGTAACGTAGCTAAAATGTTAGGAGATGGTTGTTTTAACTGTGGGTAGGAAAGGTGTAGAGGTCAGTAAGAGTACAGAGGGACCGCATTCCACGATAGGAAAGCTAACTGAGCTCCATCAGGAAGCTGAGATTTGAGCAAGGTCTAGGGGAAGATGGATGATTTATCTGGCTGGGACCTTGAACTAAAAAAGTATCTAATGCGAATGCCTTATTATTTCCACAGTATAAATTTACTTACAATTATTAGAGTTAAAAATTACTTACAACAAGGAATTACCAGGTCTTAAATAAAGTAATACTGTTGTTGGGCTTTTACAAAGAATCTGCCTATGAAATGTTTTGAAAAAAAAAAAACTAAATGTGTGAGGAAGCAAGAGATAAAGTCAGAGGAACAATTATAGATGTTGGGATAACTAAGATGAGGGATGATTAGAGATGGTAGGAAGGAAGATAGGGCAGTATTTTGTTTGGGTCCTAAATGCAGTTTGCATGTATTAGGAGAGAAGTATGGCAAAGCCCTACAGTTTTTGACTTGAGTAACAGCACGGATAGCATTAGTACTAAGATGTCATGGACCTTAGTGGAGCTAGCTTGGGTTCTAAACTATTTGCATGACTGTAGGGGAAGATAAGGGAATGGACTTGGCACATGCTGAGTTTCAGATGTCTGCTCAACTACATCTAAACATCAAATAGGCAGGCAGATTTGTTGTTGTAAAATTTGTGTTCCCGGGGAAAACACCATAGACTCAATCCAATTATAATCAAAAGATTTATTGATTAGCTGCTAGCAGAATGAACAATCTCTGAGCCAAGTTTGAGTTTGCTCTAAAGGAAGGGTATGGGAAAGGCTTTTAAAGGGGAAAAACCACATGAAAACTTTCAATATCTATGCAAGCAAGTAAAAATCTGTTCTGTTCTGACAAGTTAACTGATTAAGGCAACTCAAAATAATCTTTGGGTATCTCTGTAAGCAAGTTACAAAAGCAGCAAAATCAGTTAGTCAAATTGTAACAAGTAAACAGTCACAGTTACACACATTTCTGGGTGAGGGCCACTGAGTCAGGGTTACTGGGAACTTATTATCCAAGAACTGGAGTCAGAAAAAATTGGCTTGTGGGTATAAAGACAGATGCTTAGCATAAAATGGAGCTACATTAGCCCTAATATTTGTAAGTCTGAAACTCAAGAGGGTCCAAGCTAGAGCAGTCCATTGCAATGAAGATAGATAGCAAGAAAAGGAAAACTGAGGGAGGAAAAATATAGTCAAGACAGTGTAATGTCCTAAATGTCCATAGTTTAAAAGCAGGGCAAGTGGGGAGCCAGAAGGAATGATCCACTGTGTCAGATACAGCATGGGTCATTAAATTGCCCATTAAAATTAATCACGCAGAGACCAAAGTTAAGTTTAAGGAGTACATTTTGGGTTAAAAAAATTTTTAAATGAAAGCTAGGTTGCATTGTATTGAGAACAATGGGAGAAGATAAGCTCTAAGAACAGAAATACAACATAAAAACATTTAAAGAATTTAGGAGAAAAGGAGAAGAGAGTTGAGTTGGATGGATGGTGCACTTTGATACTTCCTCTCCATGAGCCTGAAGACAAGTTTACAGGCAATTTGCATAGGAATCCAAGCAGGTGATGCTATTGAGGGCTGTTTGAGAGGCTCATGACTTCTAGAAGGCCCATAGAGAGCGTTTCAAAAATTGGGGAGGAATTAGGTTAAACAACAAAGTTCTATAGAATCATCTAAGAACTGGGGAAGATAAAAGGTGATGAGAGCAAGGACTGAAGGACCATGATCACACCACTAGGGAAGCTGAGGCAGGAGGATCACCAACTGGAGGCCAGCCTGAGTTCCAGAGCAAAACCTCATCAATAAAGAAAGGAAATTCACAGATAATAGCAGGAGGGAGCATGACCTGGGAGAATGGAGCTTCTTGGGTTAAGTAGAATGATAATACTCATGCAGGAAAGTTGCTGGCAGACAAGATCTATAAGAGCAGGAGGCCTTCTCCTTGTTTTGTCTCATTAGTATAAGAAGATGCCGGAGCAGATACACATGTCAAGGGAAGAGGCTAAGGAATGAGACAGAGATGAATGACAGGCGTGAGGATGAAAGCACAGGGGAAAAGGAAAAGGGAGGGTGGGGTAGGGTAGCTGTAGAACTATGGCTGATAAATATGTCAGGCATCTGCTAGGCATCTGCTCCCTGAGTTTGGATCTGTAAGAACTCTTGCTGACTGCCTTATTTTTCTAAGGATCCAATCTCTTTCTTAGGTTCCTGGAATGGTAGAAATGTAGTTTAATTTTCCCAAGTTTTGCATTTTCTTCTGAGTTCTAGAATCTCTTCTGACAGTAAGGCATTAGTAGGAGTGTATATGTGATTGTATTATTTTGGTTATAATATTTGTGTGTGTGTGTGTGTGTGTGTGTGTGTGTGTGTGTGTACAAACAGAAATATTTTTTTCCTAAAACCCATGGCTAACTTATTAGCTCTTCTAGTTCTTCTCTCATGGGTGAACTTAGATGTATAACTAATTTTTAAATACATAATATTCTGTTACTAATGATTGAAAAAAAGAAGTCCATGTTTCATTGACCTAAGTTGTTATCTGCTTAAGTAAACAAAACCAGGGCATGACTCAGCATGGGAAAGTGGGAAGTGAGACTGTGGGAACGCATCTCCTAGGGTAACCTTAGAAGACTGCAGTTCTCTGTGCCTCCAGATCACCAAGCACCAAGTCACAGAAACATTTACAGCTTCACTATGACCTCCAAGAGCCTTGCTTCTGCCTCGCCTTCTTCATCTGCCATAGGTGCGTTCCTGTGCTGGGATATGTGTCCCCTAGCTTGACTTGGCTGTGTGGTGTGTGTAACTACAATAACCCGAAATACCACACATCTTTGGAAAGTACCAAAACTCAGGCACAAGAAGCATAGTTCAGCCATTTAGGACATTCAGGAAGGTACGAGAAGCAAGGCCTAAAAATCGGAAAAGGCATGGGGCTGAAAAGTAGGAAAGCTTGGGCTTCTGTTGTTCACAAATAAATCAAACACCCTGGAATGGTGTGGTGGGAGGAGCTACCTCAGAGGGTCCATGCTGAGACATCTCCCCCTGCCCCCAACCTCCTAGAAAGAGATGAGGCTGGCCTAGAGAGAGAACATGTGAAGGAAGGAGAAAACAGAGAAGTAAAAGGGGGTTAGGGAGAAAGAAGGAAATCAGAAAGTCAGAAAAGGGGCAGAGACAGAGTCCGGGGACAAGCAGCCCCTTTTATTGAAAGCCAGGCCTAACTGGCTGTTGCCAGGTAACTGATGGGCAGAACCTAGAAGGAATGACAAATCATCACCAAAGTAGAGATTTGTTTTCAACTTTTTACCATCTTTGTTTTTACGAAAAAGGATTCATACAAGGTCTTGGGGTCTGATATTTTTCCCCTTAATGTACCTCAATATATTTAGTTCTTTCTCAACCTGTAGAAACTTTGGGTTTTAATATGGATATGCCATAGCCTGGCCCAACAAAGTCAAAAAGACAATGATTGTGAGAGCAAATGGCCACCTCCATTAACACATGCAAATTAGACATATTCAAGGACTACTATACAGTCAATGTTCTTTGGATTTCAAATATGAATACAGTCCTGTGGTGCTCACTTCCTTTTGAGAAGACTTTTGATGGCTTCCCATTTGTCTATATATGCTTGTGTTCTTTGTGGTTTGGAGATTGTGTGTGAGAGAGAGAGAGAGAGAGGGGAGAGAGAGATAAGAGAGGGGAGAGGGAGAAGAGAGAGAGAGAGAAGAGAGAGGAGAGAGAGAGGGGAGAGAGAGGAGAGAGAGAGGGGAGAGAGAGGAGAGAGAGAGGGGAGAGAGAGGAGAGAGAGAATAGAGAGGGAGAAGAGAGAGAGAAGAGAGAGAGAGGGAGAAGAGAGAGAGGGAGAAGAGAGAGAGGGAGAAGAGAGAGAGGGAGAAGAGAGAGAGGGAGAAGAGAGAGAGGGGGAAGAGAGAGAGGGAGAAGAGAGAAAGACGAGAGGGGGAGGGAGAGAAGAGAAAGAGAGGGGGAGAAAGGAGAGAGGGAGGAAGAAAGGAGAGAGAGAGAGAGGAGGGGGGTCTTCTTCAATCCCTTTCCACTTTACTTTTCTGTGGGCTCTGGACCTCGTTGATTAGGGGAGCCTAGCTAAGCCTCTTGTGCTAGGATTACACAATGCACCAGAGTATCAGGCCATTCCGTGTATATCACTGTGATTTCTTTACTGACTGAGCCTATCTCCAACTCAGCTCCTGGATCTTAACAACAGAAAAGCAAATCCTTGGTCAGTGTTCTGAAGTGTTCCTTCTTCATTTTCTTCTGGTCGGTTATACTTTGTGGCCTTGATTTTCTGCCTTTCACCCATTTCAACTCGGTATAGTTTCACTCAGTTTCAGGTAGATTTAGATTTCTCACCATTTTTTTGAAAAGATTGTCTATTTCCAATCTATACCTTCACTACTTTTGTCAAAGTTCAGGTTGCCTGCCTTCCACATGTCTGTATGTCGGCTTATTTTTATGCTGGTTTGATGACTTCAACTTTATATTACATTTTTATTTGAGATAGTGTAATAGCTCCACTTTTGTTCTTTTTTATCAAGATTCAAGGAGAGAGTTGTAGTTCCATACAAGCCTTATAAATTATTTTTCTGTAATTTTGTAGAGAATTCTCTTGGTATTTTGATAGGAATTGTGTTGAATCTGTAATTTGCTTTGGGTAGTATAAACTTTTTCTCCATTTTTATTAAGAATCTCATATATGCCTATTATACATTTTTATCAACTCTAACCCCCCCCCACTTCCTTCCCCCAGTTTCTCCCTGTAACCTTCCAGTATTAAATTGTTAGCTCAAATAATTTTAGCAGTATTTGGAATTTTTTTAATTATGCAATATACATACAAAGTAACATTCTTTTTTAAAATTTTATTAGATACTCTGTGCATTTACATTTGAAATGTTATTCACTTTGCCTGCCCTGCTCTCATCTCCCCTCCCCCGCTACTTGTCTTCACAAAGGTGCACTAGCTTCCAATCACCCTCTTCACCTCAGTGCCTTGGCCTTACCCTACACTGGGAAAACGGGCCCTTCCTAGACCAAAGGCCTCTTCTCACATTGATGCCAGACACTGCTATTCTCAGCTGCATATGCAACTGGAACCATGGACCTCTCAATGTTGCTCAATGGTTAGTGTTCTAATCCATGGGAGCTGTGAGGGAAGACAACATTGTTCTTCCCATGAGGCTGTAAGCCTCTTCAGCTTTTTCATCCCTGCCCCCAGCACCCTCACTGGGATTCCTGTGCTCCGTCTGATGGTTATCTGCAAACATGCTCAGCTGCATGACTCTGGCAGAGCCCCTGAGGAGGCACCCCTATCTGGTTCCTGCCAGCAAGCACCTCCCAGCATCAGGTATAGTGCTTGGGCCCCCTGGCTGCACATAGGGTGGATCTCCAAGTGAGGCAGCCCCAATCCCCTCCTCAATCTCTGCTCTTCCACTTAATCCTGTACCTCCTCCTGTGAGTGTTTTCTCCTCCCTAAAAATGGGGTGTTATAATCTCTGGACCTATTTTGTCTGCTATTGCTTGTTTGGATGTTTGTGTGTGTGTGTGTGTGTGTGTGTGTGTGTGTGTGTGTGTGTGTGTGTGTGTGCTTATTCTTTGCTTTTGTTTGTTTGCTTTTTATTTTGTTTGGTTTGTGTGCCTGTTTGTAAGCTAAAGCAAGAAAGAAGGTGTGATATTGGGTGAGTGCAGAGGTGGAAGGATCTGGGAGAATTTGGGAAAGGGAACCATGATAAGAAGATATTATTTGAAAGACATTCACTTTCAATAAAAGTCCCCTACCACTGAATTACAGTCTACCTCTTCTTTAATATTTTCTTTATTTATTTTGGGTCTCTGAATTGGATGCACACTGTGTCAGTAAACTAATTCTTAAACCACTGTGAGCTCCCAGCTGGGTGTGCACGTGGCTCTGCACCAGACTAAAAGCTCTGGATTCACAAGTGAAACAGAGAGAGAGAGAGAGCGAGAGAGAGAGAGAGAGAGAGAGAGAGAGAGAGAGAGAGAGAGAGAGAGAGAAGGAACCTTTGATTTTATTGTGCCTTAGCTGGCTCAATGGTTATGCAACTTCTGAATCTCCACGTGGTTCACACTCCCCTTTGATATTACTGAGTTAATACTTGCTAAATCTATTTCATCTCTGCTACCCGAGATCCATTTGGGGAAGTGGCTTCTGGGATGCTATCCCTAACTCTTACATGTCTGCAGGTTCTCCCTCCTGAACCTTTTCCTGAGTGGTCTGGCTCCTATGCCCTCTTCATGGCAGAATCCCTCTTCCTGTCTTGCCCAGGAGGAAATCCTAAATGCCTCGCCTCTGTCCCTGCTCAGCCATTGGTCGCTGGATCTTTGTTGACCAATCCAAAAAAAAAAAAACAACTGTTAGCAGGGACCTGCAGCAAATTCTCATGTAAACACAAATTAAATCCCCAACAGTATACATACCTTGTCTCTGTCATTAATGCCCTTTCTGGATTCTTTCTTGAACTTTTGGCTTAAAGTCTTTTGTATCTGACCTAACTATTTTTCCTTCCGTCTTCCTTTGGATTCCATTTGCACGGACTTGATTTTCCAATCTTCATTTTCAACCTGTGAGTGTTTAGAAGTGAAATGAATTTCTTCAAAGTGACACATGATAGACATTTTTAAAATCCATATTTTATCTTTCATTTTGAGAATTAATATCATTTAGTATGTTAAGGGAACTGTTTACTATGACACTAGTTTCTAGCTTTTTGTCTTTTTTTCCTTTCAGTGTTACTCTTTTTGTTCTTCAGAGATATCATTCAATTCTTACCCTATTATTATTGGACTAATCTAGATTTTCTGTTTTTGTTTTTGTTGATGTTATCAAACTTGGGGGTCATGACTGTGTCTCAAGTCAGGCCCAGCCACTAGCCCTCAGAAATTTCATAAGAAGGGCCAAATTAATCATGAAAAGCATAAAGGGGAGATTTATTCAATGTGGCCATATTGGAAAGAGGAACAAAAGAATCCAGCAAAGCCTTAGGTCCTCAGCATCCTGAGGTAAGATCAAAATTCAAATAAAAGGTCAAAGATATGCACAGCCAAGTAATCCTGGAAAGGTGCAGTTTTCCTTGCCATTGACCCATCATTATCTGGATTTCAGTCTCATCTTGTAGAGTCAGGGTCCATGATACCCCAGATTCAAATAGTATATAACTGCAGAGAGTGTTTCATTCTGTGGAAGTCTGGTAGGTTGGGCTCTCTCATTACCAAGATAGAGCAAGACCCCAAGGTGAGCTTCCAGGTCCAATTTAAAGCACATCAGGGTAGGTGACCTTTATCTTAATCTGTTGGGTCCATCTCTACAGGACCATTATCAGGGTGTGAAGCTGGAAACTGTCGCTGAGGAAGTCTGAAAACTGCTGTTGACCCATTGTCCTTGCCTCAAGACAGATGGTGGAGCAGCTTTTAAGGCTTCAATTTGCTTGGACTTGTCTAGTTCTTGGAAACAGAGATTTAGTCTTGTCTTCTGAACTGCCAATTTGAAGCCTGTCATGGAGTCAGCCTAGCCTTCTCAGTAGAACATGAAACTTCTTTCAGAGAAACAAGTTCCCCCTCTAGCTGGTGTCCCCTTTTTTAATCCCAGCATGAGATTCCAGGAATAATCCCCATGTCTTTGGCATCCATCTTTTCAATAGTATGATAGATTGGGAGGTAGAAGTGTCCCATTTCTGCCAGACCAATTACATTTCCTCACTTGTTGTTTTAACATCTCTGTCTTAAAGTGGAGTATGTCTATATCTGAAGCAAATGTGGAATTAATTTGGCCATGATGCAATTAATTTGACCATGCAATTAATAAGGCCATAATATGGGTTGTTGGTCTTTCACATCCCATTTCTGGGATTAACACTAATCAGATATGTAGAGCTGTAAAGACACTAAAATCAAATGAAAATAGTTGCTTACAAAGTGGCTATTGGAACAAGATTTAAACCAAGCCTTTAAAAGAAGTTTGACTTTTAAGACACTTTCCTAAGCAACCAATGGTTTGAAATACAAACATCAGAAAATATTTTTTTAGCAAGATGTAAAATCTTGTCCTAAGTTCACCACATAGAATAAAACAACTTCTTTTTAGAATATGGTAGGAAGCCATTTAGGGGAGATGTATATATACTGTCTACAACAGAAAGGCAGCATAGAAAGCACCCAGATTATTTTTAAACAAACAGCGCACATGTATCTACCATATGCTAAGTCCCCAGCAACTACAGTTTAATGGAGTGGTTCTTTTAATAACAATAATTAGATGAAGCTTACACAGGGTGGAGAAAAAAACTTACAAAACTGGTTTGATTAGCTACCATGTTATCTCCTTAATCACACACTGAGAGGAGTTGTCAAGACACACAAACACAGTAACATTTTTAAACTAATGAATCAAAAATATTGACATGTTAGCTAGCCTTAAGAAAGAAAAGTCAAAAAAGGTGGCAAAAACCATGGAGAAAACATTTGCAGAAACTGGATATTTTAAGACAGTTTGTATTAGATTTCAGCTGTACATTCAAGTCATGATCACTTTTGCTTATGTGTAAGACATGCCCCCCTTCTCTCTCTTACTCTTCCTCTCCCTCTGAGACTCTGATTTTTATTCTCCAAACCACCTTCCCCAAACCATAAAAGCAATCCGAGGCACAGTTCATAAGATGAATGCATATTAGCTAAACTTTGTGGTCTTCACTTTTAGTACGTAATGTAAGGGTTCAAAAAATCTCTGAAAAAAAAACAAGAGCCCAGACTTAGATAGGATACAAACCAAAGAGCATTTATTCTGCAGAAACAACCAGCATGCAGGGTGAACCATTCTTGGAAATGGCAACCCCAGACAAAGGCACGCAGACCTTCCTATAGGGAACCGAGGGAACTACCTAGAAAGATTAGACAATCTAAAATTTCACTCATGGATACTAGAGTTCACAGGTGATCAGTAGTCTACATTCCTGTGTCATGAACATTCAACCAGGTGATAAAATACGGCTGTCCAGAGCAGATATCCCATGTAGATAACCCATTCTGAGATAAGATATTCTTCCACCTTTTTTTTTGTTACCCCCAAGCTGTTTTTTGGGGAAAAGTTTTATGATCTTGTTCTGGATATTATGGTCTGTTCTTAGAGCTGGTGTCTTATGCCTTAGTTTCTGGGGCTTATGGTCTATTCTTGAAGCTGGTGCATTATGGCCTGTTTTTTTGTTTTCTTGTTTTTGGTTTTTTGTTTGTTTGTTTGTTTGGGTTTTTTTGTTTGTTTTAAATCAGACCTGGGCCTTAAATGGAGACAAATAGGGTTTATGTTATCCTTTCAGTAAGAGTTTACATCATGACAAGCCCAGTGTCATAACAAAAGGAAGATGACATAATACCACTGTTGAGTATATAAAACATTTAGTTAACCGTTGTATATTGAGATACCAAGCTTACCAAACAACAACTCTAAATATTCCAAGGAAATATAACTATTTGAACAATACAGGAAAACTGAAAAAATATTCAGGTGATGATGAAGAAGGGAATTCTCTGTCTTTTATCAAAGACTGGAGAGAGGTGAGGGGAGTGACAAAAAGCAAGCTCGAAATACTTTTTTTTTGAGATTAAAATATAATTACATCATTTCCCCCTTCCCTTTCTTACCTCTTCACCCTCCCATGTACTCTTCCTTTCTCTCTTTCAAATTCATGGAAATTTAACCTGCTCAGTCCATGTTACTGGTGTGAATGTTTGCAGGGTTGGCCATTTGGTATTGAATAATCAGTTGGTGTGTGCTTCCCTGGAAAAGACTTTCTCCCACTCACGCCACTCCTTAGTTGCCTGTAGTTCTTTGTGAAGGGTTAAATTTTGAAGAAACTTTAACAATCAAATTGTCAGTTATATAACACACTATATAGGAACAGCTTACCCACAAATACAAATATTGGACTTAATGATCCAATGTACATAGACTCTTTCTTTTGAATGACAAACTCAAACCAGACTCACCAGCTGATTCAGCTACACCACTATTGACTTGCAAATTAACCTTTCCTCACCTGGTGCTTTAACTTCCAGACTTCCTTCCTTTGGTGTGTTGAGGAGAGATGTAAGATTATGCTAGGCCAAAAAAAAAAAAAAAAAAAAAAATGTTGGCACCAGAGTAAATAAAGTAAATCACGGGCTTCAAAGACCAGCTCATGCAAGCATGGGGTTCTCCCTTCCCCCCTTTTTTTTCTTCCCTATCTGTTTTCTCAATGAAAAAAATTTTAGAACCACATTCTAACTTTGAAAACAGGGACTATGTGTAGTTTCTGCTCCAGCTTCCGAAACCCAACTTTAAATAATTCTCCTCTACCAATTACTTTTTTCAATGTGTCTTGGCAGAAACTTGCAAGTCTAGGACCTCCAGGCACCAAATATGCTGCCCCCCCCCAAAAAAAAACACCTGTTCATTCTAAATGATTCTCAATCTTCCAGTTTTCAAATTTCCATATCAACAATCAAGGGAATGGAGCCCTAGCAACATATATAAATAGTGAAATACATTATTTACAACACAATGTATTATCTCTTAGCAACTATTCCAAAGCAAAAGCCCTTCTCAGCATTTCAATATGTGTATATGATAAATGGACCAAGGCAAAAGACATATACAGGTCGACCCTGAAATTCATCTTTTAATTTTAACATTTTAAGTTTATCTAGCAAAAGCAATTCCGACAATTTGAGCAGAGAGAGAGAGAGAGAGAGAGAGAGAGAGAGAGAGAGAGAGAGAGAGAGATGTATATTTACCTATCTTCAGAATATCTTTTCTAAATTCTGTAACTAGATTTTTTTTTCATCCTAAGCTTCCATAGCTAGTATTTGAAAGCAAGCATCCTTATTTGGGAGGGGACATTGTTTGCTTGTTTATTTGTTTTTGAAGACAGGGTTTATCTGGGTACCCCGCACTGTCCCGAAGCTAGCTCAATAGACTAAGCAAGCCTCAAACATCTGCCTGCTTCTCCCTCCCTAATCAGGTCTATTAGAAATAGGTAGATTTTATGATGTTAGAATGCTAATGTTAGTTCACCATGATTGGCCACCTATAAGGTTCAATTCCCATAATGAAAAGAGATAACTGTGACTTTCAATCAGCCATTAGGCCCATCCCCACATCAAAGAATGTACCTCTAGGGAGTGGCAGCTCAGGATCACAGCCATTAAGTCTGGGTCAGCCATTAAGTTCCCTATGCTAGACAGACTAGATGAATCTGGGAAAGATTTGAAAAGAATAGCACTGTTGTACTTAAGAAGTAATCCTGGAAATGTTTTGACTGTGTAAATCTTCCCATGGGGCTATACATATACTCTCTTGTCTCTTTTTAAATTGTTCAAAGTATAACCTGGGGCCAGGACCTAAAAGAGGTTTAAGGATGATAGCATATGTGAAATGAATAAACCCAAGGTGTGAATACGTTAGTAAGATCTATTCCCAGCAGGCCCCTCGGTGAGCAGTAGCCAGAGCTGAACACATGCTATATTAAAGAGCCTTTTCCTTTGTTAATCTCAAAGTGGGCCGAATAATTTCTCACTAGGATGACTTATCAATTCTAGAACAGTAGTAGTTTTCTCTTTAAGAGTTCCAGGATCAGAGATTGAGTCTCGCCCTATGACTCTCCTAGAAATCATCTCAAGAATATAAAAGACTAGTCAGCTATAGTTCCCTTTTGGGCATACCAAACTAGTAAACACTTGATATTTTTATGGTTCCCTAAATCATGACAGATCTCAACATCCTAATTTCTCTATTCGAAATGATTCAGCAGAGTCCCAGTTGTTCAAAAAAAAGCCCCAGATCTTTCTTGTCATATGGCAGATGCCCCAAATAGTTCAAAAGAACCCCAGATTTTCTCAGAAGAGCTTCCAAATTGATAAGGTTTATCCTATAAATGCTATTGTTAGATTATAGACCTTAAACGTTAAAACACCTATCTAGAAAGTCAAGCTTTGTTTCCTCCTGGAGCTAACAGGCCACTTATACACAGGGCACAGCAGGGAAAAGGAAAACCCAAGACCAAGGAAACCTAAGCAGGGCTTCCTGAAGCCTCTGGCCACAGTCCATGTCTTCAGGTTATGGTCAGGTGTCAAATGCATAGCATTCTTTCACTGCTGTTGCTGTGTTTCTCTGCTTTGCAATAACAGATACTGTTCAACAGCAAAACACAAAGCCAGTCTCCAAATGGCTACAGCTCTGATAGTTCAACTTGCTGTAGGGTTAGGTTTAGGGTTAGGATAGGGTTAGGACTGAGTCCATTGGCAAAGGCAAAGCTGATCATGGAGAGACTTTCTGGGGGCCAGATATTCTGTTCAAACTCTGTTTGTTTGTTTATCTATTATTTATTAATGGCATCTTGAACAGAGGTAAAAAAAACTGCTGATTCTGCTACAGTGTGAAGAAAACAATGTCTCTGGAGTAAAAGGACTGCTAGGAGCTTACCTCTTTCCTCCCTGCTCTGGGTCAGCTCACTGGAAGTGACAAGCACCGCCAAATGTCTTAATGCCACCTTGTTACCAGTTACAGTTATAATAAAGCTGGTTTTGACAGTTATGATTATTAGAAGGTAATTTGAAACAATGTCACCTTAACAATGTAAGGGCAGGCAGAGGAAAAAAAGAGAAATAGACAAAAGTATAATGAAAAGAGACCAACGCATGTAATCAGTTCCTCTGAGCACTTTGAATTTTATTTCTAATTTTCATGGTTTGTATTATCTAAGTGCTAATAAACCAATGCCATTATTATTTTTTAATTTTTTTCAGTTCTTATTATTGAATGGTTTGCACATTGTATAACACTATAATAAAGTATTAATACACTTAAAATATTTCTGCATACTTACTCTTACCATACCTTTTGATGGTTCCTTCTTACTCACTAGCAGTTTTTTTTTCTTTCAAATTAAAGAACCTCATTTAGCATTTGTTATAAGACAAGTCTAGAAAGGATACATTGTCTCCACTTTTTTAAAAATTTTCTTTTTTTTTCTCATTTATTTTTTTAAACGACTTTATTTTACAAAACAAAGATAAATGTAAAGATTTTAAACATTTTTTGCTTAAAATTATACATTTTTGTCAGTACTGTTTTTTCAGACATTAAAATAATTTTTACATAAAACCATGTGAATATGTTTTTTAGTCAGTACTTGATTTTTTTCAAGGGCTTGACAGTATGCATTGAAAACCTAATAGTTACAATAAGCGTAAAGTACCTGCAAAACAAAATGCAACATGGAAATAGTCAAAGTCTTCTTGTTTTGTAAATATATATATATATTTTTGTTTTCTTTATTTCTTGGACTTCATACAGTCTGTGAGTTGTTTCTGGGGGAGTGCAAGCCTCTGGGGTTAGCATCCCACTATCAGTGACTGCATATTATGTCTGTTCTTTTGTGACTGGGTTATCTCACTCAGGATGATATTCTCTAGATGCAGCCAAAAATGTGTAGTCCAGTCTGGCCTCAAACTCAGAGATCCTCCTGCCTCTGACTCCTTCAGCAAATCCTACCGGCCCACACCACCAGAGCCGGCTAAAAATTTTCTATTTCTTTCATTTGTAAAGAAAATCATTTCCAATATCAGTAATAATATTCCTGACCAACCCAGGCCAGATCAGTCTCCTGACACCCACCCACAAGCTACAACCTGTGTGCCTCGCAGGAGATCCTCAGACATGGGTCAGAATATCGTCCAAACATCACTGGTCTGCTTCCTACCCTGGCCACAGTCAAATTAATCCTACTAACCCACAGTCAAAATTTCTAACTCTGTCTAAAAGAACTTCAGGGACAAAAATGGAGAAGAGACTGAAGGAAAGGCAATCCAGTAACCGGCCCAACTTGGGATCCATCTCATGGGGGGACACCAAGGCCTGACACTATTACTGCTGCTATGATGTGTTTACAGATGGCAGCCTGGCATGGCTGTCCTGAGAGGCCCTGCCAGCAGCTGAGACAGAGACAGAGACAGATAGTTACACCCAACCATTGGACAGAAGTCGGGGACCCCTACGGTTGAATTAGGGAAGGGCTGAAGAAGCTGAAAGGGAGAATCATCCCAGAGGAACAGCAGCAGTCTCAACTAATCTGGACCCCAGGCATCTCCCAGAGACTGAGCCATCAACCAGGAGCGTTCAGGGTCAGTCAGTGGACCCTGGCACATGTGTGTGCAGAGGTGTGGTGTGCCTGGTCTGGCTTCAGTGGGAGAAGATGTACTTAATTCTTGAGAGACCATGGAAGGGGGAGGTCTATTAGGGAGACACCCTCTTGGAAGCAATAGGAGGAGAAAAAGGATGAGGAACTATGGGGGGGGGGGGCCAAGAGGGAGGTGCAATGACTGGAGAGTAAATAAATAACACAAAATAATTAAAATAAACCTCGTTAAATTTTTTAAAGAAATCCCTGACCAGTAGAGGTTGATTTTGTTGTTTTGATTTGTTCATCTTAGTGCTATAAATAAGGGATCACATTCTGCCGTGACCTTCCAGGGTTCCACTGAGAAGTGTTGGGAATAGTATACTTTCTCCTGCTCAGCTGAGGCTCTTCTCTTGACTATTATTCTTCAGATCTTAATTGTGAGGTATTTTGGCTTCATCTTGGTTGAGATGAATCTAGCTTGTGACCTTTGACCTTCCTCTATATAAATATTCATAGCCTTCTCTAAGTTTGGGAAGTTTCCAGATGTAACCTTTCCAACAGTCCTGCCACTGTAGCTGCAAGGGCCATTTGGGTCAACAACACCTGCATAATTGAAGTTATTCCAAAGCTTATGTAAGCTTTTTTCTTTCATCTTCACTGTTTTTTCCTCCCCACTCCCCCTTTGTATTTTCAAACAGATGGCCCGTTTCTGCTGTTGGTTCTGTTCTGTTATGGCTGCCTTCTATCCCATCCTGCTGAAAATACTTTTTTTAACTCAGGTGATTTTGACTGATTAGTTTGTTCATCTGCTTTGCTCATAAAATACTGATTTTTTTTTTAGTTGTCTTGAACCTCATTGAGCTTCCTAAAAATACCTATTTTGACTTCTTTATCCAAGAGTTTACAAATACTAGTTGTTATGTAATCAGTCTCCCAGGTGTCTTAGCTTACATGAGGCCAAATGTCCTGAAAGTTTAAAGAGTGGTTGAGGAGTAAACGAAGAGTCTTTGTATAAAAGGAATTGATACTTAAATGTGCTTGTTTTCATAATCCGTGTGTACTCATCCTTCCAGAAGTTCTAGAGACGTCGCATTATATCTGACCTTTGGTCACTGCTGCTGTTTGAGCACTAGATGACACTCTAGGTTCATATTTATTGTCAGTCCATGATTGGTGTACAGTCACCTCCGAAAACTACGAGTCCATTTTTGTCCTCGATTCTACAGCTGGTGTGCTATTCAGAATGGTCTGAGAAGTGGGCCTGAATGTTTCAGTCAACACCCTATGGTTAAGATACTAAGACTCTCTGCTCAGAACTTTGCCTTACTATGAAAGGTCTAGCCCTGAATTCCAAAGCAACAACGTGGTACCTGTTTTCTTCTCTTGGGGTACAATGATTCTCTTAATATCATACCGCCTGGGGTTGGAAGCACAATGGGTAGACAGTCATGTGACCAGCAATACAATGTTTTGTTGCTTTTTTCCCCATAACCCACTGAATATAATGCAGAAATGAAACAAGACTAAGACACTTGTTCATTTTAGCAACTGGTAACTCATAGAATCAAGTGTTATGTGTTATGTGTGATACTAACTATAATACTATTCATCTGAGGCCATTAGAGTTGGCACTGGAGGTAAGGTGGGAGTGGGTGAGAAGAGGCTACACTCTTATGCACTGACCCGGGTATGAAAACAGGATTTGCTTGGTATTAGCTTTCACTGGCTCAACAATTAAAAGACAAAGATTTGTGTTTTCTTCCTTGTCCTATACCTGAGGGAGGAGTTATAGAAGTCCTTTGGTGACCATTCAAACACAGGCTTGATCTATATGCTTGTACCTAGTGACAGAGGCCATAGGCTCCACCTACATGGAAATTGTAGTGGTAAACTTGGTAAACCTGTCACCAGAACTCAAATAAAAAACCTGGATTTAACTTCTATCCTTCCCTAAGTTAGGAAGCATTTTTTTCCTGTTCTGTGTTTGTGTTGGAGGAAGGATGATATAGAAAACTCTTTCCTTCCCATCTCTTCTTCAGTGTATTTTCTTATGTTATACTAGAACCGAGCACTATGGCGTTTCTTCTCTGTTCCAAAGACCACAGGAACATTGTGTGGGATGTGCCCGGCCAGTCAAAATGTTTTCCTGAAGGTTTTTATACTACTACTACCTTGCTCCACCCAGTCTTCATTTTAACACTCTTCCTGGGAATTATCTATTGTCTCCGCATTTTAATAAACAGATTAAAAAGCCTCGTCCTACCTCTCAGAATTATGTATAGACTTATTTCATAATTCAACATAGACTTCCACTAATTTATTAAATTTGCTATATTATAGACAGAACTTTCTGTCTCTTTTTTTCTTCTCAAATCCAAAGCTGTCTACCTTCAGACCTACACAGAAATCCTCATATTCTGATCTTTTCATTTGAGACACATCAAAACACACACACACACACACACACACACACACACACACACACACACAAATTTGTTGGATTCAAATGCTGTGCTCTATGGTTTAGGTGGGGTTTTCCTCCCAAGGGTTTGTGCATCAGACAGTCTGGGTCAGTGTGGCAGTGCAAAAGGGAGACAGGACCTTTAAGAGGTGGAGTATGGGAATAGGAGGAAGCCCTGAGTAAATAAAGTGCTGAGTGAGTATGTGCTGTTGGCATGGTTACTATATCAAGGACCAACCCCCCAATGCTTCTTCCCATGCAGGTGGCAACGCCTTTCTAGGTGAGGCTCGGGGATAGCAAAGCCTTCTCTGGGAGAGCCCAAGTGTGGATGCTGACAGAATGTGAAGAAAATGTCCACTGTAGCTCCCTCTCCCCCAAATATTTACCTTCTGGAGACTGCGATAGAGAGTATCGAGACTGTTCCTACTGAGATCAGCTAAACCTATCGCTGCAAGTTGTTTGTCCTATTTTTTCTAGATATCTCAAACCCTGGATATTCTAACATTTGTGCAAACCAATATACTCAGTGAAGCGATTGCTGAGGCAAGGACAGAATCCACAATGTCTATCTGTCACAACTCAGGCTCTTGTCTTGCTTTTCTGAGGCTCCATGGCTGATATTTCAGCATCCTTGAAGCCAGTCTGTCTTTTTGAGCTTCTCATCCCCTACTTCACTCCTGCACTTACCCTCGAGTCCCAGGCAAAGCTTTCTTAAGGACCCTGCCAGTTTTCAAGCCACTCTTCCTCCACTGTCACAGGCTGTGTTCTCCTCCTCAGTACATTGGTAGGACTGTGATCCTTGTGGATTGACCTGATTCTACTGAAGAACTATGATTACGCCAACCTTTGTACTTTGACACTTTGCTGAAGTTAAAGGGCAGTAAAAAACTATTCTTGCCTCCAAGGATCTGCTAATAACATACAAATTTAGAAAGCCAATGACACACAAATCACACACCAAACTCTAAGAACAAGCCTCTAGATAAAATATTGGTCTTCAGGGCAAAGGTTCTGTATACACCAAAAGGTTTCTGAGGGCCGAGGATGAAGGTTGCTGATATTCTTCCATACTGGGTTCCTTTGTCTGTTTGTTTGAGGTTTTTGTTTTTCCTTTGTTGTTGTTGTTGAGTCAGAGCTTCTTTGTGCAACCCTGGCTATCCTGGAACTTGCTCTGGAGCTCAGGCTGGCCTCAGAACTCACAGAAATTCACTTGCTTCAGCCTCCTGAATGCTGGAATCAATGGCATGAGCCACCACCTCCCAGCCCCATATTGGCTTCTAAAAAATACCTTAGTTTACAGAACTGATGTAGGATAAGCACTTGATCAATGAATAATTGTTACCACTTGTAAATGCCAAGTGCTGTGAGTCGTACTATTAAAGTATAACAGAACAAACCATGTCAACAAAAGTATTCTTAAATTGTATCCCAGGAGAATGGTGCCTAGGGTAAAACTTCCAGCGTCAAGGCTGAGTCTGAGATCAGTGAAGCACCCTCTCTTTCAGGGTAGCTCTGCCTGCTCAAGCAACTTAACTCTACACATCTAATGGATCCTAAAGTTCAACTGGGCACTGGAATCTTTGAAAATTCCTCCTGTAGCCTGATGGTAAACACATCCACACCCACACTCCCCAGTAGGTTCAGAGCAAGTCAAACTTAAATATCCTTTCCAGTGAGATAATTTTGAAATTTTTTTTCTAAAATAGCCACCCATTTGCCCTAGGTTTGACTCCTTATACCAAAATAAATAAATAAATAAATAAATGTACTCAGATGTTTTAAGGTTAATTTTACAAAATCTTTATCTTTACTGGGGTCACCTAAAAAAAAAAAAAAAAAACTTCAATGTCACCAATTATCCTTGACTTCTGAGTTTTCTCACTGTCCTGGCTAGTCTAAAGTTAATTGTAGCTGTTTTTAGTTTAACAACCTGCAAAAGAAGTTCAAGTACCACCTGATTAGCATGAAGAAGAGATGTATAATATAATCCCATTCTCTAGTTTAGACCTATCTTTAGTATTGCAGCCTACTATTGCATGGAATTTTTATTCTAGTCATAGCACACTGCTTATTTGTGTTGTGTTGTGACCAACTATATGTTTATATAAGGCACTGCCAAGTACTCTCTCCCTATATGGGGACACTATACAATACATCTTTGAACCCAAGGACAAAGTGTTTTCACTTCTTAGCTATCAAGTTTATTCTTGATACATTCAAGCCTAAAGTCCAACAGGTGTCTCTAAATTCCAACTCCATAATTAAATGAATTCAATGCTATCCTAAGTTTAATTACCCATTTCGTATTTAAAATGTGTAACTTACTGAGTATTTCTTAGAAGCTAGGCACAGGCTAAAACTTGGGACTCAACAGAGTCAAAACCTCTGCTAGCATGGAGTTCACCTGGTAGGGGAAGGAGTATGGGACGGGCTGGAGTTAGAGATGCTTTTTTCCACCTTCCCTGGGCTCTGGTGCCATGAGCACACCTCCAGCCTGTTAGGTCTTAGATAAGAGCGAAGTAGATCTTTCTCCAGCAATTGAAAAACACCTAGTACCTGTTCTCCCCACCAGTTAAAACTCATTTGTCATAAGAGCATACACCTGACACAAACGTTCTGTTGCAATTCTTTGGTTTTAGTCCAAGTAATCACTCAGGTTCCCTGGTTTGAACTTTCATAATCTCCTTGGGAAGATAAGAAGCCTGACCCACTTTGCCAGTCTGAGGTAGAAACACATTCACATTAATTTTATTTTCCTTCTTTAACCCTCACATTCCAACGGAATGTCCAGGACTTGCTACATTCCTATTGAAAGCAGTGCAAGTCTGCCTTTCCCAAAGTCAAACAAAGGTTGAGATCCTTCGCCTTAGACTATCAGTTCCTTCTAATTACATAACTGCGTGCAATCAATTGGCAGTTTTCTATTAGCTGTAAAAAAAATATTGTTCTAAAAGTAACCTTTTATATCTAATTATACAAGAAAAAAAAGAATTTTTTAAAAAGTGTACCAGTTCCACTGACAGAGGAGATGACCCCTTCAGAGAAGAGAAAAAAAACCACAAAGGTGGTAAGCATTTATAGGTTGCACTTCAAAAGCTCTGATGTGATGAAGAGGAAGAAGTGGGAAAGGCTCCAATTGACCCTCCTACCAGCAGAAGCAAAGCTGCTTTTCTATTTCCTTTCTGTTTTAACTTCACTTTCCAGAAATAATGCTAAAAGAAAGAAAAAAAAAGACCCTTCACTGAACTGGGCCACAGGGCAGGGGTACAATATAGATGCCAAACTAAAGAGACTGAGCTGGCCCAAAATCAAGATATTTTGAATCTATATTAATAGAAACCAGTTTTGACTTATCATGGCCATCACTGAAAACTGACCCATGAATCAGAGAGGTACAGGAAGTCTGCTGGGAACTTTGTGACATATCAACCACTCAACTGCCCTTAGTAACCTTCCACACCTCTCTCCTTTGCCCCCATCTTGCCAGCCTGGTCCCATAGGTACTCAGGAGTTGGCATTTTATGAGACCATTCCTCCTCCAACTGGCATCCTTTCACCAATGGATGAAACCCCGGAAATAACTTTTCTGACCACTGAATAATTCAACACATCGTGCTGTTTGTTATCAAATTCTGAATGAATATTAAAAAATAATAATAATCAGGTTACTTATAGAATAGATAGGATACTGCTGATAGGATATATGTGTCAGTATAAAATTAGGCTTCAACTTCTTCCACCTTGGTTTTATATTGTCTAGTCAAAATTAAAAAATACAGGACACCACATTACTCAGTGAGAAATAGCAGGACTCTTATGTCAGATGAGTAAATGACTGAAATCAATATATAGTGTGTGTGTGCATGCACACACACAAGCACATGAATATAATTATACTGTGTATAATGCATGCATTAGGACTCTGTAACCATCACAAATGCCTTTTTTAATATAAAAAAAGTTTTTTGTGCCTCACAGGTATGGTGGGTTCAGTCCAAAGTTGATTGGGTCCATTGCTTTGAGACAGGCAGTGTGATACAGAGTTGGGACATGATAAAAAGGAACTCTTCACTTTGTGGTCAGGAAGTGAAGGAGAGAAAAAAGAATGGGTTGGAATCTGACCATCTCTTTCAAGTGTATGACCTTATTAATCTAAAGAGCTCTTAATAGGCCCTAATGAAAGGGCAACATAAACCCCATTTGTCTCCATTTAAGGACCAGGCCTGATTTTAAGAAACGCCATAAGGAACCAGCTTCAGGTCACCATAAACCATAAGTCCTAGAAACTAAGTCATAAGACACCAGCTCTAGGAATAGACCATAAAATCCACAACAAGATCATAAACCCCTGGGCTGGAGAGATGCCTCAGCGGTTAAGAGCACTGACTGCTCTTCCAGCGGTCCTGAGTTCAATTCCCAGCAACCACATGGTGGTTCACAACCATCTGTAATGGAATCCAATGCCCTCTTATGGTGTGTCTGAAGACAGCTAGAGTGTACACATATATGTTAAGTAAATAAGTATTTTTTTAAAAGATCATAAACCCTGCTCCCAAAGAACAGCTTGGGGATAACCACAAAAATGGAGAAATATCTTATCTCAGAATGGGCCATCTGCAATGAACCACCCTGTTTCATCACATGGTTGAATGTTCATGACATAGGAATGTAGACCACTGACTACTTGGGACTCCATAGCATCCACCAATAAAATTTTATATTACCTAATCTTTCTAGATAGTTTCCCCTTCTAGAGAGTTCCCTCAGTTCCCTATAAAAAGACCTGCATGACTTTGTCTGGAGTTGCCATTTCAAAGAATCTTTGGCCCCAACGTGCTTGTTGTTTCTGTAGAACAAATGCTCTTTGGTTTTGCATACTATCTGAGTCTGGGCTCTTCCTTCATCGATTTCCTGACCCTTACACTACCACTTAAAGGGCTACAAGCTGAGGACCAAGGATTTGGTCCTCTTGTGGATACTTAACAAAACCAAGCAGTGCTCAGTGACAACAAAGAGCCATCACTTCAGCGGAAATAAACTTTCACAATCGATTGTTTCACACCCTGGCAGAAAATGCAAATTCATGGTACATATAAGAATGTTAATACCGGTAGTAATAACAGTAGAGAACATACGTGCCTAATATACTTTATGTATATAATGTGAGTTGTTTTACTTCATATGTACAATTCTGGAAGAAATTATTGTCATTTTCTTCACATAGTAATGAATTTCTATCTTAATTACTCCTTTACGAGACCAAGGCCTTATTTTTGGCTTTCTGTTCAAAGGACTAGAAAGAAGGGACTTTAACAAGGCCTTTCTTCCACATACCTTATACCCCTGTGTGATTACCATTCCTTTCCTGTCTCATATATTGTATCAGTAGATTCAATCAAATGATTTCATATAGCTTTCAGCAATGGGGTGAAGAGGCATTCATTAAACTCCCTCTTATCTTCATCTATCAACAACACCCACAGGATCTCATTTGCAGAGCTTTCCACTGGAACATAATTTCTTTGTTTGAAACTTTCCTATAAAGAGATACTCCCTCAAACACATGGTTAAAACGACCTTCCTAGAAGAAGGGTAAATTTATATTAAAACATAGACCATATTCTTTGATAAGAAAAGCCACAGAAGAGTAGTTTGAGACTCTGGTCTCCATGTATCAAGGACAGGATAACTCTAAGCGTGTATTCACAAGTCAAACACAGCAGAGAACACGCCCTTGTGAAGCCCTTTCCTGAATTAGCTCTCATGAGAAGTTGGCCTGCAACCTTTAGCTATTGTTTGTGCTTCTGCTTATTAATTTACATTAAATGGTACACTGTCAGGGTAATAAGTTTGTTGTTTGCTATCAAACAAGAAAGTGCTCATGGGATGAACATGAGAGTTAGAGTGTTCCCATGAGCTTTGGGGAGGGGGTTCAGTAGAAAGAATCCAGGTGGGGGGACCTTTCAAGAAGTGTTATGTCTTGAGTCACATTCTCCCAGAACTTGATTTCTGTCTCCTTATAAGGGACTAACACTAAACACTTTTGTTGTACAATAAAGTTCAAGAAGTTGTCTAAAGCGTGGGAGACCAGAGGCTGGGACAAGCAGGTTGCCCATTATTGGTCCACCATTTACCTTAGCAATGAGAAACAGGTACCTAGAAGGTAAAATGCTAGCCAGAATTTTAATATCTGAAGATTCTTTTAAGCTTTTGGTAATCACCGACACTTCAAAGATAGGAACTTTATCTATCTTCTTCCCCAGGCCTACTACTGAGAGAAGAGAGATTTTTAGATTTTATTTACTTGCATCAAAATTAACACATCTAAATGGTGACTCAGCCCAATAAGTGACATTCTATAAAGCTGCCCCAAGTGGTAAAAGACTTAAAATTGTCAGGTCCTTTCCAAGAATCATAAGCAGGATGTTAGTAATTATTACACATAGATATTACACAATTCTTTCTGTAAACACATGGAAACTATTATTTAAACAATCTGAAAGTGGGAGAAAATATAGCCACCAGCCAAATAGTGACATCTCAGTCAAAAATGGACTCTGTATATGATGGCTGTCATATAAAACAGAACTAAAATATTTTTATACTTACAGCATCAGCTTCAAGTGCCTCAGCCCAATCTAGTATTCTCATAAATATAGGAATGCTGTCTATATAAGCCTTCCATGCTTCCAGTTATAAAACATATAGCACATGCAACTATGTACAACATACAGTACATTTGATAAAGATAAATGGCATATTTCTTAACGTACCTGCTGTATTATATTATGTCATTTCAGAGCTCACTTTACTTAAGTCTATAGTTAAGCAGTTTCTCTGCTATGCCTGCTACAGATCCATAAATCTTTTTACACTAATTGATTATGTCACCCCCTCCCACCCTGTGCTTAGATTTACTCTCATGTTGTTTAGCATTGCCCTAGGAGCTAGAGGTTAATACATGCCTACATTAATGTGGCTCATATCAGTAGCAGAGCATACCAAACATAAGTACATTATATGACACTCACACTATCATAAAGTTTTATAACATTCCACAGAAGATATCCCATCAGTGAGCAATATACAATTAAATTCAGGCAACCTTGCAGGTGGTAAGAGAAGGTTAGCGATTATGCACTTTGTTGCCGAACTTGGGCTATGATTCATAAGTGATGGGAACACAGAATGTCAACAAACCCAACTTTCATTACTACATTTGGGGAACTAGTTCAAATATAAACAAACAAGTACAAATCTGGAAAACTTGTCTGTTCCATACGCAGGGAGGTCTGGTGTCTTGGATTGAGTTTATTTCATACCTCATTTTAAACAACTCAGTTTTTAAAAATTTACCAACATGACAGATAACGTGGAAAAAAAATAAGGGACCAATTTTCCTCCAGGGGATTCCAAATTGGATGAAGATGCTGAAACACAAAAACATATATTTGACATGCCATGCTTTTTTTCTCAACCTTGAGTTTGGACTCTCAGAATCATTCACTGTCGTGTTCTAAGCAGCAACACCGTTCAGATGTCTCACAGCATGCTTCCCACTGAAGTCAAGCACTCCTGTCTCGCTCAGTTCTCAGTGTTAACAATGCCGTCCTCCGTGCTCTGCCATTCCTGTGTGTTGTGGATATTCTTCTCATGTGTTTGTCCTGTTGCTTGGTAATTTCATCATTTAAGATGGCCATTAATCATATTATTGGAATATTGATTAGTGTTTCTGACTGTAAGACCACTGTAATATTCCTTAGGATACAGTGTAGATATTTGATAAGTCATATGCAAGAATGAGATAATATCACTCTCTGTGGATTCAGCATTAATCAATGAATAATAAATATGAAATAAGGTGCTTTAAACACATTTTTAAAGCCATGGTTATGTATTACTCGATTGAATAAAATATTCTGACCTAAAGCTACCAGAACCCTGTATTTCCTTGACAAACAATAGTTTAATGTTTGATAATGTTGTGACTCAGTGGAACATAACTACCATGAGTAACTTAACTTCACTATAAACTGGCTGTAGTTTTTTATCTACAACCTCATTACTCAACTGTGCCCATCACCTTAGTACTTTTAGCCCCTTGGCGGGAAGCATTCACTCCAGTCACCTTGCCCTGACAAATATATATATATATATATATATATACCATAAGTATAAATAAAGAAGAAAATCCCCAGAAAGTAAAATGCTTACAGCAAAAGTAAATAAAAATACAGCTAGGCAAAAAATGTCTGTATATAAGGATATAGCACTTAATATATTCTTTTTTAAACAACTTTATTTTTCAAAACAAAGATAAATGTACAGATTTTAAGCATTTTTTGCATAAAATTATACAATACATTTTTGTCAGTACTTGTTTTTTTTAAAGGTTTGATAGTGTGATAAAAATCCCACCAGTAACAATGAGCATAATAATATATTCTTATATTAGTTATATTTGGATTTATTTCTTTAATGCATGCATGTGTGTGTGCTCATATGCATGTGTACATGCATGCCTGTGAAGTCAGAGATTATAGGAGTTTTCTTACCAAGTGAGTCACCGGGATTGACCTCAGTCAAGTCACTAGGCACTGTTAATAGCTGAGGCTTTTTTTTTTTTTTTTTTTTTGAGCCTAATAAAAAGTTGGGGGGAAGTAAGTTGAAGCTGCTTTGACAATAAGTATTTGTTTAATTAGTATCAGCATTGTGGCAACATTTGAAATGAGGCAAGTTTTTAAGAGCTGGTTATCATCCTTCTCAATCGTTTTACTGTTAGGATCCATTATTATTTAATTATACTATGCTTGATTGGAGAGCCATAGGCCAGTTGTCTAGTTGTATAGTGGATGGTATCCGGTTACAAAGTATCTATTTTATAGGATATTATGTAAATATACCATGTTAGTACCTATGTTATAGTACACTATATAGTATGGTATGATATGCTATGCTTGATTGGATTGACATGTGCCAGTTTTCTAGTTGCATATTGTATAGTATCAGTTTGCAAGAGCACCTGGATTCCATAATATGTGAATAAAGGAGTAATGTTCTCATTTCAGTATAAAATTGCTAATATATGCAACACAGAAGAACTTCTACTTGTAATTTCTCAAACAGTTTAAGTAAAATACTATAGCTGTCTATATAAAAAAAATGTATAAGCTCAGTCTATAAAAAACTTGACATATGGACCTGAGTTTAATTCTAGAACCCATTGAAAAGTCATGCAAGTCAGCAGGAACTTGGGAAAGCAGAGGCAGATGGATACCTGGAGCTGGTTGGCAAACCCAACCCAGTCAGTGAGCCCATGCCAATGAGAGGCCCCATCACAGAGACATGGTACCTCTCAAGAGGAATGGCATCAGAGGCTGGTCTCTGGTCTCCACAACCATGTGCATATAACACACTAAAGGTAAGTCAGTAAAATAAATTAATAGTAATCAACCAGAAAACTGTGTCAAACGAACATAGAGATAGAGGCTTGAAATATTAAAGAGCCATAGACAAGGAAAGAGTGGGGACTGAGAGAGGTAGAGAAGGGAAGAGACCAGTCAGACTATTCTCTTTCTACCTGCTTCTTGTCTCAACATGTGGGACCCGTCCTGCACAGATGCTCTGTGCCCTGTCACAACAGAAAAGGCAAGCTTCAAAACCAGCTCTGCTACTCCTAATATATGATCCAGCATCAATTGCTAGTCCTTTCTAAGCCTTAGCTCGCCAACCTCTACAATGAAGACAATTGTGTTCATTTCTGTCAGACAGTAGTTATGAAGATTGCATCATATAATTATGATCTACTTGATACATCGCCCAGCACTAAATCAGCACATGGTGCACAGTCAGCTGAAAATGACAGAAGACACTTTTCCCCAGAACCAAAACAGTCTAGTTTTAGATGCTGGACCACCTACATATGAACTAATTTTCTGCGGGTCAGTGCTGAATACAGAGCAACAAACTCAATGCTATCACCTATTTTAATCCATTCTATAGCCATTAAATGCCATTAAGTATTACAAGCCTTGTTTCAGAATAAATGAAACTTTTATATGTTAACAATATAGCTTAAAAATCTGAAAAATTAAGAAAACAAAACATTGCATGAGAAAAATGAATAAGCCATTCAAAGAGGAGAACCTAGTCTCACACCAAAACCTTTACTTAATAGAATTTGACCTTCTGAAACTTTCTGAGGTAATTGAGAAATTCCCACCCACATGGAGGTAAAAGATTGGATTAACTATTATATCTCTTTGCACTGGATGCTTTGAACAGTCATCAATTTTCTTGCTTGGTCACTCATTAACAATCATTGTCTTGACATCCTAAGTATGCTGTATGACTAATAGTTCCCAGCAGCAGCAACTGGTCTGAGTTACCAGAATCTTTGTTTACTGGGTTATTATATAGCTACACCTAGCTGTGTGGCATGGCTAGTCACGACATTAGGTGACATTTGGCCTGAGGAGAATACCATGTTCAATAGGCTGTCACCGCTCACCTTCAGTGCTTTGACTTCCCCTCCTGTCTGCCTTTACTTACACCTTCTTCTACATTTTTCTCTCCTATTAGTCAAAGATTACAACTCATTTAAAGTTTAAGTTAAGGTCCCTTTTAACCAATACCATCCTAATAAAGAGATAATTTGCTATTGGTAAGATTAATTGCATTTTCTCTGTCATATTTTGTGCCTTATGCCCTGTGCTCTTGTTACTAATGCACTTTGCACACAATAAGCACTAAGTAAGAGTCCATTAAAAGCAGAAACTGGTGACCCACTACAACTAATGCTACTAAAGATATTTGAAAATATACACAACCATATTATTCTTAAGAACAGAAAACGCCTTGCTTCCCAGGAAGAAGCTCTGCTTTATACATAGCAGCCGGGCTCACTATGTTTCTCTACTTCCAAGAGGGCTGAGGAATGTGACTCTAATCAGAAAGAACTCTTACCAGGATAATAACTTAGCACAACTCACACTTATTGATCTCGTTTCCTTGTGGCAATGGAATCCACGTTAAAAATGGAGAACACTGGACATGAAAGTTAAAGGTGATGCTTTGGGATGAAGAAGGAACAGTTAATTCACTTCCCCCGTTTTAGATCCACTAATGAGAGACCAGGGTACTCGCTGAACTAAATTGAATAAGAAGCGGGTCAGATTCTAAACCAGGAAGCTAAGGGAGGATGTTCAGCATCAGCCAGCATTAAGAAATAGTTTCAATTTTTATCAAACTGAGTAATGGCATAGTTATGAAATACAAAAACTTCTTTGACTACAGGTGCATGCTCCAAAATTATAAAATTCCTGGTATTAGCTTTAAAACACTCAAGAGAAAAAGAAATAATAGAGAGAGCAAGAGTGGTGAAATATTAACTCTCTTAACATTTGAAGTTCTTTTTATCATTTTCCTGTTTTTCTTTGAGCTCTAAAAGATGTCTACACACCTACACAAACACACACACACACACACACACACACACACACACACACACACACACACACACACACACACATGCTCATTTTTAAAGTATAGTCTTTAAGGCAAGAGATGTCATTGAGTATGAAGCTAACTCCTAAAAAGAATTTTCATCTTCAGGAGTATTCCGTGATAAAGAGGGAACAGATTTTGTTGTTTACTAGTCTGATTTTATTCAGGTAATTCTAAAGCAGTTCTGTGATAGGTTTCATGAGATAAATCAGAAAGTCATGTGTACAGTATAACCTGGAGAAAATATTTATGATTTTTAACCTTAATATTTTTATTAGTCAAGATTTTAACTTGTCAAATTCTTCAGTGTTTACTTGTAGAGGGGATAGTGGTGAAGGTGTGTCCGATGGAGTTTACAGATCATCAAAATTCCCAGCAGCCTACCTTGAATAATCTGGGCAGTATTTAGTTATTCTGCATTTATGCCTCTATTTTTATTGGAGTATGAACCATTAAACAAATGAAGTGTCTGGCCTCAATGGGAGAGGAAGTGCCTAGCCTTAAAAAGACTTGAAGTGCTGGGCGGGGATGGGTTGGATAACCAGAGGGGTGCCCACTTGCTCACTGCTGAACATTAGAATAAGTTGTTCCTATCTAACTCTGGGGTGGTACCTTGTGGAGATACATTACTCTGAAAATGTCACTTACATCTCAAGAGTCTGGAACTTTTTCTGAACCTCACAGCTGAGTTAATTATACAACCTAAGGTCACTTAAGGTCCTGATGTGTACTTAGCATATTTTTTTTCAAACCTGTCTTAAAGAAAACCATTTAACAACCAGTCTTTATTGTCTTGAATTTCTTATGTAATCATCTTTTACAACCTAAACCAATGCACAGCTTTGATCTTACTCTTCCACATTGCTAAGAGGTGTGTGTGTGTTAGTTAAGATAATAATTTGCTGAAAACAGGCAAGTCAAAAGCACCCTTATAACAACAAATATTTTCCATGAATATTTGTAAAAACATGAAAGTCAAAAGCACCCTTATACAATAAATATCTACAGAAAATTACATATGAGTATTATTTGATAATGGTATGTTTGTGGTACTCTGTGCTTTGGGGTCAGTTGGAATCAGTGAGTTAATTCCTTGGTAAAGTCTGTTAAAGAATTCTGTAAAGTGTTAATTAGTTCTTCTCCATGGGATGTTTTCTGTGCTGTTCAATGAATAAAAACAAAGCCCTGTGTTAGGAGAAAGACATACAGGCAACAGAGACTGAAAAGATACAAACAGATACATATGAGCCCCAAACCAAAAACTTACAGACAGACAGAAAGAGCAGGGAAGGACGTGGAGAATTCAAACATAGGCTTGCTCCTGTTTAAATTAATCTGAGGAGAAGAGATATGGTTTCTTTCCTTTATGCATCAGGCAGGCATTTTAATGCCTCTGAGGCTATCTTTAAAGCTTCTCCTTCAACAATTTTGAAGTGTTTGCAATTATTTGTTATCTGAAAAAAAGATTTCATAAGCAAATGAAATTGGAGGTGGAGATCAGGATCAAACTAAGGGCAAATGTTTTATTACTGTCAAACTTTTTGGAGCCTCTGAAATAACAATATATATAACTCATCTTTGGGAAGAGGAATGATATAAGACAAGAGTCATGTTCTTATATCGTTTTGCAGAACTAAAGCTTCCCAAATAAATCAAACATTCAAAACACAAAAACACACCTGGGAACAAGACACACACTCACACATAATATGAACATGTTGGGAGGCATTTGTGAACCATGTTTTTCACTGGTGTGAAGAGGTTTAACATTGTCTGCCAGTAAGCCAAGGATGAATCTGACATTTTGTTCAAAGAAAAACTAGAAACTATTTTTCCAGAAACTTTTCAGACTGTAGATTGTAATTACTTCCTTTTTGTTCTGAAGTTAACAAACCTAGGAACCTTGAAACTGACCAAGGAGGTGGCCTCCTTGCTCGCGTTAATAAATGTTCACCAATGTAGCAGAGCAGAAGTAGGCTTTCTAAAAGGCACAGAGGTGCTGATGTCCTGCAAAGCTTAGGAGAAAATAGGTAGATTCATACTTTTATATTCTTTTTATTGGTAATTGCTATCTATTCAAAGGTAATTTAGTACTTTTATCCTTTGGACAACAATGATTATAGCTGCTAAGTAGGCACTCAATACTATAAACATAATCAATTCACTTTCTTAATGTAATTATACTTTAAAAGGCTAGCAATCACACTCACTTTTCATAATCACAACAGCAGCACTAATACAAACTGAGGCCTATGAGATCTGCCCTGTGCACTCGATGACACATTTCTTCAGGTGTTTGTTTAAGTCAACCTATCTCACTTTGTCTGCCTGTCCGATTGATTGAAACAGGAATTTAAACGCGTTAGTCTAAATTGTTTATAATCTCGAAACAGTCCACTGAAAGCTCATTACTAGTTCATAGTCCTAAAACAGTGAATTCAAATTTCTGCCTCAAAGAATGCAGATGCTTTAGTTCCTTAGTCAACAACCCTTGATATAATTTGTAGCAGGAACAGAGAGGAGAACAATGCAAAACCATAATTTGTAAACTTATGAGTATCGATATTTTGAGGATCACTGCAGCTTATATTTGCTAAATGTGGGCATTTGTTGTTGAATGCATGCTAGCCATTCTTCCTGAGTTCCATAATGCATCTGTGCATCTCTCAGCAATGGGTTACACATGACAAATGACAGACAAGGTGGAGCAGAAATGTTTCTGTTCTTTTCTTTCATAGATCTAAGCTCATCTATTTAGGGATAGACTTCACACAATGGACTTATGAATACATTGTCAGGAGCACATGAAACAGGAATGTGATTGGTGTTTCAACTTAAGAAAAAATGTTAACCTCCATTTACCAATGATTGTGCCTTCTCTTACAATCGAATGAGGAGGGCATAACTAGTTTAATTTAAAACGTGATTTAATCCTCCAATAGAAAATCTAAACTTGGAAATGCTAAATGATAATTTAAATTTCATACACCTTTTAATGAGTCTTGATCAGAGCTGAAGAACTCTAAGTCTTACGAATGAGAAGTTTATCTAATCTTAGTGCCAGGGTATTTATAAAAACTCACTAGTAACGATTGTAGCCCTTCGCTAGCCTGAGTGTCTGTATTCTTCATGTATTCTTCCTCGACTGATGGGTTGTCATGCTTCCCACTTTGTCCCAGCTTCACCACTTCTCCTTACAGTACAATAGTGCTATCCACCACTCCTGTCCACTTACACTGTTTGTGTGTCAGAGTCTATGTAGGAACTAGGTTGGCACTGGCTGCCACACTTACAGCAGCAGCTCATAGGACACAAATTAAAAGTCAAGTCTAAGCCCATTAAACCCAAGTAAGCAAAAGGTCGGGTGCAATTCTGTGCGATAAAGAAACAGAATCAAAGTTGAAGAATGAAGGGTGTGTTTAAATATGACCAGATGTGTGATCCAACTCTGACAACAGTTTAGCACATCTGAAGAGATAGTGACGGGTGTGGGAAGTGACGGCACCCTGAAGACTCACCAAATGGACTGCTTTCAAATCAAAGCCTCTATGTGACAGCAGTGCAAACAGTAAGCTATCTACGTGCTTTTAACAAGTGCCTTTGTCCTGGGCCTCTGTGTTCCTCTTCTTCACGGGACACAGGTCCAAATAAAGCCTCCTAAAGTTTTCTAAAATTATCACACTGCAAAGAAAACACCTGGAGATCACAGTAATTCAGTCTTTGTCTCTGGAGAGCAAACAGCCTAATAGGGATGAACAGGAAATGATTAACACTTTTCATTTCTTTGCCAAAAAACATGATTATTTAATTGTATACACGCAGAAGTTGCTTCAATACATACAAAATAAAACAAGCATTTTGCAAGCCAAATAAAAATGACGTTTTTTGCTTGATTGTTTTTGCAAGAAACCCATGACATTTAAGGAAGAAACCTAACTTCTCCGGGTCTATTACATGACTCTTACATGGGAAATCCAAACCTGGCTCAAGCTCTTCTGCATTGGATCTGCATAGATACCACAAAATACAATAATCTGATAGGACAAAAGATGAACTCAGACACACAGAAAAACAGAAATGGTTTCCATGAGAGAAGACACACAAAGAAATGTTCTAGTCCAGTAATTTATAAATATGATATTGAAACCCCAGCAGATTGGCTACTCTTGCAAAACTGACAGCTTCTATGCCTTCCTTCTACACTGCCCACTTCCATTGTGGTCATGGCCATTCTTATAGTCATCAGCATCTCATTCAGCTAGAACTCATCCATGCCACCTTTTTACTTAGTATAGATTATACTACAATCTCTACTGAAAAAAAAATTAATAGTTAAGTCAACATATAATCTGAATACTATTTCTCTTTTTCATCTCTAACCATTTGTTATCATTTTAAAACTTTTTGTTTATTCATACATGTATATAATGCTTTGATCAAGTTTACCCTCATGACCCTCTCTCATTTCCCTTCCTTTCAACCTGTTTTTCTGCCTAACAAGTCTCTCTCCTACTTTCATGCCCCCCTTTTTAACAACCACTGAGTTTAAACAGAGTTGCTTCTATGAGCATGGGTGTGGAGTTATTTACTGGAACATGGGTAATAGGCCAAATGCTACACCTCTGAAAAAAAGACTTCCACTCTGTAAGCAACCATTAACTTCCAATAGTTCCTGACTGGGCGTGGGACCCTCATAAGCTCCTGATTGTTAACAGGCTCAGTGTTGTGCAGACCTTGTGCAGGTAACAGCAGCTGTTGTGAGTTCAGGAGTGCAATGGGCATGCCATGACAGGATGACAGTGTTTCATAACGTGCTTCCTCATCATCCAGTTTCTACGTTCTTCCCACCATATTCAGTACTACTCTCTTACCTATGAAGAGGGAGACGTAGACACCCATTTTAGAGACAAACATTTTAAAAATATATTTATTTTTATTTTATGCCCATGAGTTTTTTCCCACATGCATTCATGTGTACTACATGTGTACCTCATACCCAAAGACTCCAGAAGAAGGCACTAGATCCCTTTGAACTATAGTCACATGTGGTTGTGACCCACTATGTAGATTCTGGGAACTGAATCCAGGTCCTCTACAAGAACGGCAAGTATTCTTTACCTCTGAGTCATATCTCTAGCCATTAGAGATAAGCATTTAACAAGCACATAGTCTTAGCGATGTTACCAATTTTACAACTCTATATTGATGGCTACCCATTGTAAAAGGAAGCTTCTTTGACCAAAGGTGAGAGCAAGCCTAATTTATATGTATAGACATAAATAATTAGAAGACAATTTCACAAGTCAATTTAGTAAAAGCAACAATGTAGAATCCTCCCTAAGGCCTATGACCTCTCTATCAAGGTTTGTAGTACCAAGCATGGATTTCCTCCCACAGGGAGAGCATCTAATCTAACCATAGGAGTGTTGGATACCCCCATACAGGTATTCACTATTGCACCAGTGAACACATTCTGCCTGAGAAGTCAGTAAATATTGTAGCATACAGAGTTGATCCTGGGTAAAACTATTGGAGACTTCTTTTCTCACAACAGCTACGGAGGAAACTTTCAGGTTAGTGCAGCTTGGTTTCTCCATGTTCTAAGACCAAAATTTATGGTGTCCTCATCAGGAAGGTCTTACTAATGAGGGAGCTACAAAGATCAATGGCAACAGCTTGTGGGGCCTCTGTGATCAATGCCTTATTGGGTGTGTGGTGGTTTGGATGAGAAATGCCCCTACAACCTCAGGAGTTTGTATACTTGGTCTGCAATTTGTGGCACTGTTGGTGGAGGTTTAGGTGGTATCACTTTGTTAATGAAAGCACTGTACTAAGCTAAAAGTGGGCTTTCAGATTAAAAGTGTGACTCCACTTTGAGTTCCATCTCTCTGGCTCATGCTTGTTTCTGAAGATGTGACCTATCAGCTTCCTGCTCCTGTCACTTGTTGCCATGCTTCCCTCACCAGGATGGACTCAGCTCCCTCTGAACTGTAAACCCAAATAAACTCAAGTTGCCCTGAGCATGTTCATCTTATTGTTTGTTTGGTTGGTTTGGTTGGTTTTTTTGGTGGGAGGTGGGTTGTTATTGTTTTTGGTTTCTCATACACCCTCACTGTCCTACCCTTGATTCGTAGACCAGGCTTCCCTTGAACTTACAGAGATGCTCCTGCCTCTGCCTCTCAAGAGGCAGTGATCAAAGGTGGGATGAACTACTTACTACACCAGGCATAATCATGGTATTCTAGCACAGAACAAATTAACTACTACCACAACTGGCTCTGGGACTTTTGTTTAATAACTGATGGTTTCTGAGAGCAGCATTATTTACACATGCAAGGAAATTTCACTCAAATGTATAATTGGTTTAAACATAACTTTTTTGTTTTGTTTTTAAATATTTTCCCTCCGAATGCCACTTGCCTGTGAGAAACCTGATTTTGGTATACAATGAAAGTGATTTCCTTGGTTGTCTGCGTTCTGGATGTTCCAAGCTTTTTGCATAGTTTTAAACTTCTATATCCATTGAACATCTGACATACACACAAACACCTTTTATTTTTATAATTCTTAACAACTTTTTATTTATAAATTTCTCTTTTATCACCAGTGTGAGTTTTGAAATTACCTTAGTGTCAATGTTGTCTTAACATGAAATCTTGGTCAAAGAGGAATATGAATGATTTTCATATATGCACATTTGTCAAGTATGATTGCATTTTTCTAATAAATAAACAATATGGAAAAAATATTTTTAAAAAAATCAAAAGAAAGAATCAATACGACCTGAAGTCAACCCTCTGAGATTTCTTATGTTAAGGTCTTTTTGGGTTTTCTTTGGTTTGTTTGGTTGGTTGGTTGGATTTTTGTTTTGTTTTTTACATATGTCACATTGTCTTCCTGTATTTAAAAGTATATAGAAAAATCAATATGCAGTTTTATATTAAAGGGATCTTCTAGTCAAAAAAATTTGAAAGCAATGTTTTTAATCAATCATATTTTGTCACAGTTCTATGTCCCTACAAGAACTCATCATAGCCTGCAAGTATGTAAATGTAGCCTGACCCCACCTAGCTCAGTTTTCATTAGTAATTTATCTGAGTCATCTCAATTCAACCTCTGCATTTCTTGATATTCCTCAAGTACAAAACACAAACAAACAAAAAATACCTGTTCCTACTCAAGTGCCTTTCTATCCTGTATTAGTCAACTTTATATAAGTATTAAAAAATACCTGAGATTAAAAAATAAATTTAAAGAAATGCCTGAGATAACCAGCTAATATAGAAAAAAATGTGTTTATTTTTACGTACAGTTTTAGAGTTTTCAGATCATGACCGGTTGGTTACCTTTGTTTCTTTGGGCCAGTGGTAGTGCTTCATGATGAAGGAATGGAGGAAACCAAAGCCACAAAACCATCACCAGGAAGTGAAGGAGATAGAGGAAAGGAATGAGGCTATGTATTCTCCTTCAAGGACACAGCCCCGTGCTATAAATACCTCATAGTAATCCCTACTTCTGACTCTACCACTCCCCAATTGTTCAAAGCTCACAACTAAGCCTTTAACATATGAATTTTGGGGTGGAAACACTTAAGACACAAAGTATAACATTTGAAATATGCCTTTTCAAAAAAAATAGGCAAATCCATGCTTATCAGATCCTAGCTTTGCATGGTCTGTGTTCAAAAAGTTTTCCACAATGACTCTATCAGGTATCACCTAGTTCTTTTATGGCTTAATATTTTAAGTAGTTAATGATTTTAAATTTGTCTCAAACTTTCTAAAATTTTACAATGAATTCTTTAAACAGCAATGAGGACACTAGTAAACTTGATATCAAGAAAAAATTGAGATGCTGTCTGAAATCAAGAGTCTAAAAAATGTGTTTTTAAAATAAGTAATGCATTATTTATTTTTATCTCCTAACACACACACATACACACATACACACACACACACACACACACACACACACACACACACACAAATGTACACAAAATCCATCTCTAACTTCCATCAAACGTTCAAAGTTACTATTATTATGAGTTTAAGCTCCATTGTCTGGCTCTGGGCTTACCCTGATTCCCTAAGGAGACTTTTGGAACACCAAGAGTGTCCTGCTTCCCCATGGAGGCCTCCAGGGAGGATAGGGAGGAGGAGATAACCACCTTGGATCACTCTTCCACCAATCCCTTATGGTTGGGGTCCCCCTGAGACACAATCAGCATACTCCTGCTGGCATCATAATCATTCAGCCAATAGCAAAGATAACCAGATGGCTAAAGAACAGCATAAGAATGCAATCAACAAAAGGTAGGGCAATGTGGCTCTGCCAGAGGCCAGCTATCCTGCTACAGCAAGTCCTAGGTATCCTAACACAATGAAAGCACAGAAAGATGACTTTAAGTTCAATCTTATACTGATGAAAGAGGTCTTTAACGAGAAAATGAACAAAACTCCCAAAGAAGTATAGGAAAGTATAATCAAACACATGAAGGAAATAAATGAAACTGTCTAAGAAATAAAAATTGAAATAGAAGCAATAAATAAAACACAAACGGAGGCAATTCCAGAGAAAAACATAGGAAAAGAACAGGAATTACAGATGCAAACATCACCAACAGAATATAAGATAGAAGAAAGAATCTCAGGCATCGAAGATACAAAAAAAGAAATTGGTACATCAGTCAAAGAAAATGCAAAATCTAAAAAGTTCACTATATAAGACATCCAGAAAATCTGGGACACTAAGGAAAAAAAACACCTAAAAATAATAGGAATAAAAAAGAGAGAAGATTCTGAGCTCAAAGGTCCAGAAAACATCTCCAAAAAACTTATAGAAGAAAATTCCTTTACCTAAAGAAAGAGATGCCTATAAATATTTTAAAAAGCTTAAAGAACACCAAACAGGTTAGACCAAAAAGCAAAACCTTCTTCCACATAATAATCAAAACAGTAACTGTACAGGAAACAAAGATAGAATATTGAAAGTTGCAAAGGAAAAAAGCCAACTAAAATATAAAGGCAAACCTATCATAATTAAACCTGACTTCTCAACAGATACTCTAAATTTCAGAGGGGCCTGGGCAAGGTATATTACAGACCCTAAGAGACCCTAGATGTCAGTCCAGACTACTATACTCGGCAAAATTCTCAATCACCATAGTTGATAAAAACAAGATATTCCATGACAAAACAAAATTTAAACAAAATCTGTCCACTAATTCAACCCTATAGATGATATTAGAGGAAAACTCTTGCCCAATGAGGTTAACTATATCCAATAAAACATAAGAAATAAATAATTTCACACCATCAATGTCAATAGAAGAGAAATATACACACAGATACACACTTACACATATGCACACTACCACCACAAACACAAAAATGACAGAAATTAGCAATCATTGGTCATTAATATCTCTCAATATGAATTCACTCAATTTCAAAATAAAAAGACATGTTAACATATTAGATGCATAAAAAGAATTCATCATTCTGCTGTATACAAGAAACACACTTCAGCAACAAAGATAGCCATTATCTCAGAGTAAAGGGCTAGAAAAAGTCTTTCCAAGCAAATGAACCCAAGAAGCAAGCTAAAGTTGCCATTCTAATGTCTAATAAAAAAAAAGACTTTTAACCAAAAGAAATCGAAAGAGATGGGCCAGAACATTTCATACTTACCAATAGAGAAATCCATTAAGAAGACATTTCGATTATGAACATCTGTATCCAAAAAACAAGGGCACCCACATTCATAAAAGAAACATTAATAAAGTTTAAAACATGCATCAAACCCTACACATTAATCATGGGAGACTTCAACACTCCACTCTTACCAATGCATAGGTCATCAAGATAGAAACTAAACAGAGAAATAATGAACCTAACAGATGTTATGAATTGAATGGACCTAATAAATACTTATAGAATTCCATACAGACCCAAAAGAATATAATTTCTCAGCATTTCATGGAACTTTCTGCAAAACTGACCATATACTCTGTTAAAATGCAAGCTTCAATAGACATTGGTAGACTGAAATGATCTTATATCTCATCATACCATCATCAACTAAAGATGGATTTCAGCAACAGAAACAATAGGATGTCTACATGCTCATTTAAACTGAACAACTCTGTACTCAATAATCACTGGGTCAAAGAAGAATGAAATTAAAGACTTTCTAAAACTCAATGGAAATGAAGGCACAACATACCTAAACCTATGAGAACAATGAAAGCCATCCTAAGAGGAAAGTTCATAGCACTAAGTGGCTTCATCAAGAAACTAGAGAGATGTCAGACTGGCAGCTTTACAGCACATGGGCAAACCTACCCAAGAGGAGTAGACAACATGATATAATCAAACTCAAGGATAACAACCAATCAATTAAAAACAAAGAGAAAGGTACATTGAGTCAATGAAATCAAGTACTGGTTCTTTGAGATAAGTCAACACGATAGACAAACCCTTAGTCAAACTAAAAGGCAGAGAGAAATACCTAAATTTAAAAAAATCAGAAATGAAAAGAGAGACATAATAACTGACATTGAGGAAGTCCAAAGAATCATTAGGTCCCATTTCAAAAGCCTGAAATCTAATACCTAAATCACACAGACTCACCAAAAAGAATTTCAGACTAATTTCCCCTAGGAATGTTGGTGCAAAATACTCAATAAAATACTCACAAACCAATCAAAAAATACCAAAAATATCATCCACCATGACTTCCTTTGTATAAACAATAAACAGGTTGAGCATGAAATCAGAAAAACAATACCCTTCACAATAATTACAAATAATATAAAAAACTGTGGTGTAACTTTAACCAAGTAAGTGAAAGATCTGTATGACAAGAGTATCAAGTCCCTGAAAAGAAATCAAAGAATACCTCAGAAGATAAAAAAAAATCTCCCATTTTCATGGATCAATATGGCTAACACAGTGAAAATGGTCATTTTACAAAAATAAAACTAATCTACAGATTTAATACAATCCCCAACAAAATTTCAATCAATTCTCACAGACCTTGAAAGAACAATTCTCATCTTCATATGAAAAAAATTAAAAATCTAGAAAAACTAAAATGGTCCTGATTAAAAAAAAAAAAAAAAAAAAACTTCTGGAGGTATCACCATCCCTAATTTCAAGTTGTACTACAGATCAACTGACACTCCAGTTGAGTTTCTATACTCACTTCATGTCTCAGACACATAACCCGATAGGACCTACTGTGTGCCACTTAGTTTCTCAGACACCCCCTTCCATAGGACCTACTGTGTGCCACTTGGTTTCTCAGACATCCCCTCTCCCAATAGGACCTACTGCAAGCCACTTAATTTTACATCCTTTCTTCTTTTTTATTGTGTTTATTCCAGACCCTTTCTGTCACTTAGTACATGTATAATCAGACTAGAACGGGGACAATGTTGTAAATTGTATTAAAAATGAGATGCAAATAAAAACCAACCAGTGCAAAATGAAAAAAAAAAGGTATATAACATCATGCCCCTGTAATCCCAACACTGGGCAAAGCAGAGGGAGGAGGATCTCTGGGGCATGCTGGCCCACCAGTCCAACAAAACCAGTTGGCACAAGGTTCACTGATAGACTTTTCCTCAAAAACTGTGTTGGAAATCAGTTTAAAATATTGACCTCTGACCTCCACATGCACTTGCAAGAATATTACAAACATGTATGCTCACACAAGCTCAGAGAGAAGAGAGAAATTTTGTGCTCTGACTATAAGAGAAGGTCTGTGATCTGCAGTAAGGGCTCAGTTATCATCTTAGATTTCCCACATATTCACCAAAAACAAAATTGAAAGCTCAGTAAGTTTCAAACCAAAATACAGTTAATTATTCATTAATTATTTTTAGTATTTATTTCTGTTATCATTAATTATGTGTTTGGGTATGTTCACATGACCTCAGGTGCCAGTGGAAGTAAGACTCACTGGATCTGCTGGAGCTGCACTCACAGTTGTGAGCCAACCAACATGGGTCCTGGGAACTGAACTCTGGTCCTCTGGAAGAGCAGCAAGTGATCTTAACTTCTTAGCCATCTTTCCAGGCCCACAGCATTTATGGCTAATTGTGCTGTAAATATGAGACATAGTGAATGATATAACAATCCTCAGTTATCTTCCCTTCCTTAGATGTTTGTTTCTAACTTTCTTAGTTACTGTTCTATTACTGTGAAACGAACTATGTTCAAGGCTCTTATAAAAGAAATCATTTAACTTGGGACTTGCTTGCAGTTTTAGGGCGTTACTCCCATAACCATTACTGTGGGAAGTATACAAGCATGGTGTGGGAGCAGTAGCTGAGAGTTCTACTTCCTGCTCTTTGGACAGTAGGCAGAGAAAGGGAGACACTGGGCCTGGCATTGGCTTTTGAAAACTCAAAGCCCACCACCAGTGACATACCTTCTCCAGAAAGACCACACCTCCTAATCCTTTCTAAAGAGTTCCACTAACCTAACTAAGCATTCAAATATAAGCTTTGGGAAGCAATTCTCATCCAAACTAACACAACAGCAGATACATTTCTTACTGCACAAATCACTCTCATTCTTAGGCAAACCTACAATGTGGTGGTGACAGAAAAAGTGACTGAGGATGTAGGGAAAATTTCCCTCTGACAAGATGGCCTGATTCTTCATGGTACTAACAAGGCTATTCGTGGTCTAAGGAGGTCATAGTTTTTCGCCCATCCAATGGAAACTAACACCCAAAGGCAGAGGCAGCGGTGAGAAATATGCAGCAGAGTAGAGAGAATAAAGCTTAAATATCTAGCCAGAAGAATGTCATATGAGAAGATAGATGTTGGAGAATATCAGGAATCTATTGCAGGGAAGGCAGAACTAAAAAAATACAATCTCATAAATGCATGTACAAACTCTGGAGCTCAGTCGAAACTGGTAATGTGATCCTCTAATGTCCTTGTTCCCATCAATCATCAGAACAATATTTTTGCCTTTATTTAATCAACAATTTCCAATCTTTCACATAAAGGAATACCTGATGGTTTCTCCCTGGCATATTTGCATTCTCAACATCACTACCACGTGCTTTGGTACCATCATTAAGTAAACTGAAGGTGACTTCAACACAAGCATTGTGAAACTACTGTTGTCAGTCTAACAACCAAGATAACTATGATGTAGCTGATAGGTGGGTAGCAAATACAGCATGGACAGGCTAGAAAAAGTGACTCATGTCCTGAGCAAGATAGAGCAAAAAAACACGGAGTTTCATCACATCACATAAACCAGCATGGCTGCAAAGAATAGCATGAAATGTAAAACTCACAATTGTTAATTGTAGAGAGCTGTTTGTGCCGCACCCAAACATGGCGCCGGCTTCCTGCCGAGGACTCAGCAAACAGAGCTGTTGCCCAGCCAAGAGACTTAGAGCGCATGTGCTACATATGTCACAGCCCGCTCTTGGGGCACACTAATGAGCTACTGGAGAGTGCACCAATCAGGTAGCGACACGAGTCTCCTGGGCATATATAAGCAGTGCATGTCTCTCCCACAAGGAGATCCCCTGCTCAGAGTGTTGTACAATAAAGGTTGTTCGCAGAAGAATCCTGTTGTTGCACGCCTTTTCCTGCCGGCGGGACGTGGAGCGCGTGACAGTTCATTTCTGGAAACTGCCATGTATGAATTACAGCAGAGCTGGATTGTCCATGGTGACTGATATCACAGACTATGAAATCAGAGGCAAAGGAAGATCATCATACAAAGCGTGTTAAGGTTTTACTGCTGTTAACAGACACCAAGACCAAGGACAGCATTTAATTGGGGCTGGCTTACAGGTTCAATGATTCAGTATATTATCATTAAGGTGGGATCATGGCAGTGTCCAAGCATGTATGACACAGATGGAGCTGAGAGTTCTACATATTTATCTGAAGGCTGTTAGTAGAATACTAACTTCCAGGCAGTTAGCAATAGGATATTAAAGCCCACACTCCAAGTAACACACATACTTTAACAAAGCCATACTTTCTACAGTGGTACTCCCTGGGCCAAGCATACACAAACCATCACAAAAGTAAATCATGGGCCAGATCCCAAGTAATGTTGTCATCTATCATAGGTTTCAGATCAATGATAAAATGTATACTTTCTGCCCTGTCTAACCCAGGGACCTTCACCTTTGCCACTTTTCCAAGGAAATTTCAGCGTCTTCTGTTACAACATACATAAGTAAAATATGTAATTCTGATGTACATGTTTCGTGATAGCAGAAATCTGTGGAAAAGATACAATGTGGCTTCTCAGAACAGAAAAGTCAGCAGTAAGATGACATGATAAGTCATTATCCAATTCAATTCACTCAGGATAAACAGAATTTTAGAGTCACCAGAGGCCACAAGATTATAAACTTGAAACACACATTGGTCTTAGTCAAAAGGTGGAGCATTGGCATTTTAATGTGGCATGGAATAGTCAGTTGGTGATATTGTACCTTCAGAGAAAATATCTAAACTGGGGATAACCTACAGTCATTACTACAATCATCAAAGATTCCAAGGAGCACCCAACTTCCTCCTGAACACCTGCAGAAAGATTCTCTGGATTATCAGCATGTCTAACTCAAACACATTCTGGAATATTAATATTTTATTTTAATGCACACACTCTATTGCACTGATGACATCAAAGAAATCAGTAATTCCCTCCCTTTGTTTCTTTATGCTTCCATGTTTTCTTGATTTCTAGATCTCATAAAACATAAGTTGCTGTGAACTACAATTATCTGACCTTGGTGGAAGAATCCAAGGCCCAGTCCTCCCATCTTTTTGTATTTTGCTACCAATCTTCCAGCCTCATTTGTCCTCCTCTCTCCCTAGCTTCATGAGTTGTTGCTATCACGGGTTCTGAACTACCATTTTAGCTTCCACTTGTACAGAACAAATGGTATTTGTTTTCTGTGTCTAAGTTGTTTTTGCTTAATATAATGTCACCAAATTCCAACTATTTTGCTACAAATGGTGGTATTTTACTCTTATTATGGCTGGACAATCAATGTTCTGTGTGTATGAGACAGAGAAAGAGACAGAGACAGAGATAGAGAGACAGAGGCAGAGACAGAGGTGATAGAGCTATAGACATATCCCTTTGTCTTTTTGGGGTATTTATTGAATGGCCAGATATTGTGAATTCTGTCGCAATAAAGATGAAAGGGCAACTACATTAAATTGATTCTTTTCATTCCCAACCAAATTCTTTGACCACAAATACCCACCAAGTGATCAAGTGACAGGCAAGCATTATCTTTTTAATTATTATTTATTCTTTGCTCATAGAATGCATCCTGACCACAGCCTTCCCTGGCTTCATGCCTGCCAGCACCCACCTCACATCTTCTGTCCTCCTTTAGAAAGTTTCCCTTTAGAAAGCAGCAAGCCTCCCAAAGATATCAACGGAACATGGCATGATAAGTTACATTAGGACTGGCCACAAACCCTCCTATCAAGGCAACACAGTATAAGTCCCAGACACAGGCAGAAGAGTCAGAGATACCCTGACTCCCAATATTAGGAATCTCAAAAAAAAAAAAAAAAAAAAACCCAAGCTAAACAACCAAAATATATATATGCATAGGACCCAGTGCAGACCCATGTAGAATCAGGGATCACATATTATTTTCCTAATATGTAAATATAAAATTTGTGTAATTTTTAAAGTAATGATTATTTTTTTTCATCGTAGTTCCCGTGTTCTTCAGAGGTACTGCCAGTCCCAGGATAGCCAATAGACAAGTGCAGCAATGTCTCTTCTAGTGCTGATTGTACCGATTAGCACATAAGCATAATTTTGTTCACTAGTACTAAAATAGTAAAATAATTTTAGAATTGTCTACATCCAACTGAATTGTTCAGAAAGTCTTAATAAACTAAAATCAGAAATTTGGCTTAAGATGTATGGAACTAGAAGAAAATCATCCTGCGTGTGGAACCCAGACCTAGAAGGACAAACATGATATCTATTCACTTATAAGTAGATATTAGCTATTAAGGAAAGGTTAATCATGCCTCAATCAATAGAGGCTACAACCCAGAGAGACTAAATAACAAGAATGGCTGTAAGAAATAACATATGGATCTCCCTGGGAAGGGAAAATAGAATATATCATGCAAAAGAATGGGGTGGGCAAGGATGGGAACAGGAGGAATCAGGTAAGGATATGGTTGGGGGAGAGAGTTTAGGAATAGACAACTGGAATTGGGGGAGGGGCATATAGAGGCAATGTGGAAACCTAGTGCAGTGGAAGCTTCCTGGAACCTATGAGTATGAGCCTACCAAAGACTCATAGTAATGAAAGATACAGAGGCTGAACTGGCCATCTTCTGTAACCAGGCAAGTCATCAAGTGGGAAGTCTGGGACATCAACCCAGACACAAAACCTTCCACCCATAAACTGTCCTGCCTGCAAGACGTGCTTGGACAGTGGCAACTCAGAGCTTGTGGGAGTGACCAACCAATAACTAGCCTTACTTGAAGCCCACCTCTCCAGAAGGAATCCATGAGGGCACTGTCTGGAGGGCCCAGAGACCTGCAGAAGAAACAAAAATGACTGACAAAAAATTCTATTGATATTTTGGTATACTCATAAATCAGTATCTAGCCCAAGCATCATCAGAGAGGCTTCCTCTAGCAGCTGATAGGAGCAGATGCTGAGACCCACACTCAAACATGAGGCAGACTTCAGGGAACCTTGCCACCAGAGGAGGAAGGAGCTTTAGGAGCCACAGTGGTAGAAGACCTCAGAACACAGCCCACAGAATCAACTGAGAAGGGGTCATAGAGGCTCACAGAGACTGAAGTAGCAATCACTTTTTGACAGTGGCCAAAGTTTTTAGAGTCTTTCTGGTCCCTCTCCCTGGCCAGGATGTTCCCTAAGTATCTCCCTAAGTTTTCTCCTTCTTCTCTTAACAGCATCCATTTCCTGAACCCTATGATCCTAGCAAAAGACTCTGCTTTGGAATTCCTTCCTGTAAAGATGGTATTAGTTATCTTTCTTGTCACTATGCCAGAATTTCTGACATAAACAATTTAAAGGTAAGACAAACTGACTGAGCTCTCAGTATAAGGGGTCTCGGTTCATCTTTGAGGGAAAGTTGAGACAGAGACATGAGACATGGTGGACACGAACCAGGACAGATATGGTTCCCTAGTGATTTATTCCTCCAGCATGGCTCCACTTCATAAGGCTGTCAAACAGCTCTACAACAGTGTCATGGACTGAGGGCAAAGTCCATGGATAGGAGAGTACATCAACCCATGGCAGGACAGTCCTTAAAGCATCTTATTCAGTGCTTAAACTTAATGAGCAGTTCATGATAAAGCAGTGTGTACATGAACGCATACAGTTGGTGAATGCTTTCCTTGCTAACATGTTATAATGCAGCTGAAGGCTTTTGGGGGTGCTGTGGATTTAGGTAAAGCATAGACTTTTAAGTGGTACCATAACCCTGATACCTAGAACCTCAGAGAACAGACCTGAAAATGCCAGAAGGGTACCTTTTGATTATTATTTTATTATCCTCTTGGTCTGTTCACCTGCCCTGGCCTATGGCTCTTAAGCTGATCTGTCTCTGAGGAATGCTGGGAAAGTTAGGGTGTTAGCCCAAGACAGGATATATTCATGAGTTTGACTACTTGTTTATGAATAGAAGACTGAAGAAATATTTGTTTTGCTTGTAACTATAAAAGCTGTTAGAGTTCAGAATGGGGTTGGGAGTCTGAATCCATTTATTTTGCTCCAATGCAGGGCCCCTGCCAAGAAAGACATCAGGCAAACAACAAAAATAACAACTGGACTCTTGGCAAATATTCTCCCTTCCCCAGTATAAGGCTATGACAAAAGCAAAACAAAACAGCCTACCAGGTAAATGAAGCCAGGAGTTATTGTTTTTACAAATAAAGCTCATAAGGCAGGATTAAGTGTGTAGACAGACTCTAGTTTGCTCTGTGGTCCATTTACTGGGTAATAGAAAAGTGTCAAGCTGATGAGCCTACAGGACCATGCCTGTCTTGTCTAGAAATTCCCACCTCCTTCGTTCTAGTTTGACTTCTGTTGCTAAGATAAAATACTCTGACCAAAATCAATTTAGAGGAGGAAAAGATCGACTTGGCTTCATACACTTCAAGACCACAGGTTATCATTAAGGGCAGTTAGGAGATGGACTCAAGGCAGAAACTGTGGAGGACCACTGCTTGCTGGCTCCCTCCCTTGCTCATGTTTAAACTAGCCTCCTTTGACAGGACCACCGCCTAGGGATGGTGCCACCCACAGTGGGTTGGGCTCTTCTCCATCAGTTAATAATAAAAATAATACCCACAGACATCAAAACAGGCCAATTTGATAGGAAATTCTTCAATTAGGGCTTTCTTCACAGATGATTTAAGGCTAACTAGAACATCCTTAAAAGGCCTTGTTGCCTTAGCATGCCTAAGAAAAATGGTAAAAAGAAAAGGGAGGTCGTTAGGCCTCAGACGTAAGTAATGAGCCATGTACAATATACTGAACTCAGATGAAAGCTTCCCCAACTTCGTTTCTTGGAAATGCATGCATAACTAAACTAAGCTGCTTGTTCACAAAATTTAAATTGGTGGCATTTCTTCAGTATTATATTTAGTCTTTTAATTATGTTTTACTACTCATCAAAGTAATATATGCACCTTGTTTTCACTGTTAAATGATACTAAAGTATTTATTAAAAATAAAGAAGCAGTTCCCCCAGAATTTACCTGCCTCCCTCCAAAGGTGACCATTTTCAACTTATTTTACCTACATCTGGTAATAACTTGAACTTGAACTGCTGAACAAATCTATACATACAAACATACATGCACGTATACATACATATTTGCAGATAGGTGTGCATAATTATTGACAGTAAAAACTGACTAAAAGAATACATACTTGTATGTAGTATTGAACAATTCTCTTTCTACCTCTTTTCACACAAAACACTGCTATGGAAAATTTCAAACACATCAAGAGAGCAACTCAATAAGCCTTCTCTTACCACACAGCCAATGGGATTTTATCTATGAACTTACTCAGCTGTCCATCCATCTACCTCACCTGTATTATTGTGAAGCAATGCAAGATATTCTGTCATGTTAGCTATAGATATTTAATTTAATATAATCATTATAATCTAGATCATTTATTATACATAGTTAACATGCTATTATGATGCATCTAAATCTAACAATTGTCTCTAGAAGTCATTAAATAGTTACTTTTACATGTTCAGATATTTTTTTCTAGTTACCTCCTTATTTTTCTCAGTTGGCTCAGAAAAGTCAGAATGCAAACCTGTTCTATATGTTTTGCTTTTTCATTGTGCCATTTAATTATATCTTTGGATCTATAGTAGCTTAAAACTGGGACCATTCTTGTTTCCAGGAGACAGTTTTAGTTGCTACCACTTACCTGAGAAAGTGGGGGCAGAGGGGTGGAGGGTGCTAAAAACTAAAATTCATCCTTCTAGTCATAGAGTTCAGAAATCCTGAAATATAATTAAGAGATTCTGCCTCCTTTTCTCTTCTCAGCTCTCTTCTCCCCTTCCTCCTCTTCTTTCTCCTCCCCACCTCCACCCCATCTCCCACACTCTTAGGCCACTTGACATTTAGAGTTTCCCACAATCTAGAATTCACTGACTGCTTTTTCATTTTTATATAGAACACACTCCTTCTTCTTTATGCTATTTGTAAATTTTGAGTATAGGTGAACCACACTAAAGTATTAAACAGATAGAAAGCATGTCAAAATACTTAAAGCTCAGTGAGAGCAGGTGAATCTGTCAGCTGAGCGACAGATTGCTGGAAATGGAGAGGACCATGGAGACTTCATTGCTTTTCTTAGTCTAACCTCTCTCTTTTACAGAACAAAAAGAAAAATGACTTGGCCAAGTTCACAAGAAGATTTCCTAAATCTTTGTATTTGAAATTTTGAGATAAGGATCTGTTGTAGAAATTACTTAATCTGAATGGGGCGAAGACTTCTACCCCACTTTTGATCATTCAGTTTCCGGATAAGACACACAACTTTTATTTTTATAATAAGCCATAATCAGCACTACAGCTGGGCAGATATCTACCCTCTAAGCTATTAGAATCTATTTTCCCATTAGTAACCCAGATTATAATTTGCCATGTTCCATCTGGGCTGCTCTTAACTTCAATTGGCCAGCCCTCAGGGCCATGCTTTTATGACTCCCCTAATCCATGGTGTTTTCCTTCTCTGCTTCTCTCTCTCTCCTTGTGATTCTCCTCAGACCCCAAGCTCAGAAACCCCAAACCCAGACTATCTCAGTTCTGCCCAGCTATAGACTGTAGGCATTTTTTGATACTTTATGTATTTAGATTTCAAATGTTATCTCCCTTTCTAGTTCCCCCTCTCATTGCCCTCCCTCAGCTTCTATGAGGATGCTCCCCCTTCTACAACCCACTCTCACCTCAACATCCTGGCATTCCCCTACAATGGGGAAATTAGCCTTCACAGGCCCAAGGGCCTCTCCTTCTATTGATGCTCCACAAGGCCATCCTCTGCTAGAGGATATGCAGCTGGAACCATGGGTCCCCCTATGTGTACTCTTTGGTTGGCGTTTTAGTCCCTGGGAGCTCTGGAGGTCTGGTTGGTTGATATTGTTGTTCTTCTAATGAGGTTGCAAACCCCTTCAGCTCCTTCAGTACTTTCTCTAACACCTCCATTGGGGTTCCCGTGCCCAGTCCAGTGATTAGCTGCAAGCTTCAAATGAGGCATGTAGCAACTGGTTTTTCATTTTGTGCGAAGCCCTGATGGTCCTTGCCTACAACTGCTATTTCACCAGAGCCAGCTCATCAATGTTGTAAAGGCTCAGGCTTTTCACTGGAGATATTAGTTAATATGAATATCTTTATTTCTTTTACCATGCAATGAATCATCATTTCCCTTTATAATGTAAAAACATGTTCAGTTTTTGAATTATGACACCAATATCCTAAATTAAATCACCCAAAATTCTGGCTTTTATTTGCACTTGAGGAAATTATAAGTACATAAATATAATTCTGTACTTATACATATATACATACATGTCGTATGACTATGTGATTCTTTTCATGAATGTGTGGTACTCAGTATTAAGTCTGAGGCATTGTGTTAGGCAAGTGTTTTACCACTGAGCTATATTCAAGCCCTCATTTACATATCTAATGTATGTATATCTACTTTTCTGAATTATTACAAAAAAACCAATTATCTACCCTCTTCAGGTATTGGTTAAATTAATAAGAGAGAACATAAAAATTTTGCTTTGATTAAGATTTAATTAAACATGTTAAGTAATTTGGTATAGTTATTGGCCATTTTTATATTTTCTGTAAATTATCTACTTACATTCTCAGGCCATTTTTCTATTTTTATCAACTTATCAATAAATAGAACTTTTATCAATAAATAGGGATTTAAAAAAACTAGTTCTTTTATACATTTTTTGTTTTCATATTTTCATTCACCTATATTTAGCCTTTGATGTTTCTGTCATTTAAGACAAGTACATTAAGACATGATCTTTCCATCTGAATGTGGATGGGGGTCTGCGAGTTCATCAATAGAAAACAATGAAAATCAGACCTGCTAGTTTGAAAAAAACTCTGAGTACTTCCATTTTCTACAGTTGGAACATTTGCCCTTCAGATCTAAACATCATACTGAGACACAGCCCAAACAGCCCTTAAGGAGAAAATCTTGTGAAGAACTGGAGCTCTGAACATAGTCACCGTTGAACTATAGGTGTCAGATGGCACCAACTCAGCAACCATGCGAATGATCCCTTTCGGAAATAAATCTTCCACCTGATACTATCAGAAAAGATGGGCCCTACCTAACTAAGCTCTACCCAAATTACATATTCATGAGTAAAACTGTTTTTGAAAACACTACAGCACTGGACATGTTTTAGCAAGTCTTTTTGTAAGCCCAAATGAAGCACAGTTGTGCTAGCTTGTGATGTCTAATAGCCGAGGTGAGACGGAGTAGAAGTGGGGAGTTCATTGCTCTATGGAGAGCCATTCTGACCAAAGGCTACTAGAAGAGAAAATCTTTTCTATTCATTCACAGCAGAGAAAGGAAGTCATAGGACAAGGAACAAACAGTGACGTTCCCATGGTAACCGAGAGTGACTCACTGGCACTGTTGAAAATCACTTGTGTGTCCATCAACACACTGGGAGTTGGGGAACATTTTCAGTTAGCAGAAGCTTTTTTATTAGATGATGTATAAAAAAAAAAAACAAAGATTCAGTCACTTTAAAGAAGGATTTTTTTAACCAGGGTAAAATATCAAGAAGTGGAATAAGCTGCCTACACAAGACTCTGTCTGTTCTAAGGAGCACGTCCTCAAATATAAACCAGTGCTAACAGACAGTATTCTGTTAGGTTAGCATTATATTATTTCAATTCGTAATAGCCTAGTAAAAGCTTTCCTTTCTCCAAATTTGAGGAATCAGAAGAGAGACTTAAGCTGTCATTCTGTTATCTTTGACTCAATTCCAGTCCACAGTGAAGAATTGCTTGTCAAAATAAAAGCAGTAGGAACATGTTCCTAAGTCATGGGCAACCGCTGGAGAATTAGTAGATTCCAGGGCTGAAACAGGAAAAGAACATAGAGCATGCACTCTCTTTGAGGGGTAGAAGGTTAAGAACATTGTTAGAAGTAAAAATTCAACAACGTCGAAAGGGCAAGGGATCCTTAAAAAGCATCCACTGACCAGGAAATTTTCAGAAGTTCAATAGCAGTATTAGATTATATTTCCAACAATAAAATTAATATCAATTATATAAATAGACAAGACTTCCTGGTAGAAGAATTTTACATAATGCATAAAAAGCAGCCATGGAACAACCATAGGAATAATCATTGAAATTAAAATCCATGAAAGAAATTAAACTTAGTGGGTAAAAATTTAAGCAAAAATTATATATATATATATATGTAGAGAGAAATAGATATAGATATATAGATATATCTATAAATAGATATAGATAGATAGATAGATATAGATATAGGTATAGATATAGATATAATCTTCCTTAAAGTGTTGAGTAATAAGCAAAAAATATGGGAAATTTATGGTGGAAACTCTAGCAGATTTATTTTCATAAAAGAATCAAATCCTCACCAATAGTATGCATGGAAACCATATATATCCTGGCATGAAAGACTAAATAGCATCCATATATCCGCAGTGTGCTGTGAAATACAGAATAACCTCATGTCAGTCAGGAAAGGGTCATCTTCCATGAAAATAACTGGTGCTTTTTTAAAAGTGTCAAACATCATGAAAGACAAAGAAAAACAAAAGATGTACAATGAATTAGATATGATGCTGCAAAACAGAAAATATATCACATTATTTTTTACTACTTACATACCTTCCATACTTAGAACCCAACATAAAACAACAAAGTGGAAACAGTTCCCTGTAGAACAGGTAGTTCTCCCATGGGACCTAACTTTATTCCCTATGATTTAATTTAGTCCCAATAGAATTTACCTGATCTCAGAAGCAGATCCCATGGGTTCAAAGTTTATCCAGACAATATCACTGACATCAGACAAAACTGAAAGTAGTAAGCTGTCCCTTATACCTGTGATAAGTCAGGGCAGGGACTCTCCTCTTGGAATCAATTATTTTGGTAAATTAGCTCTCGTGAATTAGGAAAACACTTGTTCTAATTTATATTGATATAGGCTATAATAAAGGACACAGAGGAACTGCCAGATGGAAAGGCTCATTTGACAAGATGTGTATGAAGAGGCAGGGAGCATTTACGTTCTCCCCAGGTGTGTCACCGTCTGGATACGTGTTCAACATCCTGAAAGTTCTCCTAACTCTCTCACTTTGAGGTCTTGTGGAGGCTTTATTATGAGATTATGATCAACTACATTATTGATCTTTGGTAATCAGCTCACTCTTCAGATTCTTTCTCCCTCTTTATCTCCAGAGAGGCTGGAGTATGATTGCAGTTGAAAATCCCACCCTTCTAGCTACAAGGCTAGAACACAGTTATCTTGATACTATTCAGTAACACATGGAGAAACACCTCATTATAACAAAAGGTGTCACCGAGGTAATCCCAAGGGACTTTCCCCAAGGTATCTGTAAGATATACACTCCAAATACTCAGAAATTTACAATAGTCTAAGAACAACTCCATGTTCTTTTCCATACATAGATCTTACTTTCACATCTCTAGAAGTGGTGTGTGTGTGTGTGTGTGTGTGTGTGTGTGTGTGTGTGTGTGTGTTTGTGTAACTTTGAGTACCTGTAGAAGCTAGGAAACCAGAGAAGGGCCACTAAATTGGAAATCCTATAAGGTAGGGAATAGCAGCATAAGTGGTATGAAAACAGAGAAAACAGTAGGAGCAGGATATTTAAGGAGAGATGGGAATGTAATGGGCCTGCAAAAAACTGGGCATGTCAACAGTCAGCCATTGAGTCTCAGGAACTGGTACTTCTTCTCACTGATCATTGGGGGAAAGGCAGTCACCATCTTTATTATCTTCATCATCTTCATCATCTCTGGCTGCTGATCAACCCACAAAGCTCTACCCACAGTCACACAGGTTAATCTCAGTGGGCTTCAAACTAAAACTAAAAAGACATGAATGTGGGAAAGAGAAAAGAGTTTATAAGAATAAGAGAGATGAAAGGAGATAGAGTTATATTAATCAGAATTCATCGTATACGTGTATGAAATGCACCATGTTTTTTTTTTAAATCTGAGAGGCTATCTGTCATCAGCAACTGGGATCAAAGACTGCCTTAGCACTCCTCTCTAAGAATTTTCAGAGTTTGTGAAATACTGGCCCCCACTATCTGATTGGATTTAAGGTCTGCTTCATGAAATGGAATCTGTACTTGCTGGTTTTGTGTCAACTTGAAACAAGCTGGAGTTATCACAGAGAAAGGAGCCTCAGTTGAGGAAATGCCTCCATGAGATCCAGCTGTAAGGTGTTTTCTCAACTAGTCATCAAGTGGGGAGGGCCCAGCCCATTGTGGGTGGTACCATCCTTGGGCTGTTAGACCTGGGTTTTATCAGAAAGCAAGCTGAGCAAGCCAGGAGAAGCAAGCCAGCAAGCAGGCTTCCTCCATGGCCTCTGCATTGGCTCCTGCTTCCTGACCTTGAGTTCCAGTCCTGACTTTCTTTGGTGATGAACAGCAATGTGGAAATTGTAAGCTGAATAAACCCTTTCTTCTCCAACTTGCTTCTTGCTCATGATGTTTTGTGCAGGAATAGAAACCCTAACTATGATATAACCCATCCCTGACACTGTTCAGATGGCCAAGAACCTTAGACTAGATAGGTCAGGTACCCAGAAGAAAACCAAATTTTATTGTTCTGCTAAAGGAACATAGCGAAAAAATGACTCCTAATAACACCGTGCTGTATTCATAAATCAGCATCTTTCTCAGCCGTCATCAGTGAAGCTTCCTTATGCAGTAGATGAGAACAAATGCAGAGGCACACAAGCAGACATTGTGCACCGCGTGGGACCTCAGAACATTCAGTACTGAATGGAATGTCTTCATCAAATCCCTCCCCTCGGGCTCAGAAAATTACGTAAAAGAGGAGGCAGAACAAGCCAGAGGGGATAGATGACCCTAAGAAGACCAGACACAGCAGGACTGACACACTTAGGAACTCACAGAGACTTGTGGAAACACACATAGGGCCTGCATATGTCCAATCAAGATGGAGTCCCAGTCCTGAGAGGGGTATGTGACTATAAACTTATACCCCAAACCAAGAATCTATCTCCAACTGACAACTGCTCACAAAGGAAAAAATGTTTTCTCCAATGGAGTATTTGCTGGGTATTATTCAAACCACACTTAAAGACAGGCCCTGTGCCCAGCTGTGGATGGCCATCATAAACTAAACTTTTTTTTTATCTCTTATTGCTTTATTTGGGCTTTTGGTTTTACCCCACTGGCCTTTTGCTTGCATATTATTGTTTCTGGTTTTGTGGGGTTTGTTTGTGCATGTTTTTCTTGTGTCTGTTCTTCCTTTCCATTTGTTTGTTTTGTTTTATTCTTTTTCTCCCTTTATCCATTTGTCTGAGAAAAGGGGGGGGGGCAAAGAGACAGAGACAGACAGAAAGGGACAGAGAGACAGAAGGGATGGATTTGGAAGTATGGGGAAATGGGGGAGATCTGGAAAAAAGATGTGGGAGGAGAAACTGTGATCAGAATATATTGCATGGAAAAATATTTTCAATTAAAAATGTATAGAAATTCCATCATTGATATACAAGGAAATTAGCAGATATGTATAGATCAGATATATGTAAGTTCACAAAAAGTGCCATTGAGAGAGTTAAAATTTTAAGCTAGCCCCACTAACCTGTCTTGAGGACAAGTGTGTTTCAAGGCTAAAAACAAAGTAACATGTTCAAAGAAATGGTCCAACCCCAGACAATCTAAACTCTATAAGGTCTGTCTCTGCAGTCCTGAGAAAACAAATACAAGGTCAGTGTGCCCCAAAATAGAGTCGCTTAGAGTTAAATCGTGTCCAAAAGCAGAGTGTGCCAATTTAAATAAACCAATAAAATTGCTATGTGCCCGTTGCTAACTGCCTATGTAATTTTTTCCCTATAAATATGTCCCCCTAATTGAGTTCAGGGTCGACTCCTCTATCTCCTGCATGAAATATGTGATGTCCCCAGAGTTCTGGTCTACCGCTTCTACCCCAATAAGCCTCTTGACTGATTGCAGCAAGATAGGCTCTCTATAAGTCCTTGGGTTCGAATTCTCTTAGTACTAGAGTGAGGGACTTCCCCAATTTGGGGGTATTTCACCATTCATCAGACTGTAGACAAATTCATTGATGGCATAGCTATTGAAATTCAAATAAATGAAGTAATTCATAGTAGTTTCATTTTAAGATAAACATTAACTTTTATCATTTCTGCATTGTCATGTAAAGTGCGATCACGGAGAAGTTAAATGACGATTGGGAGGAAATTACTGGACTATTTTTGAAATCTGTCTGTACATTTAAAATGGTCTCAGAACGAAGTTTTGGGTGTGATCATCTCAACAGTGGCTACCCTTAGCTCACACCAGCCTTTGGGAAAATGTCTGCAGAGAGAGACAGACGTGATCTCACACTCAGAGACCCTAAAGGGAAAGTGACTCAAAGGGAACAGCGGACAGCTATGGAAGCAGCACAACCATGTGAGGCCAGTGAGTCAACTTCCGGTGAGTCACCTTCCGGCCCCTTCCTACCCCACAGCCGTAGGTTCTCCAATCTTATCAGTCTGAAATGCGGGCTCTGGTTCCTGTTCTTCCACTTGACTAATCGTTTCTCCTTCAGGAGCCTTCTGGGGTCTAACACGTCTGAAGTTGGTCATTTTCTTAAAGAAGGATTCCAGACATGCACCTCCTGTCTTCCAGCACCTTAGACTTTGTTTTATTTAAACTACATCAAAATTCCGTAGCGTAGCATGCAAGATCCCTTACTCATACTGAGTCGCTCTTAAGCTCTTAAACGCCAGCCTAATCTCATCTCATGCTTCAGGAAAACACATGAATTCCAGAGGAGACTCTCCTGACCTCTGTTCCACCAAGTCATTCTACCACGTTAGCACCTTTCTCTGTACTTCAAGCCCCGTATTTTCTGTTTTTAACAGACTTCTCTCGTTCTTTTAAACATTCCTGCTCCATCCATCAGGGTCTGCAAGAATAATTAGCACTGTCCCTCCCATATACTCCTCTATACCACACTACACATGGCTTTTGGAATATGTCATGAGACTGATTCTTTTGCTAGTGTGTAAATCCTTTGATGGTATTTAATTCATCTGAGAATTCTCAGGCCCGGCTCAAGACCTTTGGGATCAGCCACCACTTCTGATAAGTTTGAACTACATGAAAACGTAATCAGATGTGATTCCCAGAGCTGCAAAGGAAGCCGTTGTTAAAAAAGACACATGACCACATGTGTTCCTATTGAGCTCAACTTTTCAAATTGCACAAAATCTGGGGAGAAGTAAAAATTCAGTGATTCTAGGTAAACATTTAGGAGTGTGTATGCCCAAGTTCATAATTCAAAATGATTACAGAGAAGCAGAACCAGCTTGAGACAAAGCTTCCTATTGGCAACAGAAAATGCAGTTAGCACCATCAGCTTCAAGAAGAAAGAGAAAGTAGGTGAAGGCCAGGCTCTAAGAGAGATGGCGGTACTGCCAATGATGAAATATACAATACAAAGTGGTCTAACATTCATTTTGCTTAACTTTTTCCATTAAGGAAAAAGAATGTTCACAATATAAGAGTCAGAAAAACATCGTTAGAGAAAATGAAACCAGTTTGCTTTGAAAAACAGTATGTCATCAGTTTCAATTATCCCGGGTATAAAAACAGCTTGATATAAGCTGCTTATGTGAATTTGCTGTCAGCCATGGATCACAGATTATAAAGGAGGAAATTGTACAAAGGTCTGGAGATGAAATCTTTCGATTAAAAGCGCAGTGAGCAAGAACAAAAACAAACAAGCAAACAAACAACAACCCAGAACGAGCTGCTGTTGTACGGATAGAAACCCTGGGCATTTGAGAAAAGTGAATCTCTTAAACTAATCTTGGACTCCCACTAGACTAACAAGTTACCTTAATTTTTTTTTAATTGTCATACCACAAGAACATGGTCCACAGAATCAAGTAGGCAGGGCTCATAAGCACTCACAGAGACTGAACTGACAATCAGGGAACCAACATAGGTCTCAGTTATGTCCTCTGCATATGTTATGGTCTTATAACTCAGTATTCTTTTGGGATTTCTAACAGGGGAAGCAGGGCTCTTACTAATTCTTTTGACTACTTTTGGGACCCTTTTCCTCCTACTGGGTTGCTCCATCCAGCCTTGATATGAGGGTTTGTTTCTAATCTTATTGCAACTTGTGCTGTGACTGGGTGATGTCCCTGAGAGGCCTGCTCTATTCTGAAGGGAAATGAAGGAGTAAATCTCAGGGAGAGGGGAGAATGTGGGGAGGAACTGGGAGGAAAGTGGGCAGGGGAAACTGTGGTCAAGATGTAATAATAAAGAAAAAAAACTTGAAAAGAATAAAATTTGTTGTGTATTATAAATCTTCATTGCCCAATATAGCAGCCACTACTGACATCTCATTATTCAAAATTATATAACTTATTTTTATTGAAAAACCATTACTCAGTTGTAGTAGGCTTATTTTCGCCACCCATTTTACACATACACACACACACACACACACACACACACACACACACTAATGTTTATGACATTGAATAGTTCAGAAAATAGAATATTTTCATCATTGCAAAAAGTTTTATGTAGAAATATTGCCAAAGAAAAACTAGTCATTAGAAACCAATAAAATTCACTGAGACTGTTATGTAAAACTATCTATTGAAAAGACTAGAATATCTTTATGGATAGAAACAGTTTGTTGTTGACTTCATCAAAATATCCAACAGTTTCCTGTGAAGTCTTGTCAAAAGAAAGAAAAGTGAGCAGACTATACTATGTCACTGCATAACAATGATCTGTATGGTATTGGCTGGTGGAAACAGTAATCTACAGACTAGTACACTAACTCCAAACTTTTGTCACTGACTTTCTCCAAGACATTTGTATCACTAGTGTGCCTGCTACATAAAAGAAATAGTCATCAAATTTCTAAATAATTAAGTGTGAGATTATTTTCTAGCTCTCTAAAAGTCAGTTTGGTTAGATGCATAAAAATCTTTTATAATTCTACTCTATGGTTCACAGTTCCTCTTTCTCTGTGGAAAAAAATATCATGAATGTGATTTAATTCTATGCATGCAGAGAGGATATCTTGTGTATGGTACGAATGCATCACTGAGAATTTCACGCAATAGAATTGAATAAACCATATTTGCATGGATCGCCACTGTACTACTAAAGATAAAAGCAATGTTATTTAAATATATAAGACTGTTTGTGTGTGTGTGTGTGTGTGTGTGTGTTTGTGCACAGATGTGTGTGCATATTGCAAAATGTGATGAATTAAACAGAAAAATGGCAATAAAACAAGTCAAATAATGTTAACCTTTGTAATAAATACATATGCAGTATTTGTGTGTGTGTGTGTGTGTGTGTGTGTGTGTGTGTGTTTGTGTGCACTGAGAAGACTAGGAAAAGGTACAGGAAATGGTAAATATTTATCTTTGGTAATAATATATTGAATTGATAATACCTTGGATAATAACTTGAAATATGACATTGAATTAGCAGCCATCTATCCTCTTAGCTTTATCAGCTTGAGACATTATTAAGTCATCCTCTGAGAATAAAGTTTCAATTGAGGAATTGTCTGATCTGTGGGCAGATGTTGATTATTAGCTAATGCAGGAGGGACCAATCCACTATGGGTGGCATCATCCCTAGGCAAGTGCCCTGTATAAAAAAGCTGGCTAAGCATGAGCAAAGGACGGAGCCAAAGTTGTATATCTCTATGGCATCTCCATCTGCCTTCAAATGCCAGTTTGTCCTTGCTAGATTTTTGTTACCTTGACAAACGGAAGTCATCTGGAGAGACCTTCAAAAAGCATATTGCTAAGGGAGAAAAGCTAGTCTTGATACAAGCCCAAACAAACATATGCCCTTCTGGAAAGAGTTAAGTTATAGAGGCAGTGAAAAGATTTGTAACTGCCTGAGGTTTGAAGAGGAACGTGCTCAGGTGGACGTTCAAATGATCACTGGGTAATCAAACTTCTCTTCCTAGACAACCTCTTTAGAGGTAGATGTGTACCATTACATATTTGCCACTACTTATATGTACAGTATAAGGAAGGCAACAACGTAAGTGTTTCTCTATTAGATAGTGATGTTGATATCTCTCATGGCTGTAACAGGTGCCCACTTTGGAAGATTTGATGACACTCTGAAGGGACTTATATAAGTGTCTGGAGGGAGTAAATTTAAAAAAATCTGTTTTTGTTTTTTGTTTGCTAGAGTCTTAAACTACTCTTTTATATATAATTTCCTTAATTGTCACTGTAAGTAAAGACTGACAGAAAAAAAAGTGAAAGCCTGTCATTTGCAGCAAAACAGATGGCAGAGCACATTGCATTAAGTAAAGTAAGCCAGACTTGAAATGCAAATCAAAACAACCCTGAGATTCCACCTCACACCAGTCAGATTGGCCAAGATCCAAAACTCAGATGACAACAGATGCTGGCGAGGTTGTGGAGAAAGAGGAACCCTTCTCCACTGTTGATGGGGTTGCAAACTAATACAACCACTCTGGAAATCTGTCTGGCGATACCTCAGAAAATTGGACATAATACTACCTGAAGACCCAGCTATTCCACTTCTGGGCATATACCCCAGAGACACCTTAGTACACAACAAAGATATATGCACCACAATGTTCATAGCAGCTCTATTTATAATAGCTAGAGCTGGAAAGAACCCAGATGTCCTTCAGTAGATGAATGGATACAAAAATTGTGGTACATTTACACAATGGAATACTACTCAGCCACCAGAAACAATGACTTGACCAAATTCTTAAGAAAATGGATGCATCTAGAGAATATCATTCTGAGTGAGATAACCCAGTTACAAAAGAACAGACATACTATGCAGTCACTGATAATGGGATGCTAAGCCCAGAGGCTCGCACTGCCCCAGAAACACCTCACAGACTGTATGAAGTCCAAGAAATAAAGAAAACAAAACAAAACAAAACAAAAAAATCTCTATACAACAAGAAAACTTTGACTATTTCCATGTTACATTTTGTTTTACATGTACTTTATGCTCATTGTAACTATTAAGTTTTCAATGCATACTATCAAACCTTTAAAAAAATCAAGTACTGACTAACAAATATATTCATACAGTTTTATGTAAAAATTATTTTAAAATCTGAAAAAAAGTACTGACAAAAATGTATTGTATAATTTTATGCAAACAATGCTTAAAATCTATACATTTATCTTTGTTTTGTAAAATAAAGTTGTTAAAAAAAAAAAATAAGCCAGACTTAGGAGGATAAGTGCCACATGTTTCCTAATCCTGACTGGACTGTGGAAAGGGACAGCAAGCAAATGAGAGGCCAGATATAAGTGTCAGTGTGCAGAAGGGGGAAAGGCTGCCATATCCCACAGTACAGTGATGACTGGAGCTTGCAGAAAATTATTATGTATTTTGTGATGATCCAAAAGAGAGGAGTTTGTAGGCTCCAGACATATGGCAATAAGAAGAAAAATGGTTAATTCCTCTGACTTGGTCACTGCAGAATGTGTGCACATATTGAAACACCACGGGGAATCCTATTAATTTGTAGAAGTAATTTACAGAAACACTGAGTCAGCACACATGCCTAATAAATATTCCAAATAATAAGGACATGTTGCTCACAAAACTTGCATCTAGGAATGATACAGAATTATGACTACACCCACATTTGGAAATGTTTGACTTAAGATTTTTTGTGTTTGTGGTGGTAATGGTTTGATTTTGGTTTGATTTGGTTTGGTTTGGTTTGGTTTGGTTTGGTTTGGTTTGGTTTGGTTTGGTTTGGTTTGGTTTGGTTTGGCTTGGCTTGGCTTGGCTTGGCTTGGCTTGGCTGGGCTTGGCTTGGTTTGCTTTGCTTTGCTTTGCTTTGCTTTGCTTTGGCTTGGTTTGGCTTGCTGTAGCCTACTGAAAGCATTAGACTTTGTAGAGATCCCACCATGCTGCCCTCCAATTCACAGTATTCAGGGTATCCATGTAACTGATGGAAGGCTTGAGCTGGACTTGTGTGATGAAAGGCTATTTTTGAGGAGTACCCTCAGATTCAGGTTTCCATTTAAGAGTGTTTTTATGATGCTGAGTATAAGTTTCTGCACTTGCAGGCATATTTATCTACACATCACTATCTCCCAGGTTTCCAGAGATGGCAGAAAACATAAGGATAATTACAAGAACTTTATGGCCAAACATGTCAAGGCATGTAGACATTGAGGACCTTAAAGAGGTTTCTTAATCTAACTTAGTTATATGTAAAGTGTAGAAAATACCTACCTCACTATCTAAAGATAAAGTGAGATAATTTAATGAATTTTTTACATGATAAACACACACAGAAGAAACTCCACAAAAATGAAAATCAAAACATGTAGTCAAAAGACCAAGACAAAAAGATGCCAATAAAAGGCCAAATAAAACAAAAAGTGCACAAAAATACTATTGAGCTGGTCACATGTTAGCTAACTACTCCTAGGCATTCGGGCAGCCTAACCTGATGTCTGAATGGTACATCCAGTGAAAGTTGTTGGAGAAGAAAAATGACTCTTTTCCTTTGGCAGAGGGTATCCACTCAAGAAAGCTTTTTGATTAGGGTAGAACACTGTATCCACTCACATGTCTTGTGCTGGGACCTGTCTGACTTGAACCTATGCAGGTCCTGTGCATGTATTCCCAGCATTTGTCAGTATTCTGTTCAGAAAGTCTTTTCCTATGCCAATGAGTCAAATCTATTTGCACTATTTCTTCTACCAGATCCATGGTATACAGTCTTCTGTTGTACTTGATCCATTGGGATTCAAGTTTTGTGCAAGGTGATGGATAAAGATCTATTTTCATTCTTCTACATGCAGACATCCTGTTTGATGAGCATTATTTGTTGAAGATGCCAAGTATGTATTCTTGTTTCCTTGTTAAAAATCAAGGTGCTCATAGGTTTGTAAGCTTATGTCTGTAGCTCAATTCCATCAATCAATATGTCTTCCTTTTTCTAGGACAGTAGCATGTTGTTTGTATCATTATAATTCTATAATACAGTTCAAGATTGGGGATGGCAGTGCCTTCATTAGTTCTTTTATTAAGATTTGCTTTAGCTATCCTGGATTTTTTTTCTATTTCCATATGAAGTTGAAGACTGCTTTCTATTCCCCCATTTCTGTGAAGAATTTTGTTGGAATTTTGATTAGGATTTCATTAAATCTGCATATTGCTTTTGTCAGGATGGCTATTTCATTATAATAACCCCATCAATCCATGAACATAGGAAATATTTCCATCTTCTTGTGTGTCGCTACCGTCTCCGACCAGCAGAAAAGGAGTGACGACACAGTGTTCTTTTCTAAGTGGTTTATTCAGGAACCTTACAGCATGCCAGTGAAAATCTTTCTCTGACCCCTCTGTCTCTCTTTCTGTTTCTGTTTCTCTTTCTCTTTCCCTTAAAGCGCAGTCCCTTTTATCCTCTCTCAATTCCACCTCCTCAGTCCATGTTGTGTGGCTGCAATTCATAGGTCTGCGTCATCTGGACTGATGTCGAGTCATGGGTGCACAGTGGGAGTGGCTAATATCGGAGGCAGGAGGAAGTCAGGTGCTAGTCACATGACTAGGCCAGAGTCCCAAGCGCCATCTTTGGACTGCCGCCACACCCGCTCTCTACACTGGTGTTTTCTTAAATGCCTTTAAGTTTTTATTATGTGACATTATTATTGTTATATGACTTGATATTTTTTCCAACAATAACCTGTCACATTATTTGCCAGGCTATGCCAATAGATGCACATTGTTTTCTGCTACCATAGAGATGTGAAAAGTATGGAAACTATCCTGAAAGGACTATTATTAAAACTCATGCACTTGGGTGTGTTCGTATAGCACCCAAGAAGAACTATATTACACTTAATATCTGCTCAACATTGCAAAAACATTGTAAGTACCTTCCAAAGTTGAAGAAAAAGTCATCCCTCAGGGTTTGTAAGCTTTCTTCTAAGAATGCAAAAAATGCTATCCCTCCCTGAAGTGGGGCAAGACTCTTGGCAGGCATAGTAGTGTATTAGTAAGAGTTCTTCAGTTAGACAAAAATAATAAAATAATGGAACACAGTGAGAAAGACAGAAACAGAGGCAGAGACAGAGAGAGGGGGCAGTACAGATTTATTTTTAGGATACGTGGCTCACATTATAGGTGCCCAGCTGTCCTACCCTAGGTCATCTGCATAATACTGGACCAGAGAATTCAATAGCATGGTTCCACCTAAGTCTTAAAACTAGGGAAACCAGTGTTAAATTCTTAGTTTGAGCCCAAAGTAGTGAGAGCCCCCAAGAGGCCCCTATGTCAAATCTCAACATCCAAAAGGCAAAAAGCTAAAATGGGCATATCCAGTGCCAGGATAAGAAGGGCAACCCACTCTAATGGAGGAGAATGAGATTTTGTTTATCTGTCTCATTTCACCTGACCCCCAGAAGATTCAATGGACTCTGCCATTTAGATATGGTCTCCCTTCCATTTAATCTACGAACCTATAGACTAATCTCCTCAGGAGAAATCTATATAGAAACAATGCTCTACCACGAATCTTACTAAGAATCCTCTAATTAACTAATTGACATCTATAAGTAGCAATCATATTGTCCGAATATCATAGCAAGTGTCTAGATCAGCTGCCCCGCCCCTCCCCAATCAGCCAATAACCAGAGCAGATGATGGGAAGACAATCACCCATACTTCACAGGTCCTGTGGTTTGAGTAAGATGTTAAATATTGTTTGCCTAAACTAGATTATGGAAGTAGAAAATGAGAAAAAAAAAAGCAGACACTGAATTCTAAAGTTTGTATAGGTAAACATCCAAGACCTAAGATGTGTTCTTCACCACCTGTCTCTGCCAATACCAAAAGCACTTAAGTGTCTGTTGGGGAAAGATACCAGCAATCTACCTTTCTACACATGCTTCACAAGGTGACAAGTAGAGAAAAGAATTAAATAGAGGGAAAAGGAACAAGCAGATAAGAGCCACTTAAAGGATCACAGAGGCTGCTCACAGCCAAATGCTATTTTGTTCGCAGTAAGCATCTTCCAAGGAGTCAAGGAAGAAAGCAGCAGCTAAGGGGTTTAGTGATCTAGAGGTGAAGACAGACATTTAACCTGGATCACTGTAATGAAATGAACAGATTGTCCCAGACACAGAGAAGCCATCACCTGTGCCTTGATAGAGCATACCCAGGAGAATACACTTCAGTCATCTAAGCCACCTTCCAAAGACACAAAGGTTTAGGGATGAACACTGTGCTGTTCTTCCCTTGAAACAAAGTCCTAGAGCTCCCCTAGCCACAGGTACTTCAACTCTTACTTCCAGATTAAGGAAGAGTGAGCTGAACGGCCTGATCACTGAAGCTCTTCAAGAAAAGGCCAGAAAAGTGGTGGCCCCCTGAACTCTGGCTTGAGCAGCTGCAAGCTAGAAAAAAGCAACCTGGGTTTTCTCCAAGGGGTGAACGGAGTGTACGGCGCCTGTCACAGTTCAGGCAGAAGGGGGGCTGTGATCCATGGAGACTGGAGACGGCTCACAGGAGAGGACTTGGAGATCTGGAATTCTAATTGTAGTTTGCTTTTTTAAAAAAATCTTGCGTTGTCTTGATTACTGACATGGATATTTCAGAGATTGGTGACAGTTAAGAAAATATGGAAAGAAGCAATTTTCTCCAGCAACAACAGAAATAAAGAAGTCTTTACAACCAGCACTGAAATCACTTCCCACAATAAGGCTTGGGGGAGATCAGACATTTCTGCTAAAGTCTATTAATTCATGTACAAAACTTCCTGTCCCAAAATTATTTTAAAAGCTTGAGCTCTAAAATAGGTTTGAATAAACTTGCTGGGAATAAAGAAAACCTTAAAAAAATCAATTAGCATGAAGGATCACCAGAGGAGTCATACATCTTCCCATATCTAAACATACCACATCGCTTAGGAATGGCTCAGCAAATGTTAACAGACATCACTCTACAAAGTTAACATATTAAAATTCAGTGACGCACAAAGTTTAGCACACAGCAATTTTCCAGGAGGGATCTGCTGAGTTGGCAAAGCTAGGATACAATTTGTCCGGCTTGAAAGGACATTCCTTTTAACCTAAAATATATAACTCTATTTAACTCTTTCTGGAAAAATATTTGGAAGCATGAAGTTCCATTTATTGCATAGTTGGAAGTTGTGATCATGAGGCTCAGGTACAGAAAAATATGGGGTCATAAAGAGATATAAATCCCTACCTGGATTATAATGAAGACTGATTTCTATGCACTTCCCGGAGATGCTGACTTTAAAATTCAAATTTCTCGCTGAACTATTGGAAAGAGATTTACAATAACCACTTTAATAACTAAACCTTCCTCAGCTCTTCTATTCAGCTTTCCCCACAAACAGTGCAGAATGCAGAATCCCCACTGTGACCCTCAAGGAGGCTATGGTGAGTTTCTCTGTTCCTGCTGGCCCCTCCATTAGCTGAGTCTTGAAGCTCAAATCAACTTTGAACCTTTCCATTGTTGTCCTGCCTACGCTCTCTCCTTCCCACACATCAGCAGTGAGCTCATCCTGAGGTTGGTCTTCCAGATAATCATTCTGCATGAATCTCATGGTTTCTCTCATAACTCTTCCCCCACATTACTAATGGTTGGCTTTTCCTGTGCCCTATACACTGTACTGCATTACACAGCAATCTAGAAGCCCAGCTTTCTAAAGAAACAAGTGAATTGCCTTCCCACAATAGCGGAACATGAAGCAGCTACTGGATGAATTGTGAATTACTGAGCCTTGGATTCTCGAAGTGACCTTAAAGGAACCTGAAAAGTTTGTGTCTCCTGACAGGCTGTTTTTGGTCTTCTCCAGCTCAGAGGTTTGCAAGTCCTCACAGCTCTTTGAATAACCTTGTGAAATCCCAAGAAGCTGCCAACTCCTGCTGAGTAATTGCATCTTGCAGCAGACAAGAACAAGATGTCTCTGACTGAATGAAGCACTGTGTGTGAAGCACAGGAAACCAGTAGTAGGAATCACCAAAGGCCACATGGGCCTCTTAAGGCAGAACATCCGACAAGTACCGTAAGAATTTCTTGAGTCACGATTGAATTCAACTAATGACTGTTCTCTAAAGAAAGACACCAGTGTCTACACCATGTTCTCTTCTCAAAACTCCACCATAATGGCTCAGAGATCACTAAAGGACAGGAATTTCCTAAGTCTGTTTTACTGTGTTAGAGGACGACCTGTCTGATGAGTGTATGACCTGTTCCTTCCTGATTTTTCCTCTTGCCATTTGAATATAGTTGGGACAGACAGTGCAAAAACAATCAGCCTTTTCCTTCTTATCGAAGTCCATATTTTAGATGGTACACCAAGGTTTCCAGATACAAACACTTCCTGGTTTTCTCGACAGGCAATATTAGCCAGATGATATGCAGGAGTTCAATGGCATGTAAGCTGAAGTTGCTGTGAGATGTTCACCACAGAAGACTTCTTGGAAGTGACTTGAAACCAATAAATGGTCCTTATGGCAGGTCAGCTACTACTCTGGGTGTTTGAGATCCCAGTGCAGCACTGAACCTTTCTCAGGGTGAGCTTTAGGCACAGAGAACCGTGATCTGAGCTGACAGACTTCAGTTAACAAGAGCAGCTTGTTAGCCAGAAGCCAATCTATAGAAACTAAAATGTAAGATTCCAGTTTGGGACTTTCCCAGGAATCTATAGACTTGCACCGATTGGGCCTTTGCTTTATATTTGGCAGTTGGTGAGGTCTATGTGATGAGTTTTACAGCCTGAATGGTACTTCCATGATAGAGTCAGTTGTGCTAAGGTCTGGAATCTGTTATAAAACCATCAGATAAGTCTTCAGGAGAAGCCCTTAAAAGACTCACCTGGAACTTACTCTATTTTTCTTTCCCTGTTCTCCTTTCTACTGCCTGGAATCTGGGTATAGAAACAGGAAACACATCTGTTGAACCATCTCACTACTATGAAAAACGACAAGAAAATTGTAAGACCCTAATATTTGCAAACCACTGAGCTGCTGAAACCACACAAGCACGCATCTGCACCACGCTTTATAAGAAAACAAGTCCAGTTGGGAATAAGCTCAGGGCAAAGTACTTGACTAACATGCAAAATGCACTGGCTTCAATACTGGCACTGAAACAGTGAAAGCAAAATTTTACCATTTGATTAATTACTGATACTTTATTAACTAATCGGTTTACCTGCTTTTAAAAAGAACTGATATAACAGATTAAATGTGCAGTAACAGAAGGAAGTAATATACTATCATAACTTGGGATAGCTTTCCCTTGGTGTGCATAACATGTGCATGTGGAATGCATGCATGTTTATGGTATAACACATTAAGTTTCTGCTGATGTTATATACTTCTGCTCTTTCTCCCAGAATTCACTGGATTGGACACTAATCCTCATAATCAGTCTTTTGAGATGGTAGCTTCATGAGATATTTAGGGCTTAGTGGTGTCATAATGGAGAGTTGGGTTTCCTTTCTAAGATGAGATCTGATCCCACAGAGATCTCTCTTTCCCACAACACATGCACAAGTGAAGCCACCTGCCTTTTAGTGTTTGTCATGACAGGCCAAGATGACCAAGACAGTTGATTTCCTCATACCAAAAGGGATTGTTACTATCCTGTACTCCCACTCCTATGAATCAACCATAACATCAACCACACCAATTTGTCACTCAGGGTATGTGTGAAGCCAGTAGGTTGACAATGTGACAAAATGCAGTCCAAAACTCTTCATTTCTTTTATTGAGTACTTCTAGCAAATCTCATCCCCTCGATAAATACAGGACCCAGGAAAATAAAGTCAATCTGTTCTTTGAATTGTTTTCTTGAGAAAACCTATTTGTTTCAGTATTGCCCTGACACATTGTCCAAAGATCCAAATGGGATTAGGTAACTATGAAAGCAATGCCAAAATATATCTCATAAGTAAAAACAAAGAATAAGGTATGAAGCCTCCACATTGAGGCTTTTGCCTGTGCATCAGTAGGTCTTTTTTTTTTTTTTTTTTTTTTTTTTTTTTTTTTTTAGTTTTATTTTGGACATGAATCACTGCAATTCCTCATCTTTCTTGTCAACTTGATTGGACCTGGGATCAAATAAGAGTCAAACCTGTGACAGATCTTTGAGACTGCCTCTTGGAAAGATCCATGAATGAATTAATCTCTCCCTCAGAGTGTCTAATACCTACTAGTGGTAGCCCAGACATAGAGAGGTCTGAGGGGAGGAAAGGTGATACTTTTTGCCTACCACCTACACATCTACTCTGTTACTACCACTACTGCTTTGGAACACAGCTTCCTTGGCCTTCCAACAAGCAATGAAAATCCATGCCTCCAACACCAGACTGGGATTGCTGAGGCATTTCATTTTAGGGACTAAGCTGATACTGAGTTCTTAGCAACTCCAGAGTAAAGAAAGACATTGCTAAATTACTCATTGTGCATCATCTAAGCCAGGCCACTAGATTTCCTTTATAACTTGTATTCATTCTATAGGCTATGTTCCTCTAGCAAACCCTTAATAATGCAATCACTAACCTAAATCTTCAATAATTGCCATTGTGTAATAACTTATTGTTTTAAGACAGAGTCCCAGGCAGCTTAGTAGCCTTAAACTCTACTGTACACCCTCCCAAACATGATTTTGATATTCTGATCTTTCCACTTTCACATTTTGACAATTGAGTGTACAGGTATATACCACTATACCTGTTCACAACATCTTAATGCAATATATTTTTTATCAAATTCAGGATTTTTAGTATGCTAGCAAGCTCTATAACTTGGAACACTCCTGATTTAAAATTATTTTCAGCATTCAGACTTAGTAAACTGTTAATGATACCTAAGATGCCAAGACTGGAAAGGAAAGCTAGAGATTTCTTAACAACAGTTGATATATATGCTTTCAGAGTAATTTATCTACCATTCTTTTTAACTCTTGGTATATCCACATAAAGGAGAAATGATCACCCTAGTTATTTTAATAAATAAAGTAGTTAACCAAGAAGTGCATAATTATAAAAGCAATGCAACTAGAAATAAAGAAAAAAAACCAAAAACTCATCAAAAAAATAATTAATGCAAACAGTGTTGTTGAGATATAAGAGGCAGAGCCATTTTTGTTCTGTCATTTGAAATATAAACACTTGTAGATTCTTAATGCATGTGCACTAGGTATGTGTACCAGGAATCTCATCCATGCCATTAAACTGCAAACTCACTTCTAAGATCATTTCTCAAATGAAATAAAAATAAACAAATACAAACAATTAAATCTGTAACTATAATAAAGTCAGGGGTATAATCTCCAACCAATAAAATGTTTGTGCAAAATGTACAACAGTGTAGAAAATGATTAATACAAATTAGACACAATGCTTAAAACCATACATAATACTTGACATAGCTCCTTAAGTCTGTACTATGTGCACTACCTTTCTTTCTAAGCACAGTATGGGGAGAGGAATGTTAAGGAGGGAAAACTGGATGTGGGATACATGGAAATTCTGTTGTACTGCAAAGTGTTCTCTACAAACACAAACTATCTCTCAAAATATATTTCAACTCTTCATATGATAAGATTTCCATCTTCATTTTATAAGGAGGAGGAAAAACAAGTAGAGTCATCAGGAAGCACATGGAAGTAGAAGTCTACTGTCATGAAAACAGAGATGGCCCCGTGTGCATTGTAGCCTAGGTGATCACTTTCCTTATCCCAATCTGTTAATATACTTTCAAAGTTAACCAAAACAAATACTTATGTTTTCAAATGCAAATATATACCCAGAGGTATTAAATATTATAACCAAAACTACACAGTGACAAGTTAGTAAAATACAGTTAAATATGAATCCAGACTACTTGCAAGCTATAGATTTCTGTTGTTATTATCTTGTTTAAATTTACCTTATTTCTGAGTTTTGATTTCTCCTTCTAGAAAAGGAATTATTAGCACTATCTGCTCCAAATAGACATTATATGAATTAAGTCCTTAAAATTTACTCCTTAAAATGTGACTAAAAAAGTGATTAACAGAAGTTGTTATTTTCAGTGATAATGATAATTCCATGACTTACAGTCCATGACCCTGTACTATCTGACAATGATACTCTAATGAGTAGGCTGTACCAACCATACCCTATGCTTCTTAATAAGTGAAAGTAGGTGTCACCAAAATGTACTTCTCCCTGAAAGCAATAATGGACTTTGAAGAGGCATGAGGCCAAGCCATTGAATAAAGAAACCACAGAGAGCACTAACTGACGTAAATGGCTTATGATAAGGAGTTATTCATTTACCAAAGGGCTTGAAGGAGAGCATTATGCTCTAATAGCATTCATAACAAAAAAAGTCATTTGATATGTATATTAGAAATGTTTAAATAAGAGACCATGGGTCTAAACTGGAACCTGTGAATTTGCACTGCTTAGAGTTAGGTTCAAAACTATTTTCTTCTTTGGCGTCAGGCTTAATCTTAGCTTTTTACATAAGAATCTTATAGATTATTTTATGGACACAACAGGAAAGCAACATATTTAAATTTACCGCAATTGCAACAACATATGCAAAGTCCATGTAAGCCCAAGTCAGACTAAGATATTTCACAGAGAGACGAGTTAGGCATGATCTCACCGTACATATGGAACTGTTGACAACTGTTAGCTTCTGGGAAAAGAAAAGTCAGTTTTCTTTAGTACTGTTTCCCTTGGTAAGTTTTTCACTCTCCATCAGAAGACCACACATCTAAGAACATGAGGGCAGCACAAATTGGTCTTGGAAGATTAAAAGAAAATTTCGACACAAAGTTGGGTAGGGAACAGGGTAAGTTAAGGAAGAGCTGGGAGGAATGGGGTAAGTATGATCAAATATTAAACTTTCAAAGAACTAGTTTTTATAGTTTTTTTAACTATAAGGTAATTTAGAGGGTTATAAGAAACATATCAATATAGAAAAGAGCTTAATATGAATAAGAATTCTAATAAATGGGCTAGTATTATATTAAACTTTCAAGAACAGATTTTCAATAACAAAAGACCCAGGTAACCTGAACTTAAATCCACAGCTGCTATTTACCTGGACAAGCTCCAACCACTAAAGCAATAGTTCCTTTATTATTATTATTATTATTATTATTATAAGCACATCCTAGAACATGACTGTATCGGGTTGAAACAGGATAATGGCCACTCTTTGTTGTCAACTCAACTATATCTAGAATGACCTACAATCCAGAAATGATGGGCACAGCTATGAGATATTTTATGCTTGGTTTGAAGTTTGTGAACCCACTTCTAGTCCAGATCCTGAGGAAGGAAGACAAACACCTTTGATGCAGATCTTAAGACTGGATGACACAGCCTTTAATTTGGATCTTGAGGCAGAAAGACGGGTGCCTTTAATCTGGTCTCAAGGTGAAAAGACATACCTTTAATATAAGCTATGTCTTCTGTTGGAAGTCTATATAAAAACACAGAAGAAAGACACTTTTGCTCTTTACCTGCTTACCCTTGCCTTGCAGCACATTCTTTCTTTTACTAGCATTGAAACTTATTTCTTCCTGATTCCAGTATATACAGAAGACCAGGTGAGATACCCAGCCTTTTGGGTCTCTCTCTCTCCCTCCCTCTCTCTCTCTCTCTCTCTCTCTCTCTCTCTCTCTCTCTCTCTCTCTCTCTCTCTCTCTCTGTGTGTGTGTGTGTGTGTGTGTGTGTGTGTGTGTGTGTTGGAGGGGCAGGAGGGAGGGCTGTAGGGGATGGTTCATTCTGTAAGTTCTGTGACTCTAGAGAGCTGTTACTAATACAGAAAACATAGTCCATCTGTTGCTTTTTAAATGTGTCTAAACATAGAAAACCAAATGCCAATATTTGTATTGAGTTAAATGCTATTGATTCAGATTAAGAAATTAAATTATCTAAATTTTAAAATAAGTCAAATTTAATATATTTTAACTGAACTAGGAACATCAGCCTTTACAAATAATCCTCCAACACTGTCCATTTTGATATTATAGAGGACAATACGATTGACTTATAACTTCAGTTCAGCCATACAAGAGAATGTCTTTGGATCTCTGACAAAGTCTGAGTTTATTACTCCTAAGTCAGAGTATTGATTAGAAAGTTGAACTATGCCCTTCTGTTTCAGATGCTATCGTTTTTAATCTCTTAGACCAAAAAGCACACAGATATACAGAACTGTATTATAAATCACGTTGGTGATATGTACTGGCTGTCAGCAAACACCAGAAATCCTAGTAGATGGCAATAAAAATGGTTTGTGTGTTCTCCTAAGACTTTTGTGGGAGGTAAGAGCTCTTTGTTTTAAACAGGATCTCACACTTCCCATTATAATATGATAAGTTGCCTGTGTAGTGGTGCCTCTCATGTTAAAATCTGCCTAACTTTGTTTCCATTACTGCAATGTATTCTTCATTCTAGTTAAGTACCATATGTTAAATATATTTGCCTTATGTTTGCCAAGTAGATGTGGAACAATCACTTTTGTTTTAAATATTTTCAGGTGTAAATTTTGCACAGTTTAATTTAGAGTGTTACTTTAGAAAGTTGGAACCACTCCTACAATGTGTTGAAATCAAGCTAAGTCGGTGTATTCACTGGACTGCATCTTAAATGTGTCTAAAATTAAGGAACATTGAAAAGTGATAATTTTGTTGAATTAATAAAAGCCAGTCAAAAGTTTTATGGACCTGAGGATATAGCTCAGCTTATGGGTAATGCATGTTGCAGAGCAGGCTGTCAATGGATGTTTAATGCATAAATAGATTAAACTAGAATGAAGAAGAACCACTTTATCACATATTCACAGCCTTCTGTATAGCAAACATAGAAATAAGGTAAGACCTCCCTCCCTCTCTACTATCTGGTAGCGGAGAAATGTATACCCACAACTCAGGGCAGTGTGCACATGATATTTAAATGAAGAAGATATATGAGGAAGACTGTGTGGTTACAAATGAAAAATTTTTTAACTTTAGTAGATGTTTTGGGATTAACTGTGCCTGAGCCCTGAACCAATTCTTAAAAGATAACTAAGAGAATGCATAAGTGAGGGAAAAGTATGTCTTTAGCAAGAGATGAAAGTCAAATGGATAGAGGAGGAGAGAAGTAGGACAGAGGGATGGCCTGGACATCTTGGGATGGTTGTACAATGCCAATCATTGATACAGGGTCAAAGTCCACCCCCAAGAGCACTTAAATAGATAATGGTGCATTCACAAGTAACAATGGAACAGCAGATAGAGTCAGAAGGCCATGAACCCAAAAAGCAGACACATTCACGGGCCAGGAAGCTAGGGCAGTGTAAGACAAAGCTGCCAGAAGTCAACAAAAGAACAAAGACTCCGAGGATTCTACACAGAAAGGGAAATCACAAATATCTTGGAACATTCCACCCTTGGTGTGACAGACGCATGTAAACTGTGTGTGCATCATTTTAAAGGAGGCAGCTGCTAGTTTTATCGAGTTCAGTAGGCTGAGGTACACAGAGAACATACCCTACAGAGACATATACCCTCTTCCTTTCAGGCTTCATTTTTTTTTTTTTTTTGAGGAAGCCAGGAACTAGAATTATCTGTTCTTCCTAGTTCTGCCCAGTTTACAGACAGTTTGCTACCTCTCTGTAGTACATGGAACAGTGCTTAGGGAGCACTGAATTTGTCAGCACCTAGGCTATTTCAGCAAGAGCCTCTATGTCCATCTCTTTATTTACCAGGTTTGTGCAAGAGTAGCTTAATGGTTACTCTGAAAGCTTGTTTAAGATTGTTTAGGGTTTCTGGACATCCATGAATCTCTGGAAAAATGAATCCATTAAGGAATTACATTCCAATTAATGTGCCTTCTATTACTGGGATATTAATATGTTCCTAAATACTTGAGACCATTTCAGAAAGGAAACAAAAAGTATTGGAGGAACTAAAATGAAGGATGGAGTTGGGTAGGATAGAGCAATTTGATCCAGGTAATAGAAATTATGAGAAAGTAGAACTAGCCCTTTTTGTATTTATTTGTGCCTTTAAATGCCAACGACTTTGGGGTAGAATAACACACTTAAAGCCTTCTAACTCCAAATCTGGAGAACTGAAGGCTTATGGCTCCATACTTGGATCTTAGGAAGGCTTATTGCTCTGGGCTGTGATAATCAGTGGCACAGCACTTGGCAGACAGCACACTGCCAGGCTGTTAGTAGCAACTGTTACTAGCATTTGTCAATATTAGGCATTGTTACATCTCCTGGGCATTAGATATCAGATCCTCAGCCCTTAGGCTCTTCCAGCTCCTTGAACTCTTGGAGAAAGTGGGACCTTTAGTCTCTTATCCTTAACTTTGTAGCTTCTTTCCTCTCCCCTCTGCCATCTCCCTCCTCTTGATTTCCAGCTGCCTCTGTCCCTGAACATCCTGGAACTCTTCAGCCAAGCTCTTACTGCAGCTGTCCCCACCACACCTCCTCCTACTGGGCCACACTTTAGCTGCTGCTTCTGCCACTGCTGTCACCTCCTGTCCTCTCTTCACATCACCAGATCAAACCAATCCCAGCCCCCTCCAGCACCTTCATTTGTGGGCCCATACATACAGACGCAAACACATAGCTGAAAATAGTAAAATAGTTTTAAAGTAGGGACTTATGATGCCCTTTTAGTGGGCCTCATGCCAAAATCCAGGTATGGTCAGGGAATCATTTGGAGATCGTTTGCACTTGTCTTGCTCGGAATGCAGTTTCTGAAGCCTGGTCCAGGCTTTCTGGGGTGTGGAACATGTCTTCTCCAACCCGAGTTTAATGATTTGTGACATCTGCTCACTCATCTGTGAGACTGTAAAGTGTTTTGTTTTGTTTTTGTTTGTTTGTTTGTTTGTTTAAGGCAAATCTGCCAAGAAAGCAGTTTAGACAACTATCAGTAAAGGCCCTACCTGGCTGGTAATATCCCCATCGCAAGTATAATGGAAAGTCATCAAACATCCTGCACACAAGTGCTTTCCTTATTCATAGAAAGCACTAAAGGGATATTTACAATAAACAAGAACTCAGCACAGAACCAACTATTCTAATAACACTGGGCAGTACACAGTAATATCTGGTGATGCTTTAAGAGTGTTTATAACACCCACCAGTGTCCAGGGAACGGTGGTCCTTCTGATCTGTCTCATAAATGTGTCACAGTAGCAAACAGCTGTGAAGGCATAGCTCAGAGGAAACAAACTTGGCTTTCGTAATCCGTTTCATGCCCTTGTGTGCCATATTTTAGTGGGGACTTGGTGTCGTCCTCTTGCCCCAAACTGTGGCTCTGTGTCGTTCCTAGCAGCAAGGATCTAAAAAGAAATATTCCCACATGTCCTAATATAGAGGGGTAGCCAGGGATAAGTACTCAGAATGAGGGAGACATGGCAAAGGATGTGGCTATTTTCCAAAGTGTGCCGCCAGCCAGATCAAGTTGACCAACAGTTTTGCTATTCCCTGAGGAATAGTTGAGAGGCCATCCTTCCATCACACTGAAAATAAAGTCTGCATGGTGCTTCCTTCAGGCTTTGTTTGTTTCTCAGATTAAGGTCTTTCTCGAGTTAACCTTTTCTTGTGTTCACCCTATTTCACCTTTTTGTAAAGCCCTTGAAATACCGCAGAACATCGTGACAGGCCTTCTGGTGTTTCCTGGAACTATTTACCTCAGTTCTGGGTTTTCTCAGTCTCACTTCTGTCTTGATCATCACACAGATCTCTGTTCTTAGCTGCTGAGAGAAAACAGCTTTTCTCAAAATGCCAGACACTAGGAAGTTGCCATTCTGAGAAGAAGAGAAATATCTCTATTAGAATCCAGTAATTTTGGAACAAAACCAAACGTGGAAAAAAAGTATATTTACTCTCTGAGTGATGGTTGACTATTTATTGAATTTCCACGGTAGCTTTCCAAGGGAGGTCTTGATACCTTCATTATTTCTCACAGGAATCATGTTTAACTTTTTAACTCTAAAAGCATGATTCTTTGCTTGGTCTTCAACAAAGATAATATTTAATAAAATTTGGAGCACCTAATATATCTGAACACTTGGGGGAAAGAGAGAGAGAGAGAGAGAGAGAGAGTGACAGAGACAGAGACAGAGAGACAGAGAGACAGAGAGACAAAGACAGAGTGAGTATATCTGAGCATCTGCTGTGCAGGTCTGCATGTTGGTGCATATGTAGATGTGAGATATAGAATTCAAGTGTCTTCCTCTATCAATGCACAATTTAATTTTTTTAAAGCAAGACCTTTCGTTGATCCTAGAGCTCATGGATTGGCTAAACTAGCTTTCCAGAAAGCCTAAGACCCTCTTCTCATTCGCTATGGCTGGGCTTAGAGAAGTGTACATGCACACGTGGCTTTGTACATGGATGCTGGGAAGCACTTTACTGGCGTGGCTATCTCCCTTGTTCCAACTTCAGGATTTTTAGTGCACAAAAAATTATAATCAGCACTAGAAATAGAGCTTGACAGTAAAGACATTGTTTGCTTTTTTGGACTTCACATGGTAGAAGGAGAGAACTGACTCTCAAAAGTTGTCTGTAAACACACACACACACACACACACACACATACATATACACACACACATACACACACACCACACACACACATACACACACATACACACACACATACATACACACATACACATACATACATACACACACACATACATACATACACACACACACACACACACACACACACACACACCAAACAAGCAAGCAAACAAATAAATAAAATGTAGTGGTTTTTTTGTTTTTTTGTTTTTTTGTTTTTTTTTTAGTGGATTATCTGTCCGTCTGACCTCTGATGTTACTGCCTGAAAATGGTGTCTGTCATTTTCTCAACAGTCAACTGTAGAAATGAGCTCTGCCTAGGGACCTGCAAACTAGGAATTTTCCAGACTCCTTAAGAAAATCTACTCACTTGAAAACCCAACAACTTGTGAGGACTTTGGCTTAGCAGTTCACCTAGGTAGAATGTACTACTAAACAGCAATGGTTTTGTGCAGACATTTCTGTTGGGTGTCCTTAATGTTTGTTCTGTTGTCAAAAATCATTAAGTCCAAAATCGTTAGACTCATAGCTCTGATACCCAGTCAAGACTCCGACAAGCATTGCTTGTCAAAAACTTCTTTATACTGTCTTTCCCTTTGTTTGGAAAATGAAGATACTGAGTTTCTTTGATCAGAATGTTGTATCGATTATAATGCCTGTGAGCATTCCTGTGAGCCTGTCAGCGCAGTACAGAACAACACTAACTTTATGGTCAACTTTAATAGTAGAATATCACTACTCCCCTTATAACTTAGGGGTAGGAACTATTCTTTATCTGCCAAGCTTACACATTGCAAGCATCTCAGAATAGACAAGAAAGAAGAACAAAATGCTGACTCTTCCTTCTGATAACCGCATCTTCACAGTGAATTATTTCCTCAGGCAAGTTTTTGTTTTGTTTGTTTGTTGTTTTAATGGTTTTCTGAAAGTTCACCTCTATTAAGAAACTAATCAAGATTTTTTTATTTTCCTTGTAAAACTTTTTAATTTCTTGAGATAATAATATTATTGCATCATTTCCCCACCCCTTCCCTTTCCTCTCTCCAAATCCTCACATATACCTGTCCTTGTTCTCTTTCAGTTCATGGTTATTTTCACTAATCCTTGTTACATACAGATAAACAGATAAATGTGTGCACATGTGTATGTGTTCACATACATACACATATACACATATGATTGGCTGAGTCTACATAATGCTACTCATATGTATGTTTTCAAGGCAAATATCCATTTAGTATTGAATAAACACTTGATGTGCTCTTCCCTAGGGAAGACTGTTTCTCCCGTTTTCAACATTCCTTGGTTGCCTGTCGTTCTCTGCTTATAGTTACATCCTCTCCTGTCTTTCCCTGTTCACATTAACATGTCTATTAGTATCCTCATTGTTTAGCTCATGTCTAGCCCACTACTCAGGGTTAGTGAAGTCATGAATATAGGAGAAATTACAACTGCCACTTTACTAAACCAGTAGTTAGAGATTCTTCACTACATTCTAAACATTTGTTCTTATGCTGATAGATAACTAGAATCCTTATGCCACATCAAGGAAACTTGTCTTTGCAACAGATGAAAACCATAAAAATCTACAACCAGTCAAAATGCCAAGTTTTAGAGCTGTGTCCCAGTCAATACATATACAACACAACTCTTGCACCTAAGGCTCAGGAGTCACTGTAGAAGATGGGAGAAGAAAAATTGTAAGACAGAAACAATTCTCAAGATGGATGGATGGCCCCCTGCCTCAACTGGGGGCCATGTCTATCTACTGGAGGTGGTCTCTTCTGGTTCCATGTACCCACTGCTGGGCATTTCTACACATGTCATTCCCATTGAGTCTTGGTAGCTTCTCACATCCCAAGTCTATGGAACTTTCTAGAGATTTCCCCCTCTCCATTAACCCCACTGCCACATATTTTAATTTTTTCTCCCTCTGGTCATCCCTCTTGTCTTGTGTAAAGGAAATGCAGGAACAAAAATGAAGCAGAGACTGAAAGAACAGTTACCCAGTGACCTGCCCAACTTGGGATCCATCCCATTCACAGGGACCAAACCCTGACACTATTACTGAGGCCATATTGTGTGTGCAGACAGGAGCCTAGTGTGTCTGTCCTCTGAGAGGCTCGACCAGCAACTGAATAAGATAAATGCAGATACTTTTAGGCAACCATTGGATTGAGGTGGGGGACCAGTGTGGAAGAATTAGAGGAAGGACTGAAGGGAACTGCAAACCCCATAGAAAGTAAAACATTATCAACTAACCTCGACCCCCCAGAGCTCCCAGAGTCTAAGCCAAAAATCGAGGAGCTTACATAGGCTGGTTTGTGTTCCCAGGCACATGTGTAGCAGAGGACTGCCTTGTGGGAGAGGATATGTTTAATCCCTTAGATGCTTGTAGGGGTGAGTTGGGGGTGAGAAAACAGGTATGAGAGCACCCTCTCAGAGGTGGGGGTGGGAGGTAGGGGATGGGGTGAAGAATTCCAGGAGGGGGAAGGGGGAAGGAGCAACTTTGGAATGTAAATAGGTAGAATTGTTTAATTTTAAAGGGGTAAAGAAAGAAAGGAAGAAAGAAAGAGAGGGAGGGAGGGAGGGAGGGAGGAAAGGAAGGAAGGAAGAAAGGAAGGAAGGAAGGAAGGAAGGAAGGAAGGAAGGAAGGAAGGAAGGAAGGAAGAAAAAAGACTGTAAGAGCCAGAGGAACAGGGAGTTTGCTGAATATTGTATCTCCTGTGGATGTCAAAAGCTGCTTCCATAAAGTCTCATCACCAATATAACCTAATATACACTTTTAAGGTTTTTCTTGACCCTCTTCTTTGTTCATTTACTTCTGCTTTGTTTCCTTAAATTAAGATAGTGTGTGTCTACATCACAAATCCTTTATTAGTTCGTTACAGAGCAATATTTCAAGATTTCGCTTAAGCTCAGTCTAGCATTTCATAATGCATAAAAATTGAAGTCAGAGTTTAGACTCAAGATAATTCCATCTTACATTGTTATAAAATTATAACATATTGTAAAAGTACATATAAACAGAACATTTCTACATAAATGCTAACCATGATTAGATTTCCTATTTCCTTATATTCCTTAAATACTATAAAGCTTTGTCACTCAAACTACAAGTAACTGGGTTAACTAGTTTGACAAGTTTAATGTAAGGCTGGCTAGAAATTGCCTTTGGAATAAGTCATAGGAAGCAGAACATTGATGTAACATGACAGCTGAAAAGCAGAGATACATGACTTCTCAGTGTCTTTCCAGAAGCATCGTGAAAATGCTCATGATGCATGAAGTCAAGTGCACTCGCTCTACTCGAGTAGTAGTAGTTCTAATCTACCAATAAGTAGATTGTCTTGAGAAAATCAATTCTAAAGTTCCACAACTTGGTCCAAATATAACCTTTTATTTAAATTACAATAGATTTTTTAAATAATATTTTTTCTAGGTAAAACCCAAAATTACTAGGAATTCCTTTAGATCTTTCTATCTGATATAGAGTTAGAAACTTCATGTGCAGCACAGAGTAAAAGAGATCTGAGGACCACCTGATCCTATCTTGCTGCCTGTCTATTCTTTCTCCTACTTTAAGTACCTATTCTAGACCACTGACATATCAGGAGGAGAGTCTCTAACCAGACTCTATACCTTTTAAGGACAGCTGTTGAGTATGTAGAATATACTTCATTCACGATCATTTCTTTCTTCACACAACCCCATCTAACTTCGGCGTTCATTTGCAAAAGCAATACCACTTCAGCTTATTCTTTTTGCCTCTAAAATAGCCAATGTACTGAAACTACTGTATGGGTAATCATGTGTATATATTAAATAAGTAATTTTGGTGAAGCATCTGACACAATACCTAACAGAAAATACTGTGAGTAGCAATGGATAGTTGTTATTATAATGGTTATTTCTACCATCATCATTATTGTATGGTATCTATGACTTTAATTAATGTTTCAAATCTTTTTTCATCATTTCCAAGGTCGATAGTTAATGTAGCGTCTCTATTCAGCAATGTCTTTTGAAGTTATTCAACTTCTAAAACGTTTCATATAATAGGAGAAAATATTTGCTGTCTATATACCATAAAACAATTTAATTTCTAAAATATATAAAGTATCAAACAACTCAACAATTAAACAAATAAAGGTTTATAAAAGGGGAAAGGACATAAATTGATATTTCTCAAAAGGAGCCACCTAAAAAACCAGTAAATATATTGAAAAAATGTTCAGCCTCCCTAATCATCCGAGAAATGCAAATTAAGCCACAAACATTAAGTCTTAGAAGGTGGAGGCAGGAGAATTAGGAGCTCAAGACAAATAGCAGCTGTATAATGATAAAGTATAATCCAAGGCCAAGAGAGAAAAGGTAAAAACAAACACCAAGCACCAGTGGAATGACAGTTGCCAGAGCTACAGGCTTAGCAGATGTTAGAAAGGTGTTGGTCAAGAGGTACAAAATTTCAACCACAGGAATGAGTTCACAAAGGTAAATATATTTATAACATGATAATGGTAGTCAATCATAATTTTTGAAATTGCTAAGATATATTGTACTTCCAGGTTTGGTATCAGCTTGACACAAGCTAGGGTCATCAGAGAAGAAGGAGCCTCAGTTGTGAAAATGCCTCCGTGATATTCAACTAAAAGGCATTTTCTTAGTGATCAGTGGGGGAGGGTAAGAGTGGTGATCCTGGGTTCGATAAGAAAGCAGGCTGAGTGAGCCATGGAACAGCAAGCTCATAAATGGCACCCCCTCCATGGCCTCTGCATCAGCTCCTGCCTCCAGGTTTCTGTCCTGTGTGAGTTCCTGTCCTGACTTCCTTTAGTAATAAAGAGCAATGTGGAAGTGTAAGGTGATAAGACCTATTGTCCCCAACTTGTTTTCTTGCCATGGTCTTTTGTTACAGCAATAGAAACCCACACTAAGACTACATTTAAAAAGGATATGCGAGGTAATAATACACATGCTACTTATCTTGACTTAGCTCTTTCAGAAAATATACAAACTTCAAGACATGGACACAACAAACATATCAGAAAATTTGTCAATTTAAAGAGGAATGTGTATGTTTTGTGAATACATCATTTAATGAAGAAAAGACTGAGTTATCATAATTTTTATAGGTTAAAGCAATATAAATACCTCACAATCCAAAACTATTAATGAAACTTAGCTCCAATAGAAGACTGTATGCCCACTAATAATTTGTTTAAAGCTAATATCAAAAAGAGTAAGAGTGGGTGTTTATGTGTGTGGTGAAATTTCGATTATCTAAAGATGTTTATAGATTTAAAGACTAGAAAGAGAATAAAATGCAAACACATTTGAAAGCAGAGTATCTTAGGCCAGATTTCCCCCAAACAGACCCTATAACAGAACAAGGACTTAATGCAAATAACTTATTGAGGAAGTGCTTGCAGCAGACCTTGGTGCAAAAGTAGAAGAGACAGCCAAGGATAGAGGGAGAGCCCAGCTGGGGATGACATTTTCATCAGTGTCTTTAAACGACAGTTTCTAAACTGAGAGTTACATCTAATAGTGCTTCTTCCTTGAGCATATTTACTGAGTTTCACAGTCTGGTACCAATCATTCTGTAGCCAACAGCTACCTGGGGGAATGCCAAGGAGGGGGAAAACCCTGAAGCCAGTCAGGTTCCTGCTGTATCTGACTATTATGTGAGCTGTAAGAAAACTTTATGTATAGTGACATAACGTTCCCAGCATATCAAGAGATACTTTGTGATTTTTTCTGTAACATGAAGTTTACTTTTGACAGTTTCATAAGTTACATTACATCCAGTGATCATAAAAGACAGATTCTCCGAACACTTTTCTTATTCTTCAGATGATTCTTTACATACTTTTACTCTTATTTTTAATTAATTACTTGTTTTATTTATTTATATTCCAAATGTTGTTTCCCTCCAGGTTCCTCCTCCCCTTTGCCTTTGAGAGGGTCCTCCCCCATTCATCTCCCTTCCCTGGGGCATCAAGTCTATAGAGGTGTAGGCTTATCCTCTTGAGGTTAGACAAGGCAACTGTCTGCTACAAACATGCTGACCTCAAGCCAGCCTGTGTGTGCTCTTTGGTTAGTGGTTTAGTCTCCAGGAGACCCCAGAGGTCCAGGTTAGTTGACACTGTCGGTCTTCCTATGAGGTCACCATCCCCTCTAGTTCCTTCAGTCCTTTCCCTGACTCTTCCACAGGGGTCCCTAACTTCAGTCCAATGTTTCACTGTGTGTATCTGCATCTGTCTCAGTCAGCTGCTGGTAGAGCCTCTCAAAGGACAGCCATGCTAGGCTCCTGTCTCAAGACATAGCATCAGTAATAGTGTCAGGGTTTGGTGAGCACCCATGGAACGGACCCCAAGTTGAGCCAGTCACGGTTCAGTCATTTGCTCGGCTCCATTTTTGTCCTTGCATCTCTTTTAGACAGGACCAATACTTTTAGATAGGAGTGATTCTTTTACACAGAAAGATTCTTTTAGAAAATGCTAAAACAGCAAAAAAATAAATATAGTTCTTTGTTTTTGTTGTGTATTTAGACTCTCCTATTAAGCCAGATTTTATACAGAACTTACCTTCATGAACCTCACCAGCTCTGATAATTGCCTTCTTGAGATGAAACAATGTGTCAAACTGGGTTTTTGACACCCTAAACTGAACCCAAATGTATCTTTGTAAGGAGCATTCACAAATTCACCAAGTTTCCTTGCAGACTTTCATGGACTAACAGGCAGGTGTAAACTCGCAGTGAAAGCAGAAAGTTATGGAAAAATCAAAACATGTAATTAGCATGGGTTACATGTTGTCCTCCCACTGAGTGCCTTATATCCACAAACTAAAGCATCGCATGAAAATTTCAGCAATTTTGAAAATCTGACGGAGGGAAAAAAAATCATGCTTAAGATAATTAAAACAAAAAAAAATGTTCAAGTGGAAAACTGGCCCCAGAAAATGAGACATGGTTAACTTTTTTTTTTTTTTACGTAAAATTCATCTGAAACACAAACACATGGCTCAGCACTTAGGTAATTGTTCCAGTGATAGTCATGCAGAGGAATTGCTAAGGGCTGCAGGAAAGTTAGGGCCTATTTCTAATCCAGCTCCATCACAGTGCCATCAACAACCCTAAATGAATCACTTAACCTGATGGAACTTCAGTTTTCACATTTGAAAAAGTCACGGTATGGATACTAGATTTTTCCTCCAAATGGTAGAATTCCAAGAGACAGGGAAATACATAACACAGGTGATATAAATTTCAAATTCAAAGAAAAATATTCATTGATGTTGAAAGCTACCTAGGGACTAGTACAATCTGACCCCTCATTGTGGTTCAATATTTTGGATCAATAATTTAGATCAATAAAGCCATTAGAAATTTAATGGGATAATAAATGTACTTCAGTCAACTTTTATATATGCTTATATAATATTAGCAAACTAAATCTTGATCAACTAATCAGTGAACACTAATTTCAACATCAGTTTCTTCTGAAGATGCCATAAAATAATCAGAAATTGAACAGGTGGCTGACTATCCAACGAAAATGATGTTACTGGATGCCAGATCCATATGTAAACAAGGACGGGTCACCCAAAGGCCAACCTTGAGTAAAAGAAAGCAGACAGCAAGATTCAGTGATGGTGTCCTAAAGACATGTAGAGATCTTCAACCATGAAAGCTGAAGTTTTGGTAGTTTTGTGTGATGGGGCAAATGCATCAATAGAGACGGGGAGCCACATTGTTGTTATAACAAGCATTCCGTCTTCTAGGAGCAAGACCCCAGGGGGAAAAGCTAAGATGATGAACAGCCTTGCTGCTTGACTCTGTGTTAGTTTTTTCAACAGGAATAGAGAACATAGAAAGGATGTTCTGGGTTGTCTCTGTCCAGTGGGGGAGCCACTAGTCTCCTGTGGCTTAGGGGGACATAAATGGAGTCTACTGTAAGGAAAACACATACACTATGTTTCAAGGACTTGGTGCTTCTGTGGGATGTAAAATAAATACATTTTGTAGATTATCTAATGAAATAATACTTTTTGGAATTAGATACCTTAAACAAAATGTACTGTTTCATTTAGTTACACTGTTTTTCTTACACACAATGAAGACAGTTATAGAAAAGTTTGATATATTGATACATATAAATAATTCCTATCATGTTCCTGTGAGTCAGCATCTTAGAGAGATTGCTCTAACCTTACTGATCAGAAGATTATCACCTTGTTGAGGTGTTTCAGTAAATCAGATGGCAGGTAACATTGTAGGTAAGAAAAGTAAGAAGAGGGGAATGAATCAATAAGATGTAGCAAAAGAAATAAACCAATAATAGAAATTCATAATAAATATTCTATGTTCATTAGTTTCTGACCTTGGGTACTATTATGACCATAAACTCATAAACTAAATATTCCTATTTTTCTGTCCTCATAATTATGCTTAAGTATGATCATTGTCAATGACTGTGCCTAAAATCGAGAACATTTGGTAGTTTTATAGAGAATTATAGCTTAGCCATATAATTACCTCAAGGTTCAACACGTCTTATATCCCATGATGGTTTCAATGAATATTCATTGAATGGCCCAAAGTATGACTGCAGATCTTCCATGAAAACTGTGCCTCTCCAGGAACTAAAAACTGTCATTCAGAACTCCCTTGTGCTCAAAGGACAGATTCAATATGAATTCCCGTGTTTCTAGTATGTTCAAGAAAACACTGATTTTCCAGATTTTTCCAAAAAAAATTCAGATTTCTTTAAAAAGATATAATATGGACCAGAGATTAATAGACTGTATGAGAATAAGTACAATATTTGTAGTTTATATCTCTTAGAGAAATAGTATGAAAAAGAATCTCTTATTAGATGATTCTGGTCAATAAAACATCACCAAACAGTTTATAATCCTTTTATTTCAAACTCTGGCTTTTTTATTTATCATGTTCTAATTAACATACTTTATATTAGAATGAAAAATTCTAAAAAAGTTCCAAGTAACACAAGAAAGTTGTACAATTTATTCACTTTTTTTTCTATTTCTGGTTTGAGCTATTACGCCATCAGAAAGTGGCAAACCTATTGGCTGTAGTAGACTGTGCCTCACAGGTCTTGAGCGGATGCTTGGTTCAATTACTTGCTATAATTGCTTCACATCTCCCAGTACAGCTCCTAGTATTTGGTCTATGGGGCTTCTGTGCTATTTGGCTGGAATAATTGAAATAATACCACTGAGCTTCACACACCAGCACATGTTGACTCTAAAATGCTTCTTGTCTCTGACTCAGATGTCATGGCTTGTCCACCTAACAGCAGTGGCCTACCGTGCCACACTCTTCCAAACTTGAAAACCAATTGCATCTACAAATCCATCTCTAGTCTTCTGAGGCTTTACTTCTCAGATCTTCTCCTTCAATGCCGTATTTTGACATTATACTGTGCTTTTGTATATTTGCCCTCCCCTATTATAAAATTGTGTGTGGAGAAAATGCACACACTACCCAAGCTCTTTCGCTTACACGGTGTTAATCAACACTTTAGGTTGGGAAAGGTCTCAGAAGGTAAAGCATTTATGTCACAAGTATAAACACTGGAGTTCAGACCCCCCAAGCCCCTGACATGTTAGCTAGCATGTTTCTATAATCCCAGTATTCCTACCGTGAGATGAAAAGCAGAGACTGAAGAAGTCCCTGCGTATACAGGCCAGCCAGCCTGGTGTGTGCATTGGTGAGCAATAGGAAAGCCTAACTCAAACAATATGGAAGGAAAGACTGACACCTAAGATTCTGAACTCCACAGGCATGCTGGGATGCCTGCACACACACACATACACACTATATTTAATGGAGGTTAAGTAGGACTATAATACAGGAAAACATAAGTTTAAGCAGTCTCAAATATATGCTCCAAGGTTTTACAAAATAGTGACTGTATTTATAGCTTTAAACTTCCAGAGGTTTAAAAACCACATCATTTATTATTCATGAATTGTGATGTATATTAGCAAACTCTGATCTTTCTTGTAAGAAATAGGGTATGTTTTGGTTTCTGAGTAGTGTAGGAAGGAGTCTATCACACAGAAGGTTAATAATGGTTAACAATGCTTCTGAAAACTGAGGGTATGGCCCAAACCAAAGGTCAGTTCATATCCAGGGAATGGGACCATGTCTGCAGCTCAGTTCAATGGTTCAGCTATGGACAAGCATGCCTGGAGAACATGCCTGAAATCTGATTGATGATAGCTTCCCAGCTTTATTCATCGGTCCTGTACTAATAATACTTTTTCTTCTTTCTTTCTTTCTTTCCTTCTTTTCTTCTTCCTTCATTCCTTCTCTACTTTCTTCCTATCCTTCTTCCTCTATGACAATTAGCACTTTGTAGGGTCATAGTTAATCTAGTTAATAAGAAATATTAAGATCTCCTATGCAAGTGTTTCTCTCTGAAAGCCATACTAACATAAAGAACATCAGTATCTAGTGCGCACTCCTGCCTGCTTCATCTCCTCCCCCCTTTCTCTCATAGGAACTCCTGGAGGGTTAAGGTGAAGAAGCTGTAAACTACTTGGGTTTCTCAGTTGGACCACATTCCTTTTGCCCATTTGCACATCTGCTTTTCCCTCTAGGAAGAAATGTGAATCTCCCTCTTATTAGCCTTCAATAAATCAGGCTCTCAGTATGTGTCAATAGCAAGAACTAGAGAGACTTCAAAACCAAGAGTCACAGAAAGACAATTCTTCTGAAGGCTACCTTCTTAGAATCACTTGTGGAGTCTGAGGCTATAGGTAGAAGAAACTTCCCCAACACAGTGCTGCTCTAGGAAAAAAAAGTCCCAATGACATCTCCCAAATGCCAGAAGCCCTCATCCCTGCCAGGCCTGTGCCAGTTATGTGAAGCCATGGCAGAGAATGTGGCTAGTTCTCTCACCATCGTGTCATGTCCATACGGATGCTGATTGCTGACTACTGATGGCTCTCTAACGTATTTCATTTCTTTCCCATTGTTGCTAATAACCACACCATTTAAGAAAGGAACCTTGGGTACATAACAAAACAAGCTTCCTTTATTAGCCATTGCATGTTTTATATCTGTACTCACAATTTATCCTAAATTTATTGGTTCTTCAATATACTAACAAATTGCACTATGAGTCATCTTACAAAGTGATTTCATTGAGCATATCTTATTTTATTAAAAATTGTCCTGTCTTCAGAATTGACTTTTTAAAATGACATCAAGGGGTTGGAGAGATGGCTCAGCAGTTAAAAGCACTGGCTACTCTTCCAGAGGACCCTGGATCTATTTCCAGCACCCAGATGATGGCTTAAAGTTATCTCTAATTCTAGTTCCAGGGCATCTGAGCTCCTCTTCTGGCCTCTGCAGGTTCATATGACACACAGGAAAAATAAGCTGGTAAAACAGAAATAGAAATAAAATAAAATAGTTTTTAAAAAATAATGACATTAAATGTGGTGGTCTTTCGAAAGATAAGCCTGCATATGTTATTGGACTTAACTATTATTCCCAGCACCCACCTAAGGTGGCTTGAAGTCACCTGCATATTCCCAGCTCCTGCAGGATCTAATACCTATTACCTCAGTGGATGTCTGCACTCGTATAGTCACCCCCACACATACCCACATATGCATATGCATAATTTCAAATAAAATAATTTTTTTAAATAATTTATCTTCCCAAGTTTTTGAGCTCTAAAACCCAGAAATAGTTTCTTCATTAGAAAAGCATAAATGTACCAAAAAAAATCCCTTGTGTTCATCATGATTTCCACAGGAAATTAAAAGCTACATTAAATACTTTAACCAGAGACAGTGGGTAGTTTTCATGTCAGCTTGGATGAATTAATGGATGTCCAGATAGCCAGTAAAGCATTACTTCTAAGTGTGCCTGGGGAAATGGTCCTAGAACAACTGGACCATGAAATCAGAATACCAAGGAAGTTCTTCTGTCACCCAGTGTAGCTGGGCACAATCCAACCAGCTGAGCCGCAAATAGAAAACAGGAGCAAAAAAATAGCAAACTCACTTGTTATTTCTCAAGGAACCAGGGTTCTGGCCGGGGACATCAACCCTGCAGGGTCTCCAAACTTTGGACTCTTGAGACCTGCACTCACAACCTTTTGGGTTTCTGAGCCTTCAGCCTCAGACTGAGAGGTTTCTTGGTTCTGAAGTCTTCAAACTTAGACTGGCTGCAGAACCACCTTTTCAGCTTATCATGGAATTTCCCATACTCTCTGATCATGACAGCCAGTTCTCCAGATAAGCTTCCTCATAAGTCACAGTCTCAGTTGTCCATGCTGAGTGTCATGCGCAAGGGTACCATGTTGTCAGAGCCTGCCAATTCAAGTAAGGAATCCAAGCTTCTGGTCACAGTGACAGAGGCCACAAATGCCAGCTGAACATTCTGAATCAAAATTACTCCAACTTAAAAGTAGCCTTCATAATTGATCCTTGTCACCAAAGAACCCCCCCCCCAAGTACCTCTTGTCACCAAGACAACAGATTGCCTTTCAACTAGGCACAAATCATTTCCCCAGATCTTCCATGTCCCCCAGTATTTACAATAACTCCAATGGCAAATGGCTGAGAAAATACTTTAATCATTGTTAACAATGCTCAGTTTCCACCACTAAGTTCCAGAGAGAAGGAACCTTCTTGCAAAACATTTCTTTCAACAATAGAAGTTTTCCATAAAAGGGCCAAAGACCAGGAACATCCCCTCCTTGCGTTGTTGGATGCTTTCTTCTCCAAAGTGCTTATGTGGTGTTTAGCTTGTTTTCTCCATAGACTGCCAAATAGTTTCTGTCAGGAGAAATGCCATATGGCTTTATAACTTTCACAAAGATCGGATGTCTCTGTATCTTGGAGAGTTATCAGATGTCCCTGAAGCTTGGAGCATGCTGCCTGGTGTTCCCACCCTCTCTTTACACTCTGAACTTGCTTTATTCTTTCGATTTCTGTTAAGTATGACCTTTCTGTGGTGACCTCATCTTCATCAATTCCCAGGCCTAGTTTAATCAGGCAGTAGATACGGTTGGGGTGGGTTTGGAGATCCTCAGGTGAAAAACCAGAGGAGAGCAAAGCAGTTTCAAACAGCAGCAGCACCAGGTCCTTAACAGCTTTGTTGTTTTTTGTCTGCCTCAGCCTCTGCCACAGGGTCTCCATGGTGGGGTGGTCAGGGTGGATCTCTAGGTGTTTCTTGGCCATCATGTAGCCCATTGCTGTGTATTGTGGGTTCTTTTTACCGTTTGTTTTATTTTGTTCTGAAATTAAAAGTGTGAAAAATAAAGAAAATGCAGTTTTATAAAGTCCTGCTCTGTTTGTAAAGTTAAAAAAAAATGACCTTTCAATTGGGTTTTTTCATGCATGCTTCTTTCCCTAGAGTAAGAGCTGAAATGTTTCTATTCAGATCAAGTTATAAAAAGGTTCCCTTTTTCTAAAGGAATTAAAAAATAAAAATAAGACATACTGTGCCATTTTTATTTTTTATATTGTCTATCTAAACAAAAAAAAAAAAAAAAAAAAAAAAAAAAAAAGAAAGAAAAAGAAAAAGAAAAAGAAAAAGAAATTGGATCCGTGAATGGAAAAATGCCATGGTAGTGTCTTCTTAATTATAACCATCTAGGACTCTTTAGTGATTTCTTCAAGAATACCATCATAAGTTTATCCTTGGGCTTAAAGTTCATGTTCTTATCAGCTAAATACAGAGCCTACCTCCTTACCACGCTCTTAACTACAAGTGTACTTCACCAGGGGATGTGTTATAGGTTATGACATCTCACACAGAAGCTCAAGGTGGGTTTATGTAGAAAGCTGTTGCTGGGGTTGAAGTAGGAATAATCCTTAAGAATCTACTCCTCAAAGCAGTCTTAGGGGTATGGTTTGCATTTTTTATTATCATTGTAATATCCTGGTTGGGACTGTAAATAAAAGATTTACCTTTAAGTTATTTGGCGGCAACACAATCAAAATCAGAAGACCTTTCCAGAGTAAAAGGTGTTTTAGGTATCCCTGAGAAAGAGGCAGCTAAACTGAGCCTGAAGAATTTGATTAAAATTACCTGACCCCTAAGGACTCCAGTCCCAGAATTCCAGGTGGAATGGTAAGAAAAGTGGCTATGGGCACAGACTACTGCTGGCTTCTCAGCCCACCATGGGGGACAGGGACAGGGTCTTCCGTAGTTTCTTAGTGCTCACTGAGTACCATGGCTCAGAGAAAATCTGACTCGGTGTAATAAAACAACAGAATCGGGTTTTCAATCATCTTTTACAAACTACTATTGTGTGTTGCTCTCAGCAGGGTTCCAATCCCCTTACAGATTGATGTCTGACCACATTCCCTGGGTTTTGATCTTATTCTGATACTAAGAACTGTGTGATCTTTTGTGAATTTGCAACCTCTCTCAGTCTATCTCTTCCCCTATAAACTTGCAGTGAAAATCATAGCACATACCTCACGTGTGGAGAGTAAATAAAACAATATGGAAAATGCTTCGGACATCATAGACCCTCATAATAAATCTCTTAATAAGTGATAGCTATCAGTATTGCTAGCATATGAAGATGTTTCTAATTTCTTTTATTCTTTACAAGTTATTGTACCTGTGTGTGTGCCTCTGCCTCTGTGTGTGTATGTGTTTGGCCTTGTGCATGCATAGATTTAAGAAATACTATATATAAGCTACTTTTCTGATAGAGAAACTAATGTTCAGAGAAAGTAAGTAGCTAGCTTAATATATATTGATCTATTAAAATATAGCCAGTCAGTTTTAATAACTATACTATTTAAGGAACCAAGTGAAAGAGTTGTATAAACACACTATGTTGTAGGGTTAGTGTTATCTGTTACCAGAAGGTCAGTGCTGGGTTAATCAGGTATTAACCAATATTTACTAGACACTAGAAATGAAGTCTAGCCTCTCCTACAGTAAATAAAAATTCTATTTGAACCACGACATAACTTTTTTTATCCCCACCCTAGTAAAAACGTGTGCCCTAGCCCTCCCACCCAGACACTCAGCTGCCCATTGGTGTTTTAAGTCACTATTGTCTTGTGTCTTGAAGCTCACGGTGAATCCACCTCAGGTGAGGTAATTCACTGGAACTGTGGTTTGAAAACCTGTTTTACCTACACTTTCCTGAGCTATCTGAAGACACTGGAGTCTGTTGTTTCAGTCACATCCCGTCCTCCACTTTGAAATGTGATACATTCTGCATAGACCAACTGTCAAAGTGAGCATGCTGGGACACTACTACACAAAACAGCCCAGCATGTGACTTAAAGATAAGAATCATCAAATATTAAAAGAAAAAAAAATGAATTTACTTAAAACTCCAAAAATCTGTCAACCCCGTCATAGAAGATCCAGACACATCGAGCTGGCTTAAGAAATGTTGACCCAGGGCCAGAGCGATGACTCAGCAGATAAAAGCACTTGCCCCTCAAGCCTGAACCTGACTACAGTTGGCACCATCTGTCACCCCAACACCTCAGGCAGAGATGAGGAGTAGAGATAAGAGAATTCTTCAGAAGTTTGTGGGCCAGTCAGCATGGGGAACAAAGAAAAACATGAACAATGACAGACCCTCTGCCTCAACAGAGTGGAAGGCAGGTACCCACTCTCGAAAGTTCTCTGCCCTCCACGCTGAAGCTGTGACACACTCTAATAAGTAAAACTAAGCCTAACAAAAGTAGACACTTACATCCGTAACTTTGAAACTTTTGAGGTTGAACACAATCCAAAACTGAGACTATGCTTTGTCCATGAGCTTCCAGAGGTGGACATTCATACAGATTTGGTCCTGTGAGAGTTCTATCACTTATGACCATAGATTTTGATCCAAGTTCCAAGTGACTGTGAAGACACAGAAAAAGCAGACGGCCAAGCAGATGTGAGAATGGTGAAAAGATAAAAAACATGTGATAGAGAAAATGGATGAACACCAGGAGCTCAGGGGTCCAAGCTGGGGAAGGAGGCAGGAAAATGTGGGAGGGAGAATAGGCTGAATATGTTTGTCTGAAAATGCCGTAATGGATCCCATTACTTTCTTTGCCAATCTAGAAATAAAATCACAAGAAGTCAAGAGATCCAAATTCCCAACTGGTCCCCAAAACTGCCTCATGCCACTAGGTACCAGAGCCCAGCTCCATGGTGATGGAACAGTGGATCTGCTGAAATCGTGTATTGACATTTCCGCTGAGCTGCAGAGCCTCTCCTCTGCACACCGGCTTGTCAGTCATTGGAGATAATATTCTCTTACATATCACATCCTGGCCGGAGTTTCCTCTCCCTCCACTCCTCGCCGTCCTCACCCCACTTCCCCTCTTCCACTTGTCCCCCACTTCTCTTCAGGAAAGAGTTTGATGGCTGGGATAGCAATCAAACATGGCATAACAAGTTACAATAAGTAAGCAGGCCAAAGAATCGGACACACCAGTGCTCCTGCTGTTAGGAACCCCACAAGAATACTAACTTCCGTGCATAAGCATGGCATATATGCAGAGGACCTAGCTCACACCCATACCGGCTCTCTGGCCGTCCTATCAATCAGTCGCTGTGAGCCCCTGAGAGCTCTGCTTAGATCCTGTGGTCTGTGTTCTTGTGTTGATTACAGCCTAGACTCTCCTGTACTGTTTCTCCTCTGTGACCTTAATTTTGGAAATACTCCTTTTAGTAAATTCTCAAATTACGATGAGGGCGAGGGTTAGCTGTTACCCGGTCTTGACAAATTGTTGATAACTTTATTTTCTCAAATAAATAATGTGAACCCATGGAGCAACATATTTCACTGTATAGATTTCTCTGTTTAAAAGAAGAAAAGATTTGGATGAGTTATGTGCATGTCCAAACATTCCTTACCTGGTCTCATTACATCATGTTGTAGCAAAGTGGAAAAACTTGGTTAAGATAGTAAACCCTATCCTTGCTTTGGGAACTTATTACTTAGTGAGAAAATTGGATTTTAAACATTTAATATAATCCAGGCACTCAGTCTACAAGTATTTCCAAATAGAGGAACCAATACTTTTAGTTGAGAACTAAATATATGTTCTGAAGAGACAAAACTGACCTTATTAATCCATTTTCATTGGATAAAAATTATTTGTTTAAAATAATATTTGTTTGGAGGGGGCTGGAGAGATGTCTCAGCGGTTAAGAGTACTGGCTGTTCTTCCAGAGGTCCTGAGTTCAATTCCCAGCAACCACATGGTGGATCAAAACCATATATGTAATGGGATCTGGTACCTTCTTCTGGTGTGTCTGAAGACAGTGACAGTGTACTCATATAAATAATTTTTTTTTTAAGTCTGACCACGTTTGAAAAAAAAAATGTTTGAGGGATGGGGACTAGCAGAATAATTCAGCAGTACAGTGTTTGCCTGGTATATGTAAGGTCTTGAATTCAAACAAGGAACCTCAGAAAGAAAAGTCTGTCTTCTCGTAGTTTTTCTTCTAAACATCTCATCTCAGACTCTTTTGCCTGCTCTTGGGACTCTTTTCCTCTTATGGGTTGCCTCAATATGAGGGTGTTTGCCTTTTCTGATTGAATCTTGCTTTGTCTTGTTTGGATGTTATCTCTTGGAGGCCTGCACTTTTCTGAAGGGAAACAGAGAACAGGGTGGATCAGGGCAGGTTGGGGCTTAGGGGAGCAGAGTTAGGAGGAGTGGAGGAAAGGGAAGCTGTGGTCAGGATGTATTGTATGATGCAAGAATCTATTTTCAATCTAAAAAAAAAGTCGCTCTCTTTAACTGTTTTTCCATGGTGATAATAGATTTGTTCTGACTCATTCATGCTCTTTTTGATTGAGTTTTACTGTAAACAGAAGCAAATGTGTGAAATGTTTATGGGGCTTAGCACCATAGCTATAAGACAGGATTTTCAAAGATTATTTTCTCTGTACAAAAACCATTGAGTTGCGTAGGAGTCAAAGCTAAGCTCTTAGTTCCTTTGTTGATAAGTTTAGGTCCAAGAGGGTAAACTGAGTTCAAAGTGGCTAATCCTTTCATAATTAATCAGAATGTGTAGTAATTACCGTTTAGTAAATGCTCTTTATTACCAGATTGTACATGGCAGATACCATGACTAATCTTTTATGATGTATTCCATATCCCGGCTAATGCGTTGACTGAAGCAATGCATCCCCATGAGTTTATCCGAGGTAGAAGGCAAAGGGTACACATGACCAAAGTTGGCCCAAACAGCAAGGCAAAGAATTTAGATTCCTTGGTGCAAAGTTGAAAGTTTCTTCAACTAAATAAAGCATCTGATCCTATCATACTCTGGCAACAGTTTTAGAATCACAAAGGAAAACAGCTGGAAGGAACCTCTATCCCTGACAAAGAAAATAGCCCTAGTCATCAATGACATCTTGGAGCCACTAACTTGGAGCCACCTGGGACCCATTCTGTTTCTGCACTTCCATTTAGGTACTTAAGGAAAATAATGTTCTCCTGCTGAAGCTCTTTTAGAATGGGACTTTTTTTTTTTTTCTGGACTTTCTGACTCAGAAACATGCCACATGGTACAGAAAAAAATTCTGTCTCCATTTGAAGAAAAGTGACACCTGGGGATCTTGGTCTCGTCTTTGCTCTGTTAATAAGTGGCTCCTGCACTGTGCAATCACCTTTTCTCTACAGTAGTATGTGGGTGGGATATTTTACGATGCCCCTTCTAAGTAAAATAATCACTTGAATGAGAAAAAAAATGTTTTTCTGATCTGTCTATTAAAAACAGATGATGAGGGTTAACAAAAATCCATGAGTTGAAACTGAAACTACTAAATACACCAGCTATGTCTTTGGGATCTAAAAATACACCAGACAACAAGCTATGAGTGCCCTTGACATCACTGGGTGACAGTCACCAGTTGAGATCATTGTTTGACGTTCTCACAAGTGCCTCACAGATAAACCTGTGCTCTTAGGTCAAGACCATAGAAACAAAGCTGGGTGTGGTGCTTTATGCCTGGAATCCCAGGACTTCAAGATGCAAGCAAGAGGGTCAGAAAGAAGTTCCAGGTCATACTGAGCTACAGTTTGCTTAAGCTAGGCTGGGCTACCTGTGACTGTTTCAAAAAAAAAACCAACCAAACAAAAAAAAAGACTTTACAAACATCCTGGTGAAGTTCCAGAGCCACTGTTATCTGCAACAAGACACTACACACTTACAAACTGGCCTAAGAGACCACCCAGAAGCTCATACAGCCTCATGATCTATGCATTAATTATGTAGGAAGACCTGGAGAGACGCTTCATTTATCTTTATACGCTTCATTATTTTTTTATACAATTTAAGTTTGAACCTAAGCTACCAAAAATTATCTTTTTTCTTTTTCTTTTATTTTATTATTTTTTTTGTTGTTTTTACACTCAAGATTTTATTCCCCTAGCAGTCCACCTTTCTATTAATCCACATCCCATACCTCCTCTCCACACTTCCCCCCTGTCTTTATGAGAATGTCTCCTGATATGAGGCCTCCAACGCATATACAGCAGAGGACTCTCGGGTTTGGGTTTAGTCAAAGAAGATACACCTAACCCTCAAAATTATCTTTCAAACTAAGAGGTTTTTTTCGCAAAATTTAGTGAAATCCATTCAATCTTTAAAATATTTGCTTAGCTGAATCAGAGCTATATATTGTATATCTTCAACATTAAGAAATTTCTGAACTGTTTTTTTTTAATCTGTGGGTGAACAGAATTATGGCTCAATAAGTCACCAGCTTTGGAGCAGAGCCACAATTCACAGTACTCAGCCAGTGTAAATGGAAACAGGGAAATACTATTATTTTCATCCTGGTACACTGAGTGCAGAAGAAATAGAAATGTTAACCCATCCAGCACTGCTGCTCCGCAACGTATCTACTTTATGAACTGTGTAAAATGAGCTGGGTTGGTTTTTTTTTAAAAAAAAAAAAAATGCTTTTAAGATATCAAAATAAATTGTGTAAAGTGGCAGTACCTTGGAGGTTTCTATCTCATGAAGTGTGTCATATGGGGAAACTGCACACATACTGAAGTGGGTACTTCAGGCTGAGAGACTGCCTGATGATATATTCTGGAGGCAATCAGATGAGCCATGCAGGCTAAGGGAATATGGGTGCTTAAGTGACAGTCTGGATAATATAAGGAAATAATTGTGTTACATAACAAGGCCTTTAATTGTTATGTGTGAACAAATTTTCTTCCTAAGGTTGGGTGAGCTCCTAGGTCTCTTTTTGTTTGTAGGAACATAAAATAATAAGGGAGGAGTTCTGCTGCTTAGAGGGTGGTTGATGGTCTGCCTCCCATTCTCTTCTTTAATCCTTTACCATTTGAACTGTGACAGTCGGACTCTCTCACGATGTGAGTTTTGTGGGACTTTTCTTCACTCCCTCTTTCTCTTTTGGCTTTATTTATGGTTTAGTTTGTTTATGGTATAGTTTTGTTGTTGTTGTTTTTAAAGGCACAATTCTAAGAGTGTCAAGCTTGTCCATTTATATCTATGGATAGGAAAATCTTCACTTTGAGTTTATGATGGTCTTCCCTCATACTCACTAAAAGCAAATTTTCTTTTCAATTATCGACTTTTGTTACTTATGTCTTATAAAGCTAGAGGGGTTTTGCATGGATTTACATACATCTTTTAAAACATAAAAAGATATTCCTCTCACTAATGTGACTTAAAAACAACCAGCTCTTCTTCAGACCATATCAACCTAAAGTGTCTAAAAGCAAAGTTACAGCAGAGTGACACAGCATTTTGTTCAAACCAGACTCACCAAAATGTCAGCACCACCTCCTCTGGCTAGGGTGAACAGGAACAGAGTTTCCGTGTACTGCTGCTTGTCCTGGGATCTGCTACAGACTTGTAGAAATGTAATCTGACAACACGTGTAGTTTTAGAACATAATGCTCTATTATTTTTTTGAAAAAAAAAAAGGGGGTGTATAAAATAAACACATTTAAGGCCACCTGCATATGTATGTCTGTCATCTAAAAGCAACCCCCACCACCACCACAGGCCATTTCTTTGCAAAGTGACTTCAGACACACAAGTGACGCAAAAGCAAAACAGGAAAGGCCGAAAGGAAAATAAAACGTCATCATGCCTCAAGGCAGGGCCCTTGATTCTGTCCCCCAGTGCCTCCCCAGAATCAAGAGATCGGAGCACAGCCACTGGAGAAACTGGAGAGAAAACGAGTATAAAATTTAATAAGAACCACTCAAAATAGCTGCCACACAAGCGACTACAGAAGATAACTGTGTTCTCATAAACTTTCACCTCAATCCAGCCTGGCTGACTCAAAGACACTCAAGAGGACAAGTCATCTCATCAGGTAAATGCTTGCACAAATATGGATTATCAGCCACATAGAAAAGGATGCACCCATTTAAAAGTGAGTGACATGTACACCTATTGATTTAAGGAACATCAAGGATAGCTTAGTCGATAAAGAGGGAAGAGCTAGGAGATAGCTCGCTGGACAAAGCACTTGCTACAGTAGCATTACGGTTGATGTTGGGATCTCCAGAACGGACATAAACCCGAGGAGTCTGCTCTTAAGAGGGCTCATCAGGTTAGAATGCTTTTGCCAAACAAGTCTGACATTTAATTCAATCCCTCAGACACATGTGGTAGAAGAGAACAACTCCAGGAATCTGTCCTCAGGCCTCTACACGTGTGTTCTGGCATGCATATACCTATGCACACACACACACACACACACACACACACACACACACACACACACACACACGTGCTTTTTGTATAAAAGTAGGTAGGTTTGGCAGCCCACTTGGAATCTTAGCACTTTATTGAGAGGCAGAGGTAGAGGATTCCTGAGATGAGCTGGCTAAATCATCAGGCTTCTGACCAAGGCAAATATCAGATATCAAATTCTATCCTATAATATTATACACAAATACACACACACACACATACACACACCACACAAGAGAGACACATAGACAGACAGAGAAAGAGGGATAGAAGGCAAACTGTCTCATCTCTCATTTGTGTTAGAAAGTAAACACACGCGTTTGAATATTTTTTCTAAATGTAGATCTGAAAAAATATGTTTCATTATCATTTCTTAACTCAGAGTTGGAGAGTAGAAAGGTATTAAACACCAATCTGGAGAGATGGCGTAGCACTTTAGAGCAGTACTGCTCTCCGAGAGGACCTGAGTTCAATCCCCAGCATCCACACCAGCTGCTTACAAATGCTTGAAATCTTCAGGGACTGCATTGCCCTCTGCTGGCTTCTGACTCCAGCACACATGCCTACACATTTATGTACATGATTTTAAAGTGTTTTTAATACAATAAAAATGTTCAACATTTGTTGATTGCTTGTTTGCTTCCTCATTTGCTTTTGAGACGGGGCCTGGCTGAACAGCAACTCACAGCTCTGCTTCAGCCTCCTGGATTCACAAGCTTAGACATCCCTTTACACAATTCTGCCTTATCTAAATTGTTGCTCCAGTATGCATGGCCTTTGTTTGAAAGGGGAATAATTAGATGAGAGTAATTAGAAAGCTATGTCAGCCCTGGCTTCAGTCTCATTCCCACTGAAGAACTTCCTTGGGGAGTTTGTAGCATTATTAAATAGGCTTAATTGCACATTTTACTTTTAAAACACAAAAATGCCTTCTCTTGTTGGTTATATATATATATATATATATATATATATATATATATATACTATAGATTGTTCTATATGCCCATCGCCCATCAGACTATTACATGTTTGAAATATGATTGAATCTATGCTTAAAATGCATAAAGATTGGTTTACTTTTTAAACCTAGCCACTAAAAAGTTCAAAATCACACACATGGCTTGCATTTTATTCAGTTGATCTGTGCTTCTCTAGAAGTTGTATTATCTTTGCATCAATTGATTTCATCTTAACCTATTAAATCTGCACCTACAGTTGCTTCAGTCATTTACTAGCCATTTTCTGAGTTTCATACACCAGGAACTCTATGACCAAACTCCATAAAAATGTGCTGTCACTAAGCTGAGTGGAGCTTTGAAGGCTGTGGGAACGGACTGTGCAGGAAAAAAGGTGTCCTGGGAAGTTGATAGCAAAAAGATGCTCCAGGCTTCAGTGACTAAGAGATCATCAGTGTCTGAAACAGCAATACGTTTCCAGGATGTGTAGGACAAAAGTCAAGACTACAGAGGTCATGAAGTAAATAAGGGCTGTGATTAGCGGGGAGCTGAAAACGTAGATGCCTTTCTTAGCAAAGATGGAGATGGTCTAGTAATGGCTTTTCAAGAAATAATGTTTATGAACAATTTTATAAAGGAAAGCAATGATTCTGAAACCATGCTCAGTCATTACTATCGCACATCATTCCTGTTTGTCCTCTTAATTCTTCTACTTTTGATTATCTAAAGAATGTAGAAGATATGAGTTTTAGATGAAAATCAAAGTAGAAGACCTCAGATATCTGTGTTTGAGCTATGATATAAGAAGACCACATCCACGACAGAACGATCTTTGTTACCCACCAAAACTACACAGTACCTCCGTATTGCTGAAGACATCAGACTTTGTCTGCATGACACAGTGAGATCAATCTCAAAGTGATTAGGAAACTTTCACACTGCTGTCTAGCTTTCAGAGTGCCAGAGGATGCTTTGCAGGCTATTAAAGGATGGGGAAGAAGAAACCAATGCCTTACCCAGCTCTGGATTCTCAGTGCTTTATAACTGACCAGCAGGGCTATGTATGTTATATGACTGGAGCATGGCTATTGTAGAGTAACTGACCACTTTGATTGGATTCGAAGCCAGTCCTACAGAATGATATTTAATACTTGGTACTATCATCTTGGTCAAACCTGGTGAGATTATAGGCCCTAGAGTAGAATCTCTTCATTTTTATTTTCCTAACTAGTTATCCTTTCACATTGTCTTCTAAATATTTATCTACATGTCCATAGATCTGGGATGCTCTCAACATTGGTCAAATAAGCTTGTTTTTGCCGAGGAGCACAGTCAGTGTGCAAATATACAAATAGTCTAGTGCTCAGACCTACAGGGGACATCTTTATCAACATGTCTTCTCTGGGCCAAGGCTTAAGGAAAATATTACAGAAGGATAAAAGAAGAGTGTAAGTGTTGGAATACACAAGTGCTATGAAGTGCTGTTTCCTGGACCTGGCTATTGCTCTCATGAACCCATGGAAGTTGTAGTTACCTACACAAGGCTGCACGCTATCACACCTCACAAATACCTTCCAGCTCCTAGACCGTCCAGCACGGGGGAAGTGCTCTCCACACCCTCTCCTTACCGGGTAGCTCTTGGTAATTGATAGTTGCTAAGAGAAGGAGAATCACTTTTCTTTAAAGCATTTCCACTGGTAGTTCCCCATGTTTCAGTAGACACCCTCAAACCGTTCTCATAACATATGAGAAGCACTCATAGAGGAAATGAGTTATCAAGTGATGATAATTAATAATAATAAAAGGAAGAAAAAGAAATCATGAAGTTGGAAGGTAGACATTTGGAAGGAATGAAGGAGTTAGAAGAGGGAACTGGGAGGGTGAATATGATCCTATTCTATTGTATACAGGTATGAAAATTCTCAAGAATAAAGAAAAATTGTTTAAAGATGATACACTTTGGGGGTTGCTATGAAAAAAATACATATTATTATAATAATATAATAATAACGCCCTTATGGTTACCTATGATTTTTCCTGATGAAACTTATTGATCAGTACCACTGACATACAAATATTCACGTCAAATTGCTTTTTCTTTGTAACAAATTACATAAAAACATAAATCAAAAAATTTAGCTTTAAAGTACAAATAGCCAACTCACAGATTAAAAGTATCATGGGTTCTGACACTCAGAAGTAGTAACAAAACTTTTCAGCAAGATGAAAAGTGTGGAGAATCAGGGGTGGTTTGGCACTCACTAATGCCAATGGAGTCAGTTCTACTTAACTTTCCCAACAAAAGCAATTCTTTTCATGGGTATCAAACTTTCAAAGGATGTAGAAATACCAGATGAACAGTGAAGAGAAGCATACATACACATCATCTATGCACACAAATATTCTGACTGTAGGATTCTGAAACCCTTTAAGAAAATTTCTCAACGTTGTGCAATACCTACTCATTACATTATTGTGGAGTCTGGTAAAGCTGGCTACATGTTAAAAGTAAGATAAGCCTATAAAAGTATTACATCTAAAACAAACCAGATCTATCATTTCTATCTACTGAATAGATGCCAGATTAACGAAGATGAAATTAGCTCTGTAATGTGGGATGACCTGCTTTCATCGGGCACAAAACCAAGGTTGTGTAAACATTTGCATCTAAATGGCAGACATAGTCTGTTGTAACTCAGTTGTACTCCCCAGCTCAATGCCTCAGAACCTCATACGTGTGCATGTTATATAGCTAATACAATGCTACCTTTAAAACGCCTTATGCTTAAAACATTTGGGTATTTTAAATGCCTCATTGACTTTCTACCCTTGGCTATGAGAACTCCTCTTCACAATCACGTCCACTTGCCAAGCTTGGAGGCTTCCTGGGGCGGGAAGCTGGAAGTCCTGGCTGTGCTATGGGGCAGGTGGGAGGCAGAATCTAGCTGGGAGGAGGCCCAGCAGTTCTAGTTTACTTTCTGTAACACTCCTACACCTTTAGGGCTTCTGAGTAAGACCTTCCTTACTCGGCCAATGCAGCTTAATCCTAAAAGTTAGAAAATAACTTTTCTTGTGAAAATTACAATAAACTGAACAATCATCTGGAAATTTCTGGATCCCAAAAGGGATTCCTAAGGGTAGCTCAGTAAGGAAAGAAGACACCATCTGCTCTAACTGTTGTAGTTCACTTGTGATTTGCTACGTGGAGGTGAGAGGCCAAATTTTTTAAATCCAGACTCCATTTTAGAGAACTTTAACTCAGGCAAACCTAGCATTACTTTCCAAGTTAATGTCAACAAAACTGAAGCCTTGCTCCCATCTCTAGGCTAATCTTCAACAAGACCAAGTTACACCCCCAACAAAACCTGTGTCTCCAGGTTATTCTCCCAACAAACCTGCACCCCCAGCTTACAAGTCTACTGCTTGCCTAACAACCACCAATGCAGAAGGAAGCAGATATTAAGCTTATGATATGACTCCCAGTACCAGCCAATTATGTTAAAGGCCATAATAAGTTTCCAATTAGATGCTTGAACACTCATCCCCCCACACCTCAACCACCACTTACTACTTACAATCAAGTCTCCTGTAGACATTTGGGGCTCTTCTTTCAAAAACTATCCTTCCTGTCAGTGGTGCCCTGAGGGGCCCCAGCTATCTCAAATGAGAAGGCCCTACTATGATTGCATCAGATCGGCTCCTGTCTGTTTGGGGGGCTTCAACCCTTCCCTGGCACTACAGAAGAATATCACAACTCTCCCGCCACTTAACTTTTAAGCTGTACACACATAGTTCTAAAAAACATTTAAAAGTACAAATACCATTCAAGTATCCTGAAGTGTAGTATCAGGTAAACTTTTTTTCTTTATTTTAGCCAGCTGTCTTAGTACTGCATAATCTTAATTTTCCACAACTTAAAAGTCATGGCAACTTTTTTATCTCAACAGCTGGGCTTTAAGGAACATGCAATTACTCAGAAATTCCTTCCCTAGCTGTGCAGCAAGTGGTATGTGCTGAAAGGTACTAAGTCCCCAGGCAAACCACTCCACCTCTGAGTCAACTCTTACCTACTTACTGTAGTAAGCAGAGTTATGGCCACTCCAAGGTTCAGCATCCTAGGCTCCAAACATCAGAACTATGTTCCCTTACATGAAAAAAAATTCAGATGAGATTAAGCCAAAAACTCTGCAATGTGGGGGTTATTTAGATGATCCCTGTGAACCATTTTAAGAAGGAGATTGGAGCATTTGTCAGACACACTTGAACTGCTGCCCTGCTGGTGTTGAAGATGGAGGGAGTAGACTCTAGGTCACAAAGGCAAGGAACAAAATTTCTCCCTAGAGTCCTCCCAAAGAATGAAGCTTGATGTTGACCAACTGAAAATATTTCAGACTTTGGCCCCAGAGCCTGAAAATCTGGGCTACTTTCAGCCACTGAACTTCTAGTGATTAGGTACAATAACAATAGGAAATAGATGAATCCAAAAGGCTCTCCTTGAAATCTCCAGGTCCTCATCTCTGGTCTAAGTTGAATCAATTTAGTCTCTTTCCCTACCAGAGCCCTTAATCAGTTTTAGGATGTAGACCTCAGTCTCACTAATACATTCCTTCTCCAGATTTTGTTTTGAAATTATAATATAATTGCAACATTTCTCCCTTTCTCTTCACCAAACCCTCCTGTATAACCATCTCTGCTCTCCTGCAAATTTATGCTCCCCTTAATAATTGCTATTTCATATATATATATATATATATATATATATATTTATGTATACACATACACATTTCTATACATGACCCATTAAATCCATCTAATGCTGTGTCTTCTTCGCATTGTATTCACTAAAAGTCCCTTTGGGGCCTGTTGTTTAGGAGACAATCCAAGTGCTGACACAGTAGTGTGAATCTTCAGACAGCAAAGCCTGCTGACACCATCCACATTTGGTCTGTCTTCTTGTTCTCTTTAACTTTTACTGAGCACCATAGCGGGAGGCACCACATCAGACTAAGGGTTATGATGTTTGTAGTTTGATTAGACACAGGAAAACTCATCGTTTTGTTAGTAGGAAAGTTTATGAACACAGGAAAAATGTGAAATAACAATATGAACTCACAGTTACTCATTCACAATTACTCACAAATACCCTGTCTTCTCAAGAAATTAAATGCTGATCTCTGATTGTGTATATACATGAGTAGCTCCATTCCTTTTCCATTCTTCTCCCCGGACAGTTGTTAAGAGCTGTTCTTCATTCCCTGTGTTCTGGAGGCACGTGGCAATACTATTTGGGCAGAGAGGCTCTGTTGCTGTATTACATATCTCACAGCATGTCTCGGTATTTTTTTGTCATTTCTCTGCTTCTTTGTTTTAAGATTTTGGTCCACATGAACTTGTATTTACTGTCCTTCCCACTTCCTTATTTGACTTGATTCACTGCTCTCTGTTGTGGTTTGTTTTCTGAAAATTTATTGTATTGCTATGTTATGTTGCATAATAAAATGCCAAAGAATAAGTGTCTTAAACAATAAACTCTTATTTTCTTTGAGTTTGGGAGGTCTGTCAGTCTAAGACCAAGGTATTAGCACTGTTAGTATCCTCGGAGACTTCTCTTTAGCTGCAGAGGCCACTGTTTTAGTGTCTTAATGCATATTCAGTCTTCCCTGTATAGGCCTCTAACATCACTGTTGACCTAATTTTCTTTTCTTATATTGCAACAAGTAAGAATGGCTTGGGGTACCTGGGGATCCAACGCATATACAGCCACCAACCCCAGACAATATTGCTGATGCCAAGAAGTGCATGCTGACAGGAGCCTGACATAGCTGTCTCCTGAGAGGTTCTGCCAGAGACTGACAAATACAGAGTTGGATGCTCACAGCCAACCATTGGACTGATAATGGGGTCCTTGATGGAGTAGTTAGAAAAAGAATTGAAGGGGTTTGCCACTCCATAAGAACAATAATACCAACCAAACAGAGCTTCCAGGGATTAAACTGCTATTCAAAGAGTACACATGGACAGATCCATGACTCCACCTGCACATGTAGCAGAGTATGGCCTTGTTAGACATCAATGGGAAGAGAAGCCCTTGGTCCTGCCAAGGTTCAATTCCCCATTGTAGGGGAATGTCAGGGCAGGGAGGCTGGAGGGGGTTGTTGGGTGAACACCATCATAGAAGCAGGGGGAAGAAGGATAGGATAGGGGATATGAAGGGGAATCCAAGCAAAGAAATAACATTTGAAATGTAAATAAAACACATCCAACAAAATCAGCAAAAAGGAAAAAAAGAATGTCTTGGGGCCCTTAAAAAGCCAAATTTTAACTGAGGTCACTCTTTATTGTTTTTAGAGATTATAAATTAATTATAATCCACTTTTTCCTCAAACCCCTCTCATATAATCCTCCCTGCTCCCCTTTAAATTAATGGCTTCTTTCTTCATTAGTTATTATTGGATACCTATCGGTTTATGTATGTGCATATATATTCTTACATTAAACCTGTCCAACCCATATAACATACCAGTATGTATGTTTTCAGGACTACATGTTTGACACTGGACAGCCAATTATTGTGTTCTTCCCCAGGAAAAGCTATCTCTCCCACTCCCAGATTTCCTCAGTTGTATGGAGTTCTTTGCGTAAGGTTTGTAAAAGGGCAAAGAAGTTGTAGGAGCCACCGGATCAGAAGATTTTCCATGACATTGTGTCTCCTTGTAATATCAGAAACAGCAGCCATGAAGTCTGACCAACACAACTACCAAAACCTGAGCTGAACAAGGATGATACCAATGAACATGCCAAACTGAATGAAGAAAAGGCCATGAGTCCTCGGCCTGTGTGACTCTTCATATACAGTTACATCCTGAGGAACTAAGGATTAGAGCTTCAAGAGACAAATTGAGGTTACCATTCAGTCTGTCACATTTCTTCAACTTTTCAATCAATGCTTTGTTTTAAGTTTTGGCATGTACTATTCATGTTTATATCTGTTCTTTGTCATAAATTCATCCTTTATCTTCATGAAGACTGTTATTTGGGGCCCCCCCCCCCGCTCCATATTGTCTTTATTTTCTGGGTTAATTTCTTGTTAAAGGGTTTCATTCACTCTCTAGGCACATGTGGGTATCCGTTCTATCTGTCTTTTAATTGTATGAAGGACTCTGAGAAACTAATTTGAAGCTCTGGGAAAATAGGTGAGAGTTGAGAATATACTCCACTCTATTGGAATGATGATCAGGCTATAAACCAGCTTATTTTGTAGAACCAGAAGTATGCACATAAAGGAGATTAATGGTGAGCAGTGGGCAGTGGCCATGGAGCAAAAGAATGGAATATAAAATATTTACTTGAAAAAACTCCTTTGTATGATGAGAGTCATTGGATCTCAGTGAATTCAATGAACATTAAGAAATGTCCAATAGCCAGGATGAGAAATTATTTTTGGTTTTCTTTTGTGTGTGTGTGGTTTAAAGAGGCAAGGCAGTTTAAACGAGCATAAAACTTTGGTCCAAGTAGAAACTAGGAGGGAGAATACTTGACTGGGTGAAAACACAGAGTAGTCTTCCCAGTACAGTCACCATGGGTCACAGGGACATGCTGCAGGCTTTCTGCGGTACTCATCCTAGCCACCACGCATTACCATTACCCAAGGAGGTTGGGAGGACACAAAGGAGAAAGCTCATTTTTATTTCAATTGAGCATTTTTATAAGCAGAGGAGAAAGGTAATTCATTTCCAAAACACCACGTTAAGTCCAGGTTCCTTCACACAATACACTCATTTTTAATAATTATGTGTTTGTATTTAATATATATAAATTTAAAGAAAAAAATGAAATAGACTTATGTGCTTTGCAAATGTTGATTTGTTCTTTAAAACTCATCAGCACTGAGGCAGGTTAAAGACACTGTTAGGTCAAGTCACTTCAGAAGAGAAGATAACTCTGTCTCCTTGGAACCTCCACCCACCCGGACAGCTACCATACAGAGTAAAAGGAGGATACACAAATAACCTGCTTCTGCTGAATCCATCACCTTTCTTCAATACTTTTAACAGTTCAGACTCTTCTTAAATTTAGATTTATTTGTTTTTTGTGTGCCATACGTCTATGTACCACATGTATGCTTGGTACCCACAGAAGTCCAAAGAAAGTATTGTATATATTAGAACTAGAGTCACAATTAACCATGAGCTACCATGTTTATGTGGGAACTGAACCTGGATCCTTTGGAAGAACAGCAAGTGCTCTTAAGTCATATCTTAATTCCTCACCTGTTTTTAAGTTGTGAGTTCTCTTCACCAACTTGTGACCGGCAAACATGCAACTTTGGTACAAAAAGATGAGAATCAGGGTCATTGTGTATGGACCGTCACTCTGAGATGTTCGTGGTACATCATACCGTGTCAGGTCTAAACCTATGCTTTTTAAGCCGCAGTGTCTCCAGAAGAAACTGGCCATTGCTGTCATTGAAGCTTCTGGCAATATGCTTGCTCATCATCTTGGGACGTACAAGTCCTAGAAGTACACATGCTCAAGATATGAGAACTACGTGGTGGTATCTAAGTGAATAGAAAGCAACTAGAGCTGATGTTGTAGGCCACAGCTGGACAAAAAGATTATGTCAATCTGAACTTCTCCAATCTAGACACTGAAGTTGTATTGATGTGTTTCTCCATCCACAGTCCTGATAATTTGTATAGTCATCCCAGTGGAACAAAAATATTTCCCAACGTCAGGCACATCTGTCTTCATGTGCTCTTCATCCTGATTGGGATTGACAAGACTCTTCAGAATGATGACCACAGAAGGTAGATCTTAGACAAGATAGAAACAGAGCCAGTAGACCTGAAGAAGGCAGACAGCTGGCAAATAAGACTGGTGTTTGAGACTCCCTGGGTGTTTCACAAAGACTGAAGAAACAGTGAGAAAAAGTTCTGAAATGGCCTTGTGTTCTGCTCTGTTAGCCAAATATGGGAAATAACAATCTGATTACCTTGTCTAAAGAATCCTGATACAAGTACTGACTGCCCTCATGAGGCCTATCTGGATGTACTGTTTTCCACAGAGTTCCTACTTCAGGGCTTTGCTCTTTAAAAGATTTCACTGATATTGCTTTGGGTAGTGTAGTGGTTTGGATAGGAATGGCCACAATGACTCATATGGTTGAATGCTTGGCCCATAGCAGGTGGCATTGTTAGGAATAGTGACCTTGTTGGAGTAGTTATAACCATGTTGAAAGATGTGTGTCACTGTGAGAGAGGCTTTGAGGTCTCCTATGCTCAAGCTACATCCAGTACGGCACACAGGTTTCTTCTGTTCCCTGTGGATCAAGATGTAAAACGCTCAAATCCTCCTCTAGCACCCTGTCTGCCTGCATGTTGCCATGTTTCCTGCCAGAGGATAATGGATAAGCCTCTGAAACTGTAGGCTCCTTTAGAAGAGTTACCACGGTCATGGTGTCTTCTCACAGCAATAAAAATCCTAAGGCAACTGGGCATCTAATAAAGTGAAATTATGCTCTGTAAGAAAAGTCGATGCCCCTGCACCTAAAATGGACTCACAATTCTGTGATTCCATATGATTTAGATTATATTATTATGTAATTAGTGTCACTTAAAATAGGTGACCAAAAGAAATATATATGCCCTAGGCTAGATGCATTATTTCTTTGAATTTCCTAATACTGAAGTTTATCATGATCCCAATAGGAAGTGTATTAGAGATAGGGATGGTTGGGAAAGAATGGTAAAGAGGGAGGGAGGGAGGGAAACATCAAATCTTTTCTCACAAAGACGTTTCTCTTTAGAGAAAAGATAAAAGATTCATTACAAATTGAAAAGGAAGAAATCAAAATATCACTATTTGCAGATATGATAATATATTTAACTGACCTCCAAAATTCCACCAGAGAACTCCTATAGCTGATAACACAACTCAGCCAAGTAGCTGGATATAAAATTCAAACAAATTGGTAGCCTTCCTCTACTCAAAGGATAAATAGGCCAAGAAAGAAATTAGAGGAAAGACACTCTTCACAATAGTCACAAATAATATAAAATACCTTGGTGTGATCCTAGCAAGCAAGTGAAAGGTTTGTATGACCAGAACTTCAAGTCTCAGGAGAAAGAAATCAAAGAAGATCTCAGAAGATGGAAAGATCTCCCATGCTCATGAATTGGCAGTATTAATATAGTAAAAATGTCCATCTTGACAAAAGCAATCTAAAGATTCAAAGTGCAATCCCCATCAAATTTCCAGCTCAATTCTTCATAGTGTTATAAAGAGCAATTTTCAAATTCATTTGGAATAACAAAAAACCCAGGATAGGGAAAACTATTATCAATAATAAAAGAACTTGGTGAATCACCATCCCTGACCTTAAGCTGTATCACAGATAAATCATTATGTAAAAACAAAAAACAAACAAACAAAAAACACATGGTATTGGTACAGAGACAGGTAGGTAGATCAATGGAATAAAATTGAAGACCCAAAAATATACACTTATGATTACTTGATTTTTGACAAAGGAGCTAAGAATATCCATTGGAATAAAAGACAGCATTTTCAACAAATGATGCTGGTTCAACTGCCAGTCAGCATGTAGAAGAATGAAAATCAACCCATTTCTATCACCTTGTACAAAGCTCAAGTTTAAGTAGATCAAAGACCTCCACATAAAACCAGATACACTCAAACTAATAAAAGAGAAAATGGGGGACAGCTTAAAACACATAGGCACAGGGAAAATATTTCTGATCAGAACACCAATGGCATATGCTCTAAGGTCAAGAAGGAAAAAAATGAGACCAAATAAAGTTGCAAAGTTTTGGTAATGCAAATGACACTGTCAAAAGGACAAAATAGCAACCAAAAGATTGGAAAAAGATCTTTACCAAACCTACATCTGTAGAAGGCTAAAATCTAATGTATATAAAGCACTCAAGAAGCTAGACTCCAGAGAATCAAAAAATCCTATTTAAAAATGGGGTACAGAGCTACACAGAGACTTCTCAACAGAGGAATACCAAATAACTGAGAAGCACCTAAAGAAAGGCTGAACATCCTTAGTCATCAGAAAAATGCAAATTAAAACAATTCTGAGATTTCACCTCACACCAGTCAAAATGGCTAAGATCAAAAACTCAGGTAATAGCAGATGCTGGTGAGGATGTTACCTCCTCCTCTGTTGGTGGGAGGAACACTCCTCCACTGTTGGTGGACTGAAAATTGGTACAACCACTCTAGAAATCAGTCTGGCAGTTCCTCAGAAAATTGGGCATAGTACTACCTGAGGACCCAGCTAAACCACTCCTAGTCATATACCCAAAAGAAGCTCCAATATCTAACAAGGACACTTGTTCTACCTTGCTCAAAGCAGCCTTATTTATAATAGCCAAATGCTGGAAGGAACCCAGGTGTTCCTCAACAGAGAAATGAATACAAAAAATGTGGTACATTTATGTAAGGGAATACTACTCAACCATTAAAAACAATGTATACATGAACTTCTTAGGCAAATGGATGGAACTAGAAAATATCATCCTGAGTGAGATAACCCAGTCACAAAAGAACACATACTGTATGCACTCACTGATAAGCGGATACTAGCCCAAAAGCTCGGAATATGAAAGAAACAATTCACTAACTATATCAAGCTTATAAAGAAGGAAGACCAAAATGTTGATGCTTCAGTCCTTCTTTGAAGGGGAAACAAAATACTCATGGGAGGGAAAGGAGGGATTAAGAGTAAAGCAGAAACTGAAGAAAAGGTCAATGAGAGACTACCTCACCTAGGGATCCCATATGCAGCCACCAAACCCAGTTACTATTGCTGATGCCAAGAAGTGCTTGCTGACAGGAGCCTGATATGGATGCCCTCTCGAAAGTTTTGCCAGACCCATACTGATACAGATGAGGATGCTTGCAGCTAACCATCGGACTGAGCACGGGGATCCCAATGGAGCAGTTAAAGAAAGATTGAAAGAGCTGATAAAGTTTGCAACCCCATAGGAAGAACAATATCAACCAACCAATCTCCCCAGAGCTCCCAGGGACTAAAACATCAACCAATGAGAACACATGGAGAGACCCATGGCTCCAGTCACATATGTAGTAGAGTACATATACAGCATTGTCTGGCATCAATAGGAGGAGAAGCCTTTGATGCTGTGAAGGTTCATCTCCCCGTTGTAGGGAAATGCTGGGGCAATGAGGTGGGAATGGGTAGTTAGGAGTAGGAGTATCTTCATTGAAGCAAGGGGAAGGGGAGGGGGATCACAATGGGGGGAAAGAGAATAACATATAAAATGTAAATACATAAAATATTCAATAAAAAATATTTTTTTAAAAAAAACAGGGAAGCCTGTTTTATCTGCAAGTGTCTTGTTTTGTTTTGTTTTGTTTTGCAAAAAACATTCAGAAGGCTGGAAGGAAACTGAGAGGCAGGAGCTAGGAGCACCTGTGCAAGCATGTGTGCCTGTTTAAAAATTCCAGCCAGCATTTTGCTTTGAGCCCACAGATAAACAGAAGATGTGTGCTCTGGTTTGGGGAACATGACAACCACCCACCCAGAGTTCTTCAGAATCAGGAAACCAAAAGCCAAAGATAGCAAATATAGTTGCAGACCACACTTCTGTTTCAGTCCTTTTTACACAATATGATCATGATAAAATAACTTTTACTGAGTGGCAGTTGAAAGCTGGTTGTGGGAAAGAGAAGGAGGGTCCTTACCTCTGTTATCTGGAAGTGACTGGAAGATTTCAAAGAATATGTTGAACCAGGACACAGGTTTGTTCTCTGCTGAAGAAAGAATTCCATAGTGTTTATTTAATTTCATTTAAAATCAAGTAAATGAGCACAGAATCCCTGGAATCCAGCCTTAACCAAAAGCATAGCTCCTGCAAGTTTGCCTTGAGTCCTGATACCCCATCATAAACTGCCCATTTGAGTTGGCCAGTTGAAATCATCATCATTCCCATGCTATCAAGGGGGGTTCCCAATAGTGAGAATAAGGGGTGTCTATGACTCTTTTGGCTGCTCTTGAGTCCCTTTCTCTTCTATTGAGTTTGTTGCCTAGTCAGTCTTAATATGAGGGTTTGTGCCTAGTCTTACCATATTTTTATGCTGTGTTTGGTTAACTAGGAGGCCTGCTTTATTTGCTGAAAGGAAATGAAGGAGAAGCAGATTTGGGGGAGACCTTGTAGGAGAGGAGCTATTAGGCAAGAAGGGAGGGGCCAAGATGCATGATATGATAAAAGAGTAAGTTAATTGGTTGCACATCATAAGCAAGGTCTCTGGCCCTAACTACCTCTCCGTTATCATGAGCTCTACGATGCTCTCCCAGTGTATTTGTGTTCTTAGGGCTTCTGAATCTTCTCCTCTATGAAACAAAACACTCGTTTGTCTCTCCATAACATCATATGAAATCGTGAGTGAGAATCACGGTGGCAGTCATGTCTAAAGCATCTCTATTATTATTAATTATTTATCAGGTCAGCCTTCACATTCAGTCCACCCAACTCTAGGCAATGGGTCCATTTATGTAACCAAAGGCCAGGATGAGGACACTGACAAAAACCAGGATAGGACAATGAAAAGAGTGATGAAAACAAACTCCTCGATAGCGTTTCTCAAAGACATCCCTGATGTTTATGTGCTTCAGTGTTCAATTTCTTATCTAAAAAAAATTCCTCCTAATATTCTGCTAAATACCTAAAGCCTATAGGACTGGAGAGATGGCTCAGCAGTTAAAAGTGCTTGATACTTTTCCAGAGAATCAAAGTTCAGTTCCCAGAACGATGCTGAGGGTCAGGATCACAGGTACCGCTACCACTACCTCCACACGTATGCGCGCGCGCGCGCGCGCGCGCACACACACACACACACACACACACACACAGAGAGAGAGATACATATATACAATTTTTTTTAAATCTAGAGTGTAAATGTAAACTGAATAGATTGAGGGGAAACTGTCTTTCAGTTCCTAACACACATTGTTCCTCACTGTCTTACTCTTACTCGGGATTTCTATTGCTATTATAAAACACCATGACCAACTTGGAGAGGAAAGAGTCAGACCAGGAACTCAAATGGGGCAGGAAGCTAAAGGCAGTTGCTAATGCAGAGGTCACTGAAGAGCTTTGCTTTCATGTTCGCTCCCTTGTGGTTTGCTCAGCCTGCTTTCTTATACCATCTACAATCATCTGCCAGGGTGGCACCACTCACAGTGAGCCAGGCCCTCCCACATCAATCAAAAAATGCCCTACATGCCTGCCCACAGACCATTCCTATTACTTGTTTTCCTCAATTAATATTCCTCTACCCAGATGGCCATAGCCTGTGTCAAGTCGACATAAAAACTCGTCCACAGACTCACCATGGACACAGGAAGAATACACCTTCAAAAGAATGTTGAGAACAGCTTTTCTCTCCTATTCGTGAGGAATCCCAAAGTTCTTCCCTCCTTCATCCATCAGACAGATTGCCCCAGGTATGTTTGTGAGGACTGGCATATTTGTGTCATCATCTTCCATGGGGTGAAGCAGGAACAATGCCAGTGGCCTGCCCAGCATGTAAGGGTCCCGAGGAAAGGCAGCAATGGTTTACAGAGTCAGCAATGAGGCGAAAGTTTATTTATCTTTGGCAATTTTTCTTTTGTCTAAGACTCTTTGTTATTCTAAGGTAAAAAACCATTGGCTTCTGGTAATAAATTCTGTTAGCAGCCGGAGAATTAGGAAGAAAAAGAAGCTTAGTTGTTAGTGCTCCTTTCTCCTTGGCTCAAGGACCTCTTGCTTGGATTTTTTAACTCTTTGTTACCTAAAGAGAAAAGAAAAGAAAGAAGTTCATTCACACAGACAATGTACACAGACAGCTAAACATTCATACACATGTACTTTCTGGTAGAGCCCACCAACATTTCTCAATCAACTTCACATGTAATTATGCATGTTTACATACATACACACACATATACCTACCCATGTACATATAGACATGTATGGATGCATGGATGCATGGGCGGATGCATGGATGGATGGATGCATGGATGGATGAATGGATGCATGAATGCATGGATGGATGATGGATGGATGATTGATGGATGGATAAATGGATGGATGGATAGATGGATGGATAGATGGGACTGAGCTCCCCAAACCACCACTTTCTTTTTTTTGCCCTTTTTATCGGCAAAAATTCTTAGAAAATTACCTCATAGATAAAATGTTACACAAAGGAGGAGTTACAGAAGGATGTTGATATTAAGTATAAAGCAGTGTTTCATTCTGTAAGCTAATTATAAGTTCAAAGCAACAGTTTTACATGGGCTCCCTTTATCATATTGCACACCTGTGGCTTCACCCTTGCACCTGACCTAGAATGAATGTTTTTCCTTGATCACAAATTTGTCCCAAGAATAGAATCTATTCTTGATTCTAACTTTATTATATCTTTCTAGCAAAGCAACTAAAACTATCTGTTAAAACTTTCTTTCTAAAATGATATAAATCAAATTATTATTTTTATAAAAATTATTAATTCATCTAAATAGTATTAATTCATTAAAAGTTCATCTTTATGTTGATCTGCAGAAAATTCTCTCAATAGAATGGGCTAATGTCCAGGAATCCTTAGGCTATTTAATAGTGACAAGAAAAGCATATTAGCTGCAAGAAACAATCCTGAGATGAAATCTCAGTAACTTGCCTTTCAGAGCTCACCCATCATAGACCATGGAACAACAACAACATATAAAATGGTGGGCCATCTCCAGGAATGTCACCTGCTAGTCTTAGTTCTCCTAGATGGCTTCTGATAGTAGTCACAGTAACTCTGGCTAGTTCGGCATTTAGAGAAAGAGGATGTTCAGACTCAACTAACCTGAGCCCATGGGGAGGCTCACAGAGATTGAACCACCAACCAAAGAACATGCAGGGGCTGCCCCTCGACTCCCTTCATATTTGTAGCAGATGGGCAGCTTGGTCTTCATGTTCTTCCTGCGAAGTAAGGAAGTATAGGACTCCAAAACCTTGCATTAAAGATAAAAATTTTTAATTTTTTACTGCACAAATAAATGTGAAGGCACAGATTTTTCAGAAAACTTGGCATCTCTCTGGCATTGTTCAGGGTCCCTTCTTTCACACAGCCATTGGTTCCTTCTGTTTGATCCTCTGTCAAGCCTCTAGCACCCATTTCCGGGAACAATTATTCACATCCAAGGCCCCACACTCCTAGGTTCCCATACTCTCATGTTCAAGCAGCACAATTATTTCATGAGGCTCCTTCTCCATCTTCTCCCTTCACAGAGAGAAAGTCTAAAGGTCGTCTCCATGTGAAACTATAGCAGGATCCTCAGCAGTACCATATGATGTATTTGGACATCTGAGAGGATTTTGAAATGATCCCAAAATAACTGATAGGGAAATTTTGATTTTTATAAAAAATTGAAAATAATTCTTCAAACAAAAAGTCTAAAGTCCTCTGAGAATAGAGGCTTTACATAAAGGTACTGAGTGACCTGAAGGTAAAGGTTCAATGGGAAGAAGAAAGTCAAAACCTACACTGTTGCAATAGCTAATCAAATTTTCCTCCATCTTAGAACCATGTTATAGCCACGATTAAGTCTCCCAGGAGAAAGGGATTGAAAATGCAACCAAAAGAATACGTATGGCAACATAAAACTGATTTACAGCACATTATGGAGGAAAACCAGCTGGTTCTAAAGTGCTATAGAAGCAATCTTGGTGATTTGGGCTCAATTATTGATTCTCTGCTTTAATGACAGGATGTAGAAGTAGGCAGCAGTGGGAAGTGACAGGCATATCATTGTCTCAAAGTCACCAGAAGATTATTGGCACCTTTTTATTTGCCTAGTATTGGGATGAGCAATGCCCAGAGCAAATAATCACATGCAGTCAAGGCACATGAAAGCACAGCAAACCTTCTGTGTGGCCTGAGAACACTTGGTCTATTAGCATGTAGGACATTGTCCTGAAAAATGGGAGGGATTTTTTAAAGGAATATATAAGGCCCTACCTAAGATCTTAAGGGCATATACACATCTGTTGTGACCACAACCAACACCAGCCAGCATGGTCCTCAATTCTAAGACAGTCATCCAGGGAAGAGAAACGAATATTTGTTAAGTGCTTGATATGTGTTAGATACTCCAAAAAATGAATTCACACACATGTTCTTGAATCTTCACCATTTCTGTAGATTGGGTGTGTTCATTAGCCAATTGAATGGGGAAAAAAAAGAGTTTAAAGCACCTGACTGGAATCACACAGCTTGTCAGGATTGAACCCAGTTCATGTTCACACAGGGTCCTGGTTTTTATCATTACATGTGCACTTAAGGATGAGGAAGCATCTATCACTAAGGAATGCTACCAAATGGAGGATGTCAGCATTCAATGGATTCAGCACCATCCATCATTAAGTCTTAGGTGCAAATAAGCTCAGATGGCTTCTCAATCTATCACTGAGTATAAGCAAACCCCATTTAGAGATCTGTTATGTTGTTCTCAAGGAGACACTTTCTATACAGGAAGGAAAATAGTACAAGCGAGCAGCCGAAGTCACAATGGTGGCTGTGAATTTTCTATCTGTACCATCAGATGGTACAGATGTATAACAGTAAGGGAACAGAACTGAACCTGGCCTTGAGCCTATGTAAGCAGTCTTCTAACCTGGGCTCCTGTGGCAATTACAAACACAGTTGTTTCCATTGCTTTAAGCTCTCATTGAATTTAAAGAAATTAATCCTGTTGAGACAAGTGTATGTATGGATAATCCCAAGATCAACTCCGAAGCTCCGTGATGCAATGATAAAACAATAGCCCTGAAGTGCATACGCTTTTCTTTATTGAAGGAAATAGGGCGTGGTGGAGGACAACGCTGACTGAGCGTAAAAGGATAGAGATAGGATAGAGGCTGAGAGATGCTGATCCTTTTGATGTCTCATGGGTGCCTCATATGTTTTACTCAGCACACATATTGCCATTCCAGGCTTTAAATCCATGCAAACCAAAAATTTTAACACTATATGCTAAAAGCATCTAAGGAAAAGAAGGTTCAAGTTCATTTGTTATCAGCATTATTTTTAACAGAAGTAATTTTGACGGCACATGAAAAGGTCACTTCAATAGTTACTTCCTGCAAAGTTATATGTGCAAGAATGTCAAAGAAAACAGAAAAGCCCTAATGATGCCTTCAAACACCATAAAGAGAGAAATCCTGGTCAATCAAGGTTTTCTATCTAAAAAAAATACTTTTAAAGATATTGTCCTTCACAAAAAAATAATCACTTAATATTCATACAATAGCTATTAGTTCTTTAAAAGTGAACAGTTCTCAATTCTGAAATCAGTAACATTGTTTCACACCTTGGTTCTACATCTCTTGACTGTTGTGCTACAGTACTGCTAAACAGAATTGGGATTTTCTTTGATTATTAGTGATATTTTATCAGAATAAAATACAATTTTCTAGGGAAGATGCATTCCTGCATAATTGTTAATGGGTTTGTAGTTAAAAGTTGAAGAAGATCCAAGTTTTTAAATTAACAAGTTTGATTAATGAAATACCAATTTTGCACTAAAAGGATTATCATAAATAGTCCTAACCAAACCCAAATCCTCTTCCAGAAACTGAAAATAACTGAAAGACTGTGATTTTTTTACATCCCACAGACATACACATACCAGAGGGTTTTTAATTGCCTGTCAGTGCAGAGAAAACAGCAAACAACTGAACCTAATTTTTTCATGAGATTGAGTTATCTGTGAAATCACAGCAGGGAAAGAAAAGATTAACAAATACAAGCTTCTCTGCTGTGAAGAAGAAGACAAATATAATTATAATAATTACAGTTTAATCCTCAGGATTATATTGACAACTTGGACAGATCAAACTTGATAAAAACAGATCAGTATTTTTAGTATCTCTTAGTAATCTATTGAACCAAATTACCGAGTCACATATAATAATAATAAACAAACATGGCTGAGAATAAATGTAGCTCAATGATAAGAGTATTTCTCTAGTATCCTCGAGGCATCTCAATGCTAATGAATGGTGAAGCCTTCAGTAGTTATGAACTCACAGCGGTTATGGCTGTTTGGATAAGACCTAACTAGTAAATATTGCATGATGGATGGTCAAGGGCCTCACCAGATGACCCCAAGGCTGGAAGCTATTGGCAGCTTACGGATAGCAGGAGAGGGAGAGTCACTTTTATTCAAGGGTGCAACCTTTTGTTTGTTGTCTGTGCTCTAGAGGATGTCCTGTACTCATATACCTGTAAGCAGTATAAATTGGGCTCAGTGAGTTATAAAGAGAAAGAGAAGAGAAAGAAAATATGAAGTTGAAAGGGGAGCATGGAAAGAAGCCGAAAAGAAGTTGAAGAGAGTTGTAAGTGGATATAATCAAAATTCATTATATACATAAGAAAGTTCCATGACATATTTATTCTAGCTGTTTACCAAGCACCAATATGCATATCATTTTCATAACTATTTGAAATCTACTAGCTATCAACTCAGCTGTTCTGGCTCAAAACTCCTCTCCAAGCTGACTGATTCAAACTGACTTCTCTTAGCTTCTGACTGAATTGCTCAAACTAACTCTGGCTATCTGTTATAATCTTCTGGATCCTTCTAATTCTCTGGCTCCTTCTGTCTCTACCTGTAACCTATCTCTGTAACCTGTCCTGTCCTAAATCTCTCTCTCTCTCTCTCTCTCTCTCTCTCTCTCTCTCTCTCTCTCTCTCTCTCCCTCTCTCTCCCTCCCTCCCTCCCTCTCTTCCTCCCCCCTCTCTCCCCCTCCCATCCTCCCTCCCTTTCTCTTTCCCTTTCCCTCTCCCCCTTCCCCATCTCTCTCGGAGTTTCTCTCTTAAGTAACCTCTCTTACCTGTGCTGTTCTCAAGATGGGCAAACTCTATCTCTGATTCATTCTGTCAAATTTTTCTCTTATTCATTACTTTGCTACTCAATTAAAAGTCACTTTCAAACATGGCTGCTTCCTTCTACAAATTAGCTTTGCCTTCATTGTTTGGGATTAAAAGTGTGTGCTAAGGGCATGTCTGTGTTTCCTGTCATATCACACAAACCTAGGTCTTTGGATGTGTTTCTTTATCAAAGCAGTCATGTTGCTGGATAACATTCCTCTACACTATACACTTGAGTCTGAGAAAAAGAATGTTTGAGGAGTTGGAGGCCCACAGCCTGAAAGGGTAGATAAAGACTGACTCCTATCTCTAACAGGTATTTTGTCTTCCTTCCCCCCAGAAATGGAGTAGGCAGACGTTAAAGGGAAAGGTGAGGTGGCCTTTTCTTGACAGGCAGAACTCTAGAACTCCATGAGTCTCAGAGGTGGAAGGATGATGTCAACACATTTCCTCAGGTTCCTCAGGAGGCTTTACAGTACCTAGTGGAAGGGCTGAAGGTATTACAGCCCTGTGCTTTTGGAGGCCTCCCAGTGATGGTGGAGAAAATGGTTAAAGAAACAAACAAATACAAAACCTCTCATTAGGCTTTGGGGTGGCCATGGAAGCAGGTTCTTTTAGAACAGGGTCCTATGTCTGACAGGTCTTGAAAGACCAGAGCCCCAGGTCTGTGTTGGCTGGGGCAGAAATGTGTACATGTCTTTAGCATGTGGTGTATTTAGGGATACTGAATGGAGGTAGGTCTCTCTGGGCAGAATTCTCAGGTCCAGTAGATCTATAGTCCAGTAGAGCTATTGCTGTAAGGGGACCCAGAGGTTTGCAATGAGACAAAAATCTCAGAGGAGGTGGTGACATGATAATCAGAGAAGGTTCTATACTGCCCTGAACTATCAAATTTGCTAAGGGTCCCAAAAGCCTGGACACGAGTGCAGATGGGAGCCGTGCTCTAGGTGGGGAGGGCAGCTGGGCGAGTCTTTCCCAAGGAGAGGAATGCAGAGAACAGAAAGTCTACTGGGCTCTCAGTGCTCCTCCACCAGGGTATACATAACTTATGCTACCATTCTAAGATAATTTTATCTTACATTCAGACCAAAGTTTTAACAAATTACACTAAAATTAAATGAATAATTGATTTTAAATAATGGAAGAATCTTTAAAACTTTCACACAAATACATTACAATAATTGGGGAAAAAAACCTGAATCAATAACAACTTAGCAATAGCAAGTTTGGTTAACCAATATAGCTGCTGACTAAATACCAAGAGGAGATGAACGCAGGGTGCTGGGTCCTGACTCTCCATGAAGGGAGAGGAGCAGAGCTGCACCTGAGCCCAGTGACTGGTTCTTTGCTCAGAGAAATATTTTCATGTATTACAGATTTTAACTTATACTCCCAATTTTCAACATGTCTAAATATTATTTAAAGTGAGTATGTGCAAGATTGTCACAAAGAAAATGACATTTATATAATCTAATATGTTGTCATTTATTGGAGTTAATTTAGGAAAAATAAAAGTACTGACTGAATGAATTTTTTTCTCCCAGACAGGAAAAAAAATCCCTTATATTATGGAAAGCGTGTGTGTGTGTGTGTGTGTGTGTGTGTGTGTGTGTGTGTGTATTAAGATGTATTTTTTAATGTGGGTACACTGTTGCTGTCCTCAGACAGACACACCAGAAGAGTGCATCAGATACCGTTACTGAAGGTCATGAGTCACCATGTGGTTTCTGGGAATTGAACTCATAACCTCTGGAAGAGCCATCTCTCCAGCCCAATATATTTTTTAATTCAAGTAGTGCAAGTATATTAAAATAAACCCTAACATCCTTGATGGTTCTGTGTGTATGAGTGTGTGTGTGTGTGTGTGTGTATACATGTACACATATATATGTATTTTTATAAAACATCATTATCTTTAATAACTACTGTAATTTAACTAATAAAATTTGCTACTGGTCTTAATCACCAAGGTGAAAATATTTGAGCTTATTAACAAAACACACAGAGGCTTTTTAATCTTTTATTCAGAAACCAAGAGGCAGAGCCCTCCTGGGAGCAGGCCAAGCTACACTTGGCCTTTGGGCTATAACTGACTCATCACTGGACAGCGACACAAGCAGCTTGGGAATTTCCACCCTGGCTCTGCTGAGCTTCCAAGGCAATAACTGAGGATTCTCACCTGTCTGCTGCTTCCTCAGGCTTCCCAGCAGAGTGTGAATGGACCATATCAGGGGGAAGTGTGAGACGAAGTTTTCGAAGAGTGAGAAAGTATTACTAATGTGTTCAGGCCCCTCATTGTACACCACCAAAGCCTTCGCCAAACCTTCTGGGGACTTAACTTCTTATTTACCTTAAAAATCCCACCATGTCGTGTGAAAGAGGCCAATGAGCTTAATTAGAATGTCTGCATCCCAGACTTCGTTTCTGAACTCTATTTCTGTTCCTCTAAGCCCCTTTGTCAGTTTGTTCTTATGGCTCACAGGATTCGCTGCTATGCGTTACTCGTTTGAGTCATTTCTTGTGGCCAAAAGAACCCCAGAGCGTTTACTTCTAATGTCTCAGTAGCCTTCCACCTCTAAGAACCCCTAACCCTGTTTGGCCATTCCTTCTTGAACATTTGGAATATCCTCAGCTACGAATTCTCAGTTCTAAATTTGAAACACATGTATCCAATTTACTCCCACACCCCCAATCGGGACTTATCTTCTTGAGGCCAACGCCCAAAGCTAAAGGTTAGAAACAGTTTTTTAGCTCAAGTTAGTAGCACTTTCAGTGAAACAGCTGTGGTATTGTCATGTGATTTCCTTTTACCAGAGTTAGTTTCATTAGTACTAATGAAAAATTGAACTAGAGCCTCTCTGACAGGAGGAACACAGATCTGGTCAGTTACCCATGGTTTGGCACTGCTGAAACTCACTGACCTTTCCTCAAACTCTTTCAGGCTTGGGTCCTGCAGAAATTCCACAAACATTCATCTGACCAATTACTTTAAAAAAAAAAAAAAAAAAAAACAGCTCTTGGGGAACTTAACCGTTTCATTAGCCTCACCATATAACTCTTGATCTTAGTGTCTGTGGCACAGAAAATGCCAAAACACACATAGGCATTACCCTAGAAGACCCCAAGCCAGCACTCACCAGATATCAGGTTGCATGCTGGGAAACATAACCCTACCATAAGCCCTTGTTTATCTGTTTTGAAAACGGTGTGTGCTTGTATGTTTGAATACTTGGTGGTGCTGTTTGGAGAAACTATAAGGACTGGCTGGTGGAATTAGAACACTTGGATCAAACCTGGAGGCTATAACCTAGTCCTGTAAGAGCTTCCTGCTTCCTGACCAGTGAAGGTATGCGGAAGCAGTGTCACCAGCTCCCTAGTAAAGACAGCCTTGACTGAGTTGCTCCTCACCCCCTCCCCCATGATGCACTTTCTTCCTGAAAACCTTTTGTCTGTCTTTCCTTAAGTAGATTTTTGTAAGGTGACTGGTCATAGCAGTGACAAAGTGAACTAATTAAAAACTGTATTCTAGGAAGTTTATTTATTGCTATAGTTTACAGGCCTTTGGAGCTGGTTTGAAGGAGAAGTGTAGAAGTGTTTGTAGCTGTGGGGCAAAAAAAAGCCCATGTAGGCTGTAAATTTAGTTTAATGGGTTATTCTAGTGAGGGTTTAAAACACTAGAATGCAAATAGAAAGACAAGCAAGGAAAACAATGGTTTTGGAGATGCCAAAGGGGAATAAGGATTGGAATGAGACATTCTGGTTGTATTCTTAAAAAGTATCTCCCTATGATCTAACTTGTTGGCTTTGAATAAGGCTGACTTAAAAAGCAATAGGCTAATTTGATTACTTGTGTTAATTTCAGGACAGCATAACATCTAAGCTTCAGTAGTATGGTTACTAATCAAATTAGCTTCACATATCTTGTGATCTCTGAAAGATCTATGAGAGGACAGAAAGTAAAACAAAAGGATATTAAAATGTTTTTTCAAGGAAAAGAAAAACATTTAGATGTGTTCAATGTTGCATACAATACAAGAATAGACAAAACAGTAGAAATTGCTAAAATTATTCATACAATGAAGGAGAAGCATTTGCATTATAATAACAGTATTGAAATTTGAGCATAAGATTTTTACTATCAAAAAGTCCAAGATATTTAAAATGTGTATTAATTTGAAAGAAGGGTGCCTAAAAAGGGAGCCATTGAAAACATGGAGCATTCAGCTTACTTACTAGAAAACATCAGCCTAGAGAAGTGTTTACTCAGGTTCAGGGACAAAGCCACACAATGACAATCTCAGCTCTGGTACAAGGGGATCAGGCTACCCCTCAAGCTGGCAGTAAAAATGACCACCATTTATGTAATACTGGTTCTTCAGACATTCAAAATATAAGAGTTATGAAGTCACGGAAGCTTGACTCAAGGTTTCAGAAAGTCACTGAAACCAGGAAGTGTGTGAAATGGTGTGATTCCTTACATGACACTCAAGTAAGCTGCATAAAGCTGTGAAGGTAGAGACCCAAGATACCAATACAACCACTGAAGAAAGCTGAAGATGCCACGTGGACCTGGACCAAAGGGAGGCCATGAATGCTGCAGTCAGCTATGCTGAAGGGACAAAGCCTGGAATGGACTCCAGATTGATCCCACTGCCATTCTCTGATGCTAAACCATAGAGCTGCAGGGTTTGTTCCACTAGGTTTTAGCCTCACCTTGGCCCCATCCCTCTATGATAGGACTCTGTTCTTCCCTTTATTGAATGAGGAAGTTTATACTATTATAACTGGAAGTGTGTGATGCATTTGTTTGTTTGTTTTTTCTTTATTTCACAATGGCTCACAGTTAAGAGATTGCCTTGAGTCTTATAAAAAATTTTAATATGTTGGACTTTTGAAACTTTAAAAGATTGCTGGATGGTGGGCTTAGAGGTTATACCCATCCTTCTCCAGTCTTACTCTCTCTGAATTGCGGCTTGTAAAAATGTGAGGAAGCTGTAACACTACCTTCCATTGTCCTCACTGGACCAAGCTGGCCCCAGCCATCATGCTTCCTCTGTCTTACTGGACTGTGTTCCCTCAACCTATGAAACAAAAGAAATCTCCCATCCCATATATTAAGTTTTCTGAAGTAGTTGGTTATCACTTGGTTGTAAATAATTTATATAACCAGATCCCTCGCAGGCTAATATAGTAAAAGCTGGGAAGTTCATCTTAGGCACTATGAATACACTCAAGAAAAATGCCTCCAGGAATTCATGAGCTGGAGTATTGTTGTCAACTACTTGATTTTACATAGGCTTTACTTCAACAAAAATCTGCAGTGTGTGTGCATGAGTGTGTTTGCAGTGGGAAAGGAAGGGAGGAGGGTGGAAGCAGGACATGACCAGAGGACAACTTCCGGAACTCAATTCTCTTCTACCATGTGGGCTCCAGGAATTAAACTTAGATCTTTAAGCACAGTGGCAAGCACACTTACCCACAGAACCATCTTGCCACCCTTTACCATTTTTATTAAACTGTTGTGCTTTTTCTTTTTAAATTAATTTTATTGAATATTCTCTTTATTTACATTTCAAATGTTATCCCACCCCCCTCGATCCTATCCCCCTCCTCAACTTACTTCCATGAGGATGGTCCCTCTCCCAACCACCCTCTTCACCTCAGTAGTTATGATTTTTCTATGAGCATCAATTTTTTTTATCAAAAGAGCAGAGGGTATAAAAATTATTATGTGTTATATACATGAATCAGAGAGACTTATGGTACAAGGAACCAGTCTGATCATTTCAATTTATTCAAGGCATAGCTAGTATATACGTTCAGATTTCTATTATGAAAAAATAAAGACAATAAATACTTGAAATGGTATAGGGAAATTAGAAACTTTGCATCAAGAAGAAGGTAAAATTATATCAAGGGTATGCAAAACAGCATGGTATTCCATAGAAGCTTAAAAAACAGAATTATGAAATGATCCAGTAATTCTGTCTGTGTAAATTAAAAACAGATCCTGAAGATATTTGCATACCCATGTTCACAGTAGAACTGCCCCCTATAACCCCAAAAAATCAAAGAATGTGTATAAAACTGTAATTAGCCTTTAAAAGAAGTTAAATTCTGACATACACTACAGTAAAAATAAACTTTAAGAACCTTGTCTAAAGTAAAATAAGATACATAGAATTATCCCCACATGGCTTAGGAATCTTTATAGAAGAAGAGACAAAAAGATTGTAAGGGCCAAAAAATAGTCAATAACATCAAATAAAAAGTGTATTCTGGAAATGGCAGGGACTTTATACATATGAGTCCCTGCATAAGATGAAAATGATAAAGATTGATTGTGTAACAATGTGAGTGCTTTACAGGGAATGCTATGCAGAAAGAGCAGGAGCGAGCAGGGCTTTTGACACAAGTCCACTTAGGCTCCCCTAGGCTGGATTATCTTTCTGAGTCCCAAAGAAAGAGCTTAACTTCTCATTTCCCTCCTCTGTTTTCAGCTGCTAACTGAGCCTGTGCTTTTTCAGTGGCTGGTCTCTCTTTCACTAAAGTTCCCCTCCCCACTAGGTGATTACTTGTCTACCATGTGGCTGACTTCAATGTCAGCCTAATAACAGCACTGTTTTCCTTTCTTTTCTTCATTTTTCTCCCCAGGAAAGCTCTCCAGATATACAGCTTGCCACCCAGTAGAAGATTGGTTCTTTTGAATTCTGACAAAATTGCTCCTAAGTTTCAAAAATTTTTCAAAAGTTAAAAACCAAAAAAGACCCTTCGCCTCTATTTTCTTTTCAAGTACCTTTTGAAACACACACACACACACACACACACATATATACATATACATATACACATACACATACACATATACATATATATATCCAGTATCTTCCCTAATGTCCTCCTGTTTTCATGAATATCTGTATTGAAAAGAAAAGTCTATCTAAAAACCTATGGAAGGTCAAACTAAAGCCCAAAAGTACTGAGAAATATGACACACACACATGAAGATGAGATAAGAAGATTAGGAAAATAACTGTCCCTTTGTGATGGTTTAAATATGCTTGGCCCAGGGAGTGGCACTATAAAGAGGTATAGTTTTCTAGGAGTAGGTGTGGCACAGTTGGAGAAAGTGTGTCATTATGGGCATGGGCTTTAAGAACCTCACCCTAAATCCCTAGAAGCCAGTTTTCTCCCCGCTCCATGTGGAACAAGATGTAGAACTCTGTGCTCCTCCAACACCATGCCCTTCTAATTATTTCCATAATCCTGCCTTAATAATAATTGAACAAACTTCTGAATCTGTAATCCAGCCCCAATAAAATTTTATCTTTATAAAAAGTTGTCAGACACCTGGAACAGTGGAGAAACAGGGACGCAGGCCTGGTTGAGACTGCACTGCCAGTAGCTGAGGCACAGAGAGGGCTAGGCCAGGGGCACAGAAAGCACGGCACCCCGATTGGTTCAGCAGAGCAGGAACTCTGCCATAAAAACTCGGGTCCACAAAGTAGACCCTTGCGTGTGGAACAAACGCTCAAGCCATTTGCCACCTAACACAGTGGAGATCCAGGGACACAGTCCAGGTACACAGGAGAGACAGGAACCAATCACTGACAACAAGACCGTGTATAATCACAGACAAGAAGGCAAGAGGAAAGCGAAAGAACTTACCCAATGGAAACCAAGACAACGTGGCAACATCAGAACCAAGCTCTCCCATCACAGCAAACAGCGGAATGCCAAACACTCCAGAAAAAGAACTCAGACTCGAAATCATACCTCAAGATGATGATGGAGATCTTTAAACAACAACAGGAAGAAAAGAATAAAAGAAATAGCTTTTAAAGAGGAAATACAAAAAATACTCAAAGAAATCAAAGAACTAGAGGAAAACAGAACCGAAGAGATGAAGAAATGAAAGAAGGGATTTAAAATGGAAATGGAAACAATAAAGAAAACACTAAAAGAGACAACCCTGGAGGTAGAAAACCTAAAAAAAAAATCATGAGTTACAGATGCAAGAATCTCAAACAGACTACAAGAGATATAAGAGAGAATCTCAGGGGCTGAAGACAACATTGAAAACAAAGAAAAAAACAGTCAGAAAAGATGCAAAAGCCAAAAAGCTACTAACATAAAGTGTCCTGGAGATCCAGGAACCAATGAGAAGACCAAACCTGAGGATAATAGGAATAGAAGAAGGTGAAGATTATCAACTAAGAGGCACCATAAATATCTTCAACAAAATCGTAGAAGAAAACTTCCATACCCTTAAGAATGAGATGACCATGAGCATAAAAGAAGCCTACAGAACTCCAAATGGAGTGGACCAGAAAAGAAATTCCAACCAACACATAATAGTCAAAACACCAAGTGCCCAAAACAAAAAAATGAAGAATACTAAAAGCAGTAAGGGAAAAAGGTCAGGTAACATATAAAGGCAGAGTAATCAGGATCACACCCGACTTCTCAACAGAGACTATGAAAGCTAAAAGATCCTGAACAGACATCATGCAGACCCTAAGAGAACACAAGTGTCAGCCCTGGCTGCTATACCTAGCAAAACGCTCAATCACCATAGATGAAGAGACCAAGATATTCCAGGATTCATTCATTTCCTCCAGATTTTCAAGCGTTGTTGAGTATAGGCTTTTGTAGTAGTATCTGATGATTTCTTGAATTTCCTCAGTTTCAGTTGTTATGTCTCCACTTTCCTTTCTCATTTTGTTAATTTGGATACTCTCTCTTTGCCCTCTACTTAGTCTGGCTACGGTTTATCAATCTTGTTAATTTTCTCAATGAACCAGCTCTTGGTTTTGTTGATTCTTTGAATGGATCTTTCTGTTTCTATTTGGTCAATTTCTGCTCTGAGTTTGATTATTTCTTGCTGTCTACTCCTCTTGGGTGTATCTGCTTCCTTTTGTTCTAAAGCTTTCAACTGTCCTGTCAGGTTGCTAGTGTGTGCTCTCTCCAGTTTCTTTTTGGAAGCGCTCAGAACTATGAATTTTCCTCTCAGTACTGCTTTCCTTGCATCCCATAGGTTTGGGTATGTTGTGTTTACATTTTCATTGAATTCTAGAAAATTCCTAATTTCTTTCTTTATTTCTTCTTTGACCATGCTATCCTTTAATACAGCATTGTTTAGTGTCTATGTGTATTTGGGCTTTTTGTTGTCTTTGTTGTTATTAAAGACCAGCCTTAGACCATGGTGATCTGATAGGATGCATAGGAGGATTTCAATCTTCTTATATCTATTGAGGCTTGTTTTGTTACCAATTGTATGGTCAATTTTCGAGAAGGTGCCATAAGGTTCTCAGAAGGTGTATTCTTTTGTTTTAGAATAAAATGTTCTGTAGATGTCTATTAATTCCAATTGGTTCATAACCTCCGCTAGTTTCACGGGGTCCTGGTTCAGTTTCTGTTTCCATGATATGTCCATTGATGAGAGTGGGGTGTTGAGGTCTCCCTCTATTATTGTTTTGGGTGCAATGTATTTTTTGAGCTTTAGTGAGGTTTCTTTTATGAATATGGGTGTTCTTGTATTTGGAGCATATATGTAAAGGATTGAGAGTTCCTCCTAATAAATTTTCCCTGTAATGAGTAAAAAGAGGCCTTCCTTATTTTTTTATAGCTTTTCATTGAAAATATACTTTATCTAATATTATATTGGCTACATCAGCTTGTTACTTGGGGCTGTTTGCTCAGAAGGTTTTTTTTCCCAACCTTTTACTCTGAGATAGTGTCTGTCTTTGTCTCTGAGATGAGTTTCCTGTATGCAGCAAAATGCTGGGTTTTGTTTATGTATCCAGTCTGATAGCCTATGTCTTTTTTATTGGGGAATTGAGTGCATTTATGTTAACAGATATTAAGGAATAGTGGTTGCTGTTTCCTGCTATTTTTGCTTTTAGAGGTAGAATTGTGCCTGTGTGTCTTTCTTCATTTGGTTTTCTTGCTTAAGTATTTTCTTGTTTTTTTTTTTTTTTTTTTTTTTGTTTTTGTTTTTCTAGGATGTAGATTCCCTCCTTGTATTGGGTTTTCCACCTATAATTCGTTGTAGTGTTGGATTTGTGGTCATATATTGTGTAAATTTAGTTTTTTCCTGGATTATCTTGGTCTCTCCATCTATGGTGATTGAGAGCTTTGCTGGGTATAGTAGCCTGGGCTGACACCTGTGCTCTCTTAGGGTGTGCATGATATCTGTCCAGGATCTTCTGGCTTTCATAGTCTCTGATGAGAAATAGGTGTGATTCTGATTGGTCTGCCTTTATATGTTACATGACCTTTTCCCCTTACTGCTTTTAGTATTCTTTCTTTGCTTTTGACACTTGGCATTTTGACTATTATGTGTTGGGAGGAATTTCTCTTCTGGTCCACTCTGTTTGGAGTTCTGTAGTCTTCTTTTATGCTCATGGTCATCTCATTCTTAAGGGTAGAGAAGTTTTCTTCTATGATTTTTTTTGAAGATATATACTGTGCCTCTTAGTTGATATTCTTTGCCCTCTGCCATTCCTGTTATCCTTAGGTTTGGTCTTCTCATTATGTCCTGGATATCCTGGACATTTTGGGTTAGGAGCTTTTTGGCTTTTGCATCTTCTCTGGCTGTTTTTTCTTTGTTTTCAATGTTGTCTTCAGCCCCTGAGATTCTCTCTTCCATCTCTTGTAGTCTGTTGGATGTGCTTGCATCTGTGACTCCTGATTTTTATTTTTTTTAGGTTTTCTACCTCCAGGGTTGTCTCTTTTAGTGTTTTCTTTATTGTTTCCATTTCCATTTTAAATCCCTTCTTCCATTCCTTCATCTCTTCGGTTCTGTTTTCCTCTAATTCTTTGAGTACTTTGGGTGTTTTTCTTATTTCCCCTTTAAAAGCTTCTATTTCTTTATGCTTTTCCTTCTGTTCTTGTTTAAGGATCTCTATCATCTTCTTGAGGTATGATTTCGAGTCTGAGTTCTCTTTTTCTGGAGTGTTTGGCATTCCGCTGTTTGCTGTGATAGGAGAGTTGGGTTCTGGTGTTGCCAGGTTGTCTTGGTTTCCATTGGGTAAATTCTTTCCTTTCGCTTTCCTCTTGCCATCTTGTTGTCTGTGATTATACATGGTCTTGTTGTCAGTGATTAGTTCCTATCTCTCCTGTGTACCTGGACTGTGTCCCTTGATCTCCTCTGTGTTAGGTGGCAAATGGCTTGAGCATTTGTTCCACACACAAGGGCCTTCTTGGTGGACCCAAGTTTCTATGGCAGAGCTCCTGATCCCCTGGACCAACAGGAGGGCTGCACCACTGTGTGATAGGCTTAGACCTCTTGAGCCCCAGCTACTCACAGAGCACCGCCAGGCCTGTGTCCCTGGATCTCTGCTGTTCCAGGAGGCAAATAACCTGGGCGTTTTGTTCTTAATTCTTAGAGTTGGAAAGAGCAATTTGAAAATCCATATGGAATAACAAAAAACATAGAATAGCAAAATCTGTTTTCAACATCAAAAAACTTCTGAGGGAATCACAATTCCTGACCTCAAGCTATATTACAAAGCAATTGTGATAAAAAACTAAATGGTATTGGTACAGAGATAGGCAGGCAGTTCAATGGAACAGAATAGAAGATACAGAAATGAACTCTCACATGTATGGTCACTTGATCATTGACAAAGAAGCTGAAAACTTTCAATGAAAAAGGACAGCATCTTCAGCAAATGGTGTTTGTTCAACTGGCAGTCAGGATGCAGAAGAATGAAAGTAGATCCTTTCTTATCTCCTTGTACAAAGCTCAAGTCCAAGTGGATCAAACCATGTACACTGAAACTGTTCGAAGAGAAAGTGTGGAAACATTTAGAACACATAGGCACCGGGGAAAATTATTGAACAGAACACCAATTAATGGCTTATGCTCTAAGTTCAAAAATCCATACATGGGACCTCATGAAATTGCAAAGTTTCTCTAAGGCAAAGGTAACTATCATAAAACAAAATGGCAGCCAACAGACTGAGAAAGAATCTTTACCAATCCCACATCTGATAGAGGTCTAATATCCAATATATACAAAGAACTCAACAAAGTATAACTTCATAAAATAAAACAATCCTATTAAAATGGGGTACAGAGCTAAACAAAGAATTCTTAACTGAGGAATATTAAATGTCCAATAAGCATCTATAGAAATACTTGACATCCCTAGTCATCAGGGAAAAGCAAATCAAAGAATCCCTGAGATTCCACCTCACACCAGTAAGAATGGCTAAGATAAAAAACTAAGATTACAGCCGATTCTGGTTAAGATAAAAAAACAAAACAAAACAAAACAAAAAAAAAAAAAACTCAGATAACAGCAGATCCTGGTAAGGATGAAAAGAAAGAGGAACACTCCTCTACTGTTGGTGGTGTTGTAATCTGGTACAATCACTCTGAAATCAGTCTGGCAGTTCTTCAAAAAATTTGACAGAGTCCTACCTGAAGACCTAGTTATTCCACTTGTGGGCATTTACCCCAAAGATGCTCCAACATATAATAAGGACACATGCTCCATAATATTCACAACAGCCTTACTTATAATAGCCAGAAGCTGGAAAGAACCCAGATGTCCTTCAGTAGATGAATGGATACAGAAAGTGTGGTTCATTTACACGATGGACTACTACTCAACTATTAGAAACAATGACTTTATGAAATTCCTAGGCAAATGGATGGGTCTAGAGAATATCATCTTGAGAGAGGTATCCCAGTCACAAAAGAACAGACATAATATGCAGTCACTGATAATTGGATACTAGCTCCAGAAAGCTCTGAATACCCAAGAAACAACTCGCAGACCTTATGAAGCTCAAAAAAAAAAAAAAGAAAGAAAGAAAGAAAAAAAGAAAAGATAAGAAAAAGAAAGAAAGAAAGAAAGAAAGAAAGAAAGAAAGAAAGAAAGAAAGAAAGGACAAAAAGTGGAAGCCTCAGTCCTTCTTAGAAAAAAATGAGTGTATAGTACCCTTTCAGAGTGTGGTGTACCTAGACCTTAAATCATTAATAATTCAAGAGCTAAGAATTCAGCCTTGTTGCAATTCTTGATATTTAAAAATCATTATGTTTAATCTTTACACACCAAGAAGCTTTGACTATTTCAATGTTATGTTTAGTTTCACATGTACTTTAGGGTCATTGTAACTAGTAAGATTTCAATGCATACTATCAAACGTTTAAAAAAAAATAAGTACTGACAAAAATATATTCACATAGTTTTATGCAAAACTGCTTTTAAAAATCTGTGCATTTATCTCTGTTTTTTAAAATAAAGTTGTTTTAAAAAATCAAAGATCTGAAAAAGAAAAAAAATGGAATAAAATTGAGTATCCAAAAGAAAAGAAACTGAGGAAAATCAAAAAATTATCAGATCCTACTACAAAAGCCTATACTCAATAAAACTAGAAAATCTAGATGTAAGGAATGATTTAGGTACCAAGATTTTATCAGGATCAAATAAACTATCTAAACCGTCCCATAACCCCTAAAGAAATACAAGCAGTCATTAATAGTCTCCCAACCAAAAACATTCCAGGACCAGATATTTTCAATACAGATTTCTATCAAACCTTCAAAGAAGACTGAATACCAATATTCGTCAAACTATTTCACAAAATAGAAACAGAAAGAACACTACCTAATTCATTCTGTGAAGCCACAGTTATGCTGATACCTAAACCACACAAAGACCCAACAAAGAAAGAACTTCAGACCAATTTTCCTTATGAATATTGATGCAAAAATACTCAACAATATTTTTGCAAACTGAATCCAAGAACACATCAAAATGATTATTCACCATGATTATGTAGGCTTTATCCCAAAAATGTAAGGATGGTTCAATATACATAAATCCATCAACATTATCCACTACATAAATAAACTCAAAGAAAAAAAACACATTATCATCTCATTAGATAATGAAAAACATTTGACAAAATATAATACCCCTTCATATCAAGTTTTGGAAATATCAGGAATTCAAGGCATATACCTAAATATAATAAGAGCAATATGTAGCAAACCAATAGCCAACATCAAACTAGTGGAAAGAAACTTGAAGCAATCCCACTAAAACTGGGGACAAGACAAGGCTGCCCACTCTCTCCCTATTTATTCAATATAGTCCTCAAGCAACTATGCAAAAAAAAGGTGAAAGGGATACAAATCAGAAAGTAAAAAGTCAAGATATCATTGTTTGTGGATGCTATGATAGTATACCTAAGAGATCCAAAATATTCTACCAGAGAACTCCTACAACTGATCTCCTTTGCACACACCAAACCCTGACACTATTGCTGATGCAAAGAAGTACATGCTGACAGGAACCTGGTGCGGCTGTCCCCTGAGAGGCTCTACCAGCACCTGATTAATACAGATGCAGACATTCATAGACAACCATTGAACTGAACCCAAACAGGGACCCCAGTGAAAAAGTTAAGGGAAGGGCTGAAGGAGCTTAAGGGGATAGAAATACCACAGGAAAGATCAGACCCCTCCCCAGAGCTCTCAGGGACTTAACTACCAACTAAAGAATATACATGGAGGGATCCACGACTCCAGCTACATATGTAGCAGAGAATTGCCTTATCTGGCATCAGTGGGAGGGGAGGCCCTAGATGCTGTGGAGCCTCAATGTCCCAGTGTAGGAAGATCCTAGAGTAGTGAGGTAGAGTAGGTAGGTGGGTGTGGGAGCATCCTCAACGAGGCAAAGGAGAGGAAAGAAAGAGATGGGTGATTTGCAGAAGGAAAATAGCAAAAGGGGACAACATTTGAAATATAAATAAATGAACTAACTGAAAAAAGAGAAAGAATGAAAGAGAGAGAGAAAGGAAGAAAGGAAGGAAGGAAGGAAGGAAAGAAAGAAAGGAAGGAAGGAAGGAAGGAAGAAAGAAAGAAAGAAATGCAGGGAGGGATGGGGAGAAAGAGGGAGAGAGAGAGAGATGGACCTTAGCAGGCTCTATGTACGTAATTAAAATTTGGAGATTAACCAGTGGCAGACATAAGTGATCACAGTAAACACAGTGATGCTCTTCAGGCCCCAAGTTAGCAGAGCTAAAATATAAGCTTATGGCGCGGTGTATTGCTTCTTGTACCTTCCTGACTGCCAAGCTAAAAGGAAAACTGAGGACAATAAATACAGTTAATAATTATTCCTTCTTATATTAGACATAACCTGAGTTCTAGTACATGTGGAACAACTATTAGGTAAACTTGAGGTTAAGGCAAATAATATTAAGATTTAATACTTCATACTTAGCTGTCTTGAAAGGAGGAGTCTTGCTCCTGGACCAAATACCCACATTACCCTGAGAGGATGGAAATTTGTGTCCCTGTTGATTAAAACTACAAGGAGCAATGCCCTGGATCACATTTTTCTGTTCTTCCAGTGCATTCACCTTCTCTCTCGAAAAAAGTGGCATCATTTTACATTTACTCTCTTGAAAAGTATCACTTCCTGCTTCCTCTTGCTCTAACTCCTCTCACCCCTGTAGACTCTCTTATTCAAGGATAGCTCTTCTCTCATTCTCTCACTATTCACATCACTTTCTCCCCCTTATTCGCTCCCTCTCTCTCATTCATTCTCTCTCTTATTCCCTTCTGCATCCATGTTTAAGTTCTTTTATCAATAAAACCGAGAACCTGCAAAGACTGTGCCCTTGTCTACAGCACTTTTGAACTATGTGATAGTTATTAAGATGGTTTCTTGATTACTGTTCTATTGCCATGAAGAGACACCATGACCAAGGCAACTTATAAAAGAAAGTCATTAATTGAGGGCTTGCTTATAGTTTCAGAGGCTTACTCTATTCCCAGCAAAGCAGGAAGCATGGCAGCAGGCAGGTAGACAGGCATGTGATGGAGAGAGAGCTGAGATCTGACATCTGACCCACAAGCAGAAGCAGAGAGAAAGAGACTAGATCTGGCATGAGCTTTTGAAACCTCAAAGCCCATACAACAAGGCTGCACCTCCTAATCCTTCCTCAACAGTCCTACAACGGGGAACAAAATATTCAGATATATGAACCTACAGGGGGCATTCTCATTCAAATCACCACAGAGTGCAATTTTATTCTGTATGTACTTTTACCACAACGAAAATTTAAAATAAAAATAGCATGCTGAGAAAATAAAGGAAATTTCTATGTTGGGTGTTTGAATAAGTATACACTCACTCATTGTAAAAGCAATGTCTTTTAATAAAAAGTCAGTAGTCACTAAGTCATCTACAGTAGAAATAGCACTGTAGCCTACAAGTCCCTCTCTGTGCTATTACTCACCTTCCTAAAATGACCTCTTCTAATAAAATCAATAAATGTTATGGGTATGAGTCAGAGTGGAACATTTTCCCTATTTGGAATTTATCATCTCAGGATATGAAAACCTACAGAAGGTTATTGGTTCACAGAAGGTGACTATATCACCCTCTTTCTAAGAGACAAAATATTTAAATAGAGAAAGGGGTGAGTTATCTGAATCTTGGGTCTTACTTTCTCAGTCCAACTTAAGAAAGAGGGATATGAAAACAAGATGTTAGTTCAACTCTGGTATCACTGAAGACATTGGTGCTTTGGGTCCACGGGAAAGATGAGAGGTGAAAAATGGATTCTCTTTGTTGATGTTTTAAAACAAAATCCCAAATGTTTGATTTACTAAATGAAGACTCAGAAGCCAGACACTATAGTGAAAGCCTACTATCTCAGAGAGGGAGAGAAAGCAGCAGCTGATGTTCCTACTCCACCAACATCCCAGAAGGAAAAAGCTCTTTCTCCTTCTCCATTCTGTCTTCCTTAAATACCTTTCAACACAAATACCTTCCTTTCTCTTTCCTGGGTTTCATATACTCACTCCCTTCCACTGCTTGCTTGCTCTGCCTCTTGACCTATCTTTGACTTTATTTAGCTCTAGTTTATTTTAAAAAAGAAAAAAAAAACCCTTGAATTAAGGTGTGTGGTAGTGTTGAGCCACACCACAACTACTTGTTTATAGTAAACAGAAAGTTTTGGGGTTAAAGGCATTTGCTAGGACTGAGCTCTACCACAACAAGAAACAGGTTTTTCCAGTTGAGAATCTTGGATTTGCAGTGTGATCAAATATCCTGCAACCGTTCTTTAGTTTGGAATGATAATTTCATCCACCTAAGTTCAGTTTCTCCCTTTTATACATGAAGATAAAACTACAAAGCTCAGATGACTGTTATAAAATTTTCTATTGTATTAAGTAGTGTGAAAGGGACACATAGTAATTATTAATTGCCAGTTGTGGGCTAGAAATTGGTAATAAACTTCTGATCCTAAGCAAAGAGTCAAATTATGACATAAAAATATAAAACCAATTAAGGCTTTTTTTCATAATCTCTAAAAATCTTTATAAGTGATATTGCTATGAAAATATAGTCAAAAAGGAACAGCTGGGTAATGTATTAGAAATTGACAAATTAGAGGGCATTAAAGGCAAGGCAAAACTTAGGATAAGGTGACAAATAAAAATGAATTGTGTTAACAATGCTTGTGTGATTTGCCAGCACATCCACACTGCCATGTTTACCCTGTCATTGGGATGGTCCTTATGTGATGTGCCTGAAGCTTTTTCTCTCTCTCAATGTTTGGCCCAAGAGGAGAAGAAATAGCAATTATTTATAGTAGGGGTTTCTCACCTGTTCTAAAGCATTTCTACTCTGGGCCCCATAAACAAGCAGCCAAGGCTTTAGAAGATTCTGAGAAAACAAGAATAAGAAGAAGCTCTTTAGCATGGTTTAATCGGAGCTTTTTAATTGCACTGTGAAAATGTTATTTGTATCAATGATACTCCTGCCTGAGGGCTAGGAGTATAGGAATGTGCTGCCATGCCGCTAGGTAGCTTGAGCCCAGCCACACAGTCCTGCAGAATAATATCCTATTCTAAGAGCATTGTGCCACAGAGCCCAGAAATCTGGTAAGCTAAATATATTAAAGGCTTTTTTTTTTTTTACTTTTGATATTTTTAATTTATGGTAGTGTCATTGGGAAATAATCCTATCTCAAGAACATATGCGTCTGGAAGATTTCATCACTAAGTTAGAAGATTCTGTATGAATTGCTCAATGTTCCGTAAAAGGAGAAACTGAATCTGTCAATCAGCAATTGGTCGGAGGTAAATCCATGTCAACACATCCACAAATCTGGAATGTCATTTATATAATCAGTTAAGAGTTTTCAAAATACTTTTTGTTGGTGGCATTCTTTAAGTTACATCATGCAAGATCTAAAAAGCTGAGCTATTTTCATTAAATACAGTTTTAGTGTATTTGGGGCTGGCACTGGGAAGTGGGTGAGAAAGGAGATCCCTGCTTGGTGGCCTCCTCTGAGTCCCTCTGGAAACCATTTGGGAAAACATTCCTGTAAGTATAAACAAAGCGTCCACCTCTGCAGGGGATGCTTCTGCAGCTTAGGGGTTGGATGACCCTCAGTAGGGATAAGAATGAATTCCAACATGCTTTGTAGGTACATTCCACCAGCCTTTCACTGGTGGATCAGATAACATTAATCCATCAGATTCAGAGCCAAAACAATCACAGCCTGAGAACAAAGAATTCTATTCATATATGTTTAGATTTCACATATTTTACACCTCAACAGATTCTTCTGTAAATTTGTAACACATCTGACAGCTCTATATTATCGCCTTCTTAAGTACAAATGAAAAAAAAAAAACAGAACTAAATTTTCATGATGAATACATTTAGAAAAAAAGGCAATTATTTCATTGAGAAGATTTCTGGAATCAGAGAACACACGTGCATGCAACTGTCCCTATACTAACCTCTTGAGTGTGAGGAGAGAGGACAGAAAGGACACACTCCCATTCAGCCAGGGAGACTGTGGCAGCTGGACCTCATACTCCAAAGTATATAGCAAAGAGGCCACGTGTCCAATGTAGTGTTAATATAGGTATCCCACACTAGTAGATTCTATTGACAGTAGGTTTAAGATTGCTGAAAGAAAGGGGGGAAGGAGGGAGAGAAGGGGGAAGGGAGGGAAGGGGGAGGGAGGGAAGAGGGGAGGGAGGGAGTGCCCAATACTATCAGCTCCTGTGCCTCTAGGAAGAGTGAAGAGCGTGGGAAGATGAAGAGTATGAACTACAAAACAGAAACAGGAAATTCAGGCATGTTTCTCTGAAAGGACTGAATCCATTAGGAGAAGTCACTAATTTGGCAAAATTTATCTGAAGCCTTCTGATACCAGATAGAGAGGAGGTTTGCAGAAAAGTCCTCTTATAAAAATAAAAGGCAGTTTGTGCACCTCGGTCACTTGTAGAAATGCATGTCTATGCACTATAGCATAGTTTTTAATTATCAAAATTTCCAAAAAAAAAAAAACAAAAAACAAAAAAAAAAATCCAACCTAGACCAAGATGTTAGTTCTATTTAAAGCATATTCAACTGGATCACAGAAGCTGAAGCAGAGAGAAAGTGGCCTCTCCAACAAGGAAACAACCAAGTCACAAGGTCATTTGCCATAACCTCTAAAGGCAGAAGAGTGTCTGGACTGAGAAAGCTTTTTATTTTAGACAGAATACAATACAGTTGCCTTGTTAGAGGAAGTGTGTCACTGCGAGCAGGCTTTGAGGTTTCAGATGCCCAAGCCAGACCCAGCGGCTCATACTCTCTGCCTTCAGATCTGGATATAAAGCTCTCATCTCCTTCTTTTAGCATACCATGTGCGCGATGATGCTTACCGCCATGACAATGAACTAAACCTCTGAACTGTAAGCTAGCCTCAGTTAAATGCTTTCCTCTGTAAGATTTGCCGTGGTTATGGTGTCTCATCGCAGCAATAAAACCCTAACTAAGAGAGAAAAAATAATCTGATGGAAATATATCAGGTTAAAATTGGGTTAAAAACCATAGACAAGTCTCTAATACCACAGTCCCTCCATAAAACAACGAAGGTTCTGTGATTTTTCACAAAAGACAATGAATAAGAATCATTCTGCAGAGGGAAGTCCTGGAAAACCCAATCTGATGTTTTTAAACTTCACTATGACAGAGGGCCCCACACACAGAATCTGTCTCAGGAACTCTGGTTCTTCCAGGTTCCCTTCCAGAGCGGCAGCACCTTCCTTTAAATCGGAGGAATTAAGTTCTCAGCAACTACCAGACTGACTTGGCCACAGACACAAGCCCTGACTTGATAAACAGAGCAGAAGTAATGTCACAAGCCACCAGGACTGCTGAGCAGGAAGCCTGAAATAGCAAATCCCAGAGTTTAATTTAGAAGAACTCTTCCAATGTGGAGATTACAAAACAGAACTTAACAAAAGGGATGTGGTAACATTTTCTAAATTATAAATTCCTACATCTCCTCTGTTTAAAGATCACTTAGAGATGACTGCTGTAATTGAGTAATGCCCATATAGGGTGTTACCCAAGCCCTCTGTACCAAGAACTTCTAGCAGAGACATTATCAATTGTAGTAAATTTTATCAAAAAATAAAACAAAGGTCTGAAACATTAGAACTTGTATTTGTCTTCCCCATGGTCTGAAATGTCTTTTTAGGGAATTGCTTTTCTCTGTTTGTATAGTTTCATTAGTTTGGGATTTTTTTTTGTTTGTTTGGTTGGTTGGTTGGTTAGTTGGTTGGTTGGTTGTTTGTTTGGTTGGTTGGTTGATTTGGTATTTTGCTTTTTGTTTTTTGTCATTCTTAAACCCCTGGAAGCTCAATAATCTCAAGACAAAACAGAATTCTATGAAGACAGATTAACTTCTCTTAGGCAGCAGGTACCTCCCATTAAATCCACGTGCTCTGCACAGTGAGAACTGGAAACAGCGAAGAAAATTGAAAAGTAAATTTAGCATGCCACAAAACACTCTAACACATATGTTTCACTCAAAAGATCCTCTCTGTAATAGATTCCAGTCACCACAGACTCTACTAGAAATTGTGTAATTTTAGATAAAATGGTCTTTGCACTTACCTATCACTCCCATTCTCTTTATTTGCAGAGAGTGTAACAGAAAAGAAGCCCAATAAGCCCAAAGGAAATGCAGAGATTTTTACCTGCCCAGGAAGCTTCAAAGAAGCTAACTATGATCTTCTCTTCAACAGAAGAGTGAAGTTAGATTGAACAAACTCTAGATAAAGTAGGAAAACATTATCAACAAACAATAAACAGACCATCTGTAGTCACAGAAAGGGGAATGAATACCTCTCTAGAAGACATTAAACACTAAGAACAAATCCTTTGAGGCTGGGGTTCTTTTACACTTGAGAAACTGCAGACCTCAATGACTTTATACCTCCAAATTATGTAAGACACTGTCTTTCAAAATCTCCATGAATACCAACAAAGAAATATTGGCTGAATAGGATCATAGTCTCATGAGTAAGAGCAGGCACAGATCACATGGCCACCTGGGTTAGTATGCAGATATGTTAAAGTCGGGGGTAGGGAGCTCCGTCTCCTCTGTGTGACATTCACCCATGAGCTAAACCTTCCACAGAAACTAAGAAGCCATGGATATAACATTTTATAACTTCAACATGTAAGAGCTCTTGATGAGAATTGCCAGAAAGATCACAACAAAAATGAAAAAATTATCTATACCTTATAATGAATTTCTACCAAAAATGAAAGCAATGCTTTGTTTCAATTTTTCTCTCTTAAAGTTGGAGGTGTACATAAATTTCTACTTACACTGACATATTTCTTTCATATTTTCCAAACCTATGTTTTGTTCCTTAACTAACATTCTGGTTGTTTGTTTATGTCTTACACTCTTCATTTATAATAAAACCCAAATGCTTTTTCTGGTGTTTTCACACTTCAAATTACTTTTCTGAACTAAACTAGAGGTAACGTGTTAGTGGAATATTTATTGGTTTTTATAGTTTCTTCAAGATATTTTATTATCTTAACCTCTTCTATATTGGAAACAGAAGCTGTGTTCTTTTTAACATGGCTCATAATTTTCACACAGCTTTAAAGCCTAAATCTCAAAGCACATCTGAAAACTGTTGAAGTAGCGGCTAGCAACACAAGAGTGAACATATCCAGGAAACTCAATGAATTATTCGTTCTACCTGTGTTACTCTGTACTTAGACCATGCCCAGAGAAATGGCAATGAGACCAGTCACCAAACTGTAGAGATCTCAGACAACTCTTAAATCTGTCCTATCTTGACTTCTGACTATGGTTTAGATTCTCACCATAAAATGAGATAAACCAATGCATATGTTACCAGATTCTTATAAGAATTAGATGGAAAAAATGTATGGGTAGTGTTTCATAGTACTAAGCACTCTCTTCTCTCTCTTTCCTATGAATACACAACACATGAATGCAAGAGCCAAATGGGCATAAGTGTTACAGCTCTTAGGGCAAAGGTGGCAGTTGGGATCCAAGGAATATCACAAAATCACACATAACAAACCTCACACAAGAGATTTATTGGGAGAAACACAAGAGAATAGTTGCCTCTGTGCTGGCAAGAAGCAGCAGGGGACTGAGCAGAAGACAAGTTTGTATAGGGTTGGTTTGTGGTTGGTTGGTTGGTTGGTTGGTTGGTTGGTTGGTTGGTTGGTTGGTTGGTTAGTTGGTGAAGTTTTCCAGGATGGAAAAGTCTAGGATAAAGATTGGTGAGATTTCAAACCAACCTCATTAACTACTGAGATTTTGAAATCAGGGATTTTTAAACTCAGAGGTGGGTTTTACCCTACAATAGGACTTTTTTTCATTAATTTATTTATTCCTTCACTTTATATTTCAATCACAGCTCCCCTCTTTCCTCTTTGCCAAATTTCACCCTTATAAATCCCTCACCCACATTATGCCCTCCTCAGAGATGGGGATGCACCCATTTGGTGCCACCCCACTCTGGAACAACTAGTCCCAGCATGTCTAAACATATTCTCTCCCACTGAAACCTAACCAGGCATTCCATTTAGGGAAGGAGATTCAGAGACAGTCCCCATTTTAATTGTTAGGGGGCCCACATGAAGACCAAACTGCACATCTGCTACAAATATATAGGGAGCCTGGGTCCAGCTCTTGCATGCTCTTTGGTTGGTGGTTCAGTCTCTATGAGCCCCATGGGCCCAGGACAGTTGACTCTGCAGGTCTTCTTGATCCCTCCAGCTCTCTCAATCCTATCCTCCACTTTTCCACAAGACTCCCCAAGCTCTGCCTGATGTTTGGCTATGGGTTTCCATCTGTTGCTAGGTGAAGCCTCTTTTAGGAGACAGTAATGGTAGGTTCCTGTCTACAGGTAGAGTAGAAGATCATTAATAGTATTAGGGGTTGGTTCTCTCACATGAGATGGGTGTCAAATTGGGACAGTCATTGGTTGTCCTTTCCCTAAATCTCTGCTTCCTTTCTATATTTGTGCATCTTGAAAGCAAGATAAATTTTGGGTTGTGGGTGGGTTGATGTCCCCCTCCCTACATTGGAAGTCCCACCTGGTTATAGGATGTGGTCACTTCAGTCTCCATAACCCTCAATGTTAGGAATCTCAACTTGCGCAACTCCCATAGACTCCCAAGAGCCTGCCCTGTCCCAGGGCTCCAACTACTCCCAGAGATGCCCCTCATTAATTTCCATTCTCATTCCCAGCCTTTTTCATGACCTCCTTTCCCCACACTTGATCCCCATTCTCATTCCCTTTCTGACTCTCTTCTCAACCTAGTTCCATGTCTCCATCTACCTCACAAGAATATTTTGTTTCCTCTTCTGAGTAATGACCATGCAGCCTCCCTTGGGCCCTCCTTATTACTTAGTTTCTTTGAGTCAGTGGGTTGTAGCATAGGTATCCTATATTTTATGGCTCATGTCTACTTATAAGTGAGTACATACCATATGTGTCTTTCTGAGTTTGAGTTACCTCATTCAAGATGATATTTTCTAGGTACATCCATTTGCCTGCAAATTTTGTGATGTTCTTGGTTTTCTTTTATTTTTAATTAGATATTTTATTTATATAATTTCAAATGTTATCTCCTTTTCTGGTTTTCCCACTGAAACCCCTACCCCCTCCTTCCTTACCCTGCTTCTATTAGGTTGCTCCTCAATCCCACTCCTGCTTCACCACCCTAGCATTCTTCTACACTGGGACACCAAGCCTTCACAGGACCAAGGGCCTCCTGTCCCATTGAAGCCAGATAAGTCCCCTTTAGCTCCTCGGGTCCTTCTCTTAACTTTTCCATTGGGGTTCCTGTGATCAGTTTGATGGTTGGCTTCAGGCATCTGCATCTGTATTGTTTAGAATCTGGCAGAGCCTCTCAGGAAATAGCTGTATCAGGCTCCTGTCAGCAAGCACTTCTTGGCATCAGCAATAATGTCTGGGTTTGATGTCTGCATGTAGAATGGATCCCCAGGTGTAATAGTCTCTGGAGGGCCTTTCCTTTCATCTCTGCCTCATTCTTTGTTCCTGTATTTTCTTCATACAGGAGAAATTCCAGGTTAAAATTTTGGAGATGGGGGGATGACCCTATCCCTCAACTGGGGAGCCATGACTAACCTATGGTCTCTACAGGTTCTCCAACCCCTTTGTTGAGTATTTCAGCTAATGTCACTCCCATGGGATTTGGGGAGGCTCTTGCTTTTCTGGCATCTAAAACTTTCTGGTTGCTAACCCCAGTTCCCCATCCTCCACTGCTACATACCTCTGTTCAATTTCCTGACCCTCTATACATCTCCTCCATCTCCTCCCATACCTGATTCTGTCCCTCTTTTTCTCCTTCCTTATGACTCTTTCTCCCAAGTCTCTTCCACACTGTATTTCCCTTGGTTATTTTGTTTCCCCTTCTTTTTTATTGAACATATGTTACTTACATTTTAAACGTTATCCCCTTTCCTGGTTTCCTCTGCATAACCCCCCTATTCCATCTCCCCTTCTCCTGCTTCTAAGAGGGTGCACCCCCACCCACCAATCTCCCCACTCCCTCACCCCCTTCTGATTCCCTGCCCTGACATTCCCCTATACTACAGCATTGATCCTTAGCAAGACCAAGGGCTTCTCCTCTCATTGATGCCCAAAAAGGCCATCCTCTGCTACATATGCAGCTGGAGTCATGGGTCCATCCATGTGTACTATTTGGAAAGTGGTTTAGTTCCCAGGAGCTCTGGTTAGTTGTTATTGTTTTTATGGGGTTGCAAACCCCTTCAGCTCCTTTAATTGTTTCTCTAATTCCTCAATTGGGAACCCCATTCTAAGTCCAATATTTGGCTACAAGCATCCACCTCTGTATTTGTCATGTTCTGGCAGAGCCTCTCAGGAGACAGCTGTATCAGGCTCCTGTTAGCATGCACTTCTTGGCATCAGCAATATCGTTTGGGTTAGTGGCTATATAGGGACTGGATCTCCAAATGGAGCAGTCTCTGGATGGCCTTTGCTTCAGTCTCTGCTTCAAATTTGTCTCCATACTTCCTCCTGTTGATATTTTTGTTCCCCCTTCTAAAAGGACTGAAGCATCTGCACTTTGGTCTTCCTTCTTCTTGAGCTTTATGTGGTCTGTGGATTGTACCTTGGGTATTCCAAGCTCTTTGTCTAAAATCCTCACATCAGTGAATACGTACCATATGTATTCTTTTGTAACTGAGTTACCTCACTCAGGATGATTTTTCTAAATCCATCCATTTGCCTGTGAATTTCATGAAGTCATTGTTTTTAATAGCTGAATAGTACTCCATTGTGTAAATGTACCACATATTCTGTATCTATTCCTCTGTTGAAGGACATCTGAGTTTTTTCCAGTTTCTGGCTATTATAAATAAGGCTGCTATGAACACATGGAGCATGTGTCCTTGTTGTACGTTGGAGCATTTTTGGGGTATATGCCCAGGAGTGTTATAGTTGTGTCCTTGGATAGTATTATGTCCAATTTTCTGAGGAAACAACAAACTGATTTCTAGAGTGGTTGCATCAACCTGCAATCCCACCAAAAAATGGAGGTGTGTTCCTCTTTCTCCACATCCTTGACAGCATCTGCTGTTACCTGAGTTTTTGATCTTAGCAATTCTGACTGCTGTGAGGTGAAATCTTGGGGTCATTTTGATTTGCATTTCCCTGATGACTAAAGATGTTGACATTTCCTTAGGTGTTTTAGGGCCATTTGAGTTTCTTCTGTTGAGCATTCTCTGTTTAGCTCTGTTCCCCATTTTTAATAGGGTTATTTGATTCTCTGGAGTCTAATTTTTTACGTCCTTTTGTATATATTGGATATTAGCCCTCTATCAAATGTAGAATTGGTAAAGATTTTTTCCAATCTGTTGGTTGCTGGTTTTGGGGATTTTTGTTTGTTTGTTTGCTTGCTTGCTTGCTTGTTTTTTTTTTTCCTATTGTCTGTGTCCTTTGCCTTACAGAAGCTTTGAAATTTCATGAGGTCCCATTTGTCAGTTCTTGATCTTAGAGCATAAGCTATTGGTGTTCTCTGTTCAGAAAAATTTCCCCAGTAGCTATGTGTTCAAGGCTCTTCCCCACTTTCTCTTCTATTATATTCAGTGTATCTGGTTTTATGTAGAGGTCCTTGATCCACAGGGAGATAAGAATAGTTCAATTTTTATTCTTTTGCATGCTGACTTCCAGTTAAACAAGCACCAATTGTGGAAATGCTATCTTTATTTTTTTCCACTGGATGATTTCAGCTCCTTTGTCAAAAACTCAAGAGATTATAGGTGTGTGAGTTTATTTCTGGGTCTTCAGTTCTATTGCACTGATCTACCTGTCTGCCTCTGTATCAGTACCATACATTTTCTATCACCATTTCCCTGTAGTGCAGCTTGAGATCAGGGATAGTGACTCCCCCAGAAGTTCTTTTATTGTTGTGAATAGTTTTCACTATCCTGGGTTTGTTTGTTTGTTTGTTTCAAAAGAATTGCTCTTTCTAACTTTATGAAGAATTGAGTTGGAATTTTGAAGGGGGTATATCCTTGTTTTTAATAGCTGACTAGTAGTTTCTTGTGTAGATGTACCACATTTTGCTTTTCCATTTATTAGTTGAGAGACTAAGTTATTTCATGTTTCAGACTATTATAAATAAAGCTCCTATAGACATGGTTGAAAAAATGCCCTTTTGGAATAGTGGAGCATCTTTTGGGTATATGCCCAGGAGTCATATAGCTGGATCTTGGGGTAGAACTATTCCTGACTTTCTGAGAAACTTCGAAGTTGATTTCCAAATCGGTTCTACAACTTTGTACTCCAGCCAGCAGTGGAGGAGTGTTCTCCTTGCTCCATATCCTGGCCAACATATGTCATTTAATTGTTTTTTTTTTTTTTTTTTTTTTTTAGTCTTAGCCATTCTGATGGTCCCTCGAAGTCATTTTGACTGCATTTCCATGATGACTAAGGACATTAAATATTTCTTTAAGTGTTTCTTGTCCATTAGAGATTCCTTTGTTGAAAATTCTCAGGTTACCTCTGTAACTCATCTTTAATTATCTGGTTTGTTGGTATCTAATTTCTTGAGTTCCTTATATTTTTTGATATCAGTCAGAGGTAGGGTTGGTGAAGATCTTTATCCATTCTGTAGTCTATGCTTCTATTCTATTGTTGGTGTTCTTAGCCTTGCAAAAGTCTTTCAAACTCATGTGGTCCTATTAATTGTTAATCTTAGTGCCCAAGCTATTTATATTCTGTTCAGAAAGTTGTCTCCTGTGCCAATGTGTTCAATACAGTTCCCCACTTTCTCTTCTATTAGATTTGGTATTCCCGATTTTATGTTGAGGTCACAGATCCACTTGGACTTCTGTTTGTGCAGGGTGATGAATATGGGTCTATTTGCATTCTTCTATATGAGGACATACAGTTAAACCAACACCATTCATTGAAGATGCTTTCCTTCTTACAGTATATGGTTCTGGCTTGTCAAATATCAAGTGTCTGTAGGTGTGTGATTTTATATCTGAGTCTTCTATTCCGTTGATCAACCTGTCTGTTTTTATGATAATACCATGCAGTTTTTATTACTATTGTTCTGCAATATAGATTAAAATCAAGGAAAGTGATACCTCTTTTATTGTACAGGTTTGTTTTTGGCTATTCTGGGTTTGTTTGTTTGTTTGTTTGGTTGGTTGGTTGGTTGGTTGGTTGGTGGTTGGTTTTTTGTTTGTTTTCAGTATGAAGATGAAAATTACTCTGTCAAGGTCTGTAAAGTATTGTACTGGAATTTTGATGGGAATTGCATTGAATCTATACATTGCTTTTGGTAAGACAGCCATTTTATTATGTAAATCTTACCAATCCATGAACAAGGGAGATATTTCCATCCTGATATCTTCCTCAAATTTTTTATTCAGTAACTTGACATTCTTGTGATATAGGTCTTATACTTGCTTGTAACACCAGGGAATTTTTTGTTATTTGTGACTAGGGTAGAAGGTGTTGTTTCCTTAATTTATTTTTCAGCCTGTTTATTGTTTGTAAAAAGGAAATTTTAAGTTAATTTTGTATCTATCCATTTTGCTACAGATGTTCAGCTATAGGAGATCTCTGGTAGAATTTTGGGGGTCTCTTATTATATTATCATCATCTGCAAATAGAAATATTTAGAGTTCTTTCTTTCCAAATTGTATCCCCTTGATCTCCTTGAATTGCACTAGCTAGAACTTCAAATATTATGTTGAATAGATACAGAGAGTGGGCAGTCTTGTCCCTTCCCTAGTTCTAGTAAGATTGCTTTATGTTTCTCTTTGTTTAATTTAATATTGATGTTGCCTATTGGCTTGCTGTATATTGCTTTTATTATATTTAGGAATGCATCTCGTACCTCTGATCTCTCCAAGACTTTTAACATGAAGGAATGTTAGATTGTTTTCAAAGGCTTTCTCAGCATCTAATGAGATGATCATATCATTTTTTCTTTTAGTTTGTTTATATCATTGATTACATTGATGAATTTTCATATATTGTACCATTCCTGCATACCTAATATGAGGACTATATGGTCATGGTGAGTGATATTTCTGATATGTTCTCAGATTCAGTTTGTGAGTATTTTATTGAGTATTTCTGCACCAATATTCATGAGAGAAATTGATCTGAAATTCTCTTTCTTTGTTGTGTCTTTGTGTGGTTTATGTATCAGGGTAACTGTGGCCTCATAGAATGAGTTTGAAAATGTTTCTTTAGTTTCTATTTTGCTGAACATTTTAAAGAGTATTGATATTAGCCCTTTGTAAAAATATGGTAGAATAGAGAAAGGACTGAAGGAGCTTAAAGGGTTTGCAACCCCATGGAAAGAACCACATTATCAACCAGTCAAGCCCTCCAGAACTCCCAGGAACTAAAACACCAACCAATGAATACACATGGAGAGAGAGATCCATGGCTCCAGCTGCATGTGTAGCAGAGGATAGCATTGTCTGGATTCAATGGGATGAATTGTGAAGGCTCATTTTTCCTGTGTGGGGGAATGTCAAGGTGCTGAGGTGGGAGAGGGTGGTTGGGAGAGGGAGCACCTTCATGGAAGCAAGGGGGAGGAGGGATGAAAGTGGAGGGAAAGGGAGTAACATTTGAAATGTAAATACAGAAAATACCTAATTTTAAAAATCTGGTATAATTCTGTGCCTGTCCCTGGGATTTGGGGTATAGGGTGGGAAGAATTTTGATGCCTTATTCTATTTTCTTAGGGAATTTGGAATTATTTAAATACTTTTCCTGATTTTGATTTAATTTTGCTAAGTAGTATCTACCTAGAAAATCATCCATTTCTTTTGAAATAAGAACTAATGATTCTTTGAATTTCCTCAGTGTCTGTTATCATGTCTCCCTTTTCATTTTTGACTTTGTTCATTTTAATACTGTCTTTTTGTCTTTTACTTAGTTTAGCTAAAGTTTTGTATATCCTGCTGATTTTCTCAAAGAATCAGTTCTTGGTTCTGTTGATTTTTTAATCTTTCTCTTTGTTTCTAATTTATTTGATTTCAACCCTGAGTTTGATTTTTTCCCCCTGCCATCTACTCCTCTTCAGTGTATTTGCATTTTTTTCTAGAGCTTTTAGGTGTACTTTTAAATTCCTAGTATGAGAACTCTCACGTTTCTTTATAAAGGCATTTAGTGCTACGAACTTTCCTCTTAGCACTGCTTTCAATGTGTTTCATAATTTTGTGCCTTCATTTTCATTGAATTCTAGAAAGTCTTTAATTTATTTCTTCATTTCTTCCCTCATGCAGTGATCAGTGAGAATTGTTCAGATTCCATGAGTTTGTGTGCTTTCTGTTGTTTCTGTTGTTGAAGTCCAGCTTTAATCCATGGTGCACTGATAAGATACAAGAGGTTATTTCAATATTTTTGAATCTGTCAAGGCTTGGATCTGGTTTCTCCTCCCTGTGTCTAGGTTGAGCAGCATTACTAAAAAGGTTTTTATGCACATATTCAAGAGGACCCCAGAGCAAGAGGATAAAGTGCATCCGTATGTAAAGACAGACACAGCCTACAGCTCCAACACTTGTGAGTGATATATGTACTAAAAATAAAACAAAGGTAAAAATTAACAACTTCTACAGAAAAAAAACATTTTTGTAAACCTTTGTATTATTTAGTTTCAGGTGCTATACTAGCAGGTTAATTCCTGTGAACATCAAACACAGCAGACCTACCGACCCTAAAAAAAAGCTTGTGAAAACGTTATTTTCAGTTAGCTGACATTGCATAGAAACATTAAAGGAAGAAACAAGACAAAGTGGAAAAGTTCTGGGTGTCTTCCTGACATTGATGTTTTTGTCATCCCTTGTTACTGTTCTTTCCTTTCCAGACTTAAGACTCATTTGGCCTGTCTGGGAAGTTTTGGAGAACCTTCCATATTCTGATAGCAGAGAGAATTCTGGTGATTTCAGAAATTTGCAGACATTAAATGAACATGTTCACCTGGAGTATAGTTAGGGAGTACTAAAGACATGTTAGAGAGCTGGGTCTGTGGACTCCGAGCAGATGTTAGGCATACAGACAAATATTCAACCTTGTGTCCTGTGGAACCAGTCCACTGTGAGAAAGCACCACATCTTTGGCCTTCTCTTGGATGAATCCTTCAACCCTTGACCAGACAGCAAACCTTCCCAGTGCTGCCTACACTGACATTTAGAAGGCAACTCTTCCTCTACCAACACCCAGCAGGACCTGGACTTTGAAGCACCCTTCTCTGATTTCCTGTATCTTCCTTGCTGCTGATTCTTTCCAACTCCTGGGACCTTTCATTTAGCTTTTAGTTAGCCTTTGGCTTAAAGTATTCTTCCAACCCATTCTGCAGTATGTTCTGTTAGTTTCAAAATCCACATGGTTAAACTCAACCTTCTAAAATGACAACTGCTTATGTTGCTCCTTACCCAGCTTTGGTTCTGATAAAAGTTTTAATAGTTCTTCAGTTAACCTCCAAAATCCCTTGTGAAATCCCCTTTCTAAGATATTTACCTTAGCAAGCCCCAGTCCTGGAAAACTGTCTAACTTAATATATTTCCTCTGCTGGTGTATTCTTGACTTCACATAACCCATTTTTACTCCATCCTCCTACATCTACTCACAGATTTGAAACTCATCTCTGAATCAGCCTATATCATTTTTCCATGGCCATGTTATCAGTAACCCCAATACATATCCTTTCTCCATTTTCATTAATTTCTATTTCCCTGACTTATGTGAATTTAACAACCTTTCTTTCTCTGTACTCTGACAATGCACCATATATATTCCATTCTCTACTACATGCCTGTTCCAGGGAGACCATGTCTGTTCTGTGGACCCCTCATGTCTGCACCCCTCACAATGCCTCTAAGAATGTGTTCCATCAATCATCATGCCCATCTACTCCTCTCTGACTTTGACATTTTTCCTACAATTACATTCAAGTGTCACCCACATACATTCCCTTCAACGTGTGCATCTCTGTATCTTTCCTGTATCTTGAGCATTCATCAAACTACTTAAAAGCAATCATAGTTCATATATCCACTTCAACTATCATCTGCTTCTCACTTACCTGACTGCCATTGGAAGGACATGTCAGCTCCTCCAAGGTCATCAATAACAAATGTATTAATTGTTTTATTAATGGCTGTGTTCCAAAACAACATGGAGGAATATGAGGAAATACCAATGATTTACATAACATTAAATTTCTTAAAGCAACAGAATTGTAACTAGGCTATGATCCCAGTTCATACTGAAATGTTATTATGCATGTGTGAGTAGAGAGAGAAAATGTCAACACATGTCTAAAAAGTCATTGAATAAACTTAGGTGACAGCAGATCTGGTGAGAATGTAGAAAAAGAGGAACACTTCTCCACTGTTGGTAGGATTGTAAACTGGTACAACCACTCTGGAAATCAGTCTGGAGGTTCCTCAGAAAATTGGGCATAGTACTACCTGAGGACCCAGCTATAGCACTCCTGATTATATACCCAAAAGAAGCTCCAACATCTAACAAGGACACATGGTCCACCATGTTCATAATAGCCTTATTTATAATAGCCAGAGTCTGAAAAGAACCCAGATGTCCTTTAACAGAGGAGTGGATACAGAAATTTTCGTACCTATACACAACGGAGTACTACTCAGATATTAAAAACAATGACTTCATGAAATTCCTAGGAAAATAGATTGAACTTGAAGCTATCATCCTGAGTGAGGTAACCCAGTCACAAAAGAACACTCGTGGTAGATACTCACTGATAACTGGATATTTGCCCAAAAGACTCAGAATACCCAAGAAACAATTCACAGAACTTATGAAGCTCAAAGAAAAAGGAATGCCAGAATGTGGATGCCTCAGTTCTTCTTAGAAGAGAGAACAAAACACTCATGGGAGGAAATAATGGGACAAATAGAGAAACAGGAAATGGAGCAAAGATCATCCAGAGACTGCCTCACCTGGGGATGCATCCCATATGCAGCCACTAAACACACATACTATTGCCAAGTAATGCTTATTGGCAGGAATCTCTTATAGATGCCCCTCAGAGGCCCTGTCAGAACCATACTGATACAGAGGAGGATGCTTGCAGTTAATGATTTAACTGACCATGGGGACCCCAATGAAGGAGCTAAAGACAGGACTGAAGGATCTGAAAGGGTCTGCAACCTCATGGGAAGAACAAAATTATAAACTAACAAAACCTACCACAGCTCCCAGGGAATAAAAAACCAACCAATGAGTTTGCATGAAGAGACCCATGGCTCCAGGTGCATATGCAGCAGAGGATAGCATTGTCTGATATCAATGGGAGGAGAAACCTTTGGTTCCAGTGAAGGCTTGTTTTCTCAATGTAGGGAAATGCCAAAATACTGAGGGGGAAAGGGTGGTTGGGAGAGGAAGCACCTTCATGGTGGCAATGGGAGAAGGAAGGGGATGGAATGAGAGAATAAGAATAACATCTGAAATACAAATACAAAAAATATACATTTTTTATTGAACAACTTTATTTTAACAAAACAAAGATAAATGTACAAATTTTAAGCATTTTTGCATAAAAGTATACGAATACATTTTTGTTAGTGCTTGTTTATTTTTTAAGGTTTGGTAGTGTGCATTAAGATCTTATTAGTTACAGTGAGCATAAAGTACATGTAAAACAGAATGTAACATGGATTAGTCAAAGTTTTCTTGTTGTATAAGGATTAAGCATAATGGTTTTTTCTTTTCTTTTCTTTTCTTTTCTTTTTTCTTTTCTTGAATTTCATATAGTCTGTGAGTTCTTTCTGGGATGTTCAGAGATTTCTGGGGTTAGTATCCTATTATCAGTGACTGCATATTATGTCTGTTCTTTTGTGACTGGATTATCTCACTCAGGATGATATTCTCTAGATGCATCCATTTTCTTAAGAATTTGGTCAAGTCATTGTTTCTGATAGCTAAGTAGTACTCCATTGTGTAAATGTACCACAATTTTTGTATCCATTCATCTACTGAAGGACATCTGGGTTCTTTCCAGCTTCTGGCTATTATAAATAGAGCTGCTGAAACAGAGTGGAGCCTGGCCTACCTGCCAGGCGGAACGGCGGCTCATAGAGGCTGAGCAACTGCGATTGGGAACAGAAAATTAGAACATCTGTTTCCGCCCAGAGGCAACTTCCGGACGCAGAGCGGAGCCTGCTACCTGCCAGGCAGAACGGCAGCTCATAGAGGCTGGGCGACTGCGATTGGGAACAGAAAATTAGAACTTCTGTTTCCACCCGGAGGCGACTTCCGGACGCAGAGCAGAGCCTGGCCTACCTGCCAGGTGGAACGGCGGCTCATAGAGGCTGAGCAACTGCGATTGGGAACAGAAAATTGGAACTTCTGTTTCCACCCGAAGGGGACTTCCAGACGCAGAGCGGAGCCTGGCCTACCTGCCAAGCGGAATGGCGGCTCATAGAGGCTGAGCAACTGGTGAGTGGGAGACCAAGACTGCAGGGGAGCAGAGAGATCTCTGCGGAGTGCACACGGAAAGTGCACACCATACCTTGCTTTGCCCCACCCTGCCCGATCCAGCGATTGGGAACAGAAAATTAGAACTTCTGTTTCCACCCGCAGGCGACTTCCAGATGCAGAGCGGAGCCTGGCCTACCTGCCACTAGGAAAGGCGGCTCATAGAGGCTGAGCAACTGGTGAGTGGGAGACCTAGACCTCAGGGGAGCAGAAAGATCTCTGTGGAGTACACAAGGAAAGTGCACCCCCTGCCTTGCCCTGCCCTGCCGTGCCTGATCCAGCAAACAGAAACAGAATGTTGGAACTTCTGCTCACACCAGACGACTCTGAGGCATAAAACAGGGCTCGACCCATCTGACACCTCAACCAGTGGAGAACCAGGGACACAGACCAGATACAAGGGAAAGGTAAGAACATATCACTGACAACAAAATGGCAAGAGGAAAGAGAAAGAGTATATTCCAAGGGAACCAAGACAATCTAGCAACACCAGAGCCCAGCTCTCCCATAACAGCAAACATCGGAACTCCAAACACTCCAGAAAAAGAAGACACAGACCTGAAATCATGCCTCAAGACGCTGATAGAATTACTTAAACAAGAAAGGGAGGAAAAGCAAAATGATTCAGAAGCTTTTAAAGAAGAAAAAGAAAAACACTCAAAGAACTTACAGAACGAAAGGAAAACAGAACCAAAGAAATAAAGGAATGGAAGAGGGAAATTAAAACAATGATTGACACAATAAAGAAAACACTAAAAAAGATAACCCTAGAGTCAGAACACCAAAAAAAGAAATCAGGAGTGACAGAAGCAAGCATTTCCAATAGATTACAAGAGATCGAAGAGAGAATCTCGGGGGCAGAAGACAACATTGCAAACATAGACAAAACGGCCAGAGAAGATGCAAAAAACAAAAAGCTCCTAACCCAAAATATCCAGGAAATCCAAGACACAATGAGAAGACCGAACCTAAGGATAATAGGAATAGAAGAGGGAGAAGAGTATCAACTAAGGGGCACAGTAAATATCTTCAACAAAATCATAGAAGAAAACTTCCCTACCCTCAAGAATGTGATGACCACGAGCATAAAAGAAGCCTTCATAACTCCAAATAGGTTGGACCAGAAAAGAAATACCTCCCGACACATAATAGTAAAAACATCAAGCGCCCAAAGTAAAGAAAGAATACTAAAAGCAGTAAGGGAAAAAGGTCAAGTAACATATAAAGGCAGACCAATCAGACTCACACCCGATTTCTCAACAGAGACTATGAAAGCTAGAAAAGCCTGGACAGACATCATGCACTCCTTAAGAGACCACAAGTGCCAGCCCAAGCTGCTATACCCAGCAAAACTATCAATCACCATCGATGGAGAGACAAAGATATTTCAAGACAAATCAAAATTTACACAATATCTGACCACAAACCCAGCACTACAACGAATTATAGGTGGAAAACCCAATACAATGAGGGAAAATACAGCCTAGTAAGAACAAGAAAACTCCTAAACAAGAAAACTAAAAGAAGAAAAAAACACAGACACAACTCTACCCAAAAAAGCAATAATGGCAGGAAACAGAAACAACTATTCCTTGATATCTATTAACATAAATGGTCTCAACTCCCCAATAAAGAGACATAGACTATCAGACTGGATACATAAACAAAATGCAGCCTTTTGCTGCATACAGGATACTCATCTCAGAGACAAAGACAGACACTATCTCAGAGTAAAAGGGTGGGAAAAAAACTTCCAAGCAAACAGCTCCAAGAAGCAAGCTGGAGTGGCTATTCTAATATCGAATAAAGTAAATTTCCAACCAAAAGTTATCAAAAAAGATAAGGAAGGACACTTTTTACTCATTACCGGGGAAATCTGTCAGGAGGAACTCTCAATCCTTAACTTATATGCTCCAAATAAAAAATCACCCACATTCATAAAAGAAACCCTACTAAAGCTCAAAAAATACATTTCACCCCAAACAATAATAGTGGGAGACTTTAATACCCCACTCTCACCAATGGACAGATCAGGGAAACAGAAACTGAACAAGGACACTGCAAAACTAGCAGAGACTTTGAACCGACTAGAATTAATAGATATATACAGAACATACTATCCCAAAGTAAAAGAATACACCTTCTTCTCACCACCCCATGGCACCTTCTCGAAAATTGACCACAAAATTGGACACAGAACGAGCCTCCATCGATATAAGAAGATTGAAATACTCCCATGCATCCTCTCAGATCACAATGGGCTACAGCTGGTCTTTAACAACAACAAAGACAACAAAAAGCCCACATACACATAAAAACTAAACAACACTCTGTTAAAGGATAGCAGGGTCAAAGAAGAAATAAAGAAAGAAATTAAGAATTTTCTAGAATTCAACGAAAACGAAAACACAACATACCCAAACCTATGGGATGCAATGAAAGCAGTATTGAGAGGAAAACTCATAGCCCTAAGTGCTTCCAAAAAGAAACTGGAGAGAGCATACATCAGCAACCTCACAGCACAGCTAAAAGCCCTAGAACAAAAGGAAGCAGATATACCCAAAAAGAGTAGACGGCAAGAAATAATCAAAATTAGGGCAGAAATAGACCAAATAGAAACAAAAAGAACCATTGAAAAAATCAACAAAACCAAGAGTTGGTTCTATGAGGAAATCAACAAGATTGATAAACCCCTAGCCAGACTAACTAGAGGGCAAAGAGAGAGTATCCAAATTAACAAAATCAGAAAGGAAAGTGGGGACATAACAACTGAAACTGAGGAAATTCAAGAAATCATCAGATCCTACTACAAAAACTTATACTCAACAAAATTAGAAAATCTGGAGTAAATGGATGAATTCCTAGACAGATACAAGGTCCCAAAGTTAAACCAAGACCAAGTAAACCATCTAAATAATCCTATAACACCTAAAGAAATAGAAGATGTCATCAAAAGCCTCCCAACCAAAAAAAGCCCAGGTCCAGACGGGTTCAGTGCAGAATTTTATCAGACTTTTATTGAGGATATAACACCAATACTCGCCAAACTATTCCAAAAGATAGAATCAGATGGAATATTACCCAACTCATTTTTTGAGGCTACAATAACCCTCATACCTAAACCACACAAAGACCCTACAAGGAAAGAGAACTTCAGACCAATCTCACTTATGAACATTGATGCAAAAATACTCAACAAAATCCTTGCAAACTGAATCCAAGAACACATCAAAACGATCATTCATCATGACCAAGTAGGCTTCATCCCTGGGATGCAGGGATGGTTTAACATAAAGAAATCCATCAACGCAATCCACCATATAAACAAACTCAAAGACCAAAATCACATGGTCATCTCACTAGACGCTGAGAAAGCATTCGACAAAATCCAACACCCCTTCATGTTAAAAGTCCTGGAAAAAACAGGAATCCATGGCCCATACTTAAACATAATAAAAGCTATATACAGCAAACCAACAGCCAACATCAAACTTAATGGCAAGAAACTTGAAGCAATCCCACTAAAATCAGGGACTCGACAAGGCTGCCCACTCTCCCCCTACCTATTGAACATAGTACTGGAAGTCCTGGCTGGAGCAATTAGACAGCAAAAGGAGATCAAGGGGATACAAATCGGAAAGGAAGAGATAAAAACATCACTCTTTGCCGATGACATGATAGTGTACTTGAGTGACCCCAAAAATTCCACCAGAGAACTCCTACAGCTGATAAACAAGTTCAGCAAAGTGGCTGGATACAAAATTAACTCAAACAAATCAGTAGCCTTCCTGTACTCAAAGGACAAACATGTGGAGAAAGAAATTAGGGAAAATGTACCCTTCACAATCGTTACAAAAACTATGAAATACCTTGGTGTGACTCTAACTAAGCAAGTGAAGGACCTGTATGACAAGAACTTCAAACCTCTAAAGAAAGAAATTGAGGAGGATCTCAGAAAATGGAAAGATCGCCCTTGCTCATGGATTGGAAAAATCAACATCTTAAAAATGGCCATCCTACCAAAAGCAATCTACAGATTCAATGCAATCGCCATCAAAATTCCAACCCAGTTCTTCATGGAATTGGAAAGATCAATGTGCAATTTCATATGGAATAACAAAAGACCTAGAATAGCGAAATCCATCCTCAACAACAAAAAAACATCTGCGGGAATCACTATCTCTGACCTCAAGCTATATTATAAGGTAATTGTGCTGAAAACTGCATGGTACTGGTACAGAAATAGGCATGTGGATCAATGGAATAGAATAGAAGATCCATAAATGAGCCCTCATATATATGGTCACCTGATCTTTGACAAAGGAGCAGTAAACATTCAATGGAAAAAGGACAGCCTATTCAACAAATGGTGCTGGTCCAACTGGCACTCAGCATGCAAAAGAATGAAAAGAGACTCATTCTTATCTCCTTGTACAAAGCTCAAGTGTAAGTGGATCAAAGATCTCCACATTAAACCAGATACACTGAAACTATTAGATGAGAAAGTAGGGGAAACCTTAGAACACATAGGTACAGGAGAAAATTTCCTGAACAAAACACCAATGGCTCAAGCTCTAAGATCAAAGAGTAACAAATGGGACTTAATGAGATTGCAAAGTTTCTGTAAGGCTAAGGACATTGTCAAGAAAACAAAAGGGCAACCAACAGAATGGGAAAAGATCTTTACCAACACCACATCAGATAGAGGCCTAATATCCAAGGTGTACAAGGAACTCAAAAAGCTAGACACCAGAGAATCAAATAACCCTATTAAAAAATGGGGTACAGAGCTAAACAAAACGTTTTCAGTTGAGGAACACCGAATGGCCGAGAAACACCTGAGGAAGTGCTCGACATCCTTAGCCATCAGGGAAATGCAAATCAAAACAACCCTGAGATACCACCTCACACCAGTCAGATTGGCCAAGATCCAAAACTCAGATGACAACAGATGCTGGCGAGGCTGTGGAGAAAGAGGAACACTTCTCCACTGTTGGTGGGGTTGCAAGCTAATACAACCACTCTGGAAGTCTGTCTGGCGATACCTCAGAAAATTGGATATAGTACTACCTGAAGAACCAGCTATTCCACTTCTGGGCATATACCCCAGAGACACTTCAATACACAACAAAGATATATGCACCACAATGTTCATAGCAGCCCTATTTATAATAGCCAGAAGCTGGAAGGAACCCAAATGTCCTTTAGAAGATGAATGGATACAAAAATTGTGGTACATATACACAATGGAATACTACTCAGCCACCAGAAACAATGACTTAACCAAATTCTTAAGAAAATGGCTGCATCTAGAGAATATCATCCTGAGTGAGATAACCCAGTCACAAAAGAACAGACATAATATGCAGTCACTGATAGTGGGATGCTAAACCCAGAGGCTTGCACTCCCCCAGAAACAACTCACAGACTGTATGAAGCCCAAGAAATAAAGAAAACAAAAAAAATATACATATATTTACAAAACAAGAAGACTTTGACTATTTCCATGTTCCGTTTTGTTTTGCATGTACTTTACGCTTATTGTAACTATTAGGTTTTCAATGCATACTGTCAAGCCCTTGAAAAAAATCAAGTTCTGATGAAAAAAATATATTCACATGGTTTTATGTAAAAATTATTTCAATGTCTGAAAAAAACATTACTGACAAAAATGTATAATTTTAAGCAAAAAATTTTTAAAATCTGTACATTTATCTTTGCTTTGTAAAATAAAGTCGTTTAAAAAAAAGTTAAAAATAAAAAAGAAATTTAAAAAGTGAAGCAAAATAAATAAATAAATAAATAAATAGAGCTGCTATGAACATTGTGGGGCATGTGTCTTTGTTGTACATTGGATCTTCTCTGGGGTATATGCCCAGAAGTGGAATAACTGGGTCTTCAGGTAGTACTATGTCCAATTTTTTGAGGAATTGCCAGAATAATTTCCAGAGTGGTTGTACCAGTTTACAATCCCACCAACAGTAGAGAAGTGTTCCTCTTTCTCCACATCTTCGCCAGCATCTGCTGTCATCTGAATTTTTGATCTTGGCCAATCTGATTGGTGTGAGGTGGAATCTCAGGTTTGTTTTCATTTGCATTTCCCCACATAATAGTGTACTTAAGTGACCCCAAAAATTCTACCAGAGAACTCTTACAGCTGATAAACAAGTTCATCAAAGTAGCTGGATATAAAATTAACTGAAACAAATCAGTAGACTTCCTCTACTGATGCAATCCCCATCAAAATACCAACCCAATTCTTCATAGAGTTGGAAAGAGCAATGTGCAATTTCATCTGGAATAACAAAAGACCTAGAATAGCAAAAGCCATTCTCAACAAGAGAACATCTGCGGGAATCACTATCCCGGATCTCAAGCTATATTACAAGGCAATTGTGCTAAAAACTGCATGGTACTGGTACAGAGATAGGCACGTGGAACAATGGAATAGAATAGAAGATCCAGAAATGAGCCTTCATGTATATGGTCACCTGATTTTTGACAAAGGAGCTGTAAACATTCAATGGAAAAAGGACAGCCTATTCAACAAATGGTGTTGGTCCAACTGGCACTCAGCATGCAGAAGAATGAATATAGGCCCTGTCTTATCTCCTTGCACAAAGCTCAAGTGCAAGTGGATCAAAGATCTTCACATTAAACCGGGTACACTGAAACTATTAGATGAGAAAGTAGGGAAAACATTAGATCACATAGGCACAGGAGAAAATTTCCTGAACAAAACACCAATGGCTCAAGCTCTAAGGTCAAAGATTGACAAATGGGACTTAATGAGATTGCAAAGTTTCTATAAGGCTAAGGACACTATCAAGAAAACAAAATGGCAGCCAACAGATTGCTAAAAGATCTTTGCCAACCCCACATCAGATAGAGGCCTAATATCCAAGGTATACAAAGAACTCAAGAAGCTAGACACCAGAGAATCAAACAACCCTATTAAAAAATGGGGTACAGAGCTAAATAAAAAGTTCTCAATTGAGGAATATCGAATGGCTGAGAAGCATCTAAGGAAGTGCTAGAATATCCAATTTTTTAAAAAGTCATTAAGTTAATCATTATTAATTAAGAGAATCAAATCATGGCTTTTAAAAATATTTTTTGTGGTTTCCAACTTTTGTGTTTTGTTTTGGTTTACATTTTTTTTGTCTTGTTTCAAAGAAGACAGATCAACTTTCTTTGGGGTGAATCAAGGTTTATACAGTTTTTGGGAGAGAGGTAGGAATATCCAGGGTGGGCAAAAGTCATTGGCTGAAGACTAAAGTTCTGTGATGCCTCATTAGCATGAAGAGGTATTCCAGGAATCTCAGGTGCTTGCTTAACAGGTTTTTGTTTTATTTTGTTGTTGTGTTTTTTTAATTATTTTATTTATTTACATTCCAAATGTTGTCCCCACTCCCTCTCTGTCCTTCCCCCAGGCCCTCAACCCCCTGCCCCCTGTGGAAGAGTTCTTTTCCCTACCCTTCCTTCCCTTTGCCTCTGAGAGGGAGCCCTCTCATAATCCTCTTCCCTATTTTGGTGCATCAAGTCTCAACAGGATTAAAGACACCCTCTCCCACTGAAGCAGGACAAGGCAGCCCTCTGCTACAATGTCAGGAGCCTGGGGCCAACCTGTGTATACTCTTTGGTTGGTGGCTCAGTCTCTGGGAACTTCCCGGGGTCCAGGTTAGTTGGCACTGTTGGTCTTTCTATGGGGTTGCTATCTCCTTCCATTTCTCTAGTCTTTCCCCTAACTCTTCCATAGGTGTCCCTGACCTCCCTGACTAATGCTTGGCTTTGAGTATCTGCATCTATCTCAGTCAGCTGCTGGGTAGAGCCTCTCAGAGGACAGCCATGATAGGCTCCTGTCTATAAGCACAACACAGCATCAGTAATAGTGTCAGGATTTGGTGCCCACCCATGGGATGAATCCCAAGTCAGCCAGTCACTGCTCAGCTATTCCTCAGTCTCTTCTCCATTTTTGTCCCTGTATTTCTTTTAGACAGGAACAATTCTGGATCAAAATTTTTGAAGGTGGATTAGTGTCCCCCATTTCTCCATGGGGGGGGGGGGCCTGTTTAACTGTTGGAGGTGGTCTCTTCAGGTTCTCTATCCCCACTGTTGGGCATTTCAGCCAAGGTCAACCACACTGAGTCCTGGACGATTCTCCCATCTCAGATTGTTGGGACTTCCTAGAAGTTGCCCCCACGCCAAACCCCCAGTAGCTGCATTTTTTTGAAGCAGTTTCTCTTAGCCCTGACTGTCCTGTCAAAACCAGACTGGCTTTGAACTCAGGACTCTGCCTTACTTCTGCTTCCCAAATGCTGGGGATTAAACATGTGTGGCACTACTGCCTGGTTCCAACTTTTGAAATGACATTGATAATCACAAGGGTGAACAAGATTTGAATATTTTCTCTTCCTGTCTCTGAAGTTTCCTTGACTTGAGTCTGTTAATTCTCAGTTCTTTCCAGGACCAACCCCACCTGGGTGCAGTCTCTTCATCCTCACAGGATCTTGTGCTTAGAAAGCACAGGCATTTAATCGTGTCTCTCCTCTTCCTGAAGCTTCTTTATTTTTTTTATTAATTTTATTAATTAATTATTTTATTTATTTACATCCAAAATGTTGCCCAGTTCCCCCTCAAAAGTGTTCTCCCTCCATCCTTCCTCCTCTTGGCCTCTGACAGGGTGCTCCCTTTATCACCCCACACACACAACTTGGGGTACCAAGCCTCTCCAGGATTAGGCACACTCTCTCTTCCTGAGGCCAGACAAGGTGTCCCTCTGCTACATGAGGTCCAGGGCTTCAGATCAGCCCATGTATGTTTAGTTGGTGGGTCAGTCTCTGGAAACTCCCAGGGATCCAGATAGTTGACACTGTTTGTCTCCGTACTGCCATCTCCTTCAGCTTCTTCAATCCTTCCGGAACTCTTTCATAGATCAATGCTTTGGTTGTGACTATCTGCATTCTTCTCAGTCCTCTACTGAGTAGAACTTCTCAGAAGACAGGCATGCTAGACTCCTGATGAGGCTAACAAAAAGCTTCACATTATCACCTCTCAGTAAAGTCTGCTGATTACATATCTGGTCCAGACTCTTCCCTTCTCACCAACAGTGTGGACAGTTTCTCCTTGTCTGTCCCTCACCTCTCCCTTCCTGTGAGTCATGCCGCTGTCATTAGTGCAGCCACTGACTGCTGCCGTTCTTAGCCACGACTTCTAATACTGCCTCTTACCAAAACCCCAACCTTCAGAACTGTGTTTCCAGCCACAATCTGGATAATCCCACAAGGATTTTCCTAATAAGTATATCCCAGTTTATATTTCCAGCAAGGAATTCAGGGCATGCTCACGTGGCTCCCGTGTTGTTCTTTGCTTCAATTTATATTTTAGAGATTCACATGTCGACACATGTAGCTACCGAGCATCTATAATCACCTCCCTGTACTTTCTATTATGTAAGAACACTTTCATTTATTTCTCCAATTTATTTGAGATGAATCATTGGGTTGCTTTGTGGGAATTATTGTTTGTTGAATTCTGGTAGATACATGCAAGAAGTCTTTCCCCATGCTATAGAACAAGAAAGTAAAATTTTTTTGTCTGTAGACAGGTTTGCTGAAATGTTGTCCACTCATGATCCTTTCACACCCAAGAAATTCTTATGATACCCTAGGTATTTAGTTATATATGGCATATAAAATACGTATACAAATCAAACATTTACTGATCTTAAATCACAAGAAAATTTATTTTTGATTTATACATAGTTTTATAATTTCTTAGAGATGGAAAAATATTTGTATACTAATGAGATGAATGTGCTGTTTGTTGTTACACAAAGAATTAAACCTTCGGCCAAATAGCTATTGCAGAACACGGAGCATCTTCAAAGATTTTTAGAGTTAATTGGTATTTGATTTTAAAATCACCAATCATGAGAATCTCACTTCACACACACGCATAGTGAAAACTGGTAGAAGTATACTGAGAGCTGTTTCAGAAATCATTGGAAATTTCTGTCTGAATCTTGAGCCAAATTCATTTAATAATTTTTAACCACAGTCAAGATAGCAGCTCAAACAGCAATTCCAAAATCAACCATTCTGATTCAATACCACAGCATTCTGTTCACATGCTGAGAAGAGACAGGAGAGAACCATTAAAAGTCTTTGTTTTCTATAATTCAATAATTATATTTCTGTATGAGCAAATAACCTTGCATGTATTGCCCCCTTTCAGGCTGGGATTTCCCTCCTCAATGAAGGAGATCTTGACAGCCCATCAAAGATATGCTCACAGACCAGTATGATCTAGACAATTCTACACTGAAACTCTCTTCCCAGTTGATTCTAGGTCAGCAGTTCTCAACCTGTGGGTTATGACCCATTTGGCTGTTAAATGACTTTCACAGGGATCCCCTAAGACCATAGGAAAACACAGATATTTTATTCATATGATTCATTATGAATAAATTATATAATGACTCATAGCAGTAGCAAAATTACAGCTATTTGGTAGCAAAGAAAATAATTTCATGGTTGGGGGTCACCACAACATGACGAAATGTATTCAAGGGTCACTGCATTAGGAAGGTTGAAAACTGCTGTTTTAGACTGTGATAAACTGACAGTTAAACATGACCATCACAGCAATGTATGTCATGTTAACATGCACAGAGCAAAGTGTATTAGAATCATGATGTAATGACATTATACAATGAAATGTGGGCAAGCATGGCAAAAAATTATTTGGATTCACTATGTTTTATTGTGAATAAATTTTCCATCAGTATGCATTCACAAATATTTCACTGGTTTTGTGACCCCCCTCCCACTCAATTATTCAATCTCATATGACTCACAATTTAAGAAGCTATCTCTTAAATTATTAAAGTACTATTGTATTAGAGTAAATACAACATATTTGTAAAGTATAAATTATGTTAAAGTGAATACAAGTTCTTTTTAGTAGATAATAATGCCAAAAAGATTTCAAAGTAGTTGTACTAGTTTATCCTTCTGTCCACATTGCATCAAATTCTGTTGCTCAGTATCCTTATCAATGTTTGATGTTGCCAGGTTGACATCTCTGCTGATATCATGATATCTCACTATGAATTTGAGTTGCTTTTCTCTGATTATTAAGAAGAATTAGTAAATAGCTATAAAATTATCATCTTGTAATCTTCATAATCAAAAACTATTTTGATTAATGTCTATGTCACAGACATCTATTGTCAAGATAGCAATGTTGTCAGTCAGCTCAGAATAGCAGTAAAGACATGATACAGAAAATGACGAAATATGATACCAAGGATAACTGATTAAACTCACTATGACCTTTGATACAATAAGCACAGAGTTATCCAGTGCCATGCTCAGACTCAGACTAACTTCAAGGTATGCATAGTACAAAAGTGACATCCACCTCCCACACGCAGCAAGAACAAGATGTATAGAGAGAGCACAAATTGCTATTGTTTGTAAAGAGTCTTCTTCACTTAGGGAAGGACTTGTGGAAACCATGGGAACTAAAAGTGGTCAGCCACACCCAGTCCAGCCCAGCCTGGCCCCACCTCTCCCAGGCACCACTTCCCATTTCAGTCTCTGGAGTTCCCCAAATGTGTTACCCATAAGTCACTGCTTCCGGTCTATCATTGCCTATGCCTTGCATCAGAGAAGACTGTGTCTTCAGGCAAGGAATCTCCAAAACCAATTTGACATTAACTAATTTACATTCATTTCATTAATTTCATATTCCTGTGTTGATAATTCAGTTTAATCTGACAAATATTTGTTAAGCGGCTATTTTTATTAAGGATACGGTAACACATCTTACCACATACTAAGCAAACTTTGGATACTGACACCAAGAAAAAAAAGTCACAGCTTCTACTCTAAAATACAAAGAAGACTATTAAGCCACATCCTTGTTGCATCATGTATGTGTGTGGTATATTTAATAAAGTGCAGTGTTAAACATCTATCTAGTCCTCTAGTCTTTCTTCTCTTACACGGGCAATTTCTTGAAAAATGCCTCCTTAGAACTATCAAATACTATGCAGAATCTGAGTACTTAACTAGATGCAGGAATTATAGTATGTATTATATGCATAATAACTTATTTAAGCTTTAGAACTGCCCTCTTTTTTTAAAAAAGTAAGTTTTTTTATTCTCTCATACATTACAACTGCAGTTTCCCCTCATTCACTCTCTGTCCTCCCCTCTCCCACAGATCCACCCTCTCTTCATCTCCCCTAAGTAAAAAGCAGCCTCCCAGAGTCATCAATCGGGCATGGCATAATAAACTACAATGAGGCCATATTCTCACATCAAGACTGGACAAGGCAACCCAACAACAGGAAAAGAGTCCCGTTGACAGACAAAAGAGTCAGAGACAGGCCCCATTCCTACTATTAGGAGTTCCACAAAAACACCAAGCTACAGAGAGCTAGGTCAGACCTGCATATGCTTCCTGATCTCTGTGAGCCCACTCTAGTTCCAGTGAGTTGATTCTCTGGGCTCCATGCTTGTGGTATCCTTGATTCCTCTGGCTCCCCTAATTGTTCTTCCCCCTCCTCAGCAGGACTTCCAGAGCTCCACCTAATATTTGGCTGTGGGACTCTGCATCTACTCCTATCTGTTGCTAAATAAAGTTTCTCTGATCTTTTCGATGAGGAGGAGGAGGATGCTAGGCTCTGCTCCCAGACCACTCTGAAGGGGGTCAAACTGTAGGTCAGAGGATTTGTAGTTGGGTTGGTGTCCCAATGCCTCCACTTGAGCCTTTGCCTGGTTACAGAAGAAGGCCTCCTGTGTCTTTGTTAGTTACTCTTATAGAGTTCATGGTGTTCCCACTGTACTAGGCTTCTTCCATGACAATGAAATGTCCCCCCAATTCTAGGCATTTCTACCGATATTTCCCCCTCATTCACCACTGCCACCTGAATCTTCCTATTCCCACTCCTACCTGCCGCCAGCCTACCTGCAAAATCTATTCTATTTCCCCTTCCCAGGGAGATCCCTGTGTGCCCTTCAAGCCTTCCTTGTTACTTAGCTTCTCAGGGTCTGTGGATAGACGATTATCTTTACTTTACAGCTAATATCCACTTATAACCAAGTGCATAGCATGTTTGTTTTTCTGAGTCTGGGTTACCACACTCAGGATAATTTTTTTAGTTCCATCCATTTGCCTACAAATTCCATGATGCCAATTTTAATGGCTGAGTAATACTACATTGTGTAAATGTACCACATTTTCTTTATCCATTCTTTGGTTGAGGGATATCTAGGTTCTTTCCAGTTTCTGACTATGACCAATAAAGATGCTAGGAACATAGTTGAACAAGTGTCCTTGTGGTGGGAAGAAGCATCCTTTGGGTATATGACGGGAGTGGAATACCTGGGTCTTGAGGTAAGTTGATTCCTACTTTGCTGAGGCTTTGCCATGTTGTTTTCCATACTGGCTGTACAAGTTTGCATTCCCACCAGCAGGGGAGGAGTGTTCCCCTAGCAACACAACCCCAACAGCATGAGTTTTCTCTTGTGTTTTCAATCTTACTCATTCTGACAGGTGTAAATGAAATCTCAGAGTTATTTTGCCTTGGATGTTCATTGTTTCTTTAAGTATTTCTCAGCCATTTCATACTCTTCTATTGAAAAGTCTGTTTATGTCTGTACCCTATTTTTAGTTTGATTATTTGATTTGTTGGTGTCTAGTTTATTGGATTCCTTATATATTTTAGATATTAGCCCTCTGTTAGATATGGAGTTGGTAAAAATAAAAAAATCCCATTCTCCATAGCAGTTACCTGGGAAGCTTAAGTTCACAAGAGATGGGGGCATAGGCACATCAGCAGGGTGGGCAGTGGGGCAGGGATGGGAAGGCAGTAGAATGGGTGTTTGGAAATGGAATCTAGGGACTAGGGCAGCTCAGTTGGCAGGCGGGGCACTCACCCATTCTTCTGACCCGTCTACAACGACCCTTTCAGACAGGTACTCTTCGCTGTTGTTTTAGCAACATCTTTATTGTTTTATTCACATTCAATAATGCACATAGCTTTTAAATGCAGTTTGGAATATTTTTATGACATTTATACATCTAAAACAATTGCCCTTACTGGTATAATAGAGATGTTTATCATGGCTACAAGTCTCCTCTTGATTTTTTATAATGTTTTTTAAAAAATAATTTTATATAATTTTATATAATAAAATACAAAAATGAATTTTTATAATGCCTCCTCACCAATCTCAAATAACACAACCTGTCACAACTAATTAGTCTGTATTTCTAAGAAAGTGTGAAAAATGAAGTCATGCAGCATGAACCCTTCCCAGCATCTTTACTAAGTATAATTATTGTGAGTATATCCATGAATCACAGACACCCCCACCCCCACCTGTGAACATTCTATGCTGCAGGGAAGTGCCTTGAGACAGAAGATAAACAACTCAAATAGTTCCAGGAAGTATTTGAAACTGACCAATTACACTAAGCCCTCTTTCTCCTGCAAGTAAACAGTAAAGACTGTGGAGAGTGGTTCTCAGACAAGCCAAGCTGCAAAGACAACAGAGTGCCTATCCCCTGCCTGGTACAAGCTGAACGGCCTGGAGGAGGTTGGAACAACTGAGTCACTTGGTAAGGATACTCTCCAACCTGTTGCGCTTCCTCTGAGTTGTACAGTGTGTTCCAGGTTCCTGGCTTCTGTGAACTGTCACCTGTGCTGGCATGGGCTTTGGTGATGCAGCTGTCTTTGAGTCATTGCTCCTCCTGGTAAGTAACCTCTCACCTATATTTCTGTAAGCAACACCAACAAAATTCATTAGTTCATTAAGTAGGACCTTGGTGATATCTATATTTTGGTCTCTCAGAAACTTCTAAAGGGGGGTGAATAGATGTGAGTGTTGGGTCTCTGCCAGAAATGTCTTATCACAGTGTGTGTGTGTGTGTGTGTGTGTGTGTTTATAAATATGTAGGGGAGCATGCTTACACATATAAATATATGCATGTGGAGCCCAGAGGTTGGTCAAGTATCTGCCATAATTGCCCTCCACTTCATGTACTTTGGCAGAGTATCTCCTTTGAACCTGGAGCTCACTGATTTGTCTTCCCATGGCAAACCCCTGTCTCTGCTTCCCAAGTATTGGGATTACATGTGGGGCATCAAAGATGCCCAGAATATACATAAGTACTGGGTATCTGACCTCAAGTGCTCATGCTTGTGTATCAAACCCTATCCACTGAGGTACTCCTTAGCACCCAGTGTGTTCCTTTACAGTGTGGTAGCATTCTATGACATAGACATGCCATAATTTGTCCATTCGCTTTGGTATTTGATAGATTTCTAGTTTTTGACCGTTATGCACAAAGTTGCTCAAATGATTGCAAAGAAATTTTTGGATTAGTACATGCCTTTATTTTCTTATGTTAAAATCTAGATTATGATTAACGGCTTAAGAATCTGCCAATCTTATTCCTTTTGTAACAAGGAACAACTGTAACACCAAAACAACTCAACAAAATGAATATAAATTTAACTCTGACAATCTTGTAGTCCCAAACCCTAAAGTCTTCAAAGAAGACTGCCTTAGCTTTCCTATTGCCCAGGTTGCTGTCGTTTCTCATCTGATTGTGTTTTCTAAGACTCTCAAGTCACCTGCAGCTGCCTTCACAATGCCCACTACAGTCTGACTCTCACAGTTTCCTCTGAAAAAGGACCTGTGTTGACATCATTGCCACCTCAATGTTGCATGATCATCTCTTGGATTTCTAAGTTCTTTTCTTTAGTCACATCTTTTACTGTGAAAGAAATACAGTCACAAATCCTAAGGTTAAGCAGCCTATCCCACTGCCTTCCAGAGAGTTGACTTCATTTTTATATTCCCCTCTGGAGAGGCAGAGAGGACATCCTTATCAATTCATGATTTAATCCACATTTTTAAAAAATTACTGATGCCAATAATTTTTAGTATTTTTTTCATTCACTTTACATCCCAATCATGGTCCTCCCTCCCACACTTCCACCCTACCCTCCCTCTGCTTGTCTTCTAAGAGAGTGGAGGTCCCCCTGGATACTCATCTACGAGATTTCTTTTTTATGTACTCATTTGCTCTCTGTATTATCTTAGGTGACATGTCAGTTCAAACTTTTCCTCATTTATCACTGGGAACTGTAAGAGGTGTGTGTGTGTGTGTGTGTGTGTGTGTGTGTGTGTGTGTGTGTGTGTGCGCGCGCGCGCACGCGCGCGCGCGCGCGCGTATTTTAAGAGTTCCATAAACATCATAGATACAAGTTACTATTAGATGTGATCTGCAAATATTTATGTCAGGGTTGTGGTTTATTTATTTATTACACTAACAGTACCTCTCACATTTTTAATTTTTAAAAATTTAAAAATTAAAGAATAACTTTAAAATTAAAAATTAAATATTCTTAATAAAATTTAATTTTTATTTAATGAAACTTTTATAACCTATTCAATATAATTTTTTCCTATCTACCCCTACTACCTCCCTCCTATTCCCCCAGGAATCCAGCCACCCATCTGCCTCCTAACTCCAAGTTCTCTTTTTAAATGATTACTAATAACTCACTAGTCTAGTTAGTACTACCTGTATGTTAATAGGTACAGTGTCGTCCACTGTGGCTTCAGTGACCTACTCGTGACAAATCTCTAAAGAAAGGTTCTCTGCATCTTTCAGCCTCCATCAACTACCTACAAGTAGTTCCTCAGTCAGGGATGGGGCTCTGGGAGCCCCTCTTCCATCCGTGTTTGAAATCCTGACTGACTTGATACGGTGTCTGAAGCCTGCAGACAAGCACAGCTGCTATGAGCTAATGTGTGCATTAGTCATGTTGTGTCCAGAAATTGGCTCTTCGCCGCTTTCCTCCCCATCTTCTGTCTCCTGCATTCTTTCTGGACACTCTTCCAAGATGTCTCCTGAGCCAGACTAGGGAGAATTTTGATACCAACCTGTCCACAGGTGAGCTCTCCCAGTCCCTTCTCAACTCGTTTACACTCATGTTTCCACCGTAACCACTGCTTCCTGCACAAAGGAGCTTCTCTAGGCTGAGAGCAACATAAATCTGTAGGGGTAAATATCAGTCTTTCAGTTTGACATCCCAACCATGTCAAAACAACAGTAGGCTTCTACCTAGGACCTCCCAGAAATGGACTTTGACCAGATATAAAATCCCTCCTATGGAACAGGACTCAAATTCATTCTGAAAGTTAGCAACTCCAAAGGCCAGAGGACCACCATTACCCCAGTGAGTACAACTTGCCCAGCAGGTCAGTATTATAGCTTCCTGTGAATCTTTTTGTTATTTTGTTCATATATTTAGGTGTATAGTCAATTTTGAATCAACCTTGCACATTGGTGTCAAACATGAAGTACCTCCTGGGACACTATGTGAGTTTGTGGTATATGCCTGATTGTATTGTGGGAATATAGATGTGTGTGTCAATGTAAGCTCATGCAGAGGCCAGAGAAGGATGTTGGTTTTCTCTATCATTCTCTACATTATTCATTGAGATACAATCCCTGAAATTCAGTGTTTGCTGGCCCATGAGCACTCAGGATCTGTGCTGAACTACCAGACTCACTTCTATATAAATGTTGGAGATCTGGATTCGTGTCCTCATATTTACACAGCAGGGCTCTTACCCACTCCATCGCTCCAGCCTTGTCTCCTTACTCTTGTTCTCTTCCGTATCTTCACACTGAGGGTTCCAGCACATATCTTCCTTTTCACAAACTTATTTTGCCTTTTAATAAGAATGTTTAGCTTATTTTCAGTGAATGTTACCATTGATATAATTAAATTTAAACTTATCACCTTAATAATTTTTTCTATTTGCCCTATATATTTTTGTTTCTTTCTGTATTTTCGACCTTTTTCTGAAGTAAATTCTGTGTTTATTATTTCATTTTAATCCCTTGTGACTATTTAATAAATGTAACTATTTGTTATTTTACTGTTAGTATTAGTGTTTATAATAAATATATGTGTGTGTGTGTATGTGTGTGTGTACACTATGTGTAAGGTACATCTTGACTAGTATTTATAATATATATACACACACTATTTGTAAGGTATATCTTTACTGTATAATGGTCTATATATAAATAATATTATGTCACTTTTTGGACAGCATAAAATGCTGTATATGTAACTTCATACACAACATGAAAGTATTTGACAGCATACTTTTAGTTTGCGCACATGTGGGAGGTCAGAGGACAATTTCTGGGGTCTTTTCTCTCCTTTCTCCCTGCAGTCCTCTGGAACTGAACTCCCATCATGGGACTTGGCAACCGTCTCCTTTACCCACTGGTCCATCTTGCCAGGCTATCCAATCAGTTTTCTAAGTGGTTCTTCATATAACAAATTACTATCTACTTAATTCCTTAATAATAACTCCATTATTTCAAATGCTTGTGTTGGAGGTGTAGGGTGACTTGCAGCATTTTCTGCCGATGGGGCTGAAATGATGTTACCACTTAGCTGTCATATCATCTGCAGCATGAGATCTTCTAAGCCTCTTTTTGTCAGTAACAGAACTCAGTTTCCCGTGGCTTTTGGACTCTGGCTCTTATTTATTAGATAACAATTTGCCAAGGGAAATTCTCAACCCCTAGAAGCCACTTCTTAATCTTTGTTTTGAACTCATTTAACTATAAACCCAGGACCATGCATGTCCTTCTAACAGCCTCAGCTTCTCTACTTTTCTCTTTTGCTACCAAATGAAAAAATGTGTCTGCTTCTTAAATACCAAAAAAAAAAAAAAAAGTAGTAGTATCTTACTTAAAATGAACACACACATCCATAATTTTATAAAAACATAGATAAAAATAATAACCAAATACATTTTAAGATTTTATTTTTATTGAAAATAGATTCTTCTTTCTTTTGTTTCAGCATTAGAAGCAAACTTTCATTTCATTTTTAAAAACAAAAACAAAAATAAATGTACAAATTTTCAGAATTTTGGAAAAAAGTATACGGATACATTTTTAAGGTTGTAATTAAGTATTTGTGGGTACATATACATACTCATATGTATATATGTAACAATAATATAGGAAAAGTGGCTATTAATTTGAGGGGATAGGAGAAAAACTAGGAGGGGCTGTATGGAGGAAAGGGGGATGTGATACAGTTCTATTATAATTAAAATATATTCTTTTTTTGTTTAACTTCAAAAAGTCTGTGGGTTGTTTCTGGGGTGTTCAGAGCTTTATGGGGTTAGTATCCAATTATCAGTGACAGTATATTATGTCTGTTCTTTTGTGACTGGGTTATCTCACTCAGGATGGTATCCATTTTCTTAAGAATTTTGTTAAGTCACTGTTTCTGATAGCTGAGTAGTACTCCATCGTGTAAATGTACCACAATTTTTATATCCATTCATCTACAGAAGAACATCTGGGTTCTGTCCAGCTTCTGGCTACTATAAATAGAGCTGCTATGAAGATTGTGGTGCATGTATCTTTGTTGTATGTTGGGGCGTCTCTGGGGTAAATGCCCGAAATTAGAATAACTGGGTCTTCAGGTAGTACTATGTCCATTTTTATGAAAAACCACCAGACTGATTTCCAGAGTGGTTGTATCAGTTTACAACCCCATCAACAGTGGAGATGTGTTCCTCTTTCTCTACATCCTCGCCAGGATCTGTTATCATCTGAGTTTTGGATCTTGGCCAATCTGACTGGTGTGAGGTAGAATCTCAGGGTTGTTTTGATTTGCATGTCCCTGATGGCTAAGGATGTTGAGCACTTCCTTAAATGTTTCTCAGCCATTCGATATTCCTCAATTGAGAACTTTTGATTTAAGTCTGTACCCCATTTTATAATAGGGTTGTTTAATTCTCTGGTGTCAAGCTTTTTGAGTTCTTTGTATACATTGGATAGTAGAACTCTATCTGATGTGGGGTTGGTAAACATCTTTTTCTACTCTGTTGGCTGCCATTTTGTTTTCTTGACAGTGTCTTTAGCCTTTAAGAACCTTTGCAATCTCATTAAGTCCCATTTGTTAATCTTTGACCTTAGACCTCGAGCCATTTTAGTGGGATTGCTTCAAGTTTCCCCCCCCCCATTAAGTTTGATGTTGGCTGTTGGTTTGCTGTATATTGCTTTTATTGTGTTTAGGTATGGGCCTTGGATTCCTGTTCTTTCCAAGACTCTTAACATGAAGGGGTGTTGAATTTTGTCAAATGCTTTCACAGCCTCTAATGAGATGACCATGTGATTTTGTTCTTTGAGTTTGTTTATATGGTGGATTACGTTGATGGATTTCCTTATATTAAACCATCCCTGCATCCCAGGGATGAACCCTACTTGATCATGTTGAATGATCATTTTTATGTGTTCTTGGATTTGGTTTGCAAGGATTTAGTTGAGAGTTTTTGCATCAATGTTCATAAGTGAGATTGGTCTGAAGTTCTCTTTCCTTGTAGGGTGTTTGTGTGGTTTATGAACTAGGGTTTTTGTAGCCTCAAAAATTAGTTAGGTAGTGTTCCATTGGATTCTATTTTGTGGAATAGTTTGGAGAGTATTGGTATTATGTCGTCAATAAATGTCTGATAAGACTCTGCACTGAACTCATCTGGACCTGGGCTTTTTTGGTTGGGAGACTTTTGATGACTGCCTCTATTTCTTTAGGTGTTATGGAACTATTTAGATGGTTTACCTGGTCCTGGTTTAACTTTAGGATCTTGTATCTGTCTAGGAATTCATCCATGTCCTCCAGATTTTCCAGCTTTGTTGAGTATAGGCTTTTGTAGTAGGATCTGATGATTTCCTGAATTTCTTCATATTCAGTAATTATTTCTCTACTTTCCTTTCTGGTTTTGTTAATTTGGATACTCTCTCTTTGCCCTCTAGTTAGTCTGGCTAAGAGTTTATCAATCTTGTTAATTTGCTCAAAGAACCAGCTCTTGGTTTGGTTGATTCTTTTAATGTTTCTTTTTGTTTTTATTTGGTCTATTTCTTACCAAAGTTTGATTATTTCTTGCTGTCTACTCCTCTTGGGTGTATCTGCTTCCTTTGTTCTAGAGCTTTCAACTGTGCTGTCAGGTTGCTAGCCTATGCTCTCTCCAGTTTCGTTTTGGAAGCACTCAGAGCTATGAGTTTTCCTCTCAGTACTGCTTTCATTGCATCCCATAGGTTTGGGTGTGTCGTGTTTTCATTTTCATTGAATTCTAGAAAATCCCTAATTTCTTTCTTTCTTTCTTCTTTGACCCTGTTATCATTTAATAGAGCATTGTTTAGTTTTCATGTGTATGTGGGCTTTTTGTTGTCTTTGTTGTTATTAAAGACCAGCCTTAGACCATGGTGATCTGAAAGGATGCATGGGAGTATTTCGATCTTCATGTATCCATTGAGGCTCATTCTGTGTCCAATTATGTGGTCAATTTTTAAGGTGTGGTGAGGTGCTGAGAAGAAGGTGAATTCTTTTGTTTTAGGATGATATGTCCTATAGATATCTATTAATTCCAGTTGGTTCATAGTCTCTGCTAGTTTTACAGTGTCCTTGTTTAGTTTCTGTTTCCATGATCTGTCCATTGGTGAGAGTGGGGTATTAAAGTCTCCCACTATTATTGGGTGGGTTAAAATGTATTTTATGAGCTTTAGTAGGGTTCCTTTTATGAATATGGGTGCTTTTGTATTTGGAGCATATATGTTAAGGATTGAGAGTTCCTCCTGACAGATTTCCCCGGTAATGAGTAAAAAGTGTCCTTCCTTATATTTTTTGATAACTTTTGGTTGAAAATCTTTTTTTTTTTTTTTTTTTTTTTTTTTTTGATATTAGAATGGCCACTCCAGCTTGCTTCTTGGAGTCATTTGCTTGAAAGGTTTTTTCTCAACCTTTTATTCTGAGATAGTGTCTGTCTTTGTCTCTGAGATGAGTTTCCTGTATGCAGCAAAATGCTGGATTTTGTTTATGTATCCAGTCTGATATCCTATGTCTCTTTATTGGGGAGTTGAGACCATTTATGTTAATAGATATTAAGGAATAGTGGTTGCTGTTTCCTGCTATTGTTACTTTCGTAGGTTGAATTGTGCCTGTGTGTCTATCTTCCCTTAGTTTTCTTACTTGGAAGTTTTCTTGTTTTAACTATGAGGTGGTTTCCCTCATTTTATTGGGCTTTCCACTTATAATTCATTGTAGTACTGGATTTGTGGTCATATATTGTGTGAATTTAGTTTTGTCTTGAAATATCTTCCTCTCGCCATCTATGGTGATTGATAGTTTTGCCTGGCATAGCAGCTTGGGCTGGCACTTGTGCTCTTTTAGGGTCTGCATGATGTCTGTCCAGGCTCTTCTAGATTTCATAGTCTCTGTTGAGAAATCGGGTGTGATTCTGATTGGTCTGCTTTTATATGTTACCTGACCTTTTTCCCTTACTGCTTTTAGTATTCTCTCTTTGCTTTGGGCACTTGGTGTTTTGACTATTATATGTCAGGAGGAATTTCTTTTCTGGTCCAACCTATTTGGAGTTCTGAAGGCTTCTTTTATGGTTGTGGTCATCTCATTTTTAAGGGTAGAGAACTTTTCTTCCAGGATTTTGTTGAAGATATTTCCTGTACCTCTTAGTTGATATTCTTCGCCCTCTTCTATTCCTATTATCCTTAGGTTTGGTCTTCTCATTATGTCCTGCACATTTTGTGTTGGGAGATTTTTGGTTTTTGCATTTTCTCTGTTTTGTCTATATTTTCAATGTTGTCTTCGGCCCCCAAGATTCTCTCTTCCATGACTTGTAGTCTATTGAAAATGCTTGCATCTGTGACTCCTGATTTTTTTAGGACTTCTACCTCTAGGGTTGTCTCTTTTAGTGTTTTCTTTATTGTGTCAATTTTCATTTTAAATTCCTTCTTCCATTCCTTCATCTCTTTGGTTCTGTTTTTCTTCTAGTTCTTTGAGTGTTTTTCTTATTTCTTCTTTAAAAGCTTCCAATTCTTTATGCTTTTCCTCCCGTTCTTTTTTAAGCATCTCTATCATCATCTTGAGGTAGGATTTTGTGTCTGAGTCTTCTTTTTCTGGAGTGTTTGGTATTCTGCTGTTTGTTGTGATGGGAGAGCTGGGTTCTAGTGTTGCCAGGTTGTCCTGGTTACCCTGGGGTACGTTCTTTTGCTTTCCTGTTTCCATCTTGTTGTCAGTGATTGGTTCTCACCTTTCCCTTGTACCTGGCCTGTGTCACTGGATCTCTGCTGTTCCTAGTGGCGGGTGTTCCGAGCGCCTATTGTGCACCCCAGAAGCCGCAGGCTGGGATCAGAGGTCTCAATGCTGCGGGGTTCCTGGATCCCTGAATCAAGCCGGGCAGATGCACTCTTTTTGTGTGCTCTGCTGAGATCTCTATGCCCCCTGGCTTGTCGGAATCCGTTCTCACCCGGTACTCACCAGTCCTGTGTGTCTGGATCTCCCAGATTCTTCTTTCATGTAACACATCCCAGCCATACTTCCCCTCCTTCCAAACATTTTTTAAATCCTCGGCACCATTGTTCATAGAGTAAAATACCAACCGTTAGCTCTGTGCTGGCTGAACAGCCTTATTCATCCCACAGTACCCTCAACCTGGATGTAACAAAGAATAAGCTGGAACCTGTGATCCTCCTGCCTCTCCCTCCAAAGCACTGAGAGTATGCCCAGCTTGTGATGGTGCTGGGGATCAAACCTACAATTGTGTCACAAGAGGCAAGCACTCTACCAACAAGCGAGAAGCTACATCTCTAGGCCTGTTGTTTCCTGGTTTCTTCACAGTGAGAAGTGTGAAGAAAATACTCTTCTTCTTAACTTGGAGCTTGGTATCACTTTTGCATTAACAAAGGGACACCAAACAAGTTCCCTTCTACTTGTATGATATCTGTATGATTCCCATATTTGCTTACCATCTTTAACCACAGAAAACTGCCACAGTTGTTGGCAATTTTCCACCACACTCAGAGGTGTTTAGCCTAGAAATTCTAGTGGTTTTGGAGTCAGCAATACTGTTTGGAAATGCTCTTTGAGCAAAGCTGCAGTGAAGGATGAATGAGTTCCTCCAGCCCGACCTCTAAACTAACACATAAATGATGACATCCTGCTCTCAAGTGATTTTTTTTTCCTTTGTCCTCCTGTAAAAGAGGAAGAATGGAGAAGGGATTTTCTCTCCTGGACTGTTTGTGACCTCAGAAACTTGACACCACAATTCTATTATTCTCAAGTGAAACTGCTGAAAGCTGTCTTTCTGTTCCTACCAACTTCCGCTGCTGTTTCATCATTTCCTCTTTAGAAGTCATAGACAATTCACAGCAAGCCATTAACCTAATAGTTGTGCTTGTTGACGGTGGCATCAAATGACCCTGTCCAAAGAGCAGTATCACCTACAGCTGGAAAGAGTGGCAGCTACATAGCCAAGCGGAGTTTCCATTAGCTCCCATTTGCCACCATCTCTTCCTCAAGAGCACACACAGACTTCTCTGAACAGCAGTACTTTAGCATAATGAATACCAATGAGGAATGGGAGGTAGGAGAGCAATATGGGAATCAGGGAACACCCACCTGAGTCTTATTGGCTTCTTCAAGTGGCACGGGGTGATTTTTCGCGAATTTGAGCCAGCAAAAATTCTGGAGCTGCTGTAGTAAAATGTCTTCAGAATACACTCTCAAATGATTTCTAAGATTCCCAGAATTGAAATTTCTGCCACTCTCCAGTGTGTTCTCATAGATGTGCCTCTACTATGAGGGAGAGGGGGTTGTTGATATCATTATAAATTCTTTGTCTCTTTCTGCTTCTTAATGATATATCAACCTACCATTCTAGCTATTGCACTGTTTGCCTCTTGATTCAAGTTTTTGTCTTTATGAGTATCTGAGTTGTGTCTTAAACAGTGTTGAGTGACATTTTGGTTTCAGAGAGTTAGAGCCCATGACCATGGTGGCAGGGAGTATGGCAGCACAAAAACAGACGTGGAGCAAGAAGAGTTAGCAGCTGAGAACTCAGATGAAGCCTCAACCACCAGGCACCTCCATTTGTAAGAATTTTAGATTGAGGCATAACATACTAATGGTTTCTGTTAGAGTCCCGTAGAGAATAAGATTTAGCAACTTATGCCAAACTTACCATACATCATGACAGAATGACTATAGAACACTAGGAATGATGTTGTTAAAATTTCTCCAACTTATCGTATTACATAGAGTTTTAAATTCCATGGTAATCTCTGGGTCATTTGAGCCAAAGCAAAAAAAGTTTGGTTTTCATGCTTCATTTAGTCTTTCAAAAGAAAATGTCAATCATGGTGTAAGGCTTTAAAGAAAAGATTAGGTTATAAAAGTATGCTCCATAAGGACAAAAAATATAAACAGTAATACTTTTCTTGCTCTCAATGACTTATGGAAAATGAAATGAAAGTAAAGAAACAGTAACTTGTCACATGTGTGGCTGTTTTGATTTCACCTTGCAATGAATTTTTCTTTTGAGAAGAAGCAGAGACCATAAAAAGTGAGTGTGAGGCTGTAGACATTTCTTAGTGTCTGAGCGTAGTGCTTGCTAAAGTGTGATAAATTTAAGATCTGGGAGGGAGAGACTGGGGGGACAGGAGGAAGAAGAGCAAGAAGAAGACAAACAAAGAGAAGCAGAAAAAAAAGAAAAATAGTAAAAGAAAAAAAAATCAAAGAGTAAAACTTAGGATGGGATAAAGGGGTCTACTGAAACTATTTCAGATCATTTAAATCTTACACCCTTTATTGAGATTGAATAATCCAAGAAATATCCTTTTGGCATCTCACAGATGGGAGGGTTTTGCTGGGATATTTAGCATGAGCAGTCTAAGGCATAAGGCACAGTGGAAGGGAAGATCAAGAACTAATGATACACTCTGAATCTACCCAGTAACAGCAGCCATTACTGCCCACCTCACTCCAGCACCACAACCAGGCCTCACCCTCAAGCTGACAGGTGGACAAAGAGAAAGACTCCAAGGAAAGAGCCTACACACTGAAGCTGGGGGTCTACCCGGAAGCTGTTTGCATCTGAGCACCCTGCAGAGAGTCACTGGAGGATAAGTCCCTTGTAAATTAAAACTATGAGTGGAAATGAGAACAATCAGTGACCTAATAAAAAAGACCATCATGAAAGGAACTGAAAGAACCAAGCTAGAAGTGCAGTGGCTCAGTTCCTGTGTGGCTCAGGAAAAGCAGCTGGTTCTCAGGAATAGGTGCAATCTAAGATATGTGATACTGTGCAGACTATACTGTGAAATGGGGCATCCAGGGAACAAGAGGGGCTCTGTGAAGTTAAACACTGAAAAAGTTAAATACAGTTCAGTAGAAGAGTTAAATGACTAACTGAAGAAGCCCTTGGAAAGGCAGAAGGAAAGGAATGGACAGTAGAGAAGGAACTAAGAGAATTAGAGGCATACATGAAGAACCCAAGTAGCTAACTAAAAGTAGTCTAGAAAGAGAAAACAGAATTTGATGAAATTGATTATATAGGAGCATTCCCTCAGACCAAATATCAGTTGCCAAGCTGAAGCACCATTTAGAATGTAAAGTAAAAACGGCACATGCCTGCCCTACAATAGGAAGAAACAGGGTACATTAGAAAGGATGTGCTTTTTAAAACACTTTATTCCTTTATACTTCAAATGATCTCAACCTTCCCAGTTACCCTTCCACCAACCCCATCACATCCCTCCTCTCTCCCCCTCTCCTTTGCCTCTATAAGGGTGCTCCTTCACCCATTCACCCACTCCCACCTCACCCCTCTAGAATCCCCCTAAACTGGGGCATCAACCGTCCCTTCCCTCCCATTGATGTCAGATAAGGCCATCCTCTGCTACATATGTATCTGGAGCCATGACTTCCTCCTTGTGTACTCTTTGGTTGATTGTTGTCTCTGGGAACTCTGGATGGTTCCATTGATATTTTTCTTCTCATGGGGTTGCAATCTCCTTCAGCTCCTTCAGTCCTTTTAAATCCATTCAAATCTTAAGGATAAAAAAAAATTATAAAGATGCTAATGAACAAATACTCAAGAACAAGTCCCTCTGTACATAGTTAGTCAATAACTATCATAATCATTCAGAAGGAGGATACTATGAAAAACCTAAAACAAGAGAAAGAAATTGGGGATGAACTCAACATGACCCCTCTAATATTCTTGTGGAAGAGATAATTGGAGACCAGGTAGATAGAATAATTATACTAACTGGAAACAAGGTCTTCTCTGAGAAACAACCTTAAGATGAGAATGTCCATATCCTTGTTTAATACTTAGATGTTAAAATAAGCCTACAATTTATGGACTATAAACCATGGTTCCTTAGAAATGTCACATAAACCAGAATATAAAATGGAAAGAAACATGTCATACATCAAGTCTGGGAAAGAAGTCCCAAGAGTCACGCTTTACATCTTCTGCATTATTCTCTTTAAGTCTCTTCCTTAACTAAATATCTGAAATAATACATAAAATATGACAGCAGCTACAGTATCTTCTTTATAGCTTAATTTGACAGAGATGGTGCTTTGTTTTGGCTCACCCTCCTAGGAAAGGAGAAGAAAACTGCTGTGTATACCAGGCTAGCTGTCCCTCAAGCCTCCAGGAATTCTCCTGACTTTGCATCTCATCTTACAGACATATGCTATCATGACACCGGATTGGTATTCATGGTGATGTTAAAGAGCCACTCAGAGCTAGCCTGCCTGGTCCCAGCCGCAGCTAACTACAGCACTCCAAAGAGCAGGCCAACACGTCACCTAGGCAACACAGTAGAACTGGCCCTGGTGGCATGGGTACAAGTGAGATGGCAGGCAGGGCATGAGCTTGAATGGGTGAACTGGCTCAGCCCTTCTCCAGAGGGAGTGCTGGAGAGCTGGCCCAGTTGGTGTGAGTGTGGGAAATCTAGTCCTACCTCTTGCCAGTTCGTTCAGGCAAGAGACCTGATCACACACTACCTGGGCAAAGCAGGAGAGCTGACCCTGGTGGCACAGGTGCAAAACAGCACGTGGGCTGAACAACTGTTTCCACCCAGGCCTAGATCAAGGGCTTTACGTTGGCCCACCCCAACATCTATCACATGTATGAACTGATAGAGCCCATGAAGGGGGTGGTCCTACAGAATCATCGCTTCAGGATCTCCATGACACAGGGCAATAAAAGATATCTGGGAGGAATCCCAAAAAGAATCTAGTATGGATAATGAAGCAGGAGATAGAAGCCTTAAACCAGACCAGTGACTCATTGCAATGAACATTTACAGGTAAAGCTGTTTGGGCAAAGGTATACTGTATGATACACTGCAGCAGCTTCCAAAGCAAGTTTTTTTTTTCCTTTTTGTTTGTTTGTTTAGTTTTTTTGTGGGGGTGATTGCTGCAGAGGGAAGATATAGAGGAATGGAGAGATGAGTGAGATTGGGGTACATGATATGAAATTCATAAAGAATAAATAAGTTCTTTAAAGAACAAGAAGAAAAATAATAGCATTGACATGATAAGTAATAACACTTATTCAACTGATTGTGTATAAAAAGTGGTGTTTGCCCCATAGAAAGCACTAAACAAACATTATTTTGTACACTGCCCAGTACTAAATCTTAAATAAGTTAACCATATCTGTGGTCTCCTGTCAGAACAGGGGAAAACAGAGAATTCTGAATTGTTGTGAGAAAACAAGGCAACAGTCTTGTGACCTGTTTCCTTAAAAACAGACTTATTCTTTGATTATACTTTCCTGCCCCTCTGAGGTTTAGCAGACAGGAATGAGTTTACTTCAGGATATTTATTACAACTGACTACCATCATTTTTTATATTCATCTATGGAAAATCATGTTTTTGCCACATGCCACTTGTGGCTTGACCACCACATGTGACTTTTCCTTATGACTCTACACTTTACTCATGTTCTTTTTAACTTCAGAGTATAAGCTGTCTGATGTTCTGAATAAAGTTGGCTATTGCATGAGGCTTTAGCCCACCACATTTATCAGAGATACCACTGCCTCTAGAACGGTGTCAATCTCTACTTCCATAACTCTCATTTCCTCTTCAAAACAAAAAGCAAATAATACCATAGCCTGTATGAAAACACTTAAAGACTTCTCATTGCATATTGGGATAAAATTTAATTTCCTTCTGTGATGATTAATTTTTACTGTCAAGCTGAACAGATCAAGACACCTCCAGGAGATTAGTGAAATGTACCTTTAAGTTTGGAGGGGAGGGAATTGAGGTCCAGAGAAGACTATCTGAGGATATGACAATCCCTGAGTGTATGATGCAACTCAGCATGGGCTGGGGTTCAAGACTGAAGGAAAAGAGAAGAAGAAAGCCAGCTGAGGGTCAGCATTCATCTCTCTGCTTCCTGGTCACTGACACAACTCATCCAGCTGCCTCAGGCTCCCATCCTTCCTGTCTGTAAGGGACTGTACTCTTCAAACTGTGAGACATAAACAAAAAAATAAAACAAAAAACAACAACAAAAAAATTTCTTCTTCCTTAAGTTACTTTACCAAGTTCTGCTTTAGTTCTGTTGTTGTAGGTGTTTGTAGGGGAGATGGACAAACAGGCATATAAATAATAGGCATGTTTATGTGTGTCAATGGGCATTCCAGTGCCATGACTCTTTTATGGAGGTTAGAGGAAAACATCTGGTTTAGTCCTTGATTTCTACTGGTTTTTGAGACAGGATGGCAAGATCTCCTGTTCTTTGATGCTGTGTGCCCAAACTAGCCAGATAGTTTGTAATAGCAATGACAAAAGTAACTAACATAGCCTCCAAGAACATCCATACATCCCTATGTAAGTGGACCCTGAATATCCAATCTTTTCTCATAATATTTCAATTTTCTCACTTTACTTATCCCTCAAATAAATAGCAAGTTTTATTCTTTCAATATGTCAAGGCTATTTCTTGGTTTTGTAATTGCTGTTTGTGGTTGTTTAAGTTTCTGAGTAGTTGGTTAGTTCAGGTTCTGGTTTTGGTTTTAGTTTTAGTTTGGTTTGTTTTCATCTTCCTTCTCCATTAGCAGCCATGAAAGTAGGGAACATGTCTACATTTTTATGCATTAATTCCCCAATATTCATGTTAGGTGTTTAAAAAAATCAGTACACAAGTCTTGCAAATACCACTCTAGTCAGCATGCCAACGCAATTGAAGAAAATTTTCACAAGATCCTAGTACTAGCTGAAAAGTTTTAGGTAGTCAATGGCTGCTATGAGAGAAAAACTTGGTTGTCTTCAAGGATAAGCTTTCAGTTCTAAATAATCAGCCCTAAATACATACATGTAGAGGAGATACTACTCAGAATCAATAGGTTATATTTATATGCATGTATGTATCAAAAAAGAGGTCGGGAATTAGGATAGAGTAGGGAAAAGACTGAAAGAGTTGTAAGAAGAAGAGGGAAGAATGTAATCTATATAAATACAATGTACTCTAGTATGGAATTCTCAAACTTAAAAAAAATAAAAATAAATTAATAAAAATAAATTAATAAAACTAGCATCAAGACTTAAGACCCGCCTACACATGACTGAGCCCACAGAGAATTGTTGCAAGAGCTCTCCCACCTGAGCACACAGAGACTGAACAGAGCCACTGCAATCAGAACTGACTATCTTCCCAAAAAGAGACAAACATCCAGAAGCAATTTTCTTCCTGAGCCTACAGGCCCTCTGATCCACACAAGAGAGAGGTTCTAGTCAGAGACAACAAGAGCACCTATAATCACAGACAAGATGGCAAGAAGAAAGCAAAAGAACCTAAGCAACAGAAAACGGATAACTTGACATCAGAACCCACCTCTCCCACCACAGCAAGTGGTGGATTGCCAAACACACTAGAAAAATAAGACTTAGACTGGAAATCATACTTCATGGTAATAATTGAGATCTTGGAGAAGTGAATAACTAACTCCCTTAAACAATTACAGGAAAACCAGGAGAAATCACTCAAAGAACTACAGGAAAACACAACCAAACAGATAAAGGAATTGAAAATGGAAGTAGAAACAATAAAGAAAATTCAAAAAGCGACAACCCTAAAGATGGAAAACCAAAAAAAAAAAAAAAAAAAAAAAAAATCAGGAGTCACAGATTCAAGCACTACCAACAGACTACAAGAGATGCAAGGGGACAAAGACAACATAGAAAACATAGACAAAACAGTCAGAGAAGATGAACAAAAACAAAAGGCTCCTAACCCAAAATGACCAGGAGATCCAGGACACAATAAGAAGACAAAACCTAAGGATAATAGCTGTAGAAGAGGAAAAAGACTCCCAACTAAAAGGCCCAATAAATATCTTCAACAAAATCAAAGAAGAAGAATTTCCTAATCTAAAGAACAAGATGACTATGAACATACAAGAAGCCTACAGAACTCCAAATAGTTGGACCAGAAAAGAAGCTACTCCTGACACATAATAGTCAATACAACAAATGTTCAAAACAAACAAAAAAAATACTAAACACAATAAGAGAAAGAGGACAAGTAAAATAAAAAGGTAGATCAATCAGAATTACACCAGACTTCTCAAAAGAGACTATGAAAGCTAGAAGATCCTGGACAGACATCATACAGACCCTAAGAGAACAAAAATGCCAGTCCAGGTTACTATACCAGCAAAACTCTCAATCACCATAGATGGAGAAACCAAGATATTCCAGGACAAAACCAAATTTTACACAATATTTGTCCATAAATCTAGCCCTACAAAGAATGATAAGTAGAAAAATTCAACAGGCACAGAACAGGGTGCGGCCCATCCACCACATGGATCAGCGGCGTTTAAAGCTTTAAAGACTGGTGAGTGGGAGACCTGGGCAGCCAGAAAGCAGAGAGATCTCTGCAGAGTGCGCACTGTAAGCTCACCCCCAGCCCTGCCTGATCCAGGGACCAGGAACAGAACTCTGGAACTTCTGTTTCCACCCGGCAGCGACTTCAGTGCCTGATCCAGGGACCAGGAACAGAACTTTGGAACTTCTGTTTCCACCAGGCAGTGACTTCAGTGGGCAGGACAGGGTACGGCCCATCCACCACACGGATCAGCAGCGCCTAAAGCTTGAAAGACTGGTGAGTAGGAGACCTGGGCAGCCAGGGAGCAGAGAAATCTCTGCGGAGTGCGCACTGTAAGCACACCCCCAGCCCTGCCTGATCCAGGGACCAGGAACAGAACTTTGGAACTTCTGTATCCAACCTGCGACTCTGAGGCATAGAACAGGGCTCGACCCATCAGCCACCTAGACCAGTGAAGACCCAGGGACACAGACCAGATACAAGGGAAAAGCGAGAGCATATCATTGACAACAAAATGGCAAGAAGAAAGCGAAAGAGTATATCCCAAGGAAACCAAGACAACCTGGCAACTCCAGAACCCAGCTCTCGAACAACAGCAAACATAGGAATACCAAACACTCCAGAAAAAGAAGATGCAGACCTGAAATCATACATCAAGATGCTGATACATATACTTAAACAAGAACGGGAGGAAAAGTAAAAAGATTCAGAAGCTTTTAAAGAGGAAGCAAGAAAAACACTCAAAGAACTCAAAGAACTAGTGGAAAACACAACCAAAGAGACGAAGGAATGGAAGAGGGAATTTAAAATGGAAATTGACACAATAAAGAAAACACTAAAAGAAATAACCCTAGAGGTAGAACACCTAAAAAAGAAAACAGGAGTCACAGAAGCAAGCATTTCCAATAGACTACAAGAGATAAAAGAGAGAATCTCGGGGGCAGAAGATAACATTGTAAACATAGACAAAACAGCCAGAGAAGATGCAAAAAACAAAAAGCTCCTAACCCAAAATGTCCAGGAAATACAAGACACAATGAGAAGACTGAACTTAAGGATAAGAGAAATAGAAGAGGGAGAAGAGTATCAACTAAGAGGCACAGTAAATATCTTCAACAAAATGGTAGAAGAAAACTTCCCTACCCTCAAAAATGAGATGACCACGAGCATAAAAGAAGACTTCAGAACTCCAAATAGGTTGGACCAGAAAAGAAATACCTACAGACACATAATAGTCAAAATACCAAGTGTGCAAAGCAAAGAAAGAATACTAAAAGCAGTAAGGAAAAAAGGTCAGGTAACATATAAAGGCTGGGCAATCAGAATCACACCGGATTTCTCAACAGAGACTATGAAAGCTAGAGAGACTGGACAGACATCATGCATACCCTAAGAGAGCACAAGTGCCAGCCCAAGCTGCTATACCCAGCAAAACTATCAATCACCATAGATGGAGAGATGAGGATATTTTAAGACAAATCAAAATTTACACAATATCTGACCACAAACCAAGCACTACAACAAATTATAGGTGGAAAACCCAACACAATGAGGGAAAATACAGCCTAGTAAAAACAAAAAAACTCCTAAAAAAGAAAACTAAAAGAAGAAAAAGACACAGACACAACTCAACCCACAAAAGCAATGATGGCAGGAAACAGAAACAACTATTCCTTGATATCTATTAACATAAAAGGACTCAACTCCCCAATAAAGAGACATAGACTATCAGACTGGATACATAAACAAAATCCAGCCTTTTGCTGCATATAAGAAGCTCATCTCAGAGACAAAGACAGACACTATCTCAGAGTAAAAGGGTGAGAAAGAAAACTTCTAAGCAAACAGCCCCAAGAAGTAAGCTGGAGTGGCTATTCTAATATCGAATAAAGTAAATTTCCAACCAAAAGTTATCAAAAAAGATAAGGAAAAACACTTTTTACTCTTTACCGGGGAAATCTGTCAGGAGGAACTCTCAATCCTTAACATATATGCTCCAAATAAAAAAGCAACCACATTCATAAAAGAAACCCCACTAAAGCTGAAAAAATACATTTCACCATACACAATAATAGTGGGAGACTTTAATACCCCACTCTCACCAATGGACAGATCATGGAAACAGAAACTGAACAAGGACACAGCAAGGCTAGCAGAGTCTTTGAACTAACTAGAATTAAAAGATATATACAGAACATATCATCCTAAAGTAAAAGAATACACCTTCTTCTCAGCACCCCATGGCACCTTCTCAAAAATTGACCACATAATTGGACACAGAATGAGCCTCCATCGATATAAGAAGATTGAAATACTCCCATGCATCCTCTCAGATCACCATGGTCTACGGCTGGTCTTTAACAACAACAAAGACAACAAAAAGCCCACATACACATGGAAACTAAATAACACTCTGTTAAACGATAGCGGGGTCAAAGAAGAAATAAAGAAAGAAATTAAGGATTTTCTAGAATTCAACGAAAACGAAAACACAACATACCCAAACCTATGGGATGCAATCAAAGCAGTACTGAGAGGAAAACTCATAGCCCTAAGTGCTTCCAAAAAGAAAATGGAGAGAGCATACATCAGCAACCTGACAGCACAGCTAAAAGCCCTAGAACAAAAGGAAGCAGATATTACAAAAGAAGAGTAGACATAAAGAAATAATCAAAATTAGGGCAGAAATAGACCAAATAGAAACAAAAAGAACCATTGAAAAAATCAACAAAACCAAGAGTTGGTTCTATGGGGAAATCAACAAGATTGAAAAACCTCGAGCCAGACTAACTAGAGGGCAAACAGAGAGTATACAAATTAACAAAATCAGAAAGGAAAGTGGAGACATAACAACTGAAACTGAGGAAATTCAAGAAATCATCAGATCCTACTACAAAAACTTATACTCCACAAAATTGGAAAATCTGGAGGAAATGGACGAATTCCTAAACAGATACAAGATCCCAAATTTAAACCAGGACCAAGTAAACCATCTAAATAACCCTATAACACCTAAAGAAATAGAAGATGTCATCAAAAGCCTCCCAACCAAAAAAAGCCCAGATCCAAACAGGTTAAGTGCAGAATTTTATCAGACATTTATTGCGGACATAACACCAATACTCTCCAAACTATTCCAGAAGATAGAATCAGATGGAATACTACCTAACTCATTTTTTGAGGCTACAATAACCCTAGTACCTAAACCACACAAAGACCCTACAAGGAAAGACAACTTCAGACCAATCTCACTTATGAACATTGATGCAAAAATACTCAACAAAATACTTGCAAACCGAATCCAAGAACACATCAAAACGATCATTCATCATGACCAAGTAGACTTCATCCCTGAGATGCAGTGATGGTTGAATATAAGGAAATCCATCAATGTAATCAACCATATAAACAAACTCAAAGAACAAAACCACATGGTCATCTCACTAGATGCTAAGAAAGCATTTGACAAAATGCAACACCGCTTCATGTTAAAAGTCCTGGAAAGAACTGGAATCCAAAGTCCATACTTAAACATAATAAAAGCAATATACAGCCAACCAACAGCCAACAACAAACTTAATGGTGGGAAACTTGAAGCAATCTCACTAAAATCAGGGACTTGACAAGGCTGCCCACTCTCCCCCTACCTATTCAACATAGTACTGGAAGTCCTGGCTTGAGCAATTAGACAGCAAAAGGAGATCAAGGGAATACAAATCAGAAAGGAAGAGATAAAAACATCACTCTTTACCGATGACATGACAGTGTACTCAAGTGACCCCAAAAATTCCACCAGAGAACTCCTACAGCTGATAAACAAGTTCAGCAAAGTGGCTGGATACAAAATTAACTCAAACAAATCAGTAGCCTTCCTATACTCAAAAGACAAACATGTGGAGAAAGAAATTAGGGAAAAGGTACCCTTCACAATCGTCACAAAAACTATGAAATACCTTGGTGTGACTCTAACTAAGCAAGTGAAGTACCTGTACGACAAGAACTTCAAACCTCTAAAGAAGGAAATTGAGGAGTATCTCAGAAAATGGAAAGATCTTCCTTGCTCATGGATTGGAAAGATCAACATTTTAAAAATGGCCATCCTACCAAAAGCAATCTACAGATTCAATACAATCGCCATCAAAATTCCAACACAGTTCTTCATGGAATTGGAAAGATCAATGTGCAATTTCATATGGAATAACAAAAGACCCAGAATAGCGAAATCCATCCTCAACAACAAGAAAACATATGCGGGAATCACTATCCCTGACCTCAAGCTATATTACAAGGCAATTGTGCTGAAAACTGCATGGTACTGGTACAGAAATAGGCATGTGGACCAATGGAATAGAATAGAAGATCCCAAAATGAGCCCTCATGTATATGGTCTCCTGATTTTTGACAAAGGAGCCATAAACATTCAATGGAAAAAGGACAGCCTATTCAACAAATGGTGCTGGTCCAACTGGCACTCAGCATGCAAAAGAATGAAAATAGACCCTTTCTTATCTCCTTGTACAAAGCTCAAGTGTAAGTGGATCAAAGGTCTCCAAATTAAACCAAATACACTGAAACTATTAGATGAGAAAGTAGGGAAAACTTTAGAACATATAGGCACAGGAGAAAATTTTCTGATCAAAACACCAATGGCTCAAGCTCTAAGGTCAAAGATTAACAAATGGGACTTAATGAGATTGCAAAGTTTCTGTAAGGCTAAGGACATTGTCAAGAAAACAAAACGGCAGCCAACAGAATGGGAAAAGATTTTTTACCAACTCCACATCAGATAGAGGCCTAATATCTAAGGTATACAAAGAACTCAAAAAGCTAGACACCAGAGAATCAAAAAACCCTATTTAAAAATGGGGTCCAGAACTAAACAAAACGTTCTCAGTTGAGGATTATCGAATGGCTGAGAAATATCTGAGGAAGTGCTTGACATCCTTAGCCATCAGGGAATTGCAAATCAAAACAACCCTGAGATTCCACCTCACACCAGTCAGATTGGCCAAGAACCAAAACTCAGATGACAACAGATGCTGGCGAGGTTGCGGAGAAAGAAGAATACTTCTCCACTGTTGGTGGGGTTGCAAACTAATACAACCACTCTGGAAATCAGTCTGGCGATACCTCAAAAAATTGGACATAATACTACCTGAAGACCCAGCTATTCCACTTCTGGGCATATACCCCAGAGACACCTTAGTACACAACAAAGATATATGCACCACAATGTTCATAGCAGCCCTATTTATAATAGCCAGAAGCTGGAAAGAACCCAGATGCCCTTCAGAAGATGAATGGATACAAAAATTGTGGTACATTTACACAATGGAATACTACTCAGCCACCAGAAACAATGACTTGACCAAATTCTTAAAAAATGGCTGCATCTAGAGAATATCATCCTGAGTGAGATAACCCAGTCACAAAAGAACATACATAATATGCAGTCACTGATAGTGGGATGCTAACCCCCAGAAGCTTGCACTGCCCCAGAAACAACTCACAGACTGTAGGAAACCCAAGAAATAAAGAAAACAAAACAAAACAAAAAAATCTTTACACAACAAGAAAACTTTGACTATTTTCATGTTACATTTTGTTTTGCATGTACTTTGTGCTCATTGTAACTATTTGGTTTTCGATGCATACAGTCAAACCTTTAAAAAGATCAAGTACTGACTATTCATATAGATTTATGTAAAAATTATTTTAAAATCTGAAAAAAAGTACTGACAAAAATGTATTGTATAATTTTATGCAAAAAATGCTTAAAATCTGTACATTTATCTTTGTTTTGTAAAATAAAGATGTTAAAAAAAAAGAAAAATCCAACACAATGAAGGAAACTACACCCAAGGAAAAGCAAAAACAAATAATAATAATAATGCCAAAAAATAAAGAAAGAAAGAAAAGCACACCAACATAAGTCTACCTCTAACAACAAAAATAACAGGAAACAAAACTCACTATTCCATAATTTCTCTTAACATCAATGGACTCAATTCCCCCCAAGAAAGAGACATAGACTGTCAGACTCTATACGTAAACAGGATTCAGCATTTTTCTGCATACAGGAAACTCATCTCAGAGACAAAGACGGATATTACCTGAGAGTAAAAGGCTGGGGAAAAACCTTCCAAGCAAATGAGCCCAGGAAACAAGCTGAAGTAGCCATTCTAATAACAAATAAAATAGATTTTCAACCAAAAGTTATCAAAAAGAAAAGGAAGGACCCTTTTTACCCATCACAGAAAAAAAAATCTATCATGATGAACTCTCAATCCTGAACATCTATGCTCCAAATACGAGGGCACCCACATTTATAAAAGAAATCTTACTAAAGTTCAAAGTATATATTGCACCACACACAATAATAGTGGGAGACTTCGACATGCCACTCTCATCAATGGACAGATCATGGAAGCAGAAATTGAACAGAGACACAGCAAAACTAGCAGAGGTTATGAACTAACTGGAATTAACAGACATCTACAGGACATTTCATCCAAAAACAAAAGAATATACTTTCTTCCCAGCACCTCACCATACCTTCTCCAAAATTGACCTCATAGTCAGTCACAAAACAGGACTCAGCAAATACAAGAAGATTGAAATACTCTCATGCATCCTATCAGATCACCATGGACTAAGGCTTGTCTTTAATAACAACAAAAACAACACAAAGTCCACATACACATGGAAGCTGAACAATGCTCTACTCAAAGATAACATGGTCAAGGAATAAATAAAGAAAGAAATCAAGGATTTTTTAGAATGTAACAAAGATGAAACCACTACATACACAAACTTATGGGATGCAATGAAAGCAGTACTGAGAGGAAAACTCATTAGCTCTGAGTGCCTCCAAAAAGGGGGAAAAAATGGAGAGAGAATACACTTGCAGATTGACAGCACAGATAAAAGCCCTAGGACAAAAACAAGCAGATACACCCAGAAGGAGTACATGGGAGGAAATAATCAAACTCAGAGCAGAAATCAGCCAAATAGAGACAAAAAGAACTATACAAAGAATCAACAAAAGCAAGAGCTGGTTTTGTGAGAAAATCAACAGGATCCATAAACTCTTATCCAGACCAACTAGAGGGCAAAAAGAGAGTATCCAAATTAACAAAAGAACAGAAACTGAGGAAATTCAAGAAATCATAAAATCCTACTAAAAAAGCCTATATACTCAACAAACTGGAAAATCTGGAGGAAATGAACAAAATTCTAGACAGATACCAGATGCCAAAGTTAAATCAGGATCAGATAAACCATCTAAATAGTTTCATAACACCTAGGGAAATAGAAGAAGTCATCAAAAGACTCCCATTCAAAAAAGCCCAGGACCAGATGGGTTTAGTGCAGAATACTATCAGACTTTTATAGAAGTCATAATACCTAAAGTCTCCAAACTATTCCACAAAATAGAAACAGAAGAAACACTACCTAACTTGTTCTTTAAAGCTACAATTATGCTCATACCTAAACCACACAAAGACACTACAAAGAAAGAGCACTTCAGACCAATTTCTCTCATGAGCATCAATACAAAAATACTCAATAAAATTCTTGCAAACTGAATCCAAGAACACATTAAACAATCATCAACCACAACCAAGTAGGCCCTATCCCAGGGATGCAGGGATGTTTCAACATACGGAAATCCATCAACGTAATCCACCGTATAAACAAACTCAAAGGGAAAAAAAGCACATGATCCTCTCACTAGCCTCTCACTAGATGCTGAGAAAGTATTCAACAAAATTCAACACCCCTTCATAATAAAAGTCTTGGAAAGATCAGGAATCCAAGGCCCATACCTTAACATAGTAAAAGCAATAAGCAGAAAATCAGTAGCCAACATCAAACTAAATGGAGAAAAACTTGAAGTGATCCCATTTAAATCAGGGACTAGACAAGGCTTCCCACTCTCCCCCTACCTATTCAATATTGTACTGGAAGTCCTGGCCAATGCAATTAGGCAAAAAAAAAAAAAAAAAAAGAAATCAAAGGAATTCACATTGGAAAGGAAGAAGTCAAAATATCACTATTTGCAGATGATATGATATATCTTAAGTATACTGAAGTATACTTAAGTAACCCCAAAAATTCCACAAGAGAACTTTTACAACTAATAAACAACTTCAGTAAAGTAGCTGGCTATAAAATTAACTCAAAAAAACTGCCTTCTTCTATGCAATAGATAAACAGTCTGAAAAAGAAATTAGGGAATCGAAACCCTTCACAATAGTCACAAATAATATAAAATACCTTGAGGTGACCCTAACCAAGCAATTGAAGGATCTGTATGATGAAAACTTCAAGGCTCTGAAAGAGGAAATTGAAGAAAATCTCAGAAGATGGAAAGATCTCCCATGCTCACAGATTGGCAGATTCAACATTGTAAAAATGGCCATCTTCCCAAAAGTAATCTACAGATTCAATGTAATCCCCATCAAAATTCCAATTCAATTCTTCATGGAGTTGGAAAAAGCAATTTGAAAATTCATCTAAAATAATCAAAAACCTAGAATAGTGAAATCTATTGTCAAGAATAAAAACACTTCTGGGAAAATCACCATCCCAAAACTAAAGCTATATTACAAAGCAATTATGTTAAAAACTGCATGGTATTGGTACAGAGATGGGCAGGTAGATCAATGGAACAGAATTGAGGACCCAGAAATGAACCCATACACCTATGGTCACTTGATCTTTGACAAAGGAACTAAAAACATTCAATGGAAAAAGGGCAGCCTCTTCAACAAATGGTGGTGGTTCAATTGGCAGTCAGCATGCAGAAGAATGAAAATTGATCCTTTCCTATCTCCTTGTACAAAGCTCACTTCCAAGTAGATTAAAGATCTCCACATAAAACCAGGTACACTGAAAAAAGAGAAAGTGGGGAAGAGCTTAGAACATATAGGCAGAAGGGGAATATTCCTGATCAGAACACCAATGGCCTATGCTCGAAGATCAAGAATTGACAAATGGGACCTCATGAAATTGCAAAGATTCTGTAAGGCTAAGGACACTGTTAAGAAGACAAAATGGCAGCTTACAGAATGGGAAAGAATCTTTGCCATTTCTACATCTGCTAGAGGGCTATTATTTCTATTTAAAAATGGGGTACAGAACTAAACAAAAAAATCTCAGCTGAGGAACATTGAATGGCTGAGATGCACCTAAAGAAATGCTCAACATCCCTAGTCATCAGGGAAATGCAAATGAAAACAACTCTGAGATTCCACCTCACACCAGTTAGAATAGCTAAGATAAAAAATTCAGGTGACAGCAGATGCTGGCAAGGATGTGGAGAAATATAAACACTCCTCCACTGTTGGTGGGATTGTATGTTGGTACAACCACTCTGGAAATCAGTCTGGTGGTTCCTCAGAAAATTGGACATAGTACTACCTGAAAACTCAGCTATTCTACTTCTGGACATATTTCCCAAAGATGTTCCAACATATAACAAGGACACATGCTCCACCATGTTTATAGCAGCCTTATTTGTGATAGCCAGAAGCTGGAAAGAACCCAGATAAATGGATACAGAAAGTGTAGTACATTTACACAATGGAGTACTACTCAGCTATTAGAAACAATGACTTCATGAAATTATTAGGCAAGTGGATGAAACTAGAGACTATCATCCTGAGTGAGGTAACCCAGTCACAAAAGAACACACACGGTATGCACTCACTGATAAGCAGATACTAGCCCCAGAAAGCTCTGAATACCCAATACCCAAGAAACAATTCACAGACATTATGAAGCTCAAAATGAAGGAAATCCAAAATGGGAATGCCTCAGTCCTTCTTAGAAAAGAGAACAAAATTCTCATGGGAGGAAATGCAAGGTCAAATAGAGGAACAGGGTTGAAGAAAAGATCACTCAGAAGCCACCTCACCTGGGGATCCAGCACATATGCAGTCACCAAATCCAAGCATTATAGCTGATCCCAAAAAGTACTTATTGGCAGGAATCAAAGATGCCCCCTCAGTGACTATGCTAAAGTCATATAGATACTGCTGAGCATGCTTGCAACTAACCATCGGTCTGAACTCAGGGATCCCAATGAGTTTGCTAAAGAAAAAACCTAAGGAGCTGAAAGGGGTTGATAACAACATTATCAAACAACCAAACCTTCCAAAACTTCCATGGAGTAAAGAGATCAATTGATTCAGTTGCATATGTAGCTGAAGAAAGCAGTGTCTGGCATCAATGGGAGAAGAGTCTTCTGTTCCAGAGAGGGCATGTTTTCCCAAAGTAGGGGAATGCCAAGGCAATCAGGTAGAGAGGGGGATCAGAAGAAAATGCACCTTTGTGAAGACAAATGGAGGGGTATGGGAGGATGGTATCAGGGCAGGGTAAAGGGATAACGTCTCAAATGTAAACACAGAGTAACTAATAAAAAAGTAATCTTAAATAATGAAAAAAACAAATTTTATTTTCAAGTATAAAATTGCTCTCTCTTACAATGCAATGGCAACAGGTGTTCATGAACACAAATGCATGAGCATACACACACACACACACACAAGAAAAAAACAGACAGAAAGAAGTATAAAGGTCATCATAGAACATAAGAGTAGATTCATCCTATCAAATAAAACATTTGATTAAATGCTTATAGAGAATAAATACAGCTTTCAAGCTCACAAGCTTTTTTTATTGTTAGTCCATATTTTTCTTTCTTTGCCTAAAACATATCACTGCTAGATTAGCTAACAATGGCAACTAAAGGGAGGAAACTCACAGGAAATTATTGTAGGTATATTTCATTCAGGTACTCACCTGAGCAGAGGTATTTCCAATAATTAGAAAGTAAGTAGCTTCTCAGGAGATAATATTTTTTGAGTTTCAGTAAGGACTTGTTTATTTTTTTTAACAACTTTATTTTACAAAACAAAGATAAATGTACAGATTTTAAGCATTTTTGCATAAAATTATACAATACATTTTTGTCAGTACTTTTTTCAGATTTTAAAATAATTTTTACATAAAACTGCATGAATATATTTTTGTCAGTACTTAATTTTTTTAAAGGTTTGTTAGTATGCATTGAAAACTTAACAGTTATAATGAGTATAAAGTACATGTAAAACAAAATGTAACATGGAAATAGTCAAAGTTTTCTTGTATGAAAATTTTTTTGTTTTGTTTTGTTTTGTTTTCTTTATTTCTTGGACCTCATAAAGTCTGGGAGTTGTTTCTGGGGCAGTGCAAGCTTCTGGGGGTTAGCATCCCACTATCAGTGACTGCATATTATGTATGTTCTTTTGTGACTGGGTTATCTCACTCAGGATGATCTTCTCTAGATGCAGCCATTTTCTTAATAATTTGGTCAAGTCATTGTTTCTGCTGGCTGAGTAGTATTCCATTGTGTAAATGTACCACAATTTTTGTATCCATTCATCTTCTGAAGGACATCTGGGTTCTTTCCAGCTTCTGGCTATTATAAATAGGGCTGCTATGAACATTGTGGTGCATATATCTTTGTTGTGTACTAAGGTGTCTCTGGGGTATATGCCCAGAAGTGGAATAGCTGGGTCTTCAGGTAGTATTATGTCCAATTTTCTGAGGTATCGCCAGACTGATTTCCAGAGTGGTTGTATTAGTTTGCAACCCCACCAACAGTGGAGAAGGGTTCCTCTTTCTCCGCAACCTCGCCAGCATCTGTTGTCATCTGAGTTTTGAATCTTGGCCAATCTGACTGGTGTGAGGTGGAATCTCAGGGTTGTTTTGATTTGCATTTCCCTGATGGCTAAGGATGTTGAGCACTTCCTCAGATATTTCTCAGGCATTCGATATGCCTCAACTGAGAACGTTTTGTTTAGCTCTTTACCCCATTTTTTAATAGGGTTATTTGATTCTCTGGTGTCTAGCTTTTTGAGTTCTTTGTATACCTTAGATATTAGGCCTCTATCTGATGTGGAGTTGGTAAAAATCTTTTCCCATTTTGTTGGCTGCCATTTTGTTTTCTTGACAATGTCCTTAGCCTTACAGAAACTTTGCAATCTCATTAAGTCCCATTAGTTAATCTTTGACCTTAGATCTTGAGCCATTGGTGTTTTGTTCAGAAAATTTTCTCCTGTGCCTATATGTTCTAAAGTTTTCCCTACTTTCTCATCTAATAGTTTCAGTGTATCTGGTTTAATGTGGAGATCTTTGATCCACTTACACTTGAGCTTTGTACAAGGAGATAAGAAAGGGTCAATTTTCATTCTTCTGCATGCTGAGTGCCAGTTGGACCAGCACCATTTGTTGAATAGGCTGTCCTTTTTCCATTGAATGTTTATGGCTCCTTTGTCAAAAATCAGGAGACCATATACATGAGGGCTCATTTTGGGATCTTCTATTCTATTCCATTGGTCCACATGCCTATTTCTGTACCAGTACCATGCAGTTTTCAGCACAATTGCCTTGTAATATAGCTTGAGGTCAGGGATAGTGATTCCCGCATATGTTTTCTTGTTGTTGAGGATGGATTTCGCTATTCTGGGTCTTTTGTTATTCCATATGAAATTGCACATTGATCTTTCCAATTCCATGAAGAACTGCGTTGGAATTTTGATGGCGATTGTATTGAATCTGTAGATTGCTTTTGGTAGGATGGCCATTTTTAAAATGTTGATCTTTCCAATCCATGAGCAAAGAAGATCTTTCCATTTTCTGAGATACTCCTCAATTTCCTTCTTTAGAGGTTTGAAGTTCTTGTCGTACAGGTACTTCACTTGCTTAGTTAGAGTCACACCAAGGTATTTCATAGTTTTTGTGACAATTGTGAAGGGTACCTTTTCCCTAATTTCTTTCTCCACATGTTTGTTCTTTGAGTATAAGAAGGATACTGATTTGTTTGAGTTGATTTTGTATTCACCCACTTTGCTGAACTTGTTTATCAGCTGTAGGAGTTCTCTGGTGAAATTTTTGGGGTCACATCAGTACACTATCATGTCATCGGCAAAGAGTGATGTTTTTATCTCTTCCTTTCCGATTTGTATTCCTTTGATCTTCTTTTGCTGTCTAATTGCTCCAGCCTGGACTTCCAGTACTATGTTGAATAGGTAGGGGGAGAGTGGGCAGCCTTGTCCCTGATTTAAATGGGATTGATTCAAGTTTCTCACCATTAAGTTTGATGTTGGCTGTTGGTTTGCTGTATATTGCTTTTATTATATTTTAGTATAGACTTTGGATTCCTGTTCTTTACAGGACTTTTAACATGAGGAGTATTGAATTATGTCAAATGCTTTCTCAGCATCTAGTGAGACCATGTGATTTTGTTCTTTGAGTTTGTTTATATGGTGGATTACGTTGATGGATTTCCTTATATTAAACCATCCCTGCATCCCAGGGATGAAGCCTACTTGGTCATGATGAATGATCGTTTTGATGTGTTCTTGAATTCGGTTTGCAAAGATTTTGTTGAGTATTTTTGCATCAGTGTTCATAAGTGAGATTGGTCTGAAGTTCTCTTTCCTTGTAGGGTCTTTGTGTGGTTTAGGTATGAGGATTATTATAGCCTCAAAAAATGAGTTAGGTAGTATTCCATCTGATTCTATCTTCTGGAATAGTTTGGAGAGTATTCGTGTTATGTCCGCAATAAATGTCTGATAAAATTCTGCACTGAACCCGTCTAAACCTGGGCTTTTTTGGTTGGGAGGATTTTGATGACTTCTTCTATTTTTTTAGGTGTTGTACGGTTATTTAGATGGTTTACTTGGTCCTGGTTTTAATTTGGGATCTTGTATCTGCCTAGGAATTCTTCCATTTCCTCCAGACTTTCCAATTTTGTGGAGTATAAGTTTTTGTAGTAGGATCTGATGATTTCTTTAATTTCCTTAGTTTCAGTGTTTATGTCTCCTTTTTCCTTTCTGATTTTGTTAATTTGGACACTCTCTCTTTGCCCTCTAGTTAGTCTGGCTAGGGGTTTATCAATCTTGTTGATTTCCCCATAGAACCAACTCTTGGTTTTGTTGATTTTTTCAATGGTTCTTTTTGTTTCTATTTGGTCTATTTCTGCCCTAATTTTGATTATTTCTTTATGTCTACTCTTCTTTTGTAATATCTGCTTCCTTTTGTTCTAGGGCTTTTAGCTGTGCTGTCAGGTTGCTGATGTATGCTCATTCCAGTTTCTTTTTGGAAGCACTTAGGGCTATGAGTTTTCCTCTCAGTACTGCTTTCATTGCATCCCATAGAGTTGGGTATGTTGTGTTTTCGTTTTCGTTGAATTCCACAAAGTCCTTAATTACTTTCTTTATTTCTTCTTTGACCCTGCTATCGTTTAACGAAGCGTTGTTTAGTTTCCATGTGTATGTGGGCTTTTTGTTGTCTTTGTTGTTGTTAAAGACCAGCCGTAGACCATGGTGATCTGAGAGGATGCATGGGAGTATTTCAATCTTCTTATATCGATGGAGGCTCGTTCTGTGTTCAATTATGTGGTCAATTTTCGAGAAGGTGCCATGGGGTGCTGAGAAAAAGGTGTATTCTTTTACTTTAGGATGATATGTTCTGTATATATCTGTTAATTCTAGTTAGTTCTAAGTCTCTGCTAGTTTTGCAGTGTCCTTGTTCAGTTTCTGTTTCCATGATCTGTCCATTGGTGAGAGTGGGGTATTAAAGTCTCCCACTATTATTGTGTGGGATGAAATGTATTTTTTGAACTTTAGTAGGGTTTCTTTTATGAATGTGGGTGATTTTTTATTTGGAGCATATATTTTAAGGATTGAGAGTTCCTCCTGACAGATTTCCCCGGTAATGAGTAAAAAGTTCCTTTCTTATCTTTTTTGATAACTTTTGGTTGGAAATTTACTTTATTCGATATTAGAATAGCCACTCCAGCATGCTTCTTGCAGCTGTTTTCTTGGAAGTTTTTTTTCCACCCTTTTATTCTGAGATAGTGTCTGTCTTTGTCTCTGAGATGAGTTTCTTGTATGCAGCAAAAAGGCTGAATTTTGTTTATGTATCCAGTCTGATAGCCTATGTCTTTTTATTGGGGAGTTGAGTCCTTTTATGTTAATAGATATCAAGGAATAGTTGTTTCTGTTTTCTGCCATTATTGCTTTTGTGGGTTGAGTTGTGTCTGTGTTTTTTTCTTCTTTTAGTTTTCTTGTTTAGGAGTTTTCTTGTTTTTACTAGGCTGTATTTTCCCTCATTGTATTGGGTTTTCCACCTATAATTTGTTATAGTGCTGGTTTTGTGGTCAGATATTGTGTAAATTTTGATTTGTCTTAAAATATCCTCATCTCTCCATCTATGGTGATTGATAGTTTTGCTGGGTATAGCAGCTTGGGCTGGCACTTGTGCTCTCTTAGGGTATGCATGATGTCTGTCCAGTCTCTCTAGCTTTCATAGTCTCTGTTGAGAAATGGGATGTGATTCTGATTTCCCTGCCTTTATATGTTACCTGACCTTTTTCCCTTACTGCTTTTAGTATTCTTTCTTTGCTTTGCACACTTGGTGTTTTGACTATTATGTGTCCGTAGGTATTTCTTTTCTGGTCCAACCTATTTGGAGTTATGAAGGCTTCTTTTATGCTCGTGGTCATCTCATTTTTGAGGGTAGGGAAGTTTTCTTCCAGGATTTTGTTGAAGATATTTACTGTTCCTCTTAGTTGATACTCTTCTCCCTCTTCTATTCCTATTATCTTTAGGTTAGGTCTTCTCATTGTGTCCTGGATTTCCTGTACATTTTGGGCTAGGAGTTTTTTGGTTTTTGCATCTTCTCTGGCTGTTTTGTCTATGTTTACAATGTTTTCTTCTGCCCCCGAGATTCTCTCTCCCATCTCTTGTAATCTATCGGAAATGCTTGCTTCTGTGACTCCTGATTTCTTTTTTAGCTGTTCTACCTCTAGGGTTATCTCTTTTAGTGTTTTCTTTATTGTGTCAATTTCTGTTTTAAATTCCCTCTTCCATTCCTTCATCTCTTTGATTCTGTTTTCTTTGAGCGTTTTTCTTGTTTCCTTTTTAAAAGCTTCTGAATCTTTTTGCTTTTCCTCTCGTTCTTGTTTAAGTATCTCTATCAGCATCTTGAGGTATTATTTCAGGTCTGCGTCTTCTTATTCTGGAGTGTTTGGCATTCTGATGTTTGCTGTTATGGGAGAGCTGGGTTCTGGTGTTGCCAGGTTGTCTTGGTTTCCTTGGGATATACTCTTTCACTTTCCTCTTGCCATTTTGTTGTCAGTGATATGTTCTCTCCTTTTCCTTGTATCTGGTCTGTGTCCCTGGATCTCCACTGGTCCAGGTGGCAGTAGGGCCGAGCCCTGTTCTATGCCTCAGAATTGCTGTGTGGGAACAGAGGTTCCAAAGTTCTGTTCCTTGTCCCTGGATCAGGCAGGTCGGAGGGTTCGCTTTCCGTGCGCACTCCGCAGAGATCTCTCTGCTCCCTGGCTGCCTAGATCTCCTACTCACCAGTTTTTCAACCTTAGGAGCTGGCGGTTTGCGTGGCAGATGGGCCGGACTCTGTTCTGCGCCCTGAAGTCACCGCCTTCTCAGGAGATAATTAAAGATGCTCTGCCTATGCCCTTAAGATCAATCATGTCTCAAAAATTATTTTTTGCAATGTCCAGGTGGCTCCTCTAAGTTTCCCCTGTATGCTTGCATCCAGATTATAGGCCGAACTGTTCATTTAAGAAAAGCAGAAACTGGAAGCCTGAAAACATAACTCTCTTCTGACGTTCCTGGTCTCCAAAAGAACAAACCTAAAAGTGATACTATGAGGTTCTTGCCTTACCTGAGCAGCTACTATCTCCTGTTCTTAGCACTACCTCTCTGCCCATCTTATAAAGACTTATGAGATGAGACTCTGATAATTCCAAGATCATCAACCTTAATCACATTTCAAAGCCCCTTTGACTTGATAACAGGTTCCACAGATTAGAGCATGAAGCACTTAGAAGATTTTTCTTCAGTCCATCAAAAATGTTTCTCAGTTGGCTAGCACCATGCTGTAATATCAGGCAAATATATCCTTTGCCCCTTAGGTCTTTCTCCACTGCTGTAAATTCTGTGTCACTCCTGCTGGCCTAGGGATAGAAATCCTGCAAAGCCATCAAAATATCATCTTGGGATAAACCCTCATGCCCTTTGACCTAGTAAAGCTTAATCTGGAGTTAGTCATAGCTTTCAAAAGAATCACCTAATTGTTTCTATCCAGGTGTATCAAGCTGACACAATTTTCTTTATCAGTGAGACAAAAAAAATCACTAACCACATGAATCTACTATAATATACTAAAAATTGAAAATATGTAAATTAGCCTTCAGAAGTAACTTTCATTTCATGCTTTGTCAGAATGGTATCTTTCCACAGCTAAAGATCATCCATCAGTCTAGTTTTGTTATAAAGATTTGTTTCTCATTAGGGATATTACTTTTATCACTTCTACATTATGCTTTTCCGTTTTCACGTGGTGCAGAATGGCCTGCTAACACATTTTGTCTGAGTTCCATGGTTAATGGAGACTGATTCTCCAGTCCCCACATTCCTGGGTCTGAATTCATCTTCCTCCTGAACTTAATCTGATATTTCTGAGTCTTCCTTGGCTTCTTTACATCTACAGTTCCTGCTCTCTGATTTCATTCAGACAAGTACTGTCTAGCTGTTCCTAGAGCTGTCCACCTCAATATGCCCCAGTGAATAGCCCCACGTCCATGTTCATTTAGACAGCATTAGTTGGATTTAATGTGGGAGGGAGACATGAAGTTGAAGACTAGAATTAGAAGTGAGGATAATCAAAATACACTGTATATATATGTGAAGGTTTCAAAGAATAAAGTAAAATATTAGAAAAGAAGTAAGAGTCTATGACTCTTGTCCATGTGCATTTCTTGAAGAAAGTATAGCAGAGGGTTTCCTAGGTGATGACTAATTCCTCTTGGGATTTTATACTTTATTCCAAAATTCATTAGTCTATTTTCCATTGCTTTGATAGAATGTCTGGATAACATATAGAGCAAACAGTTGTATTTAGCTCATAATCTTGAAGATTTAAAGCCATCATGTTGCCATAGGCTCGGCTCTAGCAAGGGCTTCATTCCATCATGGAGGGAAGGTGAGAGACTTATCTCACATCATGAGACAGAACACCTGAGTGAGAAGAAACCAGTCTTAATATTTTATAGTCATGAAAGTACTCACTTGGGGAGCACTGGAGTTTCCATAGAATGCTGTTAATCCTTCTGATAACAACATTCCCTAATAACCTTGAATTAAGTCTATCACTTCAGCACATCAGACACCTCTCGATATCACCATACAGAGAACCACACTATTACATGAACCCAAAAAGATGCACAAACCACTGCATACCCTCAGATGTTCTCTTCCTGGCCATGTGATATTTGAATATAGAAATAAAGAAAAAGATCACTTCAATTTTTCCAGATGATGTCCACACACATTGCTGCCACTCAACCAACCATCAGTGGACACAATCCTTAAGAAACTGTTGTTTTCAGGGTCAAAGAAAATTGAGACACCCCCCCCCAAAAAAATCAAACCACCAGATTAACAATCCTGATCCTTCATAGTCAGCAAGATGAAATGCCTCAAGTTAGAAATTTCCATTTTCCACACACTGGGCACCATTTAAAATAGGAGACAATTCCACTACCAGGAAATTTACTAACAGAGTTGGACTTGGATATTTAATCAAAATTCCAAGTTACCACATAAATCAAACACTAAGTGATAACTCTGTGTATTAATGCTACAACTATCTGAGTAACTTAAGTACATAAGTCTCTCTTGCTACAGCCAGTAACCTACTCCTCCTCTCAGACAGGTATGACCTGGAGACTCCTGCTCTCTGCTTTCTGGGAACTCAGAGTAAATAATATCTTTAGTCTCTTCCCATACATGTCTTAGCTTTGTTTTTACTAGATAACTGACTCACCCTTTCTATACAGCTCCCACTTGTACAGAAAACATCAACGTTCACTCTCTCTCTCTCTCTCTCTCTCTCTCTCTCTCTCTCTCTCTCTCTCTCTCTCTCTCATTCTGACAGTTTTCCCCCCTCTCTATCCCCATCTCCCTGTCTGAGAGTTTCATATTATATATATAATGAACATTAGTTATTCTCCCTCCCCATTACCCCTTCATGCTGACACCGGAGCTAGTTTCACCCCCCTACTTTCATGTCTCCTTTTGTGTGTGACCCACAGAGTATAATCAGAGTTGGTTTGCATTAGCATAGGTGGGAGGTTTTTTACTGAAGCAAGGGCAACTTACATACACCTACATCACTGAAGAAAATAACACCCTATTGCCAGTACCTATCAACTGCTACGAATCAGTCAGGGAGGCATGGGGCCTTATGTTTTAGCAGGTAACCAAAAGCCGCTCAAGATAGCAGTGGCTGTACCATAGCTTTTTGCTGCACATTCTTCTAGCTGCCTCCTTTTATTCCTCCTCTTTTTTTTATTTTATTATATTTTATTTTATTATTAATTGAATGACTTTATTTTAAAAAAACAAAGATAAATGTACAGATTTTAAAAGCATTTTTGCATAAAAGTATATAAATACATTTCTGCTAAGTAGGTACGGGGAGAGTGGGCAACATTGTCTAGTCCCTGATTTTAGTGGGATTGCTTCAAGTTTCTCACCTTTAGTTTGATGTTGGCTATTGGTTTTCTGTATATTACTTTTATTATGTTTAGGTATTGGCCTTGGAATTCTATTCTTTCCAAGACTTTTAACATGAAAGGGTGTTGAATTATGTCAAGTGCTTTCTCAGCATCTAGTGAGATGGCCATGTGGTTTTTTTTCTTTGAGTTTGTTTATATGGTGAATTACATTGAAGGATTTCCACATATTAAACCATTTCTGCATCCCTGCAATGAAGCCTACTTGATCATGGTGAATGATCATTTTGATGTGTTCTTGGATTCAGTTTGCAAGGATTCTGTTGAGCATTTTTGCATCAAAGATCATAAGTGAGCTTGGTCTAAAGTTCTCTTTCCTTGTAGGATCTTTGTGTGGTATAGGAACGAGGGTTATTGTAGCCTTAAAAAATGAGTTAGGTAGTGTTCCATCTGACTATTTTGTGGAATAGTTTGGAGAGTATTGATATTAGGTCATCAATAAATGTCTGATTGAATTCTGCTGGACTTAGGCTTTTTGTGGTTGGAAAGCTTTTGATGACTGCTTCTATTTCTTTAAGTGTTGTGGGATTATTTAAATGGTTTACCTGGTCCCTGTTTAACTTTGATATCTGGTATCTGTCTAGGAATTCATTCATTTCCTCTAGGTTTTCCAGCTATGTTGAGTATAGGCTTTTATAGTAGGATCTGATAATTTCTTAAATTTCCCCAGTTTCAGTTGCTATGTCTCCACTTTCCTTTCTGATTTTGTTAATTTGTATACTCTCTCTTTGCCCTCTAGTTAGTCTGGCTAAGGGTTTATCAATCTTGTTGATTTTCTCAAAGAACCAGCTCTTGGTTTTGTTGATTCTTTGAATGGTTCTTTCTGTTTCTATTTGTTCTGTTTCTGCTCTAAGTTTGATTATTTCTTAACTTCTACTCCTCTTGGGTGTATCTGGTTCCTTTTGTTCTAGAGCTTTCAACTGTGCTGTCAAGTTACTAGTGTATGCTCTCTTCATTTTCATTTTGGAAGCACTCAGAGCTATGAGTTTTCCTCTCAGTACTGCTTTCATTGCATCTCATAGGTTTGGGTATATTGTGTTTTCATTTTCATTAAATTTTAGAAAAACATTAATTTCTTTCTTTATTACTTCTTTGACCATCCTATCATTTAATAGAGCATTGTTTAGTTTCCATGTGTATATGGTTTTTTGTTGTCTTTGTTGTTATTAAAGACTAGCCTTAGACCATGGTGATCTGATAGGATGCATGGGAGTATTTCAATCTTCTTATATCTATTGAGGCTTGTTTTGTGACCAATTATATGGTCAATTTTAGAGAAGGTGCTGTGAGGTGCTGAGAAGGTATATTCTTATGTTCAGAATGCAGTGTTCTGTAGATGTCTATTAATTCCAACTGGTTCATAACCTCTGCTAGTTTCACTGCTTCCTTGTTCATTTTCTGTTTCCATGATCTGTCCATTAATGAGAGTGGGGTGTTGAGGTCTCCCAGTATTATTGTATGGGGTGCAATGTATTTTTTGAGCTTCAGTAGGGTTTCTCTTATGAATATGGGTCCTCTTGTATTTGGAGCATATATGTTAAGGATTGACAGTTCCTCCTGACAAATTTTCTCTTTAATGAGTAAGAAGTGTCTTTCCTTATCTTTTTTGATAACTTTTGGTTGAAAATCTATTTTATTTGATATTAGAATGGCCAGTCCAGCATGCTTCTTGCGGCTGTTTGCTTGGAAGGTTTTTTTCCCAAACTTTTACTCAGAGATAGTGTCTGTCTTTGTCTGTAAGATGAGTTTCCTGTATGCAGCAAAATTCTGGATTCTGTTTATGTATCCAGTCTGAGAGCCAATATCTTTTTATTGGGGGCTTGAGTCCATTTATGTTAACAGATATTAAGGAATGTTGGTTGCTGTTTCCTGCTATTTTTGCTTTTAGAGGTAGAATTGTGCCTGTGTGCCTTTCTTCTTTTGGTTTTCTCTCTTAGATTTTTTTTTTTTTTTTACTAGAATATAGTTTCCCTCCTTGTATTGAGTTTTTCACCTATAATTCATTGTAGTGCTGGGTTTGTGGTCAGATATTGTGTAAATTTAATTTTGTCCTCAAATATTTTGGTCTCTCCATCTATGGTGATTGATAGTTTTGCTGGGTATAGCAGCTTGGGCTGGCACTTGTGTTCTCGTAGGGTCTGTATGATGTCTGTCCAGGATCTTCTTGCTTTCATAATCTCTGTTGAGAAATCGGGTGTGATTCTGATTGGTCTGCCTTCATATGTTATATTACCTTTTCCCCTTATTGCTTTTAGTATTCTTTCTTTGCTTTGGGCACTTGGCGTTTTGACTATTATGTGTCAGGAGGAATTTCTTTTCTGGTCCAACCTATTTGGAGTTCTGAAGGCTTCTTTTATGCTCATGATCATCTCATTCTTAAGGGTAGAGAAGTTTTCTTCTACGATTTTGTTGAAGATATATACTGTGCTTCTTATTTGATGTTCTTTGCCCTCTTCTATTCCTATTATCCTTAGGTTTGGTCTTCTCATTGTTTCCTGGATCTTCTGGATATTTTGGGTTAGGAGCTTTTTGGTGTTTGCATCTTCTCTGACTGTTTTGTCTATGTTTTCAATGTTGTCTTCGGTTCCCGAGATTCTCTCTTCCATCTCTTGTAGTCTGTTAGAGATGCTTGCATCTGTGACTCCTGGTTTCTTTTTTAGGTTTTCTACCTCTAGGGTTGTGTCTTTTAGTGTTTTCTTTATTGTTTCCATTTCCATTTTAAATTCCTTATTCAATTCCTTGATCTCTTTGGTTCTGTTTTCCTCTAGTTCTTTGGTTTCTTTGAGTGTTTTTCTTGTTTCCTCTTTAAAAGCTATTTCCTTATGCTTTTCCTCCCATTCTCTATCATCATCTTGAGGTATGATTTCAGGTCTGAGTATTCTTTTTCTGGAGTATTTGGTAATCCACTGTTTGCTGTGGTGGGAAAGCTGGATTCTGGTGTTACCAGGTTGTCTTGGTTTCCATTGGGTAAGTTCTTTAGCTTTCCTCTTGCCATCTTTTTGTCTGTGATTATATGTGGTCTTGTTGTCAGTGATTGGTTCCCATCTTTCCTGTGTACCTTGCCTGTGTCCCTGGATCTCTACTGTTCCCAGTGACAGATGGCCTCAGTGTTTGTTCCCCATGCATGGGCCCTCCAGGTGGAAACCAAGTCCCTAAGGCAGAGTTCCTGCTCGCCTGAACCAATGGGGAGGGGCGCTTTCTCCAGGCTCAGCCCTGTCCTCTCTGTGCCTCAGATACTCACAGAGCAGTCTCACCAGACTTGCATCCCTGGATCTCTGCTGTTCCCAGTGGCAGATAGTCTGAGCATTTGGCCCTTCCTCCTTTTTTTAACAAGGTCACGTGCATCCTAGTTTGACCTCCAGTTCCCTATGTACTGAACAGAGACTTGAACTTCTCATCTTCTTAGTTCTGGGACTACCAATGGTGGACCACCACACCCAGTTTATCCAGAGTTTCTAGTGAAAGCCAGGCCTTTGTGTATGCATACCAAGCAAAAATTCTATCAAACATCAGGCCCTAAAAACAAACCTTTTATGAGCACCACTTACACCATAGTTTTTCCTAACTTTCAACACTGACCAAGACAGAAAAAGAAAGGAAAGGGGCGGGGAGAGGAGGGGAGAGGAGGGGAGGGGAGGGGAGGGGAAAAGAAAGGAAAGGAAAAAAAAGGAACGGAACGGAGACTTACTAGATAGCAATAGGCAAACCCAAGTCACCTGCTGAGTCTTACTTTCTTGCTTACAATGATTCTTTATCATGGAGGCTCTCATCACCTTATAGCTCCTTTGCTTTAACCACTGGACAGGTTACTGTCTCATAAATCCTTTCAAATAGCCACTGGTTTTTTCTTTGTCCCCTACTATCTCAACAATTACTTCTGTGGTTTATCTGAAACTTTTTGTCTTGACTAATGACTTTTTTGATCCACTCTCTCTTTTTCCTATTTCATCTCCCACAATAATAATTATGAATTTATAGGGCTATTACTATAGCATTGCATTGTAAACAATGCTAGGCATAGAATCTATCCAAAGAAACCAAAGGATATTGCTGCTGCTGATGCTGCTGGTTATACAGAAAGGAAAGTGTTCAGAAAGCAGTTTACTTTTCCACCTGAGTAACAAATAGAGCATCTCCAGACTTGATCGTGTTTGGTCTGATTTATAACTGCTCTTAATACATAACATATACTGTAACATTCTTCAGGGACTGCAAGGATGGCTCCATTGGCTAAGAACCAGCCACATGATCAGGTAGGCCTAAGTTTCTATTCCCAGCAACCATGTAAAAGCCAGGCATAGACACATGCCTGTAATATGTAATGCTACATAGTGTGAAGATGCACAGATGTGTGGATCTCTAGAGCATATTTAACCAGCCAGCCTACCCAAATTGATGAACTCCAGATTCAGTAAAAGTAAAGGCCCTAGACATCAACCCCTTTCTCTCTCTCTCTCTCTCTCTCTCTCTCTCTCTCTCTCTCTCTCTCTCCCTCTCTCCCTCTCTCTATCTATATATCTATCTCTCTCTGTTTCTCACACACACACACACACACACACATACAAAGGCACATGCACATACATGCACGTAAACACATACACACACCACACATATGCACCAAATATTTGAAATTTCAAAAAGTGAATGTGGAACTGTTTTTATAAGACCACTAGCATATTGATATTAAAATTGATTAACTAATTATAATTTTCATTGCCTTTGTTTTTCTATTTAAGTGTTTCTGGTTAGAAGACTTTAGCTGGAAGTATATATTTAAGTTGTTTTATTCTTCTATTGTCTATCTGCTGTGTGTGTACAAGTGTCCATAGAATCCAGAATAGGACATAGGACACCCTGGAGCAAGGGTTTCAGGATGTTATGAACCTCCCATGATGCTGAGGACTAAATTTAGGTCTTCTGGAAAAACAACAGCACTCGTAACCACTAAGCTATCTCTCCAGCAACATAAAGTTAATTTTTAAGATAAAAATCAATCTGTTCTTGTTCATTATTATGTAATTTCTAGGAACCATGTGGTTGATAACCTCTAGTACTTATCACTAACCCTAACACAAAGAGAGGGCTCTCGGTATATGATTGTTGAATGGATGGGTGAGCTGATGAGCGCATGTCATGGGAAGAAAGTAGTAAAACGTGTTTCCTTGCATTGCACTTGAAAGCTGATCCACGACTTCAGACTCAGAGCAGATATGCTGCTTCTTGAATGAGTGCCCATCACAGATGACTGGACATAGATCAAGACCAAATCCAGCAGTGATGACACACCTCCATGTCGTTTGGCTTCATTTTTCTTCTGCCTGTCACAACTCCCAGTCTTCCTGTCAGAACACATCCTGTCTTTCTTATTGAAACTATTATTCATAGTCAAGGTATCTGCAAGGAAAAACATAAGCAACAGGGAAGGCTCGACGTTCATATTCGTCCTTCTTGAAGATAGCTAAGGCGGTCCTCCTCACTATCTCTCTTCAGCATGCATACACCAATCTGCAGTCCTCCAATCTGCCTTAGAGAAATTGAGCCACCTTGAAGTAGAGACTATATATATATATATATATATATATATATATATATATAGAGAGAGAGAGAGAGAGAGAGAGAGAGAGAGAGAGATAGATAGATAGTCAGGGGGTAAAGTATGACTTCAATTTGTTATAAAGCAACAGCTTTCTTTATTTCAGCTTCATAAATTCTGTCAACCTTGGAGACACAACACATTCACAGAACTTAGCCCTGCTCCACAGAGGCAGGTCCAGACACTTTGACAAAGTCTGGAGTATTATCAGTCTTAGGGTCTCAGTCTCAGTCTTTGGAGGAACCCATGTGGCAAAGCCACTGAGAAACATGCATCCGCCCTGGAGGAATGTGTTAGATACATCTGGAACAGAACCAGTACTGGGTTCAAACAAGTAAGTCATTTTGCATCAATGGGAGAGGAGGCCTTTGGTCCAGCAAAGGCTTGTTTTCTGTAGGAGAGGGTGGTTGGGAGAGGGAGCACCTTAGTGGAAGCAAGGGGAGGGGGAGGGGAGATGGGAGTAGGGGGAAAGGGGATAACATTGGAAATGTAAGTACAGAGCATATTCAATTTAAAAGAAAAAAAAACTCCATGTGTTAGCAGGGTACAGTTAGAGTGTACTAAAGCTACCCCTTCTTCAAACCGTGTAGATAAGACATAGCTCCAGAATAAAAACTTGGAATAGGTTATAGGGTAACATTTTTAATAACTCTGGTTCTACAGCATTTACTGTTTTCCAAGTTCTGTAGGGGTATGGCTGCCTACTTGCTTCCTTGTCAACAGCATCCAGTGCATAGGCCATTGCCCTGCCCTCCAACTCAACTATGTAGTCTAAAATGCTTCAATCCTCCAATATGTATTTTAATAATGGTTCTGCTCGCCAACTCAACTGTGTACTCGAATGATGTAGGAAAGATACAAAGACATCCCCTCACAAAAGATCAGTTAAGAAAACACCCTGTTTCTGTTGAGCTATCAGGTCACCATCAGTTCAAGATCATCCAAGAATGAAAAACTAGAATACTTTAATAGACCATATGCATCAGTAAAAACCAGTATCCCCAGGGTTACCTGGAAAGACACAATTTTCAGATTCCTGGTGGTACCTACATAGCATCTTGTCAAACAGTTAAGAGATTATAATAGGAAAAGACAGTCCCATGATTAAAGTGAGATTGTTAGTGTTTGATTTAAATGGGACCTGATTATAGATTATAGATTTGCTGCTGGTCCCCTAGTGGGGGTTGAGATGTCCCATCTATGAAGCACTCTCCAGTTGACCTCCAACACTAAGTATTCTGCTGTGGAGTGACCCTTTATCCCAGGTTCCCTTTTTCTAAAAATGAAACTTCCTGGGAAGTGTGGCACAAGGTGAAAAGGATGACATTTGCCCCAGGATTCCAGCTCACAGGCAGGTTGAGGAATATCTACATAGCCACAGTACTCTCAAGTCAGCATCTCTGTCCCTCCAATCTACTGCAGCCACATACAGCCCTGGCTGGTTTTCTGTCTCTGCCATAGCTGAACTCTCTCAGACCATGAGACGCTAGTGTGTTTAAGTTATAATTCATGGAAAACAACAACTCTGAAGGCAAAACTCAGACTAGCTAATTACTTAATAAAAGGAAAAAGATAGAATGTCTCTCACATCAACATTACTAACAGCCCTATTAGCAGCTCCTAAGAAAGGTACTGTCACAGTATGGAAGTCATTTTTCACATTCACGTGGTATATGTCAGTCATGAGGCAAAAAAAAAAAAAAAAAATGCTATATGACTGGCAAGTGGATCCCCTGAAACTTTGCCTATGATTCCCAGGTCTCTGTGATGGTCAGTTTATATTTTTTAATTTTGCTTTTATTTTTAAGCAAAACAATATCATTATTTTAATATATTTCATTTCATATTGTTTCTATACATATTTTCTAACATACTCAAGACACCTATACATAAAAATGAGGGCATAAGGCAGAACCGAAAAAGATTTGGAAATTTTTTCTTTCTTTGATGAAATTTTTTCCAATAATTTATGTATGGACTTAAATTTGAATATATTTTGTCTTCCATTGGTTTTATCTGCATAATATTCTCATAAAAACCTCCACCAAAATTTAAAGTATTATAACTAACCTAGGACTCAGTTTAGTCCATTTCAATGGACACATGCACAGGTCACTTACAAGAAGCAACTCACAAGAGGAGGTTTTTAACTTAGCTCCTGGTTTGCAGAGATGATACTCTATCATAGTGGGAAAGGCCACATGGTGGGAATGGCTTGCACCTGTGGGAGCAGAAGCCTGACATTATGTTTTCACATCTATACAGATCAAGAAGCAGAGAAAGAAAACAAGAAGAGGAACCAGGCTATAAACCCACCCACCACAACCACTACCCACTACCACTCACTCACCCCTCCACCACCAACCACCACCACCCCCATGACTGACTTCCTTTATCAAGACTCCACTTCCTATACTTTCCACACCAAAAGGCAGTAGAAAACATCAAGGAAACAGTTTTTCCCAGATACAAAATCCCACCACTAGTTGATGAAATAATGGCCTTTATAGATGCTGAGATAAGGAAAATAAGTTTCCTTTCATGATGTGACCCATGGTAAGCTGACACCAGGAGACAACAAATTCCTAAGACTATCCAGAAAACTAAACTGGAGTCAATGGGGAGAAAAAGAGGAGGAGGAAGTGCAGAAGGAGAAAAAAAAGGAGAATGAAGAGGAAAAGGAGAAGAAGGAGAAGGAGGTGGAGGTAATTTCAAAATTGGATGGAAGAAGAGGATAGAGAGTGGTCATGGAAGGAGCTGGGGAGTGGGGTAGATATATTCAAAATGCACTGGAAGAAATTTTCAAAAATTTTAAATAAAATGATGTCAAAAAGAGTAAGTTTTCATACCCTGCGAAAATAGCTCCATCACCAGAGACCATGTATTCCAACAGATGAACCTAGGAGAAGAGGAAATTGTACCTTTAAAAATACTCTTTTAAAAATCTCCATGTTAGCAGACCTGCTTTTTTTTAATACACCAGCTGCCAAACTACATAGAATTTTTGGAAAGGAAAACAATAGCTCTTCTGCTTAGCGTTGCAAAGAATAAAAAGCCTAGGTCCAAATAGAGACTAAGCATGAAAATCAAAACAACCAAGATTCTTGTGATGGCTACCACAATAATCACAGCATAGCTGAAAATGAGGCAAAAGAATGAAGAAGCTGGACCCATGAGGGTCCTGTTTCTCAGTTAGCAAGGATGTCTGTTATCTAAATGTGGACAAATAGGATAAGACAGGAAATGGAAACCAGAGAGTTGTAGCCAGAAAGAGTCAAAATATGCCCAGTAAAATATTTCCAGATATCCCAAGCAATGGTCCTGGCAGAAGCTGCTGGTTAATGGAGGGCTGGGTCATGCCCTAGTAGCCACAAAGAATTTTTTATTTGGCTTGAAGCATTTGGCTGGGAGAATCCTTAATTCTTCTAAATCTCACCAAAGGAAGCATCCAAGATTCATTAAGCAGTTCCATATCAGATGTATTATTTTGCTGATATTATTAGCCTTGTAGACATTTAATACATGCTTTGTTAACTGAATAATGTTTACATAAATTACTTTTGTTATTAGCATTATATAACAATGAAACAAAGATATAGGGGGAAAAAAGTATGTTTGACCTGGAAGTTATGGCCCCTAGTTTCTCCTCAACTCAGAGCCTCGTCTAGTTAGCTATATAACAACAAAATCATAAACTCTTCACCTCTAATAATCTAAATTTTTGACAGATTTAATGTTTTTCCATCACTTGATACATTTGTTGATCTCATGAAATAGCAGTGTTTAAGATGTAATAGAAACACATACAAATATCTTTTAAAATATAATGGCTTTACATCATATTAAAATTTTTATGAGTCTGTATTCTAGATCATATGTAAATATGATGTTCTTAAAGGCTTATGTTGGAACTACTTCATTTGTCTTTCATGGCATGACATCTAGCACTTGTTAGGTTAATATCTAAGAATATAATGCTAGTCATAACAGAACATGACATTAGGAGGAAATCTAGACAAGAAGGAGGACTTCTACTAAAAAAAGCAAATATCTATTTTTTAAAAAACTTTCAAATATTTATGTGAATATTGAGCATGTTTCTTGTGCTGGTTTTTGTCAACTTGACATAAGCCTAAATGTATCTTAATAAAGAAAATTCTTCCATAAGATTTCCCCCCCAATTTTACACCACCCTAATTTTCAGTATACCTTTCTAAGTTCAAGACACCTTCAAACCACTAGGCCTTCACAGAAACCATATGGTCCTCAGCATATGTGTGGTTCTTCCGTTCTTTGACTAGACTCTGGCTACTTCCAATATAAATGTTTTTAGTCTAGTGAACATATGTCTTATATACACTACAATGATTGTTCTGACTCCTTTATCAATTAAACTCTTCTAAAAACCCATTTTAAGGCAAAAATAAAAGGTAATATTTTTATCATGTTCCATTCCAAACCCCAACTATCAGGTTGACTCTTTTTTTAATCATTTATTTATTTCATGTGTATGAGTACACTGAACTTGTCTTCAGACACACCAGAAGAGGACAACAGATCCCATTACAGATGGTTGTGAGCCACCATGTAGCTGCTGGGAATTGAACTCAGGACCTCTGAAAGAAGTCTTTTAACCACTAAGCCATCTATCCAGCCAAAAGATGATGTTTTAACAGTGATGGTAGAATCAGAATTTCACAGATCCCCCAGAAGCAGAACCATAAAGAACATTTTAAGGACAGGAGTTTGGGATATTCCGATGCAAGAGGGCATAGCACACCTCTCTTCTTGATGCCTATTTCCCTCAGTAGACGCTATACCTTTGGTTATGGGTGTAATATGGGCTTTAGTGTGGGGAAGTATTAATGACTGCTTCTTGTGCTTACACAATGTATAGAATGAAAACCAGAAGTGTATATCTTATGGTCCTTTTAAATAATTTTGGTGATGGGTCAGACAGAAGAACCACTGTCCTGAGGTCGCAGAGTAACCACGTTGTTCTGTGATCATGAGTTGCTGTACATATTCTGTAAGACTTTGATGACAAAGGTTTTCTTATGAATATACTACAGAACTTCATGGACCAGCTTGGGCCCCAAAGAATAACCATCCCCCCAATTCTTCTATTCTTACCAAGAAGCAGTAAGCAAAATATTTCTATGTATCTCACAACCTCTGAAGTACAAGGAGGTGGGAAGGATGGGTAAGGATGGAGAAAGAAAAAGGAGGGAAGAAAAGATTCTAGTCTACAAAAAAGGGGGAAAAGATGGCAGCAACAAGTCAGATATATCAGGATACACAAATAATTTAAAAGTATTAAAGTTGCCTGTGCAGATGTTCAAGTTAAGGGGGAAAGACAAGTCAAGTTCTATGCTGTCTCTAGAACATAAAAAATATTACAAAAATAGAGATATAAAAAATGTATATAGTATTCAAATGTAGAATGAGATTGCAGGCCAGTTCCTCACAGAAGCGAGAAGGAGCCCTTTGAGGAATATTACTATATATATACTAGCTTTAAGATACACTATGAACTGGGGTCCCTATCATCTCACAAAGCAGAAAATAAACAAAATCAGATTTAGCAGCCTAGAGCCATAGGAATTATTGAATACAACAAACTGGTATAGGAGAAGACTTTCACACTGTTTCTCACAGTGTGGGAAAAAATTGCAGCAGGAACAATCCATTTTTATATCTTTTCTTTATGTTGGATGAACTATGAGGCTACTGAGAGGAGAGTCACTCTTCTTTGGGGCTGTTGCAGCTGAATGATTGCTCATATCCCAGGGGAAGCCACACCCCTATGCACATAGGGGCAGCACAAGTGAACTCACCAGTTATTAATAACACATGCACTCACAGGAAGACATGAAGTTGGAAAAATGATTTGGGGTGGGGGGGCACTTGGAGAAGATACAGTGAGAGAATGGTAGAGAGATATGGTGAGGGTACATTGTATAAGTATGTGAAAATTTTAAAGAATAAATTTAAAATATTATTTTTAAAAAACTATGTTTAAAAACCTATGTTTTAACTCATGGGATTCCTCAGTGACCTACATTTTAGCCCAGGGATCCACACTGTAGGTAAAAAGAGAACTATCTCCTATTCTGTGGCTTCTCATGGCTGTACCATACATGTGGATGTATACATGTATGAACAAAAAGACAAATAAATACATGTAAAGTTGCATATTTTGAAAGGAAACTTTAAAAATGTTTTCAGCTCAGAATGTGATTCTGATAGCAGTGTTGGGACAGTAAAGGTTCCCTTCAGAGGCCCTTTCTGAAGTCCCTCCAGCCACAGAGCCACCCAGTCATAAAGCTAATCCTGGGCACATCCTAATTACGATGCAGCCCTATGACTGTAGAATGAGACCTCATAAATTTTATTGCTGAACACATGAATCAAATGGCCCCAATAAGCCTTCCAGAATACCACATGACACCACTCTCCTTTTATAGATTTTTTATCTAGCTTTCAACTTTGCCTCTTTTATTTTTACTTGGCCAAGACTGTTATTAATTCTTCTCCCTACCTTCAGAAAATATATGCAAGATCAACCTTTTTATTATTATTTTTAACGCCTCCCACTCACTCTGCTTCACAATTCTCTCTCTCTCTCTCTCTCTCTCTCTCTCTCTCTCAAGAAAGAACCAAAAACAAACTAAAATCAAATAACATACACACACTGGGGAAGGAGAGGGAGAGGAAGATAGAGACACAGAGAGAGAGAGGAGGAGGAGGAGGAGGAAGATTGGGAGAGAGAAAGAATAGAGCAAAGGGGAGGGAAGGAGGGAGGGAGGGAAGACAGAACAAATCATGGATTTGTGTGTGTGTGTGTGTGTGTGTGTGTGTGTGTGTGTGTACAACTATTTTTAAGCATGCAGCCTTTCCAGGAATGTGGTCGATATACCCCATTTCCATTCCCAGTATCACTCCATTGAAGAAAACTGGTTTTCCCTCTCCAGCAACTGTTAGTTGCAAGTAGCTTCTTTAATTAGAGGTGAGACGTTGGGCGCACTCCCCTCCTCCATGCTGAGATATTATAAATTTGAGCTTGTGTATGTCTAGTGCATGTTGTCAGTCTCTGTGAGGTCACATGTGCCCCAGCCCTGTTGTGTCTGGACACTGTGTTCCTGGAGTCCTCCACCACCCCCTGCTCTTACAATCTTTTCCCCTCCTCTTCCTCACAGATTCCTAGAGGAGGAGTGTTGTGCAGGTCTCCGTTTAAGTCTGAGCACTCTCTATTCGCTGTTTTGGAATATTCCATTAACCATCAAAGAGTTTGGGGGTGATAATTACAACAAGAGGGAACCAGAAATCCTTCCAGTTCTGTCTCAGAGCATCCTTTCTTCTGGCACCACCACCAGTGCTGTCCTTGGGGAAAGAAGTCTCATGTCAGAAAACAAACACAGTAAGATTCACCTAAAAGTTGTGCCGTGTTTGTTTTTCAAAGGTTTTTCTTACTAAAGCTGACTCTCTTACATACAAAAGAAAAAAAATTATCTCAAAGAATTGAGAAAGAGCTCTAGTTTAAGAGTTAAACATCCTGCATTTAGATTATGAGTCTCACTCGCCAGCCGTGTGACTGTGGATGCAGCTAGAACTTTTCAGAGTCATGGTTCTTCCAGGCAAATGTACTATTCTCTAAGATGTAGATGCATTTTCCTCTGCGTCTACAAGATCCCACACAATATTATGCACACACAGCACCTCAGCAAGTTTTCATAGACAGGTCTAATCCCATGATCTAAACACCATGCGTGTTCTGGTGGCTAAGCATTTGTCCTGGTGAAATGTTTTGTTCAGTTTAGTTTTTGTCAACTTGATACAAATGAGGCTCATCCAAAAAGAGAGAACATCAATTGAGAAAATGTGTTCATAAGATTGGATTGTAGGCAACCCTGTGGAGTTTTCTTGGTTGGTGATCCACATGAAAGGGTCCAGTCCACTATGGGTGCTGTCATCCATGGGCCGATCATCCTGTAGTGTATAAGAGAACAAAGTGGGCAATCCATGAAGAGCAAGCCAGTAAGCAGCATTCCTCCATGATCTCTATATGACCTGCTTTTTTACCTCAGTACTAAGACATTTTTGTTTATTAAAAGAATAAATAACAAAATGCTCATAACATACACCATAGTAGATACTCCAAAAGTTTTTAAGTTGTTGGTCAAAGAGATCCCAAAGCCCCCAAAACAGTACAGGCTCTTCTCATTCTTCTCGATTATCTACAAGAACTAGATGATAAGACCCTGCTGCTAACAGCATCACATACTTTAGATGCACCATAAAGAAAAATCAAGTTGGAACTGATGTGCGAAGCTTTCTTAGCTCAAGGTTTTACAAGGTGCTATGTAAGCTGTTGTATAAGAAAAAGCATCGATGGTCTTATCCAGCTGTGAACCTATGGTTCATGGGACCAATATGCCACTAAAGATGTGCTCACCGGTAGAATAGACAGTGGCACTATTGTTATCCAGCTTCCTTCTGATTGGATCTGAGACCCATTCTACAGGAGTGACTACTTTCTTGGTGCTGGAGACCTACTTGCTCAAAAAGACACATCAATAGAAATTATAGGCCCTAGAAGGGTACCACTGTTTAGATGAGTTGACATAGTATCAAACTGTCTTATAAATAGTAATGTTTCTACTCATAGATAAAAGATACGCTTGGCTTTAATCAAAGGAGTCTTTCTCTCAGTGAACAATGGTGAATATGGACAGAGTCATGGCTACACACAGTGACAAGAATAAGTGACAGATGAATGTTCAGCCCTAAATAAGACATTTAGACCATCCCTTCTAAGGCTCAAAGAACATTATGGAAGAGGGGCCTGAGAGACTGCAAGAATGGGAAGACAGGCAGGAGGGATGTGAAATGTCATTGTCCGGGCAAGACATAACTGTCATAGTCACAAAGTACAGCACACTGAGTCTGCATAAGAATGGGTCCCTCAAAAGTCAGGCACAAACGGAAGAGGTGTTCAGCGGTTCCTACTCCTCACTGCTGGACTATTTGCTGTGGATACATTCAGGGAGAGACAGACTCCCGGATTTCCTTTGTGTACTCACTGAGGACCCTACCAGGTGCCAACGGATCACACAAATGCAGTGCTCACAGATGGTTAAGTTAACTGAGTCACAAAACTGAAGCAAAAATTATTAATCTGGGAAAGGGATTAGTAGGAAGAAGGGTGGGGATAAGAAAAGGGGGTAGGGACAGGAAGAAGGGAGATGGAAGTTGATAGTTATGAAAAGGTAATTAAGAAAAGCTGAATAGGAATACATAAAATACAGGTATGAAATTGGCCAATAACAAGATCAATCCATTGAAATACCCCGTCAATATTATTGGGCTGAGTTTTACAGAGAAACTATCTTTTCTCTGGTGAGAAGCTCAGCAGAGGTTCCCATTGGCTCTCAACTGCGGCATGCTGCGGAAGCAGTATCAAGCTAAGTCCTACGCTTCCCTGGTGAGCTTTCAGGATGCCTGCCTCTTATTGTTCTGAAGCACTGTGGTAAAGCATCTCTATGCTAGTCTTAGAAATTCATGTCCAAGTCTAAGCTTAAAGTAACAACAGAACAACAAAAGTAATTTTTATTCCAATTGCTATTCTTTTCTTCAGTCACAGCTTGAATTTCATCCCCGGAAAGAAGTGACCCTCCATCTCCTTGTCTTCCTTGCCCAATACCCTGAAACTCCTCATATGACATTCTTGCTCAGTCCTAAGCATATTCTGCTAAGATGCTGGCATCCAATTCTGACATCTGCTTCATCTTAGAGACTGTAAGATCTTCCAGGCTTGTCCATCTTTCATCGCCCAAACATCACCACAATACTTAAAACACATATTTTTAAAATGACAAGAAGATTAGAAGTAAAAACAGTTTCATTTTGAGAATTGCCATTTTAAAAAAACTGAAACTAACAGAAAATCACTCTAACCCACCCCTCAAAAACCTAGATGGACAAGAGCCTCCAAAGGGAAGTGTGGATATACTAAAAGAAGTTTCTGCCTGCACAAATCACAGAACTGAAAATTTTGAAAAGACACCAGGGATTGATCATGTGGCTGCTTATGGAAAATCAAAGTGGAAAGACTCCTCCACCAGGACTTGAGAGAACTGGAGTTAGTCCAGGCCCTGTTATTACTGCCTGTGCACCTCCCTATGCCTGGTACTGGAAATAGTGATTCATGGTCCCGTCAAACTCTTTCCACATAGGCACATCTGGATTCACTGTCATTAGCCTCATTCTGGTTAGAAGGATTGAAACACAAACACTACACCATCTCATACCATATCACTGCAGCAACCAGCTGCCTCAGCTGGCGCGGAACAGCAGCAGGAGGCCTTCCACCGAAGTGGCCTAGATGAGCAAGCAAACACAGGAAGAATCGGCTCTTCTGTTCTCCACCGTGAATAGATCCCCACACTTGGGATCAGACAAAGCTGGTCATCAGCACAACCACTGAGTTCACTGCAAACTGTTTTTCTCGCTGTCTGTGCCAGATAGCTGGGGACAGAAATTGCTCAAACTCCATCTCTGTGCACGGTGTTGTCTGGGACATCATGTCTGTTTAGCCATTGTGACACCATCAAAAGTCTATAGAAACAAGTCCAGAGTTGAGAACTTGATTACCTCTGGGCTTACACACCCACATCCAAGTGGATTGCTATGAAGCCTTTAAAAGGCATCTGTAGGTGTAGAATGTATGAACATATTTTAGCATATGAAAGGCTGTTCAGCCTCTTAGAAGACAAGGTAAGAAGCTAGTGCTGAATTATAATTTAAACATTAAAAGTCTTTAATAAGAGAAGTTTCATCTAAGCCAATAGTTTTTTGAGTCTTTAATGAGAAATCTGGAAGGCTATTAAGCTATAAAACTATTTTTTAATTCTAGGCTATTCTTTTATTGATATATGATTCCCATATCACAAACCCTTTTAAAGTATCCATACAATGCATATTTTTAGTGTAAAGGCACCATTACTCCTACTTAATTTCAGAACATTGTTAGTCACCCAAGTAATAAACCTCTTATTAGCACTCACAGTACATTCTCCAGTAAACCAGCCACTAAGAACTGCAGGTCCTCCTTTTCCCTACGGGATCACCTACTCCAAACACTTTCAACAAATACAGTAATAGGATCTATGACTTCCTGTACCGGGTTTCTTTCTGTGTTGGCTTTTGCTCTATAACCTTCGACCACTGGACCTAATGAAAAAGCTTATCTTAGAGCTATCAGCTTTCTTTTTCAGAAATGTCTTGCAATGCTCTACAAAATACTTGAAACTCAGGGCTGGAGAGATGGCTCAGCAGCTCAAATTGCTAGTACTCTTGGAGAGGATCTGAGTTTAGTTTCTAGAATCTACATGGTGGCACCCAAATGCACGTAACTCCAAATTTAGAAGATCTGATGGTCTCTTTTGACATCTGCAGGCTCATGCAGGTCTGTGGTGCACATACATACATTCAAGAACATCCCCATTCACATAAAATAAAATCACTTTCTGAACTCTTAAAACTCATGAACTATGACGGGCTGTGATCTGATCTGGCCTATAGAATCTCCAGCCTATGAGCAGGAGCGTTCTCCAAACTTCTCAGGCTGATTATAGTCTGCCTTAATTCCAAAAGCACCCTTCAATTAAGCATGATTTCACATGAAACACAAGAACACCAGAATCCCATGAATCCAAAGCTTTGTGTGTGTCTGCTAACTGGCCCCCAGGGCAACCTTGAGCAATTTTTTTTAACTTCTCATTTTAATTTTCTTGCCTCCATAGTGAAAATGACACCAATACCTTCTTCACAGGGATGTTATGAGAATAGGAAAAATATGCACCAAGTACTTAAAGCCTGGCACAGAGGAAACCTCCAACAAATTTTTATCTTTCCTACTTTAGAACTTATTGTTTCCTTATTTCCTTAAGAGCTGCTATTCATTACTGCGTTCAGATAACTAGGTGAAGAATTGTGTTGATGGTGATATTTGCTTGCCTTGTGGAAATGGCACCCAATAGATAATACAAAATCAACACTTTTAAGTCTAAAGTTGCATGCCTCTTTGGTAATTTAATCCTACAATTTGGTTCTAGAAAATAAATGGAAACAAATCTGCGTTCCTTGTGTATATGGTTCATCTTCAGTGCTGTACTGGGACCTTGTGTCAGCTCAGCTCTTCCATGAGGAAATTGGTCAACTGGAAACTTCTTGGGAGAGATGGCCATGAAGGATTAAGGTTAATGGCAGCTGGCATAAGAGGGAGCCCCTCAGATCGTGGTGCCAGTTGGACACTGGGGGAAGGAGAAAAAAAAAAGACTGGATAGTAGGGGGGGGCTGCATGAAGTTTAGCTCTAACTTCTGACCCAGGATTTCTATGGATGAATAAGAATTAGCCATTAAAGGACATCTCTATCTAGAAGGAGTCACCTGGCTCTACTGTCCCTCCCAATCACTACTGGGAGAAGCCCTGGAAAACAGCACAGTCTCTACAGAACACTCTGCAGACAGTATTGCTTATGCTTTGTACGTTTAGAAGCTGAACAAATAGATTTTAGCATCCAACAGCCACAAAATGACCCTTTTACTAATTAAACCCATCACCCACTTCATTATCTGCCCCATTTCACTTGTACAAACACAGGATGAGGCAACCACCAGAGGGTGTGGCCTCCGAAGTAAAGACAAGATGGCAGATAAAGTACATCTAGATCAGATGGTGTCGAGAAAGCTTCGGGAGCCTGGGCAGAAGGGGAGGTGTTAGCCATGGACGCACACAGGCCCAAAGCAAGAACCCACAGTGAAAAGCAGGTCACCATAATACTCCCTGGGGGGAGGATAACTGGATAACTCCAGTTGTCAGAGCTATGGATGAGGCAAGAGGGAGAAATGAGTCGCTGATCTGGAGCTAAAGACCTCTGAGCTAAGGACTACAAATGAAGGAAGACAAGTGAGGGCAGGGTCACTGTCTGGCTCGTTTCAAAACATTGTCACGTAGAGCTGCACAGTGCACTATTGACAAACACCTGCTATGCAGAGAATTAACATTTCAAAGCATTCAGAGATCCAAGGATTATTTCAAGTGACTGGAGGAAAAGAAAGCTCTGCAGTTGCACTCTAGCTTGCCAGGAAGGCAAACCCCAAAAGCCATTAAAGCATACGACGGTACATTGCAGGTCATGAGATGGTAGAGGTGGATAAACCTGAATGTGCACTAGGCTTTAGGGTAGCAGCAACAATAACAAAGCCATTCCCAGTGACTGCCCTAAATCCGGCTAGGGAGACAAACCCCAAAAGCAATTAAAATCATACACAATTCTTTGTGGATCATGTGATGACAGACAGAGGAGAGTTAACTTTCTAAGTCAAGTGATCTTGACTCATCAACCTGTGAGAAAGGAAGGAAACATTGCTGAGAGTGTAATTGGAACCGCCGGCATAAACGGGGATAGCTCCTGGGCAAACCAGGGCGAGTGTCACCCTCTAAGCCTTAGAGTCTAAGAAATTAAAGTGAGGATAAAAGACCTAGAAAGGAGTGAGACATGCACTAGACTGAAGAGGAAAAGGATAAGAGAAACAGACAAAATGAGAAAAAGAAGTCGCCCAAAGGGACTTCAGAATGCTGAAGCCGGAAGGATGTCAAAAATAAACAGCTTAATTTTACTGCAGCAGAAACCATGGCAAGGTGGCAGAAGAAAGCATTTGTGCATTTGTTAAGTACCCAGCATATACTATGCTATACATCGTTTTTATTGGATGGTTTACGTATTTACACTTCAAATGTTAGCCCCTTTCTGGGTTCCCCCTTCTCCCCCTACTTCTATGAGGGTGTTCCCTCTCACACACACCCACTCCCACCTCAACACCCTGGCATTCCCCTATACTGGGGAAACAAGGCTTCACTGAACCAAGAGATTTTCTTCCTATTCATCAATGTTTGTAGCAGACAATGCCTTCCTCTGCTACATACATACTGCTGGAGCCATGGGTCCCTTCATGTGTACTCTTTGATTTGTGGTTTAGTCCCTGGAAGCTCTGGGGTATCTGGTTGGTTGATATTGTTGTTCATTCTATGAGGTTGCAAACCTCTTCAGCTCCTTCAGTCCTTTCTCTAACTCTTCCATTGGGGTGTCTGTGTTCAGTCTGTTGGTTAGCTGCAAGCAACCTCATCTGTATCAGTATGGCTCTGGCAGAGCCTCTCGGGAGACATCTATATCAGGTTCCTGTCAGCAAGCACTTCTTGGCATCAGCAATGGTGATTGGTTTGGGTGGCTGCATGCGGGATGGATGCCCAGGTAAGGCAGTTTCTGGATGGCCTTTTCTTCAGTTTCTGCTCCACTCTGTCCCTGTATTTTCTCCCATGAGTATTTTGTTCCCCCTTCTAAGAAGGATTGAAGCATCCACATTTTGGTCTTTCTTCTTCCTGAGCTTCATATGGTCTGTGAATTATATCTTGGTTGTCCAGAGCTTTTGAACTAATTTATTCCTACTTAGCACAGTATTTTGATTTATTTATTTTTAATTTATACTATGTTACCCAGACTGTCTTCAAACTCCTGGGCCATAAATCTAAAATAAAGATGTTGGCATGGCCTCACTCCCTTCTAACGTGCAAAAGCAGTGGGTCTCGACCTTCCTAAGGCTGCGACCCTTTAATACAGTTCCTGATGTTGTTTGACCCCCTAACTGTAATACTGTTTTCCAAAAATTATGAAGTTGCCACTTCATAACTGTAAATTTGCTACTGTTATGAATCATACTGTCAGTGTTTGACATGTGACCCCAGTGAAACGGTCGGTCCACCTCCAAGCGCATTGGGACCCACGGTTGAGAACTGCTTTTTTAAACCAATGATTCTGTGGTACTCTCTCTGGCAGCCCTGCAAGATATCATGGAAATATAACACAAATAGGCAATAGAGCAGGAAGGGTGGGGGCAGAAAAAAGGTCACAGGAAGGCCAGTGGTAAACAACAAGACAGATATTCTACAAGAAATAACTGGAGCAAAGGAAAGGCTGAGGTAACCAAAACCCCACACGCCAAAAATAGTGACTTTGGTTCCATGATGACACTTTCTGTGCCTGTTGTTCTCATCGCTTCCCCTTCCTGCTTTGATGGGTCTCAAACATTGCTGGCCATCTATGTCCCAGGAAAAATGAACAAGTGACAAAACCTAAGAAAGACCAGTATGGCGCCTTTTCTCACCGGAATGAAACCCACACAATAGTCAGTGAATGTCACAAAGAACGGGGAGTCATAGCTTCAATTAATCAAGTTGCCTCTGCTCTGCGAAGACAGATATGTAATCTCTAATCACTAGAAGAGTTAAAGGGTTGTAAATATAAAACTGGGGAAATGGAAATCAAATCAATGTAAAACACACTCTGCAGAAACCCAGATCCCAACATTAGACGGAGCTCGGGAGTCTTGTGGAAAAGTTGGGGAAGTATTGAGAGGCCCAGAGGGGACAGGGACTCTATAAGAAGACCAATAGAGTCAACTAACCTGGGCCCTTGGGGTCTCCCAAAGACTGAATCAACCAAAGGACATACATGGACTGGACCTAGCCCTGCTCCCCACGTGTATATCAAATGTGCAGCTTGGCCTTCATGCGGGTCTCCCAAAGACTGAAGTGGGGGCTGTTCCTGACTCTGTTGCCTGTCTGTAGATCCTGTCCTCCTAACTGGACTGCCTTGTCTGGCATCAGTGGAAGAAGATGGACCAAGACTTACAATGACCTGAGGTGCCAAAGGGTTGATACCAAGGAATAGGTGCTTCTCTTTTATCAGAAGAGAAGGGGAGGGCAGTTGGGGAAGGCTACGTAACAGGAGGACTGGGGGTCTGTGATCAGGATGTAAAGTGAATAAATTAATTAATGTAAAATATGAGAATCATTTGATCAAAAACTAAATCAATCATAACAAAATAGATTTTGTCTATTTAGTTTCAGGGATGGGGTCAGAATTTTGGAAATAGAGTACAATAAATTTGAACTGTATAGACAATCATAAGGAGTTAATTATTCTGGGATTTGGTCTTTCATTCACATTGTTTGTTAAACAGTTAAAAATATAAAATAAAACATATTCTGAATCTATATGTACCCTTGAGCTTCTTCCCTGGCTCTGTTTTTCACCCTTTGTTCATTTCTTTGTTTCATTCTGTACCAATTTGTTTTTATCTTATCTAAATTTTTAAGGTAGCTATTCATAACCTAATAAGAGAATAAAATCGGGGGTGTACATTTGGATGGGTGGAGAAGGGAGAGGGTCTGAGAGGACTTGAGGATGGGGAAACATAATCAGAGTATATTTTTTAAGTATTTTTAAAATTATTAAAATTTTATGAAAAATTACTTTTGTAAAAATAATAGATGCAACCAGAAAGAAGATATCTTTAGATGATATTTTGAACTGGGTGTTATTATATTTTTCTTTCTTTAATCACTTATTTCCAGTGTTAGAAACCAAACCTGGAGTCTTGCACGTTTTAGGCAGACACTCCACTACTGAGCATCATCCCCACACCAAAGTATAGCCTAGACTGCTGCAAGTTCACAGTCCTCCTGCCTCATCCTCCTCAGCTCACTGAAAATCAGATAGAAAACCTAAGTGCAAGCATAGCACAGAACTAGGCCCTGATCCCTGGATTAAATGGAAGAGGGGTTAACTACTTAAAAATGTATTAAAAGTTTAAGATTTATAATTACAGCTTTCACAAACAGAAAACATATACCTTCTATAATAAATTCTACTCTAGGGAGTAGGGGGTGGTTATTTCTGACTGTTTTTCCTGCTGTTGGGACCCCTTTCCTCCTACTGGGTTGCCCTGTCCAGTCTTAATATGAGGGTTAGTACCTCGATTTATTGTAAGGTCATGTGCCACATTCAGTGGATATCCCTGGGAGGCCTGCTTTTTACTGAAGAAATGCAGGAGGAGTGGATCTGGAGAAGGGAGAAGAGGAGAGGAGAGGAGAGGAGAGGAGAGGAGAGGAGAGGAGAGGAGAAGAGAAGAGAAGAGAAGAGAAGAGAAGAGAAGAGAAGAGAAGAGAAGAGAAGAGAAGAGGACACTGTGATCAGGATGTAATGTTGAGAGAAGAATAAATAAAAACAAATAAAAATAAATTCTATGCTTCTATCCAGAAATGAATAACAATTTTCTGTGATTGTGTTCTGTGAATTAATACAACCATGATATAGAACCTGACAAGTTAGAGACAAGAGAACATCAGGTGTTGACTCCATTAGCGAAAAACACAAAACCTCTATGCCAGATATTCTGCCCTGCTTAAGTACCCAATTAGAACAACCACACATAAGAAGAACAACAGTATCAACCAACCAGAGCCCCCAGAGCTCCCAGGAACTAAAGTACAAACCAAAGTGAACACAAGGAGGAACTCGTGGCTCCAGCTGCATATGTAGCAAAGGATGGCCTTATCTGTCATCAGTGGGAGGGGAGGCCCTTGGTCCTGTGAAGGCTTGATGCCCCAGCTTAGGGAAATGCTAGGGCGGTAAGGTGGGGGTGTGTGGCTGGGTTGGGGAACACCCAGCATATAAGTGGGGGGAGGAAATAGGGGAGTTTGGAAGTGGAAACCATGAAGAGAGATAACATTTGAAATGTAAATAAATAAAATAATCAATAATTTCTTAAGAAAAAAAATTTAAAGAACAATTACACATCATGAGCAAACCAGGATGGAAGTCTGAGTTAGCACCTGCAAATCCAACACCCAGTACACAAGTGATGAAACAAAGACAAATCAGATGTTCCTATTAAAGAATTCATGAGGTATGCTTACATGATTAATGTAAATACCCATGTGTAACTCAAAACTAAAAAAAAATGTAATATAGCAGAAACTGAGAGAATATCTTTATTTAACAGGGTATACAAAAAGAGACAACTAAAGGTTGCCATTTAATTGTAAAAAAGAAGCATCACTTTCAAAATCAGAAAGGAGGTTAAGTACCCCTAGAACCCTTGCTTCCATTCAGCATTATACAGGAAGCTTTAACCAGGGTGATAGGTCAGTAGAAGAAACTTTCAGAGTCACGAAGATTGGATGAAACATCATTCAGTCATTATTCATCAACAGTGTATGTGTATATTTAGAATATCCAAAATAATGCTGCCCTGGTTTGCTTTTCATGGCTGTGCTAAAACACTGGCCAAAACCCGGAGAAGAAATTGTTCACTTGGCTCACATTCCTACATCACAGTCCATCCCTGAGGAGTGGAAGTCAGAGCAGAAACTCAAGCAGGGATCTGGAGTCCGAAACTGAAGCAGAGGCCATGGAGGACTGCAGTTTGCTGGCTCAGTTCAGGCTCACGCTCAGCATTTTCTTATACCTCTCAGGACCACCCACATCAGTCTTCACTAAAGAAAATGTCCTCACAAGTCAGTCTGATGGGACCAATTCTTCAGTTGGAATTCCTCTTCCTTGGTGACCCTAGTTTGTATCAAGTTGACAAAAATTAACCAGAATAAATCACCAGGATAACTGAGTTTAGCAGAGATTTTCATTAGCACGTTTTGCTCTTTCATGATATCACACATATGTACTGTGTACTTGGGCCCTCTCCCCACCTCCCAGTTCCACTCTTCCCCTACCACCACACCCACTCATTACAATCTTTCTTCTCTATTACCAGTTTAGGGTTTGTTTAGTATCAACAGATTTTAATCAGGGGCATCCGTATGGTCCTGATGCCGGAACTGAACATCAGAGCCCAGTGGGCTTGCCAGTGGATGTACAGCTGGATACCACTCTTCTTCCAGAATATGTTGGCTGCCAAAAGATCAGCAATGGGTGGAGTGGCCTTGTGACTCTCCTTCCCTGTCCTTAGCTGACTGTTCGGGATGCTGAGCCCTCAACCATTTGTTGTGCCCAACATCTTCTGTATCCATAGGTCTTCCATAGCATCTCAGTCTATGGCTGAGAGTAGTCTTTGTCTGTAGGTATAAAAACATATATCTAGGGTGGTGTAATTCTCTGTCAGTTCAGCTAAATACAATTTTTTAATTCAGGGTTTAGACATCAAAATTAAGTGTCTGTCTACATTCCAGAAAGAATAGAAAATTACGTTTTTAAAATCTACTATTTACAACAGCTACAAAATATAAAGTATCTACAGTAGGAAAGAGGATAGTATAGTCAACAGAACATTTGCTATACAATCATGAGCACAGAACCAATGGGAAATAAGTTGTCATGGTGACCCACATTTATTGTTATAGTGACCCATGCTTGGACCCCTGACATTGGGGAGAAAGAGATTGAGGCAAACCTGTGGCCCTTAAACAATCTAGCCTACTTGATGAGTTTCTGTCCCAAAGCATCCACCAATATGCTTGGACCCCTGACAGTACCTAAGAAACATGCACACGCACATACACACACACACACACACACACACACACACACACACACGTGCTCCTACACACATGTACACAAAAATAATGGGATTAGTAGACATTTTTCCAAGAAGATATAGAAATAAAAATAAGTATGTGGGAGGCTGGAGAGATGGCTCAATGGTTAAGAGAACTGACGACTCTTCAAGAGGTCCTGAGTTCAATTCTCAGCAACCACATGATGGCTCACAAACATCTATAATGAGATCTGATGCTCTATTCTGGTGTGTCTGAAGAAAATTACAATGTACTTATATATAATAAATAAATCTTAAAAGAAAAGAAAGAAGTGTGTGAAAAAACATCAAAACCCCTAGTCATCAGGAAGTTCCAATCAAAACTGTTTTGTATCCATTGTAGTAACAGTTACTAAAAAGAAGTCCTGGTGAGGATGTGAAGAAATTATAAGTGTTGTCCATTCCCAAAGAATATGAACTGGTAGGACCAATATGAGAAACAATCTATTGTCTCCTGAAAAAGTTAAGAACAGGATTACTATATGACCCAAGTCATTTAACTTCAACATATACCCTAAAGATCTGAAGGCAAGAACTCGGGTACCAGTGCACCCACATTATAACAACTTTAGTTGGTAATATATATAAGACAAAAAAGACCCCAAGCATCCTCAACAAATACAGTGAAAAGGTGAAGTGCTCCCATGCATGAATATTGACCTAGAAAAAGGGACATTCCAGTGAATCCTATAACGCAGGTGAAAGACAACAGTATCCTGGGTGGAATAAGCCAGACACAAAAGAACAAAGACTTTGACTTCCACTTCCTAGAGAGATCTAGAAAATAGGCAAATTCTGGAGACAGAACAGATTATTAGAGACTGTAAAGAGCTGAATGATGAGAAGTTGTTTAACAGCTACAACATGTCTACATCGTTTGGTTTTGTTGTTTGTTTGCTTGCTTGCTTGCTTGCTTGTTTTTTAAATCTTTAAATTTTTAAAATTTTTTATTATCTCATTATTACATTCAGGCCACAGTTTCCTCTCCCAGTCCTCCCCCATCCTGCCCCCAACACCTCCTCTTCCCCCCCCCAGATGCACTCCCCACCTCCGTGCCCTCCTCCCCTCAGAGAAGGGTAGGCCTCCCAGGAACGTCAATAAAACAAAGAATGACAAGCTATACTAAGACCAGGTGCATGGCATCACATTAAAACTGGATAGGGCAAGCCAGTAGGAGGAAAAGGGTCCCAGAAGCAGGCAAAAGAGTCAGTGAGAGCCCCACTGTTAGGATTCCATAAGAAAACCATAAGAAGAACTTCATCACATGTATGCAGAGGACCTAGGTCAGATCTCTTCAAGTTTCCATGAGTCCCCAGACCTCTCTGGTTCCTCCAATCTTTCCTCCCCCTCTTCTGCAGGACTCCCCAAGCTCTGCCTAATATCTGGCTGTGAGACTCTGCATCTACACCCATCAATTGCTGGAAGAAGTCTCTCTGGTCTCTTTAATGATTCTGCTGGACTCCAGACCCAACACACTGCAAACAGGGCAATCTCTACATCGAAGGTTTGTGATTAGGTTGGTGTACCAATCCTTCCACTTGAAGCTTTGCCTGGTTACAGAGGATGGCCAGCTCAAGCCCCATGTCCCCCATTATTAGGAGTCTTTGCAGTGGTTACTCTCATAGATTCCATGGAGTTTTTATTGCACTAGGTTTATCATGTGTTCTTTATCTCTGTTTCAGATGAGAGACATCTAGGTTCTTACCATTTTCTGGCTATTGTGAATAAAGGTGCTATGGACATAGTTGAGCAACTGTACTTGTGATAAAATAGAACATCCTTTGGAAATATCCCCAGGAGTGGCATAGCTGGGTCTGGAGGCAGATCAATTGCCAATTTTCTGAGAAATTGCCATATTTATTTCCAAAGTGGCTATACAAATTTACACTCCCACCAGCAGTGGAGGAGTGCTCCCTTTACTCCACATCCTCGCCAGCATAAGCTGTCACTTGTGATTTTGATCTTAGCCATTCTGACAGGTATGAGATAAAATTTCAAAGTCCTTTTGATTTGCATTTCTCTGATGGCTAAAGATGTTGAATGATGAATTGTTTAATGGCTACAAAGTTTCTGTTTAAAAACAAAAAGGGGCAGCAAGAAGACAGTTGAAACCATTGCACAACTCTGTGACTATGTTCCATGTCGCTGAGTTGCATACTTTAAAGTGGTTAGAATGGTAGATTATATTAACATCTTTTAGCATATTTTTTGCGTGGTGCTGAAGATGGAGCACAGCCCCATGTGTGCTTGAAAAGTGCCCTGCCATATTGCAGCATCCACTGCCCTTAAAGCCTATTGATTGGGGCCATTGCTCATTTAAAGCAACTCTGGTTGGAGCCCAGGATGAAAAGGAAATAAAGAACACAAGATCAACCTAGTACAATGGAAACTCCATGAAATCTACGAGAGTAACCACCGCAAAGACTCCCAATAATGGGGACATGGTGCCTGAGCTGGCCATGTAACCGAGCTTCAAGTGGAGGGACTGGGACACCAACCTAATTACAACAGAAATTACCTAAAATAATTGATCAGCCAGTACCTTTCTTAGATGATGCTCCCATGGCTCATATCCATGAGGAAGTGAAAAGCAAGGAAGCAGAAGACACCCACTTAGTACCTGCCTTGCCTCAGCTACTTTTGAAGTCTTTCATCTTCAAAAACCCCCTATGGCACAGAAAGAATTTACCCTTAGAAGAGCAACCCCAGCTAGGCATCCTGGTTTGTTCACCTGCTGATTACATTTTCACATTGTATCATCTTTACATTGATCAGGGTTCAACATGAGACATGACTTTTGACGAAGGATGGGTTGGTTTTCCTCTAGTCTCTAGGTAGCCTCTAGTTCCAGCTAAACTGCACCAGCAACCACGGTCATAAGCTTACCTTGAGGTCACATGGGGAAGCTGACAGCACTGGACTTCTCTGGGTGATCTGCTCTCCTAGCATCCCGAAGAAGGAGACCTTCATTGGTGACGCACCAAATGGTCTCAATAGCTTATTTTTGTGTTAAGCTGCCATCCCTGGTCCCCATCTGTTGGAGTAGAACACTGGGAGCAGAGACGCAGTGAAACAAACGTATTGAGAGGGCTAACCCAAGAAGCACCATCAGGAAATGCTGGTGCCGCACACATGCCAGCATTACACTGGGAAATGGGAAAGAAAGCATTTGTCTCACCTAACAGAACGAAAGCAAGCGGGCTTCCAGCTGTTCTTTGGAATAAATGATTCCAGCTCTTTAATGTTTACCCATAGGTCAGCTTTCAATATTAAAAACAAAAGCATTGTCTAGAAGCCCAAGAGACTAGAGGTCAAAGCCTACCTCTATCACTGACCGTGCACGTGATCTTGGCAAGTCATGTCACGTCTCTGGAGCTCAGTTTCATCACCTATAAAGGGATGGCTTGCTGGAGGCTTCGCATCCTGTAGTTCTAGAAGCTGCTGCCTAGATACCAGCACTAACTACACCAGCTAGGTGAGGCATTTCCACGGCCTCCTTTTCTCTCTGCGGATTTCTTTCCTCGGTGGAAAATGATAGCATATCTATACATTTAATGTTAGCTAAATCTGCTAATGCTTCTGCCATCGTCACGACTGTGCTGTAACAAATGCCGAAGTGTAAATGGGTAATATTACGAGCGTTCGATTTTCATTTTTAAAAGATAGCCCCAGACATTTAAAAAGCACTTCAGAAACATGATTTTCTAAAGTTTGCTACCAGAGGGACACTGTGGTTTGCCTTTGATGAATGAATCCACTTAATGTAAAAACGTAGTATGAATTTTCTTAGTAGAAACTTTAAAGAAGAAATTATTTTCCATGCAGCTAATTATCAAAACACCCCTTAGAGCATTCATACTGCTAAATATAACATAATAATAATAATAATAATAATAATAATAATAATAATAATAATAATAATTTAAATCCTTTAATACTCTGAAAAGTTATTTTTCAGGCAATTATCAAGCTCCAAAAATGATTCAAGAGTGCTTCGGGAAAGAACAAAGAAGCCATGCTACCTGTTGGCACAGCCGTTGAGGTAGGATGCAGTCTGAGATAAGGTGGCCAATTCTACTGTCCAGATAAGGCCTGGGAGCCAAGACTATGGGTGTCAGGGACTGAAGAATAAAGGAGGCTCTGTCTCCACTTTTCTTCTCCTTCTGTGTTTCCCTTTTACTCTATTTGGCTCCTGCCATGGCTTCACTAAAAGCTCAGAAGTTAAATCAAAAGTTCTAATGATGAGTTAGACAAATTGATGGCCCAATTTTTTGCCTATAGTCATAGATACTTTTTTTTTCTCTTTTTGCCTATAGTCATAAATACCTTTATGTTTTCTGCTCATCTGGTAAAAAGACTGATCATTTTCCATTCTCCATAAGAGAAAGCAAATCATTCACTCCTTGAACACAGTTTTTATTTATTTGCTTATGTTAGAAAGTGTGTATTTCATAACATAAAGTTTCCAACAATTGCTGTCAAGTCAAACACCTGGAAGTGTTTTAGGAATTGATACATTCTATGAGGCTCCAATGCCTCAAGCTTAAAGATTCATAACCAAAAATCTATTGACAGAATAAAAGGTATCTGGGAACTTGATGTCACCTAATCAAATGCACTTTGTTTTATACATTTCTTTTGTTCCCTCACCTTAAGACTTTTTTATCCACACTCCTGGGTCAATTCCAAAGGCAAAAAAAAAAAAAAAAAAAAAAAATCAATGTTAGATTTAACACAGCAATGGCACCTCACTATGACTCACTATGTTATCAATTTTACTTATGATCAGAATAACTGAAAGAAACAGCAGAAAGAAGGGGAGATTTAATTTGTCTCATAGCTCAGGGTTTCGATCCATCATGGGGAGAAAGACACAGCAGGGGTAGCAGACTGATGTAGCTGAACACAGCACGGCAAACGGAGCAATAAGCCGCCAGAACAGGGGTCCAAGCTACAGCTTACAAAGCCCATCCCTAAGTATTGACTTTTACCAGCCAGACCCTACCTCCTAATGTTCTCTATCCTTCGAAAACTACAATAGTGTATCAGCAAGAGAATCCATGTTTAAAATGCTTTGAGGGTGGGGGGTTGATTCAGACTATTATAAACTTTGGGGGGTGTCATGTTTTTCTTGGATTTCTTCTATTTCTGAGTGAATTTTTTTTCCTATCTGGTGAAACGTATCTGTCTACCACATTATGAGATGGTCTTCTAGTAAGCAACTTGGTAAAATCCCACCTGGGAATAGTAGTTTATTATGTAACGTTCACTTCTTCATCATCTCTAACTAGTGAGTGGTGCCAGAATCACTCCATTAAACCTAGCCTGGCTTGTGAGTCAGCCACCTGTTCATCCAGTGTGTTGATGTCTATAGGGCCCAGCAATGGGAATATATAGAAATTTCTGCCCCTAAAGCAATGCAAATTCATCGAGTAAAGCCTCTCTTGAGATGGTTCAAGGCCACAGAGGAGTAGTATTCCTACAATGAAAAGCTCCTTCAAGCTGAGGGGGTTTGCAACCCTATAGAAAGAACAACAATGTCAACCAACTAGACCACCGGAGTTCCCCGGTACTAAACCACAGACCAAAGAGTACACATAGAGAGACCCATGGCTCCAGCTGCATATGTAGCAGAGGATGGCATTATCAAGCATCAGTGGGAGGAGAGGCTCTTGATCTTGTGAAGGCTCGATTCCCCAGTGTAAGGGAATGCCAGGGTGGGGAGGTGGGACGGAGTGGGTAGGTGGCTGGATGTGTAGGTGGCTGGGTGGAGTAGCACTCTCACAGAGACCGGGTGAGGGTGAATGGAATAGGAGGTCTGTGAAGGGGAAACCAGGAAAGGGGTTAACATTTGAAATGTAAGTAAATATCCAATTTAAAAAAGAAAGAAAGAAAAAAAAAGAAAGAAAGAAAGAAAAAGAAAGAAAGAAGGAAGGAAGAAAGGAAGGAAGGAAGGAAGGAAGGAAGGAAAGAAGGCAGGAAAGAAGGAAGGAAGGAAGGAAAGAAAGAAAGAAAGAAAGAAAGAAAGAAAGAAAGAAGGAAAGAAGGCAGGAAGGAAGGAAGGAAGGAAAGAAAGAAAGAAAGAAAGAAAGAAGAGAGAGAGAAGAAAGAAGAAAACAAAGAAAGAACAAAAGAAAAAAGAAACAAAGAAGGAAGGAAAGAAAGCTTGTTTAAAGTGGTTGCCTCTTTCAGGGCTAATCCACAATGTGTATTTTAAGGTCTCTTACCTTTATGGCTATAAGTCTGCAAGGGTTGTGAAACCTATCCATATCTAAATTAACTACATCTACATTAATGGTGCTCATTGGAGCTCATTCACCTTTCCACTCTATGTAAGGGAAGTCCCTCCATTGCTGTAGAAGGTGACAAGTGCTGATGGCCATTTCTCTAGTATTAAATTCCAGGGTTCTTCCACATTAATCAGCAGACAGCGGTACACCTGTCTATATATATATATACAGTTTAAATGTGTAAGAAGTCCAGAAAACACACTACTGGAAAAATCGTACCCAAAGATTATGCTTTTGTGAGCTAGATGTTTGATTTCCCTACTCTTTTTTTTAACTTTATTTTAAAAAACAAAGATAAAAGAAAAAAATTTTAAACATTTTTGCATAAATGTATAAAAATACATTTTTGTCAGTGCTTGGCTTTTTTTTCTTTTTTAAGGTTTGATACTCTGCATTAAGGTCTTACTAGTTACAATGAGTAAAAAGTACATGTAAAACAGGATATAACCCAGAATTAGTCAACGTTTTCTTGGTGTGTAAGGATTGAGCATAATGGTTTTTGTTGTTGTTGTTGTTTTGTTTTGTTTTCTTTTTTTCATGAGCTTCACACAGTCTGTGAGTTGTTTCTGGGGTAGTCCGAGCCTCTGGGGTTAGCATCCCACTATCAGTGACTGCATATTATGTCTGTTCTTTTGTGACTGGGTTATCTCACTCAGGATGATATTCTCTAGATGCAACCATTTTCTTAAGAATTTGGTTAAGTCATTGTTTCTGATAGCTGAGTAGTACTCCATTGTGTAAATGTACCACAATTTTTGTATCCATTTATCTACTGAAGGACAACTGGGTTCTTTCCAGCTTCTGGCTATTATAAATAGAGCTGCTATGAACATTGTGGTGCATGTACCTTTGTTGTATATTGGAGTGTCTCTGGGGTATATGCCCAGAAGTAGAATAGCTGGGTCTTCAGGTAGTACTATGTCCAATTTTCTGAGGAATCGCCAGACTGATTTCCAGAGTGGTTGTATCAGTTTACAACCCCACCAACAGTTAAGAAGTGTTTCTCTTTCTCCACAACCTTGCCAGCATCTGCTGTCATCTGAGTTTTGGATCTTGGCCAATCTGACTGGTGTGAGGTGGAATTGTTTTGATTTGCATTTCCCTGATGGCTAAGGATGTCGAACACTTCCTTAGATGTTTCTCACCCATTCCATATTCCTCAATTGAGAACGTTTTGTTTAGCTCTCTACCCCATTTTTTAATAGGGTTGTTTGATTCTCTGGTGTCTAGCTTTTTGAGTTCTTTGCATACCTTGGATATTAGGCCTCTATCTGATGTGGAGTTGGTAAAAAACCTTTTCCCATTCTGTTGGCTGCCATTTTGTTTTCTTGACAATGTCCTTAGCCTTACAGAAACTTTGCAATCTCATTAAGTCCCATTTGTTAATCTTTGACCTTAGAGCTTGAGCCATTGGTGTTTTGTTCAGGAAATTTTCTCCTGTGCCTATGTGTTCTAAGGTTTTCCCTACTTTCTCATCTAATAGTTTCAGTGTATCTGGTTTAATGTGGAGATCTTTGATCCACTTACACATGAGCTTTGTACAAGGAGATAAGAAAGGGTCTGTTTTCATTCTTCTGCATGCTGAGTGCCAGTTGGACCAGCACCATTTGTTGAATAGGCTGTCCTTTTTCCATTGAATGCTTACAGCTCCTTTGTCAAAAATCAGGTGACCATATACCTGAGGGCTCATTTCTGGATCTTCTATTCTATTCCATTGATCCACGTGCCCATTTCTGTACCAGTACCATGCAGTTTTCAGCACAATTGCCTTGGAATATAGCTTGAGGTCAGGGATAGTGATTCCTGCAGATGTTTTCTTGTTGTTGAGAATGGATTTCGCTATTCTAGGTCTTTTGTTATTCCAGATGAAATTGCGCATTGATCTTTCCAACTCAATGAAGAACTGAGTTGGAATTTTGATGGGGATTGCGTTGAATATGTAGATTGCTTTTGGTAGGATGGCCATTTTTAAAATGTTGATCCTTCCGATCCATGAGCATGGGAGATCTTTCCATTTTCTGCAATCTTCCTCGATTTCCTTCTTTAGAGATTTGGAGTTCTTGTCAGAGAGGTCCTTCACTTGCTTAGTTAGAGTCACACCAAGGTATTTCATGTTGTTTGTGACTATTGTAAAGGGTATCTTTTCCCAATTTTCTTTATCCACATGTTTGTTTTTTTGAGTAGAGGAAGGCTACTGTTTTGTTTGAGTTAATTTTGTATCCGGCCACTTTGCTGAACTTGTTTATCAGCTGTAGGAGTTCTCTGGTGGAATTTTTGGGGTCACTTAAATACACTATCATGTCATCTGCAATGAGTGATGTTTTTACTTCTTCCTTTCTGATTTGTATCCCTTTGATTTCCTTTTGCTGTCTAATTGCTCCAGCCAGGACTTCCAGTACTATGTTGAATAGATTTCCCTGCTCTTAAATGAGATATCTCCATACAGTGTTAATTTAGAACTGTTTCCAAAGCAGAACATTGAATCCATATCTTGAAATCAGTTCAGAGGTTTGGGAGAAGGCTCAGTAGTAAAATGTCTGCCAAATGATAATGAAGAATTGAGCTTGGATCCCCAGAGCCCAGGTGAAGATCAAGGATCTGTCTGTAACTTAAGACTGGGGAGATGAAGTCAGGTGGATCCCTAGAGTTTGTTGATCAGACAGCCTCACCCAATTGATGTGCCTTGGGTTGGGGGTAAGAGACATATTTCCAAAAGTAGCAGAGAACAGTCAAGGAAGGCAACCAACATTGACCTCTGGTCTCTACTTAGAGGTTCATACTAGTGGATGCCCATGCATATACCCACACAAATACACATAAAACACAGAAAGGAAAAGGGAAAGGAGGGAAGAGAAGGAGTGAGAGGAGAAAGAAGGGGAGGTAGATGAGGGAGTAAAGAGAATCAAATACAAGGAAATATAGGTGAGAAGTCTACATTCATCTTTGTTTGTTTATCCAGCACAACGCAAATCCGTTTGAGTAGAGAGCAGAAGGATAAGAACCAACAAAGCAAGGGGCTAGGAGTGGATGACTCATACACAAAAGTGGACATACTTAAGTCTCAATTACCTTTACTCATTGCTGCCATGAAGTTAAAAGGAATCGGTGCAGATACTGTTGGCACACAGAAATGTTAAGCTTCTTATGAGGCCACTTGCTCTTGTGGTTGGTGGAAGGAAGGGAGGGAGGATGCAGAAACACATAAATGTTAACTGAGCCCAGTTCAATGACACAATCAACTAACCTACAACTTGCTCAGATGAGACCAAAAATGTTTAGCCGTTGTATTTATTTATTTAGAAGCTAGTAAGGACCTGTTTAAAATCCGTTAACTACTTTAAAACCCTGAGTTGACTGAAGTTGAGTCTTAAAATACACTGTGCCCTCCTCCATTACCTCATAACACCAATTTCCCAAGATACTTAGTCTGATTATCCTGGCCAAAACACATACATTCCTTTCAAATCATAGCTCACAGTATTTCATTAGAACCACTCATGTTTCCCTCTTATTTCTTTATTTGATAGATATGTTCCTTTCCTTGAGGGTGTAGATACATCTTTTACTTTTTTAAAAGATGTCTTACAGATATTAGGTATTAAAATATTGATTAGTTGAATGAATTGAATTTTTTGTAATATACCATTGTATTGGGGGGGGCATTTAGCGATTTTAATGCTGAGGAAGGATTGGAAGAATCTGATTTTCTCTTGACCTTCAGTATGCTTGCCTTCCCTACAATTATATTGGAGCCAGGCTATCAAAAATCTTTGATTTTCCAAAACATAGAATTATCAAAAGGAAAGAGATATAATACCAGAAAAACGCTGAATGAGGAGCCAGAAGAAATATTTTAACTGGTTTCCTTAACTGTCTTAGTCCCTGGGAAAGACTCAGTAATGGAGATTTGGATCCAGATTTCATCCAGACATAACCTCAGCTGGCAACTGTAATGTGAGTGATCGAGGAAAGAAATGTCAAGAAAAAGATGAACCATGTATAGAAGTGGTCTTGGTCCCAGCAGTTGCTCAAGCGAGGGCTGGAGCAGCCTTCATGGTTGTTGCAGACGGAGACAAATGAACCCGGAACATTTGCAAGTCACTAGTCCTTAGATGCAGGGTACTTACACATAGAAAGCACAGGCTTGGACAAGGACAATCTCTGATGAAGGAAGTAAGCCAAATTTGTCAGCAGAAAATGCTCAAGGAACTAAAAGAAAGTGTGCCACAGTCAAGGAGCTTCTAGTATCACAGTATCCCCTACAGAGGTTAAGCTACAAAGCAAGTGGCCTATTCATATGGCTTATAGAGAGGGAATCTATGTAAATAAACCACCATTGCTTTTTGATTGAGAAAGTCAAGTCACTGTGTCATATTTTTACATTATTTGGGAAGTTACTCCTGTGATCCTATCAGTATCCATGTGTATCCCATGGAAAAAGTGTTTTTTGCATTGATAAGAAATCAAGAGGGCCTCATAATAAGAAACTCTAGCATATCAAATGATCTGAGACTAGTCCGGCACCATATAGTGGCCTGTAGTCATAAAATTTTTAAAAACTACTTTTAATAAGGGTTTGTAAATGCTTTAACCTCCCTTCGAGCCCACCACCCACCAGAGGTAGTGGAAAAGAAAGGTTATTAGGATACGAGAGAAGTAGACCTGTTTAAAAATAGTTCTTTGTCAGGCTACCAGTGGTTCAGTCAGGAGCAAACACCAACTACAAATCAGCAGCTGCCGTCCAGTCCTCTCAACAGTCACCACACATGACCCAGCAAGGGCCGTTCAGTCCTGAAGAAACCACAAAGCTTGCCAACCAGCTTGAGGCCACAGAAGAACAGAAATGGCAAGAAGCCACATGAACCTCATGAGCAGTTCTTTTTTTTTTTTTTTTTTTTTTAATTTCTTTAGTTTTTATTCAGA